>NC_133503.1:46019375-46635156 GCF_049354715.1 Callithrix jacchus
ATTAGTAGATTAGACAGAACTGAGAAAAGAATGCCTGAGCTTGAGGATATGACAATAGAAATTTCCAAAACTGAAACACAGGGAGAAAAAAAAGACCAACAAAAGACCAAAACAGAATATCCAAGAACTGTGAGGCAATTACCAAAGATGTAAAATACATAATGAAAATACCAAAAGGAAAAGACACAGAGAAAGGAACAAAAACAATATTTGAAGCAATAATGACTAACAATTTCCCCCAAATTAATGTCAGGCACTAAACCACAAGTCCTCTGAGGAAGCTGAGAGAATAGCAAGCAAGATAAAAGTAAAAAAAAAAATAAAAAATAAAATACACACACACACCCCTAGACATATATTCAAATTTCAGAAAATCAAAGATTTTTTAAAATCTAAAAGAAGCCAGAGGGGGGAAAATACCTTACCTATAGCAAAGCGAACATGAAAATTTTATCCAACTTCTCCTCAGAAACAAGAAAAGAGTGGATACGTATATTTTAAATATTGAGAGAAATAGAAAACATCAACCTAGAATTGTGTGAGATGATCCTTCAAAAGTGAAGAAGATACAAAGACTGTCTTATACAAATATAAACTGAGGGAATTTGTTTCCAGCAGAGCAGCCTTACAAGAAATGTAAAAAGAAGTTCTTCAGAGAAAATGAAAATGATAAAAGTCAGAAACTTAGATCTACATAAAGAAAAGAAGACCATCAGAGAATAAATAAGTGAAGGTAATATACAAACTTTATTTTTCTTATTCTTAACGTATCTAACAGACAACAGTGTATTCAAAATAACAATAGCAATAATGTATTCTATTATATATGCTTATGTAGATATATCTGCTTCTGTATAACTGAAATAAATGAAAGTAATGATACAAGATAGGAGAAAAGAATTAGGAATATTTTATCATTATAAAGCACTTACACTACTCATGAAGTATAGCAAATAGCGCTATACTATTTGAAAGTAGATTTGGATTATTTGTAAATATCTGTTGCAAACTGGGTTAACTATTTAAAAAGTTGAAGAAAGCATAATTGATATGCTAAGAAAAAAGAGAAAATGGAATCATATAAAATTCTCAGTTAAAACCACAAAAGACAGAAAAATTATACAAGAGAAAAATAAAAACAAAGAACAAGGACAACACATAGAATACATGAACAAATATGGTAGCTATCCATCTGTAATAATAATCACCCTGCATGTCAATGATCCAAATATACCAGGTAAAAGACAGAGATTGTCCGAATGAATCAAGGAGCAAGGTTCAACTCTATGTTCACTACAAAAAACCCACTTCAAATATAAAGTCACAGAGAGATTAAAAGAAAAGGAATAGTGAAAGATATACCATGCTAATACTAATAAAAAGAAAGTGCAAATAACATTAGTTTCAGCCAGAATATACCTCAGAGCAAGCAAAGTTAACAGAAATAAAGAGGGACATTACAGAATGATAAAGGGGTAATCAGTTTTCCCAGAAGGCATGACAATCCTCAATGTCTATGTGCCAAACAGCAGAGGATTAAAATACATGAAGCAAAAACCTAAAAGAACTGCAGGGAGAAATAGCTGAGATAAACCTTTGTGGCTATGGTGTTTAACTTTTTGCATACATTGTTGAATTCAATTTTCAAATATTTTGTTGAGAATTTTTGCATCTTTGTTTATTGGAGATATTGGTCTGTAGTTTGCTTTTTTTGTGGTGTCTGTGTTAGATTTTGGTGTGACAGTAACGCTGGTCTCAGAGAAGGGGTTGGGAAGTGTTTCTTCTCCCTCTATCTCTGAAAGGGATTGTAGAAAATTGGCATCAATTCCTCCTTAAATATTTGGTAGAAATCATCAGGAAATCCATCTAAGCCTGGTGGATGTTTTTTGTTTTAGAAAGTAATTACTGATTCAGTTTCTTTAATAGATACAGGCTTACCTATTCAGATTTTCTGCTTCTTCTCGTGTGAGTTTTGGCAAATTATGGCTTTCGAGAATTGGTTCTTTTCATCTAGTTTATCAAATTTGTGGGTATACAGTTGTTTGTAATATTCCTTTAGTATTCTTTTAACATCCACAAGATCTGTAGTGATGTCCCTGTTTCATTTCTGATATTAGTAATTTTCATCTTTTCCCTTTTTTTCTTTGTTAGCCTGGCTAGAGACATGTCTATTTTACTGATCTTTTCAAAGAGCCACCTTTTGGTTTTATTGATTTTCTGTACTGACCACTACTCTAAATTTTGTTAATCTTATAATATAATCCATCACAGCAACAGGCTAAAGAAGAAAAATCACATGGTCATATCAACAGATACAGAAAAAACATTTGGCAAAATCCAATACCCATTCATGATTTTAAAAATACTTTACAAACTAGGAAGACTGAGGAACTTCCTCAGCTTGACAGAGAACACATTAAAAAAAAAACCCTACAGCTAACATCATACTTAATGGTGAGAAACTCAAAGCTTTCCCACTAAGATTAGAAACAAGGCAAGGAAACATTTTTTTACCACAACTTTCCCTCCCTCCATCCTTCCCTCTCTCTCTCCCTCCCTCCCTTCATTCCATCCTTCCTTCCTTCCTTTCAGTTTTTTTGTTTTAACTTTTACTTCAAGTTCAGGGATGCAAGTGCAGGTCTGTTACATAGGTAACATAAGTAAACCCGTGTCATGGGGGTTTGCTGCACAGATTATTTCCACTAAGCCTAGCACTTACTAGTTATTTTTTCCCTGTCCTCTCCCTCCTCCCACCCTCCACCCTCTAATAAACCCCAGTGTGTGTTGTTTCCCTCTATATGCCCCTGTGTTCTCATCATTTAGCTCCCACTTATAAGTGAGAATATGTGGTATTTCATTTTTTGTTCCTGCATTAGTTTGCTAAGGATAACAGCCTCCAGCTCTACCCATGTCCCTGCAAAGGACATGATCTCATTCTTTTTATGGCAGCATAGTATTCCATGGTGTATATGTACTACATTTTCTTTATCTAGTCTATCAGTGAAGGGCATTTAGGTTAATTCCATGTCATGGCTATTGTGAATAGTGGTGCAATGAACATACACATGCATGCGTCCTTATAATAGAATGATTTATATTCCTTTGGGTGTATACCCAGTAGCAAGATTGCTGGATCAAATGGTATTTTTGTCTTTAGGTCTCTGAGGAATTGCCATACTGTCTTCCACAAAAGCTGAACTAATTTACACTCCCACCAACAGTGTATAAACATTCCTTTTTCTCCACAACCTCACCAATGTCTGCTATTTTTTTGACTTTTTAAAAATAGCCATTCTGACTGGTGTGAGATAGTATTTCATTGTGGTTTTGATTTGCATTTCTCTAATGACCAGTGATGTTGAGTTTTTTTCATGAGTGTTGGCTGTATGTATGTCTTCTTCGGAAAGTGTAACAGACATGAACACATGTCTTTTGACTACTTTTTAATGGTGTTGTTTGGGTTTTTCCCTGTATATTTGTTTAAGTTCCTTATAGATGCTGGATATTAGACCTTTGTTTCCCATTCTGTAGGTTGTCTGTTTCCTCTGATAGTGTCTTTTACTGTGCAGAAGGTCTTTAGTTTAATTAGATTCCACTTATCAAGTTTTGTTTTTGTTACAATTGCTTTGGTGTCTTCATTGTGAAATCTTCGCCCATGTCTGTGACCTAAATGGTATTGTCTAGGTTGTCTGAGGTTTTCATAGTTTTGGGTTTTATGTTTAAGTCTTTAATCCATTTTGAGGTAATCTTTGTATATGGTGCACCACTGCATTTCAACATTATTCTGGAAGTCCTAGCTAACACAATTAGACACGAAAAGGAAATAAAAGTTATAAAGACTTGGAGGGAAGAAACAAACTGTATTTCTTTGCAGCTGACATGATCATCTAAGTAGAAAATTCAAAAAAATTGACCCAAAAAAGCCCTCAAGAACTAGTAAGTGATTATACTAAGGTTGCAGGATACAAAGTTAATACACAAAAGTCAACTGCTTTCCTATATACTAGCACTGAACAAGTTAAATTTGAAATTAAAACATATAGCCATTTACATTAGCACCCTGGAAATGATATAACTTAGGTATAAATCTAGAAAAACATGTGCAACTGAGGTATAAATCTAAAGCCACATGTGCAACTTAGATATAAATCTTAAAAAAATGGGCAAGATCCATATGGGTAAAACTAAAAGACTTTGATGAAAGACGTCAAAGAAGAACTAAATAAAGGGAGTATATTCCTTGCTCATGGGCAGGAAGACTCAATATTGTCAAGATATCAGTTCTTCCCAACTTGATCTTTAGATTCAACACCGTTCCAATCAAGATTCTAGCATGTCATTTTGTTGATATCAACAAACTGATTCTAAACTTCATATGAAAAGGCAAAAGACCCAGAATAGCAAATATTGAAGGAAAAGAACGAAGTCAGAGGACTGACAGTACCCAACTTTAAGACTTACAAGAAAGATACAGCAATAAAGACAGTGCAATCTTGGTACAGGAATAGCAAATTATTAAAACAAAACAGCACATAAGTAGACCTACATAAAAGTAATCAATTGATTTTTGTGAAGGAGCAAAGGGAATACAATGGAAAAAAGATAATATTTCCAACAAAAGATAATATTTCCAGCTGGACATCCATGTGCAAAATAAAATCATAAGACAGATCTATGCCATTCATAAAAATAACTCCAAATGGATCATAAACCTAAATGTAAGATGCAAACCTATAAAACCCCTAGGAAATAACATAGATGACCTTGGGTATGGTGATGATATTTTAACTACAACTTCAGTAGCACAATCCATGAAATAAATAATTGATGAACTGGACTACGTTAAAACTAAAAATGTATGCTCTGCAAAACATATAGTCAAAAGAATGACAAGATAATCCACAGACTGGGAGATAATATTTGCAATATACCTATCTGGTAAACAACTATTATCTGAATACATGCAGAACTCTTAAAACTCAATGATAAGAAAACAAACAACCCGATTAAAAAGTGAGCCAAAGGGCTTAACAGACACAGATTGCAACTAAACATAAGAAAAAGATGCTCCATATCATATCATTGCAAATTAAAACAACAATGAGCTACCAATATACACCTAGTAGAATGGCCAAAATCCAAACACTGACAACACCAAATGCTGGTGAAGATGTGGAGCAAAAAGAATGCTCATTCATTGCTGGTAAGAATGCAGATTGGTAGCGCCACTTTGGAAGCTGGTTTGGCAGAAAACTAAATGTACTCTCACCATGCAATCCAGCCAGTGCTCTTTGGTATTTACCTAAATAAATTGTAAACTTATGTTTACACAAAATGTATGTGCACATGAATGTTTATAGTAGCATTATTCATAACCAACAAAACCTGGAAGCAACCATTATATCCTTCAGTAAATAAGTGAATAAATTGCTCTGAATCCAAATATTCAGCATGAAAAAGAAATGAGCTATCAAGCCATGTAGAGACGTGGGGAAAATATATGTGCATATTACTAAGTGAAAGCCAATCTGAAAAGGCAACATACTGTATGATTCCCACTATATGACATTTTGGAAAAGACAAAACTATGGCGGCAGTAAAAAGATCAGTGGTTGCCAGGAGCTGGGAGCAGAAGAGAATGATGAATAGAGAGAGCACAGAGGATTTTTAGGGCACCGAAACTAATTCCTGTAAGATATTACAATGGTAGATACCTGTCATTGTGCATTTGTCCAAGCCCCTTATAATGGAATACCAGAGTGAACCTTAATGTAAACTATGGATTTGGGGTGATAATGACATGTCTTTTTTTTTTTTGAAGACAGAGTCTTGCTCTGTTGCACAAACTAGAGTACGGTGTCATGATCTGGGCTCACTGCAACCTCTGCCTACCAGGTTCAAGTGATACTCCCACCTTAGCCTCCCGAGTAATGGAAATTACAGGGGCTCACCATCATGCCTGGCTAATATTTGTATTTTAGTAGAGATGAGGTTTTGCCATGTTAGCCAGACTGGACTCAAATTCCTGACCTCAGGTGAACCACCGGCCTTGGCCTCTCAAAGTGCTGGGATTACAGGCATGAGTCACCGCACCCAGCCAATGATGTATCTATGTAGGTTCATCAATTGTAAAAATCTACAACTCCCATGTGGAGTGTTGTCAGTGAAGGGGGTTGTCCATTTGTGGAGATGGGTAAAAAGAAGTACTCTCTTTCCACTTAACTTGACTGTGATTCCAAAACTGCTCTAAAAATTCAAGCTTATTTGCTTTTTTAAAAAGGTGGTATCTTAGTCTGCTTAGGCTGCTATAACAAAATACTATAAACTGGGTGGTTTATAAATAATAAATGTATTTCTTACAGTTCTGGACACTGGGAAGTCCAAGATGAAGGCAGATTCAGTGTCTGGTGAAGGCCCTCTTTCTGACTCAGACAGCACCTTCTAGCTGTGTTCTCATATGGTGCAAGGAGAAAAGCAATTCTCTAGGGCCACTTTCATCAGGGCACCAACCCATTCATGAGGGCTCCACTCTCATGACCAAATCAATATCATCATCTTGGGGGCTTAGGATTTCAACCTAGGAATGTGGGGGTGCACAAACCTTCAGACCATACTAAAAAAAAAAAAATAAACATAGAAATACTGCATCTTTTCACTTTTGGGAAAAAAAAATGCATGTCTCATACACACACAAACACACACACACACACACACACAGGAAGAAGATTATGAGAAAATGATGTTTTGTTTTCCTACTGCTGATCTCTTTGATACAGCTTCATTTTTCCAACATTTGTTTTTGACTGTGCACCTACATAGCTGGGGCTTAATAATGCTTTTTGAGGCCGGGCATGGTGGCTCAAATCTGTAATCCCAACACTCTGGGAGGCTGAGGTGCGTGGATCACCTGAGGTCAGAAGTTCAAGACCAGCCTGACCAACATGGCAAAACCCCGTCTCTACTAAAAATACAAAAATTAGCCAGGCGTGGTGGTGCACACTTGCAACCCAAGCTACTTGGGAGGCTGAGGCAGGAAAATTACTCAAGTCCAGGAGGCAGAGGTTGCAGTGAGCAAAGATTGTGCCACTGCACTCCAGTCTGGGCGACAGAGTGAGACTCCGTCTCAAAAAAAAAAAAAATTAAATAAAATAATAATGCTTTTTGAAAAAATGAGTAAAGACAAAAATCAGTGGGAAAAGGGAGACGTGGGGACTCCCTTCTTAGCCACAAGCTATTGACCCACCTCCACATGCATATTTGTAAAGAGTACAAATAGTGTTGTGCACTAACCAGCACCTGGTCTTTAGCCTCATCACAAGCCTTCAACAGTTTTGAACTGACTCTCAAAAATTGTTCAATAAATCTATCACTGAAGAACTCTGGCAATGGACTCATTAATGACTATACTGTTACAACCACTGACTATTATGTATTTAGTCTAGAGATCATAGACTTCCAAGCACTCACCCAATTGGTTGTACAACACAAGCCACTGGGATAAAGAAAAATATCATAATGCGTATTTGGATTTTTTATATCTCTTCTTTTTTAGTTTAGATTTTTAATTTACATTTTATGATGATCATAAGGTTTGTTTTTGTTTTGTTTTGTTTTTTTTGAGATGGAGTTTCGCTTTTGTTACCCAGGCTGGAGTGCAGTGGTGCGATCTCGGCTCACCTCAACCTCCGCCTCCTGGGTTCAGGCAATTCTCCTGCCTCAGCCTCCCGAGTAGCTGGGATTGCAGGCATGTGCCACCATGCCCAGCTAATTTTTTGTATTTTTAGTAGAGACGGGGTTTCACCATGTTGACCAGGATGGTCTCGATCTCTTCACCTCGTGATCCACCTGCCTCGGTCTCCCAAAGTGCTGGGATTACAGGCTTGAGCCACCGCACCTGACCTAAGATTTATTTTTAAAGACAGGGTCTCACTTTGTCACCTCTTCCAGTCATGGCAGCCTTGACTTTTTGGGCTCAAGCAAACCTCCTATCTCAGCCTCCTGGGTAGCTGGGAACACAGTTGTGCACCACTATGCCTAGTTAATTTTTAAACTATTTTTAGAGACCGGGTCTCACTATGTTGCCCAGTCTGGTCTCAAACTCCTGGGCTCAAGCAATCCTTCTGCCTCATCTCCCAGAATGCTGGGATTACAGGTGTGAGCCACAATGCCCAGCCAGTCATAAGATACAAGTATGATATCTGCTTAAGTAATTTATGTATATGCACATGTGTGTACACATATACGCACACAAGGAATATGGAGCATGCTCAAAAAATTTTTGTTTAAAGATGCACAATCAAGAAAATTTACAAGAAGTCCATTGCTATAGGGACCATTTGGTCTAGCCCCTTTGTTTCAGAAAGAAGGAAGCTATAGCTCAGAAGGAAGGGAGGTAACTTGTCCAAGTTGTATTGCAGGTTAAAGCTTAGGTCTGGAAACTGACACTGCTAATACTTTATCCACTTAGATTTTTTGTTTGTTTGTTTTGCCTTATCTGATTGTTCTTTGACAGAGTAGAACTGTTTTTTTTTCTTAATACAGTGTGATTCTATATTGCACACATATTTTAATGTTACATTCTCCTAGAAGCTTAATTTTAAAAGTGCTCACACACCTAAATGGACCTTCTGCCTCCTTCCAAAAATGAGGGCTGAGTTTGCAGTCACAGATTGCATCCTCCTCAGACAGATTTCCTCTTCCTCGTAAGCTTTACTCCCTGTCTCATACAAACATTATTTGTCGGGATAACGCCCAGTGGAAATAAATCACAAAGAGAATCAGCTGTAAGAGTCACTGATTGAAATCATCAGAGACAGTGTTCTGGCTGTCTTAAACATTACTTGTAAGAGCTGTCAGCAAAACCCTGTCTCCAGGGACCATTACTTTGAGGGAACTCTGCCAATCGCAGCATTACTTAGAAGGCACATATTTTATGTTCCTCAAATGCCTACTGTCAAACTAAAGCAAAGTTCTGAAAGGTCACAAACACTTCCAAGTTTGGAGAAGGAAACCTACTCCCAGCTTCAAGCGTGGCCTGAAGGCCAGGTAAGCAGGCGGCCTTTTTCCTAGCTTTGATACAAACTTTGATTTGTCAGAGAAGCCTTAAAATTCATTTATACACCAGGGTTTGGATTCTGATAGCTAGTGAAGCCTTTATAAGCCTGTCTCCCATTGTGCAGGATAAGGAAGAGAACATCAATTTCTCGCAGTCATTTTAAAAACTTCTAGCCCAGGCAAAGCAAGACAAATCACAAATGGTAAAAAGGTAAGAGCCACAACTCATTTGTTTCTAGATTGTTTCCTCTGCACCCAGAGCCCTTGCCAGCTTCATGAAGGAAACATCTTGCACAAAAGTGGCTCACATGGGAAGCAGGAAACTAGAAATGGCCCAAGACTCCTAGTAGAACGTTATCAATAAAACCCCCTGTAATCATAATGTCATTACTTTGTTTTTGCTGGATGACAAAGTCCTTATGATATTATTTGCTCTTGGCAGACCATATATCATAATTGTCTTCCTCTTAGTAACATTTTTACTGCTAGGAAAATACTGCGTGCATGGAAAAGCTTCTTTAAAATGATGAAAAATACATACTTTTCACTTAGAATTGCTTTTCTATGCACTTAGTATCAAACATTATAAACAAAAATTGTGTAAGCCAACCACAGAGGATTTTAGTAACATGAATGCCTATTATGAGAAAACTCTAAATACACAATTTAAGAAGGTGTTTATCAATACATTTAGAATATATATTAGTGTAGATAATCATCTAGTGATACCTCAAACCTGGAATTTGGCCCTCAGAGGCTTTTTTTTTTTTGAGACTGAGTCTCACTCTGTTGCCCAGGCTGGAGTGCAGTGGCATGATGTCAGCTCACTGAAACCTCCAATTCCAGATTCAAGAGATTCTCCTGCCTCAACCTCCTGAGTAGCTGGGATTATAGGTTCCCACCACAATGCTTAGCTAATTTATGCATTTTCTAATAGAGATGAGGGTTTCACCATATTGACTAGGCTGGTCTCAAACTCCTGATCTCAAGTGATCCACCGCCTTGGCTTCCCAAAGTGCTGAGATTACAGGCATGAGCCTCTGCGCCCGGCCTACATTTTTATATTTTTATTCTGCTAAATGAGATTTGTTACTTTACTTCATTATAATTTATTAAATAAACTTATTTCTTTAAGATTAAAGTTAATAATTAGGTATGCTAGATACAAAGCATATTTTGATTTTACCAAGACTTAAAAATCTCTTTTGATGCCTCTGCAATCAACTTGGAAGAAAAAGGATTTTGCAGCAACTGTTCTCAAAGGTTGAACAACTGGTCTCAAAGTTTCCTGTGTAATGGGCTGGTGGCAAGACAGAGGAAGGGTTCTAGAGGTGTGGCAGAAAGATCTGTCCTTGCTCTGAATAATACTCACATGTCAGGAGCTGACACAATGGTCAGACTGGTCGTATTAAAATAAAGAAGCAGCCTCCCCACCTGGAAAGAACACAGACTCCGGAATCAGAAAAATCAGATTGTAAACTCTGGCTCCCCCACTTATTATTTATGTGATTTGGAACTAAAGACTAGAGTCTGGGTATCAATTTTCTCATCTGTATAATCATTTTCTGTGAGGAAATGACATTTTGAGAACTATTTAGGATAGGCACACAGAAAGTGTTCAAAAGGTGGTACTCACTATCAAATCAACAAATGGTATAAAGCTGGGAGTAGGAGTGTTGTATTATAGAATTAAGGTTTAAGATTATTATTATATAATAGAAAAGTGAGCTAAGATAGTGGTAAATATTATGGAAGGAAGAAAAATAAAATCCTATAGTTAAGTTTTTTTTTTGCAAGGGGGGGTTGTTTTAAATTAAATTGTACCAGCATAGAATGGGAACATCCTGGCCTAACAGCAGCTTACAAGAAAAAGTTTCTGAAAGCTTGAATGACAGGGTGTTTACCGTGGAGACAATAGTAAGTCATAGATACATATGTTCCATACAAATCCAGAAAATTAAGTAGCATAATGCACTTCGCAGTGGACATATCCCATCTGAGGCAACGTATTCAGTTCTGGGCACTGTATTTTAAGAAAAATATTTACAAAATATGTAATATAACCTGAAAAGGAAGTCAGAATGGTAAAATGCTTATGTAAGAGAAAGCTGAAAAAGCTAGGACTAGTAAGAGTAAGAAACTTAGGGAGAATCAGATAATTGCCCTCATACATATAACGGGCAGGAAAAGTGAAGAGCAATAGTAATAACTAACATGTACTGAATACTTATGTGCAAAGTAGTCACCATTATCCTTATTTTGTACCTGAGAAAACTGAGGCACCCAGAGGCAAAGTTACATGCTTATAGTCTTATAACTAGTAAAGGTTGGGACAGGTTTCACTCCATTAGTTCATCTCCAGATGTGGGAGAGATATTAGAGCTTTTTACCAAATATTCCTAGTCTTACAGGATCATGGCAAGATTGTATTCCACCAATTCCTTTGAAGCTGAGTACAGACATGGTTTTCGGGCAATGAAATATGAGCATACATCATGTTCATTATTTCAGCAAGAAACTAATTGTCTATACAATTTGTCACATACTATTCCCACCACAAACATGTAGAGATGGAGCCTCCATCAAGTTAGGCACAATAATGAATGGAGCTTCCCTGTTGACTCACACTGGACAACAGCAGCAAAAAATATGCTGTTATGTTTTTTATTAAGCTGCTGAGAGTTGGAGGTTGTTTGTTACTGTGGCATCACCCACCCTTTTCTGGCACACATGCCTAAAAATCATTAAAATGTCTCAGAGTAGGGAAACATATTTACTCTTACATTTCCACAGGTCAGAACTAAGAATAATTGTAGAAACCAAGGGTAGGTAGATTTGGGCTTAATTTTTTTTTTTTAAGTAAAGTCCAAAAAGTTCCTTCATGAAGAAGTGAGCTCCCTGACAACAGTGGTATTTAAACAGAGGCCAGATGATCCTTTTACCATCTATGCGGAAAAAGACATGGCTAATTAAAGAGTTTAGTTTATCAAATATTTATTGAACACCTCCAGTGTGCCAAGCATTCTAGCCACACACATAAATCCAAATATACAATCTCTACCCTGAAGGAAATAAACAAATTCAGAACTTGATAACCTCTGTGGTCTCTTCTGACAGTATGATTCAATCAAATTAGAGATAATAACACGGCCTGGACGAAGCAGACTGCAAGCCCAAACTTACAAATAACTATATAGCACTAGCAATCCTGCTGGTGCCTAGGTTGTATTATTGTTTCTCAATTAGTAGCCAAAAGTATAGGGTTTGCAAAAGGGAAGAAAACGGGAGAATTGCTAGGTTTAAAGGAGGAATATTTTCCCTTTCTCTAGTTACCATTCTTAAATTTTGCAAACCCAGCATATTATCTGGCTTACATCAGGGGTGTTTCAGCAAAGGGAATAGCACTGACTCACAGCAATTGTTACCGACCTTTTCCATCACTACTCCCGCCCCTGGCAGTCAGGAAGGGAACATTTCAATATGGATCAAGTCAGACATGAAGAACAGGAATAACCTTTCTATAGAGCTCTTCTTCAGTTTAGCTATCAACCCAAACATTTGCAAAATATCAGAAGTGTTCCCTAAAATGTTAGTAAACAAGAGCTCAGGGGAATCCCACACTCAAAGGATGATGTGAAAATCACAAGCTAGATGAGTGATTCCAGAGGAAACTGACATTGTTTCCCAAGTGGTACCCTTGAACAGCACTAACTTCAGTATTTATTTTCCCTGGTCATCTTGGTAGTTAAAGGTTGGTTGGTTGGTTGGTTGGTTGGTCAGCCGGTTGGTCGGTTGGTTGGTCTGTCGGTCTAAACTTTCAAAAATCAGACAGTGGAGAAAGATGTTGTCCTTTCATTAGCTCATTGCATTTTAATGGAAAACCAACTAAAACCTGGAGAAGCATTAACTGCAATTGCTCTGAGGCAGACATTTCCATTTCAGCTTATTATTTCTAACCATATTAGTGCAGAATAATACATGTGGATGGATTTTGAAGCTATTACCTAGACTAGGGTGAAGCATCTGATTACTATTATTCCCTATCTAAAAGCTTCAGTTTGAACTCTGAAGTCTGCAGCCCTGCCAGGTCCTGAATTTTCTGAACTACAACTCTGATTCTCTATGAAATAGACACAAAAATCAGGGCAAGCTAGATTTCAATGCCATCCCTCAGTCAGTTCAGTGTGACATAAGTTTCTCAAAAATACACATACAGAAGAAATTGGCTTTGGCACATTTAAGAGCAGCAGGGAATTTGCATCTCATGCTAGTTTAATGTGCACTCTTAATACTCTCGTCTATTTTCTAAAATATAATGCTATTCTTGCAGAGGCAGCTGGACCCCTGTATACCCGGTCTTGTGCCAAGCTATGTACACAAATACACTCTTTACAAACACAGATGCGAAATGCCGTGCTAAGACATAAGCGAGGCATAGAGAGATATTCGAGTGTTTAGTCTAGAGGCTCCACACCTAAAAGTTTCAGGAGCAGAGCTGATGTTTGAAGAGTGAGAGGGGAGACCGCTCATCCTGTACTTTCATCCGGGGACTATGGAGATGACCCCATATTCCCAGCATCACTTTGCCCTCTGCCCTGGTGACCCGGGTTGAGATTTAATCTAGGGCCAGAGCGGGGGGCAAGGCAATTGTGCTGTTGGTTACTCACACAGAGAGAAGAGCTGGAAATCACTAAGCTTTCCCGGGCTGACACACCCACCCAGAACGGATGGCCCAGGGGTGCGGAGAGGAGGCAGGGGTAAAGGACGCGGCGCCAGGCAGGGGGACCCGGGCATCCTTTCCGCGCTTGCACGAAGATGCTGCAAGTGGCTACACGCGTGAATCCAGCGTCTGAGCTAGGAAGTCGCGCTACGCTCAGTGGCGAATGCCCCTTTCCTCCTCCTGGTCCCCCCAGCCCTGTGCAAAGTGAGCTGGAGAAAGTTGTGCCCGGGCCATGGCGGCCGGGGCTGGAGAAAGGAACCAAGGCAAGCAGGGAAGTGACCCAGGGTCCCCTTACCTTGTCCTTGGGGCCGAGGTTCTGTAACACCTCTTTGCCGGTGGCGCTCCGGATCTCCACCCCGGCGGGCGCGGAGGACGCGGGCGCGGGCTCCCTGATCTCTTCCCGGCCTTGGCCCCTGCGCGGGGTGTCCCCCTCGATGCCGGGCCGGCTTCCCGAGCCTCGGTCGCTGCCCTGGCCGCTCCGAGGGGTCTTCGCGCCCCGCTGCCCCACGCTCAGGGCATCGAAATCCAGCGTCTTGCTCTCGAAGGCGCCCTCCACGTTGCAGAACATGCCGCCGTATTTCTGCCGCGGGACCTGGTCCGTGGTGCCCGGCCTGGCCAGGTACACGGGCAGATCGTCTTCGTGGGAGCTGTCCCAGCCCCTCCGGCCCGAGGCCATGGTTCAAGCGCGAAAACGGCCCGCGGGTTTTTCTTCCCCAGAGGCGGAAAGGGCAGCCGCCGGCAGCGTGCGCCGAGCCACAGTGACTGGGGCGGGAGGAGGCGCCTGAGCCTTCGCGCCAGAGGCGGCAGTGCTGCTCCGATTCCTGCCTGTCCCCAGCGAGCCAGCGAGCCACACAGCCAGCTAGCGCTAGGCGCAGGGGCCCGGAGGAGCGGCGCGCTCGGCTCGCTCGCGGGACCTCTCGGCCGGCCGCACCTCCTCACGCACCCCCAACCCTAACGTGGCCTCCCGGGCTGACGCAGCGTCGGTGCCCATCACAAACACAAACCAAACTTGGCGCGCGCGCACACGCACACACAGGCGCACACTGCCCGCTCGCGCAGCAGCCTCGCTTCACACACTGACTCGCCATTCAGACGCCTTAGAAATGTTCACGCTCAGGAACTTGACTGTCTCACCCCCACTGACTCCCTAGTTTGCCTCACGTTCGCCTCACAAACACAAAGCTTTAGGTCGCCCCTCATGCACAAAAACAATGCTGACCCAGGTGGATTCATCTCAAAGCCAAGTCCTGATCTACAAGTAACACATGAAAACTCAAATTTACGACAGACTCACAATCCTACCCAGAACCCCGGACGTGCCTCATCCTCATCTTTAAGATTACACTCACAATTACACCCAGTTCCAGGATCAGCCTTGAGAACCCACACCCTCACATAAAGTCCTGAATTGGTTTGCACACACAACACAAGCACACTGAGAGAGAGGCCCTCTTCCTTCCCTTTGACTCACATGAGCCCTTTCTTAGTTTGTATATAATATCGTAGCTTTTGCTTTTACCACCCCTAATTTGCCTCACACACAATGACATTTCAGATCACAGACACACACACACACATTCTTAGACTTTGCCCTGCAAATCACTCTTCATTAATGCTCTGTCCCTCAAACAACCACCCCCACATTTTAATCTCACACGCTGACACAGCCCAGGTTTACCTCAGTCAGAACCTACACTTAGATTCACACCCAAGCCCGGATTTACTTCAAAATTACACAACCAAACACTTGGCTTTTCATATTACCTCACACACAGGCAGACTTTCTTATGTACATCTGTGCTTTCATATCTCATCCTCTCCTCCACATCTACCACGTATACTCTGACCCAGACTTTGCCACATAAACAGAGTCCACAAACTACACACCTTACATCATATCCACACACACATCCTAAACCCAAAACCTGTGGTGCTGGATTTACTGGGTCCCCTCTCAGAAAGTCCACCCATTCATTTATTTAGTCAGCCAACATAAATCAGGTACCTAATATGCCTTTCACAAGGTACTGGAGTGACGGGGTCGAACAAGGAAGATGGGCCTGTCCTCACCACAAATGTATAACCACACATCTAGGTAGCACAGTCTGCTCTGCTCAACATACTGAACTTAGTATATTTTGTGAGCCAGACACTCCCCCTCCCAAGCACAGACACACACACACTAAACTCCAAGAAGGCAGAGCTCTGGTCTGTTCAGTTCACCTTTGTATATCTTGTGACCAGAACATCTACAGGCACTTGATAACATTCTTTTTTTTTTTTTTTTTTTTGAGACGGAGTTTCGCTCTTGTTACCCAGGCTGGAGTGCAATGGCGCGATCTCGGCTCACCGCAACCTCCGCCTCCTGGGTTCAGGCAATTCTCCTGCCTCAGCCTCCTGAGTAGCTGGGATTACAGGCACGCGCCACTGTGCCCAGCTAATTTTTTGTATCTTTAGTAGAGACGGGGTTTCGCCATGTTGACCAGGATGGTCTGGAAATCTTGACCTCGTGATCCACCCGCCTCGGCCTCCCAAAGTGCTGGGATTACAGGCTTGAGCCACCGCGACTGGCCGATATATTCTTTTTGAATAAATGGAGAATAACAACAACAGCAGCAGCAGCACCAGGAAACATCTACGGAGTTACTGCTACATGCCACTCGTTATTGTAACTGTTTCACATATACTGACTCATTTAATGTTCATAGGCATATGGCAGGATTCTTCATGCACGTAAACAGACGTAGTCTTTGAAGGTATCTGCATAGAATTTGATGAACTGAAACTCTAAGATCTGATTTTGGAGTGGAACAAAGGCTCTGGAAACTGAAGTGTCAGTCTCAGGCCTGTGACAGCCACAAAAGTTTGGGGAATGGAAGTTGGCCTGAACTTAGATCAAAGACAGGTATGTTGATACACATTAAACCTATCCCCTGGCCAGGCATGGTGGCTCACACCTATAATCCCAACATTTTGGGAAGCCGAGGCACGTGGATCACCTCAGGTCAGGAGTTCGAGATCAGCCTGGCCAACATGGTGAAACCGCATCTCTACTAAAAATATAAAAAATAGCCAGGCATGATGGCACCTGCCTGTAGTCACTGCTACTTGGGAGGCTGAGGCAAGAGAATCACTTGAACCCAGGAAGGGGAGGTTGCAGTGAGCCGAGATCGCGGCACTGCGCCCCAGCCTGGGCGACAGAGCAAAACTCTGTCTCACAACAAAAACAAAAACAAAAAACAAACAAAAAAACTCCTATCCCCAATGAAGAGAAAGCCACTTGCTAAACTGCCTGTGCTCTATCACTATTATTTACTGTTTCTTAAGCTGACTTCCTCTGGGCAGCTGCTCCTTCTTAACAAATGCTGGTTGGTGATGGACTCAGAATTTCCTGTGACTACTGCTTCAGAACAATTACACTTAATGCTTATCTAGGTTTTATTAGTGTCAGGCTGTGTGCTAAGGACATCCCAGGCGGTATCTTAATTAATCTTAATAACCTTACCTGTCAGGTACTAGCATTTCTTTTTGTTCATTTGAGGCAGAATCTCACTCTGTCACCCAGATGGGAAAGGGAGGAGTGCAGTGGCTGGATCACAGCTCACAGCAGCCTTTACCTCTAGGGCTCTAGCAATCCTCCCACTTCATTCTCCTAAGTAGCTGAGACCACAAGTGTGTGCCAGCATGCCCAGCTAACTCCTGTTATTTGTTGTAGAAACAGAGTTTCACCATGTTGCCCAGGCTGGTCTTGGACTCCTGAGCTCAAGCCTTGGCCTCCCAAATTACTGGGATTACAGAAGTGAGCCACTGCACCTGGCCTATTATTTCTTTTCTACTAATGAGGAAGCAGAGGCTCTGAATAAATATCCAAGTTATAATAGAATCATAACTTGAAGCAGCATATGCACAGACAGTGTTTGCTTTGAGAGTGGGCACATTCTGCACATAGACACACACTTTCATGTGCATATTTGCGTGGGAGCATGGGCATACAAACAGAACTTTGTAGTTGTACATGAGCCCCATTGTTATAGCTGCATTGCCTCACCACTATGTCTGATGCAGTGTACAAGCATAATAATTACATTCATTGACAAAATATCACATTTAAAAGTAACAGTTACATGTACACATATGTGTTTAATTAAGAAAGTACAGCAGCCTATTAAAATTTTTAAAAGACTGAAATGGGAATGGCTGATCTGACTCCAGTTCTGCAACTATGTGGCTTTAGGCAAGTGTCTGGCTTAACCTGTTTGTGTTTTTCTCCTTACCCACTGAAGAGGATTATTAAGGACTTCATTCCTTGAGCAAGCCATTGTGCTAAGAATTTCATAAGCATTGCCTTAACCTTCCTAAGAACCCCATAAATCTGCAGTGATAATTATTTCCATTTTATCCATGGAGAAATTGAGACTTAGAGAAGTTCGGTTCTTTTCCTGAAGTATCACAGTTAGTACTGGAATTCAAACCTTCCACTAGCTGATTCAGACAGAGCCTGTGCTCTCAAGAAAACACCCATAATAAAGCTCTGTCATGAGGATCCAGAGAAATAATAAATGGGAAGGCCAAAAGTAAGGTGTTATGGAATGAAATATCTCTAAGTGCCCCAGTTGTTCTTGTACAGAAATTAATTTTGGTTAAGGCAAACATTCACGTAAGGAAATATCAGACCACTCAACTCCAAGCAAAGGCATTAGCCCCATGAATACATGGCAGTTTTGCCATGTCCCTTTCTACTGAGATAGAGGGTTTATTACTTAGGACAATAATAAACATAAGAGCAACAGTATATCTATAGACACTGTAAGTCAAACTACTCAGGGAAGGGGTTATCCCGAACAATGTACGAACAGCAAACTATGTCTGTAATGTGGGCAAGAAAATAGAGCTTTGAACTTGTTACACACCAAATCAAATTTGCATTTTTTGTAACTGAAGTAAATAATATTTCACTTTGTATTGAGATGGCTTGTGATGTGAGCCCATACATACCTGATTGTAACTCTAGGAAAATGTATTCCAGAGGCATCTTCTATTATCCCTAGTTAGCAGAAGGTAGAGACTCCTCCACAGAAATCAATGGTATGCACCAAGCAATCCTGATATGGGATGGCAGCACGCACATAGAATACACTTTATGAGAAAATAAATTACATAGCATTCTTTCTCCTTTTCTTTTTCTTTCTTTCTTTCTGTCTTTTTTTTTTTTTTTTTTTTTTTTTTGAGACAGACTCTCACTCTGCTACCCAGGCTAGAGTGCAATGGTGTGTTCAAGTGATTCTCCTGCCTCAGCCTCCCAACTGGCTGGGACTACATTACAAGAATGAGCCACCACGCCTGGCCACACTGCATTCTTATAAGGCAAAGCTCTGCTCAACAGAAGATAAAATTTTAGTCCTCACTAAGGTTATGCCTCTATGCTCAAAATAAAAAGAAAATAGAGGAGTTATACAATTTACCTTGACTCATCAGTTAATTTAAATAATTCTAATCAAATCCCACCCTCTTTCTTTTCTTTCTTTGGGTTGCAGGAATTTGAACATGCATTATCTTGTCTCGATTTTAACGGACATAGAGGCTGGATATCTGATTTTTTATGGAAAGATCCTACATATAAATAAGGCAGTGTTTGCAAAATGTTCAGCATTCTGCCTGACATGTAGTAGGTTCCCAATAAATATTAGTCTCCTGTTTCCTGAGTATAGATATATTATTAATATCACAGAGACTTTGCAGAGCTTTATGATGTCCTGTAACTTTAACTTTGCAGGATTTTATAGAACAAACTGATGCTGAAATAATGTTGAATATGTATGTTAAAAATGATTTTCATTTTCCATATACCTCCATCATACCCTATGAATTCTCCTGACAGGCCACTATTGAATTTCAGCTCAATATTTGGTGAACAAAGTGTTAATTCTGACAAAACCACATTTAAGCAAATAATGACAAACCTAAAACCCAAAAACAAGTTGTTTTCAAATATATGCTCAATGTTAAAACAAGATTATAAAATATTTTCAATACTCTTAATTGTACATGCAGAAAAAAAATCTGCTTTTATAATAATATATACATGTAGAGGGAAAACCTACAAGAATATATATCAAAATATTAGCAGAGTATAACTCAAAGGATTTCAAGTAACTTTTAGTCTCTTCCTTCAACTATTTCTATATTTTTCAAAATCTTCATAGTAAGTGTGAATTACATTTATAATCGTAAAGAATGTTATTTTTAAATATGCATCCAGGATGTTGTTTAGATAGAAATATATTTAGTGAGCATGGTAAAAATTGCCGATGGAAAATTATTGACCCAAGCTTTTATCTCCCTACTCTACTAGTCAGATATATTATCTAAAGTGAATAAAAAAAATAAAATAAAATTAGGTCTCTCATCAGAGTCAAATTATCACTTCGTGCAAAGTATTTCTGCAGTTGGACAGCTGAGTGGGAAATGATCATTATGATGAGAGTGTGAAATGAGGGCTTACAAATGTCCTTGAGGTAAATCCTTTCCACCAAAGGATTAGTTAATAGGACATGACATAATCACCTTCCTGGTGGGGATTTATTGGGGTTTCCTTCCCAGTTTTATACACTGAGCATCTCTCTTTGATTTTAATATTCTCAAATGTTCAAAAGCCAGTTCCAAAAACAGAATTTTCTTTGGCCTTAAGTGGGAAGAAGATAAATTTTAAAGTAGTTGCTGACCAATATGATAAAAGAGATATTCATTTCAAATGCTCTAATGCTCTGGTTTCCTTGATGCAGGGGCTCACAGGTGCAATTTAATATCCTAAATGAAAATTTCTAAGTAAGGGCCAGAGGATAAAGAGAGTTACAGGATGTAACAGGAAAAAAAAAAAAAAAAAAAACCCACTACCAAACCTATGTCTTGTCCCACCTCAAAGTGGCTCACAATATTTCCAAGATTTTCAAATGTACTTATTTTGTTATTTTTCCAGTTGCTGTTCATGTTTTCTGACCATTTACAAAATATTCTTATTGGTTTTATATTATTTTTATAACAATCTCATCCTGATTCTTTAAAATGTAACGGTTCTCTTACCTTTTACTATTCAGAGATAAAAATAACAATAACATATTCCTTGTTATGACTCCCTCCCTTCCTCCCTCCCTTCCTTCCTTCCTTCCTTCCTTTTCAATGAAAATTTGAATGTACAGAAAAGCAGAGAGTAATTTAGCAAATGCCCATGTACTCACAGTCTAGTTAACTTTTCATCATGTTTTATTCATGTATTTTAACCAATAAAATATTACAGAGTTCAGATATCCTCGGTACCCCTTTCTTTGTTCTTTTTCTCTTTTTTTTTTGAGATGGAATCTCGCTCTGTAGCCTAGGCTGGAGTGCAGTGGCTTAATCTCCGCTCGCTGCACCCTGCACCTCTTGGGTCCTGGTTGAAGCAATTCTCCTGCCTCAGCCTCCCGAGTAGCTGGGATTACAGGTGCGAGCCACCATGCCCAGCTAATTTTTTTTTTTTTTTTGAGACGGAGTTTCGCTCTTGTTACCCAGGCTGGAGTGCAATGGCATGATCTCGGCTCACCACAACCTCTGCCTCCTGGGTTCAGGCAATTCTCCTGCCTCAGCCTCCTGAGTAGCTGGGATTACAGGCATGCACCAGCATGCCCAGCTAATTTTTTGTATTTTTAGTAGAGACGGGGTTTCACCATGTTGGCCGGGCTGATCTGGAACTCCTGGCCTCATGATCCACCCGCATTGGCTTCCCAAAGTGCTGGAATTACAGGCGTGAGGCACCGCACCTGGCCATTACCCCTTTCTTTGCCTCTTTTTCTTGTTCTCTTTGAATAACAACCACTATCCTATATTCTTTTAAAGTTTGCTATGTATTGGAAGCTGATCCTTTAATTGGGATTTTTAAGCTTGTTTTCCTTATCAAATAAATTATTGCCTTAGTTTAATTATGTGCATTTAGAATAACCCCTGGCCAATAATGATGTGCAGAAGTCCTTCACTCCTGGAAAGTTGAGGCTTACAATAGTAACATTAGGTTTTTTCCTCCTAAGATAAAAGTAATCATAATTCATATCAGGGCAGAAATTCAATCCAAATTCTAAAAGATGTGTCTTTATAACTCTGTGCTTCTTAACCAATACTGTGTTTGAGACAGGCTAGAAAACCAACTATTTTTCTCTTATTGGGAATCTTTGTTACTATGAAAGCTTAAGTGGTTCAAAAAACATGGACAAAAATCTTAGACTTAACATTTAACAGGATAACTTTGATTTTAGTATTCTCTTGAGACTAAACTAAGTAATGCACAAAGAAAGGTAGTCAAGTGAGATGACAGTCTGAAAAGAGAATCTCCTTTCATTCCAGACAGAAACTTGCTGACTCCAGAGAGGAGGGCACATCCTGGCTCCAGTATAAGCAGCAAACAGGCCAGGGTACAAATGATAAATACTAAAAGACACGAGAGGAAAAAGAAATCAAATAATTCTTTCATTGAGAATTTGATGGTTATGCATACATCCAGAAAACATAAATACATCGATAATGCTTTTTTAACCCAATGTTTTTGTCTGATTTCAGTTTTTGGTTAATAAATAACTCCTTGTCCAGGCACCTCCCTGGAATGCCTTACTCCACCAGATCTTTCCTAATAAAGATTAATGGATAGGAAACAGGATCCCTTCAATGTTTCCAAGCTTTTAGAATAATTTATATTGGATGAATGAAGAAAATATGCACAATTAGTCCAATCGTATAGCTCCACTTTCCACGTCTCATTAAGAAATAGCAGAGTATTTATGTGAAGTGTGATATAAATGAGAAAAAGCATGAGATCTGAAGTCAGAAAATCTGGACCACAATTCTGGGGTCCACTACTGAGTGAATTTGGGGGAATTATTTCTCCCAAATAGAAAGCTCTCTATTTCTCTTCCCTCATCAACAAAATGAAAATAAAAAGCTGTGGTGCTGAAAAAAAAAAAAAAGTAAGATGTTTTATGCCAGGTTGTAACCATTCTTTACAAATGTTTTTTATTTGCTTCAGTGCCTGGCCCCAATTCTGTGATCAACAGGTAAGCAATAAACACGTGTCGAATTAGTGTTACCTGGAATTTTTGTTTTTCAGTGGTAGAACTGTATGTAGTATGTAGGGAATGATCACTAATCAGTCTTAGGTGTGACCAAAGTTAAAAATGTATTTTGGGAAACCAAATCAGATTACCTTCTATTCTAATCTTAAAACTCTTAGACATTTGTCCCTGAAGACACCCTTAAACAAAAGATGTAGCAAAATGCATGTATAAAACTTACATAAGGCCAGGCGCGGTGGCTCACGCCTGTAATCCCAGCACTTTGGGAGGCCGAGGAGGGTGGATCACAAGGTCATGAGATCGAGACCATCCTGGTCAACATGGTGAAACCCCGTCTCTACTAACAATACAAAAACTTAGCTGGGCATGGTGGCGCGTGCCTGTAATCCCAGCTACTCAGGAGGCTGAGGCAGGAGAATTGCCTGATCCCAGGAGGCGGAGGTTGCGGTGAGCTGAGATCGCGCCATTGCACTCCAGCCTGGGTAACGAGAGCGAAACTCCGTCTCAAAAAAAAAAAAAAACTTACATAAAATACACTAAAAATATACCCAATAATGGGATTGCTGGGTCAAATGGTATTTCTACTCCTAGATCCTTGAGGAATGGCCACACTGTCTCCACAATGGTTGAACTACTTTACACTCCCACCAACAGTGTAAAAGTGTTCCTATTTCTCCACATCCTCTCCAGCATCTGTTGTCTCCGGATTTTTTAACGATCACCATTCTAATTGCTGTGCGATGGTATCTCAAGGTAGTTTTAGTTTGGATTTCTCTAATGACCAGTGATGATGAGCATTTTTTCATATGTTTGTTGGCTGCATAAATGTCTTCTTTGGAAAAGTATCTGTTCATATCCTTTGCCCACTTTTTAATGGGGTTGTTTTTTTCCTGTAAATTTGTTTAAGTTCTTTATAGATTCTAGATATTAGCCCTTTGTCAGATGGGTAGATTGCAAAAATTGGTTCCCATTCTGTTGGTTGCAGGTTCACTCTAATGATAGTTCCTTTTGCTGTGCAGAAGTTCTTAAGTTCAGTTAGATCCTGTTTGCCTATTTTGACTTTTGTTGCCATTGCTTTTGATGTTTTAGTCATGAAGTCCTTGCCTATGGATTATATACCCAAAGGATTATAAATTGTTCTATTATAAAGACACATGTACACGTATGTTCATTGTGGCACTGTTTACAATAGCAAAGACTTGGAACCAACCCAAATGCTCATCAATGATATACTGGATAAAGAAAATGTGGCA
Source organism: Callithrix jacchus (assembly GCF_049354715.1). Lineage (NCBI taxonomy): Eukaryota > Metazoa > Chordata > Mammalia > Primates > Cebidae > Callithrix > Callithrix jacchus. The sequence continues at coordinate 46,043,495 of NC_133503.1, forward strand.
CATATACACCATGGAATACTATGCAGCCATAATAAAGGATGAGTTCATGTCTTTTGCAGGGGCATGGATGAAGCTGGAAAACATCATTCTCAGCAAACTGACACAAGAACAGAAAACCAAACACCACATGTTCTCACTCATAAGTGGGTATTGAACAGTGAGAACACATAAACACAGGGAGGGGAACATTACACACTGCGGCCTTTTGGGGAGTGGGGGAGCTAGGGGAGAGATAGCAGGGGGTGGGGGGATTTGGGAGGGATAACATTAGGAGAAATACCTAATGTAGATGATGGGGGTGGATGTAGCAAACCACCATGGCATGTGTATACCTATGTAACAATCCTGCATGATCTGCAAAAGTACCCCAGAACTTAAAGTATAATTAAATCATAGTAAAATTTACTCAGCTTTGATTATGCAATGTCTAACAAGTTCTTGAATAATTCTTAATGTTGGGCTGGGCACGGCGGCTCATGCCTGTAATCCCAGCACTTTGGGAGGGCAAGGTGGGCGGCTCACCTGAGGTCAGGAGTTCCAGTCCAGTCTGACCAACATGAAGAAACCCTGTCTCTACTAAAAATACAAAAAATTAGCTGGGCGTGGTAGCTCATGCCTGTAATCCCAGCTTCTCGGGAAGCTGAGGCAGAAGAATCACTTGAACCCGGGAGGCAGAGGTTGCGGTGAGCCCAGATTGTGCCACTGCACTCCAGCACTCCAGCACTCCAGCCTGGGCAACAAGACTCTCAAAAAAAAAAAAAAAAAAAAAACAAAGAAAACTTAATGTTGGCTAGCTAGTAGGAATTGTTTTGACATTTAACATTAAAATACAATGTTAACTTGCCGAAGTGTCTATTTTTTATTAAAAAATTCAATATGACCTTGCCGAGTGAGGTGGCTCAAGCCTGTAATCCCAGCACTTTGGGAGGCCGAGGCGGGTGGATCACAAGGTCAAGAGATCGAGACCATCCTGATCAACATGGTGAAACCTCGTCTCTGCTAAAAATACAAAAAATTAGCTGGGCATGGTGGCACGTGCCTGTAATCCCAGCTATTCAGGAGGCTGCGGCAGGAGAATTGCCTGAACCCAGGAGGCAGAGGTTGCGGTGAGCCGAGATCGCGCCATTGCACTCCAGCCTGGGTAACAAGAGCAAAACTCTGCCTCAAAAAAAAAAAAAAAAAAAAAAATTCAATATGACCATATACTCAAATAATATACTATAAAATGATTATACTAGAAGGGAATTTTTGGCTGTAAATGTTATACCTGTGAAAATGTATATTGCAGTCTTTTGTAATAGGTTGATTAATCAGTTCTTGGAGTAACTAAAGCATATTAAGATCTGACTAATCTAAAATTCATAAAATCATACATTTATTGAATATGCCTTAGGAGCATTTTCAATAGAAAATCTAGGGTTAAATACTATGCAAATATTCTATTGTATTACTTGTATGGTGCGGTGTTTTATCTTTAATATAATAATTTGTCTTTGCCGGGCACAGTGGCTCAAGCCTGTAATCCCAGCACTTTGAGAGGCTGAGGTGGGTGGATCACAAGGTCAAGAGATCGAGACCATCCTGGTCAACGAGGTGAAACCCCTACTAAAAATACAAAAATTAGCTGGGCATGGTGGTGCACGCCTGTAGTCCCAGCTACTCGGGAGGCTGAGGCAGGAGAATTGCTTGAACCCAGAAGGTGGAGGTTGCAGTGAGCGGAGATCGTGCCATTGCACTCCAGCCTGGGTAACAATAGCGAAACTCCATCTCAAAAAAAAAAAATGTGTCTGTAATTTATTTTAAAATTGTCACTAAATATCAATTCTCAAACTCAAAAATTGAGTGACTTAAGAGATAGGGATAGGATTTATAAGTTGTTTACGGTATTGCAGTAAGTCTGCCAATATAGGCCTTGGCAATTACCCTTGTACAAAATAAAATAAGAGTATAATATTGTTAAAAGGATTATTCATTTTTGTGGATATAGTTGTTAACATTGGCTGGAAAGTTTACAATTACTTATTACAATTCAATAATTAGTAACTGAAATTTAATCATAAATCATATAATGATAATTAATTTCATCATCTGGACTTTTATAACCAGTTATTTTTACATCTGGATTCTGAGAAGTCTTTAATTTAGGAAAAAGCATACCTGAAAATTTCTCATAAGAAAAATAGATATAATTTTATTAAAGCTATAACTTTTCCAATGCTTCTTTCCCCTTTGGCTAAAATCAACTATAAAAATAAAACTCTTCCCAAATTTTAGCATACCTGATGACACAGCAATCAAGTGTGCTTGATCGTTTTTTGCCTTTGAAGACACTGAATAAAATAGAAGAGCCACTTAGAAATGTGTTCTTGTAAAGAGCTGTGGGGTTTTGAATTAACCTTATTCAGCCTTTTAAAAAAAAGTTACAGGGCCAGGCTCGGTGGCTCACACCTGTAATCCCAGCACTTTGGGAGGCCGAGGCAGGTGGATCACGAGGTCAAGAGATCGAGACCATCCTGGTCAACAAGGTGAAACGCTATCTCTACTAAAAATACAAAAAATTAGCCAGGCATGGTGGCATGTGCCTGTAGTCCCAGCTACTCAAGAGACTGAGGGAGAATGGCCTGAACCTAGGAGGCGGAGGTTGCAGTGAGCCGAAATCATGCCATTGCACTCTAGCCTGTGTAACAAGAGTGAAACTCCATCTCAAAAAAAAAAAAAAGTTACTCAGCTTTGACTATGTGCTATCTAAAAGTTTACTTAATAATACTTAATAGCCGGGCACGGTGACTCATGCCTATAATCCCAGCACTTTGGGAGGCAGAGGCGGGTGGATCATGAGGTCAAGAGATCGAGACCATCCTGGTTAACAAGGTGAAACCCTGTCTCTACTAAAAATACAAAAATTAGCTGGGCATGGTGGTGCGCGCCTGTAGTCCCAGCTACTTGGGAGGCTGAGGCAGGAGAATTGCTTGAACCCAGAAGGTGGAGGTTGCAGTGAGCCGAGATCGTGCCATTGCACTCCAGTCTGGGTAACAAGAGTGAAACTCCGTCTCAAAAAAAAAAAAATCTTAATGTTGGCTGGTTAGTAGAAATTGTTTTAATACTTAAAGTAGAATGTTGCTTATTTCTTACAAAAAATTCAATATGACCACATGCTCAAATAATATAGTATAAAATGACTAGTTGTAGAGAAGGAATTTTTGGGCTCTAAAAAATACATCTATAAAAATACATATTGTAGTTTGGTTTTTGACTAATTGTGTTTTTTTGTCCTAAAATAACATAAATTCTAATGAGCCAAGTTAACACAAATGCTGAGCCAAGTTTACGCTCCTCCAGCTAAAAGGAGAGGAGGTCCCTGCTGGAGTAACAAAAGGGAAACAGGCCATTTAGTCAATTCACTACATTTTTTTTTTTTTGAGATGGAGTCTTGCTCTGTCACCCAGGCTGGAGTGCAGTGGTGCAATCTTGGCTTACTGCAGCGTCTGGCTCCTGAGTTCTGTGATTCTCCTGCCTCAGCTTCCTGGGTAGCTGGGATTACAGGTGGCTGCTACCATGCCCAGCTAATTTTTGTATTTTTAGTAGAGACAGGGTTTTACTATGTTGGCCAGGCTGGTCTCAAACTCCTGACCTCGAGTGATCCACCTGCCTCTGCCTCCCAAAGTGATGGGATTACAGGCATGAGCCAGAGTTCCTGGCCATGGCTGCAGCACTTTTAGAAGGCAGTTTGACAATAGATATCAAAGACTTTAACATATTCAAGAAATCTGCATGTTAATTTGCATCCTTCAGGTGATTCTGCAGCATGTGGTTCTGAAACCACATTCTAAAAAATAGTGTTCTCCGGTGTCTCTACTCTGAGACTGTTTCTATTGGAACTCATTTTACAATATGTGTTACTGGTGCCTGCTAACTTGGAGAAGTTTCTCAGGTCACACTTGCTGCTTGTGCTGGTGTAGGTGAGATATCTTCAGTAAGGAACTGTTCTTTCAGCACCATGACATTCAGGTTCTTTTAAATGCATTTCACACACCTGAATGCAGTCTGGAATTATGGGTTTCAAAGATGAAATCATTGGAACTCAGAATTCTCGATTTTTAACAGTAAATAGCCTCATATTGATTGCAAATCTTACAACTTTGGATCTGTCTTAACACCATCAGAACATTCAGACAGGTTTAAGTGTGTTTTGACCATCCTTTGCAAAGCAAAGACTTACAAGTTCACAGTCAGGAAAAATATTCTACACATAACTCTTACTGTATAGTATCTTGTCTTAGTTTTATTGGATTTGTTTTTGGGGTCGGGGGATGGATTCTCAGTCTGGAGTGTAGGGCACGATCTCAGCTCATTGCAACCTCCACCTCCCGGGTTCAAGAGATTCTCCCGCCTCAGCCTCCCAAGTAGCTGGGACTACAGCTATGTGCCACTACACCTGGATAATTTTTTATTTTTCATAGAGACAGGGTTTCACCATGTTGGCCAGGCTGATCTTGAACTCCTGACCTCAGGTGATCCACCTCAGCCTCACACAGTGCTGGGAGTACAGGCATGAGCCACCATGCCTGGCCAGTTTTATTGTTTTTTAAGCTGAAAAACTGTGCTGTAAAATTCAGTGCTAATTCCAGAGAGTTTAAACTCTGTTACTTGTGTTAAGAACATACACCAGTCTGTGCAACATAATGAGAGCCTCATTTCTATATATATATTTTAAAAATTGTTTTTAATTATCTGGACATAGTGATGCACTACTGTAGTCCCAGCTACTCAGGAGATTGAGGTGGGAGAATCACTTGAGTCCGGAAGGTTCAGACTGCAGTGATTATGTCACTGTATCCAGCCTTGGTGACAGATAGAGACCCTGGCTCAAAAACAGGGACATACATACAATCTAGACTGAGGTTAGCAGACTGAGGTTAGCAATTTAATTTATCCAATTGCTCCCTGTTTTCAAATCTGAAGCAAACTGATGTTTGTTTGTTTGTTGAGACGGAGTCTCACTCTGTCATCCAGGCTGGAGTGCAGTGGCACAATCTCGGCTCACCTTAACTTCTGTCTCCCAGGTACAATTGATTCTTCCACCTCAGCCTCCCAAGTAGCTGGGACTACAGGCAAGCACCACCACATCTGGCTAATTTTTGTATTTTTAGTAGAGAGAGGATTTCACCATATGGGTCAGGATGGTCTCGAACTCCTGACCTCGTGATCTACCACATCAGCCTCCCAAAGTGCTGGGATTACAGGCGTGAGCCACAGTGCCCAGCCACAAACTGATGTTTTTGTTTGTTTGTTTGTTTGTTTTGTTCTTTTTTTTTTTTTTTTTGAGACGGAGTTTTGCTCTTGTTACACAGGCTGGAGTGCAATGGCGTGATCCTGGCTCACCGCAACCTCCGCCTCCTGGGTTCAAGCAATTCTCCTGCCTCAGCCTACCGAGTAGCTGGGACTACAGACCCATGCCACCACACCCAGCTAATTTTTGCAGTTTTAGTAGAGACGGGGTTTCACCATGTTGACCAGGATGGTCTCAATCTCTTAACCTTGTGATCCACCCGCCTCGGCCTCCCAAAGTGCTGGGATTATAGGCGTGAGCCACCGCGCCCGACCCACAAATTGATGTTTTAGCTAATATTTCTTTTTGCCAAAAGGTGAAGTTTGAGAATGCCTAGGAAAGGCTAATAAATGAAAAAGGAAAGAGAAAGTTACTGGTTAAATAAAACAGTCCATATGTTTCTGTCATCTTGTACCAAACAACTTTTATTCTGCTTCATGAAAACTGACAATACACGGGTTTGGAATCACATGAGGTGTAATTGAGGTGGTCCAGTGTGGATTACAGAAATCAGATTTATAATATTTTAAAGGAGATTTTTATACAGATTCACCCTATGTAGGCATGTTGTTATGCACATCTAATGCATCAGTCATGGCAGGAGTTCTCAACATCGTGGGAGAGACAAACCACAAATGCAAATACAGCCTGCTAAATAGTACCAAAAAGTCAGCCTAGACATGAGACACATAAAGCCATCTCTAGAGGGTAAGGGAGTGTGAGTTCTGAAGAATGAGTAAGGAGAGGGAAAGTGGTATTGAAGGCACACACTAAAGAAAAGAAGAAAATAAGATTCTATGCAGAACACCAGTGGCAAGAAATAAGTTGGCTGGTTCTTGGAATTGCAAATAGTTTCCTACGAACAGAGCAGGAGAAGCAGAGTGTGAAGAATACAGTGAATAGACATGATATATGTAGGTAGGTATGCACACATAATTTTAAACATGCAAGAATATTTCATTAGTTTAAAAATAAAAAATATATGTGAAAAGTTTAGAAGAGTTAGTTCCCAAAAGAAAGAATAAAGCATGAAAGTACTCAGTGCTTGGTAATTCCTCGATAAATGTCAGCTATTATAGTAATGCAAATGCAAAATTTAGGTTTTCTGAGGTAGGATACTTTATTTGCTCTCTGATTTGACCTAAAACAAAGAGAAAAACCTGGGTGAAACAATTTGTCTTGTGAGTCAAGAAGGAATTTGGTGTAATGGTTAAGAGCCAGATTGAGGCCGGGCGTGATGGCTCAAGCCTCTAATCCCGGCACTTTGGGAGGCCGAGGCAGGCGGATCACCAGGTCAAGAGATCAAGACCATCCAGGTCAACAAGGTGAAACCCCGTCTCTACTAAAAATACAAAACTTAGCTAGGTGTGGTGGCGTGCGCCTGTAGTCCAAGCTACTCGGGAGGCTGAGGCAGGAGAATTGCTTGAACCCGGGAGGTGGAGGTTGCAGTGAGCCGAGATTGTGCCACTGCACTCCAGCCTGGCGCCTGACAGCAGAGTGAGACTCAGTCTTAAAAAATAAAAAAACGAGCCAGATTCACTTGGATCCAAATCCAGGCGTTAAATATTAGTTCTGTGCCAATGGGTAAGTTTTTTAAACCTCTCTAAGCTCGTTTTCTCATCTGTAAAATGAAGATAATAATGTCTCATTCGCAGAGCTGTTGTGAGGGTTAAGTACAATAATATATGTGAAATAATTAGCACAAATTGACTGGTGCAGAGAAAGCATGCAAAAATGGTTGCTCATGTGATTACAAAAGTAGATAGAAGACATGTGGTGGAGATTGGGGAACATTCCCAGAAGATGCATGGTGATAAGGACAATTGTCTCAGCTGGATGGGAATTCATCTTGCTGTGGCGGGTCTGTTTGTAAAGAAGAATAATCCCATGGATGAATAGGCAGCCAGCCAAGATGGCTTGATCCTCATCATTGGGTCTAGCCAGGAAATCTGTGTGTGAGTAGAATGTGAATCACCTGCTTACTGTAAATTAATTATTATTATTCACTCAGCAAAGAGGAAAAGATGCTTGGTCAGAATTAATCATCTAAAAAGCCGTTATTTTAAATTCATTACATTTGAATATGGTAATGAGACATTTGTCACTTTTATAACTCTTTGTGGGGGAGGGTGTCTGTTGTAAGATAGAAAAGGATTAACATATAATTTTTAGTGTGCCTTTGTTTTTTTTCTTTTCCATATTTATTAAGGCCTAATATAATATTTGTTGTATATCCTCACTTTACAGACAAGAAAATAGGCTGCGAGTTTGAAGTGAATTATAAAGAAACCACATTATTCTTAAGAACATGAAATGGTGTTAAAAATTTAGATCATTCTGACTTTAACCAATGATTCTCACATTAAAATCACTAGAACTTTTAAAAACTATTGACACCCTTTAAGGACTGCCCCTAAAGGTTCTGTTGAGTGCTTTGGAGGTAAACAATTCCCAAATATGATATTCTTTGGTCAAAAGCAACCTTCCTTTTAAAGCCTTGTTATATATGTGAGTTAAACATTTTTAATATGAATGTGCTGGACTGGGAAACTGAACTGAGCAATAAATGGACCTTTTTTCCCTTTGCTTTAGTCAGTTCAGGACATTTGAGAAGCAGGTTAAAAGCAGGGAAAATGAATTCAACTATTTATGCCATACTGAGGGAGGGGGGAATAGTTTTCCCCCCACTGACCTTTATGATGAGTCATTGATAGATTTACTGTGGTGACTTTTTAGCCTCATCAAGAACAAATCCCCCCAAACTTTCTAAATAATCAGAACATTATCCCACACTTGAATGTACTTGGTTCACATCACTTAACCAGTTGACCTTGGAGGCTTACTTCTCCAAATGAAGGATGAACCAATTTCTCTTTTCACTGAATAGACAAGAATTTTGAAAAGTGGTCTCTTGTTATCCTGTAAAATTGAAAGATCATATACTCTTGCGGTTCCTTGGAATCACCCTCTCTCTCTTTCCCTCTATTACACTTATGTCAAGCACTGGCGTTGGAGGAGGGATGGAACAAAGGCTAACTCAAAATCGGTTCTTTATTCAAGTGCCTCCATTGCTCACTGACTGGAAGTGATAAGAAAATTACCCCATTTTTAAAATCTTCTAAAGCAGTGAGTCTTAAGATTGGGATAATCCTAAATATTTTCCTGTAGTTATCAAAAGTAAGGTAAGTAGAAGAAATGCGTGAAATACATATACTTTAAACATTTACCTATCTTGACCTCTCTAGGTTTATGAAGTCATAATTTAGAAAAATACAGTGGCTGATGCCTGTAATCCCAGCACTTGAGGAGGCCAAGGTGGGAAGATTGAGCCCAACAGTTTTAGACCAGCCTGGACAACAGGGCAAGGCCGTATCTGTATAAAAAATTAAATTAGCTGGGTGTGGTGGTGCATACCTGCAGTCCCACCTACTCAGGAGGCTGGGGCAGTGGGCTCACTTGAACCCAGGAAGGTTGAGACTGAAATAAGCCATGTTTGCGCCAGTACACTTTAGCCTGGGCAGCAGAGCAAGACCCTGTCTCAAAGAAAAAAGAAAAAAAAAAAACAGAAAAAAAAGTTGACACTATGTTAAAAAAAAGGAATTTTGATCTTTTACCTATGGATTTGAGCAGATAAAATAGACCATTCAAAAGTGAAATTATGCATTAAAATCTTTTTTTATTTGTTCTGATTCAGACAAATCAAAAACAGTCTAAAAAAATCCAAAAACAAAAACAGAGCAAAACACTCTATCACCCCTGTAAATAATGAATGCAAGCACTGTGATTGCTTCCCTGAGATGTAACTTCTTCTCACTACTTGTAATTCACAAATAGCAGTGTGAATGCACTTAAACACTGCTCCTTCCATTCTAGCTTCCTATGTGAATCTGATGCTTCCTTTTTCTAGCACTATTTCCTGGATTCTTTATCCTCTTGTTTATCTTTGTCTTCCACTCAACCAACCAGAGATATCCATAAAGGAAATTACTATCATCTGGTTAAAAACATAGTTGGTAAAACTCAAAGTTATAAAGGACCCCAGAATGTCTCAGAGAATACATTGGCAGGAATTGGCTAGAAAGGATTTCAAATTGGTGCTTTGAAAATGGATCTCCTGAGACAGAAATATCCCCGATTTTTGTGCCTCCACTCCATTTTATATGACACATCAGAGAAGAAATTTGTAAGAAGTCCTGAGAGAATGAGATGGGGTGGAAATGCAGGAGTGATGTCTAAAAGTAAGATAGAGAGAGATGGGATGGACTTGTCTGTCAATTAAGCACCTTGGTTTGAAAATCCCAGGATGAACATTTAAATGCTTTATTTGCAAAGTGGGACAGAACTGCAGAATAATATCTCAAGTAAGCTAGATTCTACTTTTTTTTATCTATTCAAACTTTCCTCCTATAAATTAAACCATGGCTATGAATTTGAGGCAAGTGATTGGTAAAGTTTTGCTGTCTTTATCTGCTAAAATATAATGGATTCCAGAATTTACTTATATATCTCCTTGCTAATTAATATACATAGATAGTATTCACTGAGCTCTTACTAATGTCGTGCTGGACCCCTATTGACTCCAATGGGAATGGCATCGGGTCTGAGAGGCCAAAGAAACCTAGAGCCAGCAAAGGAGACATAGGATCAGTTGAGGACTATACATACAGAGAGGTCCAGGAGCACAGGGCCCAGACCGGAAAACCATTACCGTTTGTAAAACGCATGCAATTTATATAGCATTTTCAGTTATCAACTTCCACCTAGCATTCACCATTCAACCCAAAACAAAGAACCCCATTTCTCTCTATGGCCTGCATTCCAAAAATATGGGCCAAGAGTTTGGATGTCCTTCTTAGATTGGGAGTAAATCTCCCAGTTGGCCACTTCTGGATTTCTTAGCTCAAAACTTCAAACACACATTCTTCTTAGACCACAGGGTCATTCTCAATGTATGCTTAAATTATTGGTGTCAGGTATGTTTGCTGTAAAACTATATGTTACATATAATTTGATGTACTCATGTAATCCTTACAGCATCCCTGTAAATAAATAGTATTATCTCCTCTGCAGTACAAAAAGGATAAATAGCTTGCTTCAGATCATAGAGCTTAGGGAGGAAAAAGTGGTAGATCTTGACCTGGGTGACTGACTCCAGGCCTGTATTCTTAACTACTATACTATTTCCTGAACTCACATCTATGGGGATTTTCCTCTGTGTACTTTGATGAACTGAGAGATTCAAAGTAATTCAATCTTGTTAAAATATAATTTTCAAAACCAGGTAAAATCGTGATTCTCATATAGTTATAAAAAAGGATATGTGGTACAAATTTTATTTAACAAAGTTATGAGAAAAATAGATATGTGTTAAAATCAGTAAAATCATAAAACATACACATTTATAGATCAGGAATATTGAAGTGAATGTGCAAATACAGGCAAAAGTGGACTCTCCCACAATGAAAGATGGAAATCATCTGAAGTTCTAGTGAATAGAATCTGCATACTATAGACAAGATTTGACGTTACTATTATTTTTCTTCAGCTTACAGAATTGTGGTTCCCATAGAATTGGAACAAGGTAACACTAGAAAGATGTGCTATAGACAATGCGTAGTTGTCCACTGAAGTGCAAATTTTTCCCTACAATACTTATGATTCTCCCTTGCTCTTTAAACTCAGGAAGACTTATCTATACCTGATAAGTATAAAAGGTATTTGGGGACATAAGCATGAATAAAAGATGTCTTTAAAACTACGAGAACAGAAATATATAAGTATTTTCAATAAGGCAGAATGTTAAAGAATATGATAAAGGAAGGAGCAGTTCATTCAGTTCTGGGAACCTATTGAAATTGTATAAGGGGAATTTAGGAGAGACGTTGAGTTGGAAGAGGAGGCTGCAGGTTATCCCGAAGTTGATTTTAGATACTGCCTTACATAAAATTAACAGAGAGTAGACTATCTTTTTCAAATAATGGGACTGGGTTTGGTAAAGACCACAAAACTCTCCCAAAGCTGTCTTGTGTACTGCACTCAAAATCTAGAAAAGCTCTTGAGAGGAAACAGCATTTAGGCTGACCTGGAAGGTGGCAGGCATATGTAAATAGGCTATTCAGACAAAGGGGCATCTTGATCCAAGGTAAAGAGGCTAAGAGACGGGAGGCAATTTGGGAGTGGGAGTGACAAGAATGAGCCAGTAAGAGAAAAAGAGTCTGCTTCAAAATCAAGTGCGCCCTGAGTCTACACAGGTCAAGGGGCCTCCTTCTATTTCCTTTGGCAAAGACTTTGAGAGCAGGATCTTCTGTCTCAGAGCCAGAGCCCTGGTTCTATAAAAATAGATAGTCAATATATATTTCCTATATGAACAAAGTACTTACAGAAGGAAGGAAGAAAGAAGGGATGTATGGAACCAAATATAGCTTTATCGAAGTCCTCTGTTCCCCTCCCCACCAAAATTTCCCAAGCGTTAGTGTTTCAGGAAAGAGCTCATTACAAAGAACCGCCCTTCACGTGAGATTCAGTGGAGGCCCACCTCCACTCGGCCTTATGATTCCCTTGTCTAATTTTCTCCATAAAACCATGGGCCTCTTCCTTTTCTTTGAGATATTCTTCATAAATAAACATTTTCTTATTATAATAGCCTGAATAAAATCATCTTTTTAATCATCCCGTGCATTTTTCCTTTCACAGTTGGAAAGAAGGGAGTTCAGGACCCAGTCTCTGGGCTTGAAGAACCCTTCTGTGGATTAATACAGCATAAAGACATGCAAACCCTTAATTTGTTTTAACTGCATCCTTTTTATACACATGAAAGAGCAGGGGCCATACTGATGCAAATGCTTCTGATTATAACTTGGCCAAGAAAGAACCATTGTTGGTGGCTCTGGCATGTGTATCTTTGTCTTTCAAACAGGGCAAGTTCAGGGTCTTGTTTGAAGCTTCTTGTTTTGGGGAATAAGGCATATAATGAAGGGTGTTTTTCCTTTTCTCTCTTGGATAATGGGCTAGGGAAAAAAGATTTGAGTTGATTAAATTATGGCATCAACAGAAGGACCAGTTTGGAGTGATAAATAGGCATGTGTTTATATTTGTCCAAAGAAACTATCCAAGATGTGGCTAGAGGTGGTTGTAAAAAACAAAGCTACCTTTGGCCTCCTTAAGGAAGAAACAAAATTAGGTAACTTAGTGGAGGAATATGGTTTAACTCAATCCTTAAGAAAAAGCTGAAGTGTAAGTGCCATTCTGGGTTGCAGATAGTAGAAAATGAATGGGCAGAATGAATGAGCTCTGACTCCTTTCAGTGTAGATGTTTCTTTTCCAAAGACTCAAATTCCAGGAAGAGGGCATCTGATGGAGGACTTGGATCACGTGCTTACTGGCTAGGCAGAGAAGATCCTGATGAGCTGATTGACGGATCTACAAGATTAGCCAAAGAGGGAGAAATTATGCAGCTAAATGGGGATCAGGGGGGACTGTTACTAGAAGGAGTCAAGGATCTGGAGCAGGTAAAATAGTAGCCTTTACATAGAATTACCACCATATGACCCAGTGATTCAGCTCTTACGTACATATATACAACAGGAGGAGTGAAAACATACATTCACACAAAATCTTATACACAAGTGTTCAGAGTAGCATAATTCATAATAGCTATAAAGTAAACACAACTGAAATATCCACCAACCAATGAATGGATAAACAAATATGGTCTGTTCATACAATGAAATATTATTCAGCCATAAAAAGGAACAATCTATTGATATATGCTACATGAGGAACCTTGAAAACATTATGCTAAGTAAAAGAATTCAGACACAAAATGCCACATATTGTCTTATTTTTTTAATATGAAATGCCCACTATAGACAAATCTGTAGAGACAGAAAATAGGTTAGTGATTGCTCAGTACTGCAGGATGTAGGAGTAGGAACAAAGGAGGGTGGGATGGAGACTGGCTGGTAATGGATGCCAGTTTCATTTAGGGGAAACAAACCTGTTATAAAATTATATTGTGGCTGGGTATGGTGGTCCATGCCTGTAACCCCAGCACTTTGGGAGTCCAAGGCAGGTGGGTGAGGAGGTCAGGCGATCAAGACCATCCTAGCTAACACAGTAAAACCCCATCTCTACTAAAAATACAAAAAATTAGCCAGTCGTGGTGGCACACATCTATAATCCCAGATACTCAGGAGGCTGAGGCAGGAGATCACTTGAACCCAGGAGATGGAGGCTGCAGTGAGCCAAGATTGCACCACTGCACTCTAGCCTGGGCAACAGAGTGAGACTCTGTCTCAAAAAAATATATATATTGTGTTATAGTTGCACCAACCATTGCAACCCTGTGAGTATATGAAAAAACATTAAATTGTATATTTAATTGTATGAAGTATGAATTAATCTCAACAAAGCTGTTCACAAATAAGCAGCTTTATTATTGTAATTATTGCAATGAAAAATTTAGTTCTGATTAAATTTTTTGTTTCTTTTGTTGGTAAAGTAGGTGGAAGCTACTGTGATGTGATCTTCAAAGATGGGAAATAAGGTCACTAGTTGGTTGCAGTTTCTAAAACATTAATTACTCCTTTATTTTAGGGCATTATCTTTCTGTTAGAAATAGCTACCAGCAGGGTGCTTCCTTTGGTAGCTTTACAAGTTGTCAAAAATAAGTGTGGATTATTCTGTTAGCCCCTTTCAAATCTGTCGACCTAACTAAAACAGGCACTGTCTGGAATGAAGCTTACATGAGGCTGTGTCCAGTACTCTAAGAACGCCTGCTAAGAAGTGAAAAAAAGGCCAGACAAGGTAGCATACACCTGTAATCTCAGCACTTTGTGAGGCCGAGGTGGGTGGATCACTTGAGGTCAGGAATTCAAGACCAGCATGAGCAACTTGGTGAAATTCCATCTCTACTAAAAATACACAATTAGCTGAGCTAATCAGTTGTGGTGTGTGCCTGTAATCCCAGCAACTTGGGAGGCTGAGGCAGGAGAATCATTTAAACCTAGAAGGCGGAGGTTGCAGTGAGCCCAGATCATGCCACTGAACTCCAGCCTGGGCAACAAGAGCGAAACTCTGTCTCAAAAGAAAAAAAAAGAAATGAAATAAAACCTGAACTGCTATCATTTTTTTTTTTTTTGAGACGGAGTTTCGCTGTTGTTACCCAGACTGGAATGCAATGGCACAATCTCGGCTCACCGCAACCTCCGCCTCCTGGGTTCAAGCAATTCTCCTGCCTCAGCCTCCCGAGTAACTGGAACTACAGGTGCACACCACCATGCCCAGCTAATTTTTGTATTTTTAGTAGAGACAGGGTTTCACCTTGTTGACCAGGATGGTCTCGATCTCTTGACCTCGTGATCCACCCGCCTCGGCCTCCCAAAGTACTGGGATTATAGGCGTGAGCCACCGCGTCCGGCCTGCTATCTTTGATATACTATTGATATATACTTGGAATAAGATTGAGGCCAAGTTCTTTTCCTACTGTGGTCCTTAGTTTCCTGATCTGGAAAGGGAAAGGGTCAAACGAAATCAGTAGTTATCAGAGATGGGTTTCCCAGTAATGGTTGTGATTTAATATTTTCTCAAATAAAATTAAACAAAAATGTCAACCTATTTAAAGAAAATTCTAGGAAAATAGGAGCATGAATATTGTGTAGATATGGCACAAACTATGAAGTTAATATAATTACTGAAATTTAGCAAATTCTACATGATACATCCTGGTTAATTGCAGTGAGAGGTGGCAAAATGCATTGGCTACAAACACCATTACTTTGTAAAGCTATTTCTCTCTCTTCCTCATTTATTTGATTTATGCCGTTAGGTTTTTAAATAATAATGTTAGTAATAATAATGATCATTTCTGAAGTGCCTATTATATGCTAGTTCCCACTAATAAAGGGAAAGTTCTGAGACTCTTTATGATCAGCCTATGGTTTAGATGATAAAGGAAGACCTCTCTGAAGAATTGGGACTGGGAGGGTGATGAAGGGCTGGAGGAGCACTTTTTTTTCTTGAATTGGAGTTTCGGTCTTGTTGCCCAGGCTGGAGTGCAATGGCGTGATCTCAGCTGACCACAACCTCCTCCCTGGGTTTAGGCGATTCTCCTGCCTCAGCCTCCCGAGTAGCAGAGATTAGAGGCATGATGCCACCATGCTCAGCTAATTTTGTATTTTTAGTAGAGACGGGGTTTCTCCATGTTGGTCAGACAGGTCTCAAACTCCCCACCTCAGGTGATCTGCCCACCTCGGTCTTCCCAAGTGCTGGGATTACAGGCGTGAGCCACCACACCTGGTCTGGAGAAGCACTTTCTATAAGACAAATGGCACCTGTGAAGGCTTAAGATGGAAATCAAACATGTGGCCCATTCTAGAAACTAATATATCCTATGGGATTATAGCACAGAGAATGAAGTAGAGAGAATTAAATCAAGACCCAGGGCTTAGCACATACCTCACTGCTCACATCATGCTAAATGCATTGCTTATTTCATTCCAGCCACACAAAGGCTCTATGGGGTTAGCATTATTATTCCATTTTATAGATGGGAACTAAAGCTTAAAGTTAAAATATCTTAAGCTGAGCACAGTGGGGCATGCCAGTCGTCTCAGCTACTCAAGGAAGCTGAGACAGGAGAATCCCTTGAACCCAGTTCAATTGCCAGCCTGGGTAATATAGTGAGACCCCATCTTTTAAATAAAATAAAATAAAAATATTGCTGTGGTTACAGAGCTAGTGAAACATAAAGCCTGGATTTGAACACAATCAGTTTGCCTCCAGAGCCAGTGCATAAGTCACTATATAATACTGCCAGCCAACTCCATGTGAGTTATCTCAGCTCCTCCAAATTATGGCCATCCTTTGATTTTCCTTTGCCCCAGCTAGGATGACAGTTGATTTAGCAATAGAGTACTTGCTCTCTGATCCTAGATAGGAAGCCGCTTGTTAAAATAAACAGACATTGAAAGCATAACCAAAACTATTAAAATTTTATAAGCAAACTTTACCCAAGATTCTGTACTGGGGCTGAATATCCGAAGGACTTATTGTGAAATCATATCTTTTTAAACTTCCATATAATTTTTCTTCTCCTTAAGCCAGGGTTGAGAAAGGTAAAAACAACAGAGTTTTGTTTTTACTAGGAAAATAGTATAGCATTATTTGGGACAAGAAATGAAAATGGAGCTTTTGGTCAATTTTTGCTCCCACAATATGATTTGGTGCAGAAAAGGCAAAAAGTCCTTGTCACTGCATTTAAAGAGATTTGTCTAAAGCTGTATAACTTCTCATGGTTCAATATGTGCTCATGGTAATAGGCTAAATCTCTAGTAATAACAAATATCACTCATCCCATTGTTAATGCTCAAAAGTTCCATATTTTATACCTCCAACTGTATTGCTGTTGAACAAAGGATGATGACAGTAATACACTCTGAGAATTATACCCTATGCAATTCCAACTTCAACAGATGGAACAAGTGACCCAAACACTTTAATTCTAGTCCAAACTTGAAAGAAAGCCCTCTCATTAATGTTTGGGCTTACTCTCTTACCATTGAGAAGTCAAAAAGAAAGAAACAAAAATAAAGGCAATGTTTACCCAAGATGGTTGGGAATTGAACCTACATTTTGAATAATACTGTTATTCTTTTGACCTTTCCCTAAGAGGCATTTGAAATGGAGTCATGACAGCTAAGAAACCCTATTATATTCTTTTAAGTTAAATGCTTGTAGGGAAAGAGAAACATTCAGGAAATTAGAAGATTGAAATCTAAGTGATTTTTCCTTTTTAAAATGCAATGATTTTGATGATTTCAATACTCCACTCTCTTCAGTTTTTACTTCTCTGTATTTGTACCAAGATTAATGGTGATTTAAGTGTATGTCCTTGTCAGGAGTCTAGAGAAGATGATTTAAAATTACGAACTGTCCTTCCTGGCCCAGAACTGAGGGATTTCCTGGGATGCAGGACTTTCAGTGCTAACATTAGGACAGGCTAAGAGAAATCAGAATAACTGGTCATCCTAAAATGGTGTTTCTTTGGCCTGGTTACAGATCCTTGCTTAAGCAAACCAAAGGAGACCAACCCTTGTCTAGTAAGTCATTATCTCCCTCAAGCCCAGGCATTTTATTTTCAAAAGCTTCCCAGATTGTTCTGATAGCCAGCCAGATCTGAGGGTTTTTAAGGTGGTGCAAGGAGTTCCTAAATAGAATGGTTGTATTAGTCTAAAATGGAAAATGCAACTGATACACTATTTAAAAAAAAAATTGGCCGGGCGTGGTGGCTCAAGCCTGTAATCCCAGCACTTTGGGAGGCCGAGGCGGGTGGATCACGAGGTCAAAAGATCGAGACCATCCTGGTCAACATGGTAAAACCCCCGTCTCTACTAAAAATAGAAAAAATTAGTTGGGCATGGTGGTGTGTGCCTGTAATCCCAGCTACTCAGGAGGCTGAGGCAGGAGAATTGCCTGAACCCAGGAGGTGAAGGTTGCGGTGAGCCGAGATCATGCCATTGCACTCCATCCTGGGTAACAAGAGCAAAACTATGTCTAAAAAAAAAAAAAAAAAATTGTAACATCTCTAAAGTTAAACTGGATTTAAAAACGTAAACAATTGTTTCTTAGAGAATAGTGTCTAAATGTCTAAACATTTTATAAGGTGCATACTCAAATTTTAAGACTGGGCATTAGCCCAGGTCCAGATGGGTTCACAGCCGAATTCTACCAGACAAACAAAGAGGAGCTGGTACCATTCCTTCTGAAACTATTCCAAATAATCCAAAAAGAGGAAATCCTTCCCAAATCATTTTATGAGACCAACATCATCCTGATACCAAAACCCAGCAGAGACCCAACAAGAAAAGAAAACTTCAGGCCAATATCCATGATGAACATAGATGCAAAAATCTTAAATAAAATACTGGCAAGCCAATTGCAACAGCACATCAAAAAGCTTATCCATCATGATCAAGTAGGATTCATCCTGGGGATGCAAGGCTGGTTCAACATACGCAAGTCTATAAACGTAATTCACCACATAAACAGAACCAAAAACAAAAACCACATGATTATCTCAATTGATGCAGAGAAGGCCTTTGACAAAATTCAACAGCCCTTTATGCTAAAAACTCTCAATAAACTCGGTATTGTTGGAATGTATCTCAAAATAATAAAAGCTATTTACAACAAACCAACAGCTAATATCATATTGAATGGGAAAAAACCGGAAGCATTCCCTTTGAAATCTGGCACTAGACAAGAATGCCCTCTCTCACCACTCCTATTCAATATAGTACTGGAAGTTCTAGCCATAGCAATCAGGCAAGAAAAAGAAATAAAGGGTATTCAAATAGGAAAGGAGGAAGCCAAATTGTCTCTATTTGCAGACAACATGATAGTATATAGAGAAGACCCCATCGTCTCAGCCCAAAAACTCCTGAAACTGATAAGCAACTTCAGCAAAGTCTCAGGATATAAAATCAGTGTGCAAAAATCACAAGCATTCCTATACACCAATAACAGACTTAAAGAGAGCCAAATCAAGAACAAACTGCCATTCACAATTGCTACAAAGAGAATAAAATACCTAGGAATGCAACTTACAAGGAACGTAAGGGACCTCTTCAAGGAAAACTACAAACCACTGCTCAACGAAATAAGAGAGGACACAAACAGATGGAGAAACATTCCATGTTCATGGTTAGGAAGAATCAATATTATAAAAATGACCATACTGCCCAAAGTAATTTACAGACTCAACGCTATCCCCGTCAAGCTACCATGGACTTTCTTCACAGACTGGAAAAAACCACCTTGAACTTCATATGGAACCAAAAGAGATCCCGCATAGCCAAGTCAATTCTAAGCAAAAAGAACACAGCGGGGGGCATCACACTACCAGACTTCAAATTATACTACAAGGCTACAGTAATCAAAACAGCATGGTACTGGTACCAAAACAGAGATATAGACCAATGGAACAAAACAGAGACATCGGAGGCAACACAACATATCTACAACCATACAATCTTTGATAAAGCTGACAAAAACAAGCAATGGGGAAAGGACTCCCTATTTAATAAATGGTGTTGGGAAAACTGGCTAGCCATGTGCAGAAAGCAGAAACTGGACCCCTTCCTGACACCTTACACTAAAATTAACTCCAGGTGGATTAAAGAATTAAACATAAGACCCGGCACCATAAAAACCCTAGAAGAGCCGGGCGTGGTGGCTCAAGCCTGTAATCCCAGCACTTTGGGAGGCCGAGGTGGGTGGATCATGAGGTCAAGAGATCGAGACCATCCTGGTCAACAAGGTGAAACCCCGTGTCCACTGAAAATACAAAAAATTAGCTGGGCATGGTGGCATGTGCCTGTAATCCCAGTTACTCAGGAGGCTGAGGCAGGAGAATTGCCTGATCCCAGGAGGCGGAGGTTGCAGTGAGCCGAGATCGCGCCATTGCACTCCAGCCTTGGTAACAAGAGGGAAACTCAGTCTCAAAGAAGAAGAAAAAAAAAAAAAACCCCAGAAGAAAATCTAGGCAAAACCATTCAGGACATAGGAGTAGGCAAGGACTTCATGAACAAAACACCAAAAGCATTGGCAACAAAAGCCAAAATAGACAAATGGGACCTAATGAAACCCCACAGCTTTTGCACGGCAAAAGAAACAGTCACTAGAGTGAATCAGCAACCAACAGAATGAGAAAAAAATCTTTGCAGTTTACCCATCTGACAAAGGGCTGATATCCAGAATTTACAAAGAACTCAAACAGATTTACAGGAAAAAAACAAACAAGCCCATTCAAAAATGGGCAAAAGATATGAACAGACACTTTACAAAAGAAGACATACAACAAACATATGAAAAACCAACAAACATATGAAAAAATGCTCATCATCACTGGTCATTAGAGAGATGCAAATCAAAACCACATTGAGATACCACCTCACGCCAGTTAGAATGGCGATCATTAAAAAATCTGGAGACAACAGATGCTAGAGAGGATGTGGAGAAATAGGAACACTTTTACACTGTTGGTGGGAGTGTAAATTAGTTCAACCATTGTGGAAGACAGTGTGGAGATTCCTCAAGGACCTAGAAATAGAAATTCCATTTGACCCAGCAATCCCATTACTGGGTATATATCCAAAGGACTATAAATCGTTCTATTATAAGGACACATGCACATGAATGTTCATTGCAGCACTGTTTACAATAGCAAAGACCTGGAACCAACCCAAATGCCCATCGATGATAGATTGGACTGGGAAAATGTGGCACATATAAACCATGGAATATTATGCAGCAATAAAAAATGATGAGTTCATATCCTTTGTAGGGACATGGATGAATCTGGAGAACATCATTCTCAGCAAACTGACATAAGAACAGAAAATGAAATACCTCATATTCTCACTCATAGGCGGGTGATGAACAATGAGAACACATGGACACAGGGAAGGGAGCACTACACACTGGGATCTATTGGGAGGAATAGGGGAGGGACAGTTGGGGTGGGAAGCTGGGGAGGGATAGCCTGGGGAGAAATGCCAAATGTGGGTGAAGGGGAGGAAGGCAGCAAAACACACTGCCATGTGTGTACCTATGCAACTATCTTGCATGTTCTGCACATGTACCCCAAAACCTAAAATGCAATTAAAAAAAAAGACTGGGCATTAATCCAAGACAACAGAGACTAAAACATTAGCTACCTATGCAGCTTTGAGAAATTTGGGATCTACCTTTAAACTGGATGATCTTTCTCCCACTTCATGGCATCTCCCATCTCCCAGGGAGGGAGAGATGGGAAATAGACCTCTAAACAGCTTCCTTCATTCGGAATCCTCAATAAAATGCTGCCTTCTCTTGCTTTTTACTTTAGGTTCCTGACTTTAAAAAAAGCTGAAGTTTATAACGTTTCATTATAAAATAACTCATACTTTTCAAAACATTTGAAAAGTATTTTTAAAAAAAGAAAGGAAAAGCTTATTCAAACAACTGCCTTCCTTTCAACACAACTAGTCTTAATATTCTGGTATATTTCTTTTCTTCATTATTCCTACAGATTAAAATATGTAAATATAGCTATGATTATACTATGTATACAACATTACATTTCACCTTTAAAAAGAAAAACCTCACCATTGTAATATAAACATTACTATGTCATGACAAACACATTACAAATATTTTAATTGCAAAATGATATTTATTTATTTATTTATTTATTTATTTTTTTCCGAGCTAGCTGAGATTTTATTTTGGACCAAAAAAAAAAAAGCAATTGAATTGTTTTGCAACTGGAGGCATGGGCAAGGGGGGTCCCCAGGCAGTAAACTCCCCGCCGGTGGGCTGAGGGCTAGGGCTGAGTGCCGGTGGGCTGAGGGCTAGGGCTGAGCGTCAGGTGGGTCTCCTGTTCCCTGCGCTCCCATGCACAGCAACCTCCCTCCTGGGCTCTGGGGCAGCCTCAGGAGGGGCAGGCTGGGAGGGGCTGTTGCAGCTGTTCACTTGGGCAGGATGTCAGAGGACTCAGACACCAGCCTCCCATCGCGGGTCTCAATCTTCTTCACAACCACAGCTTTGGTGGAGCTGGTGCGGCTGATGGAGCTGGAGCCCGCGACAGAGCCAAAGCTGGAGCCCAGGCCATAGCTGAGGCCGGGGCCTGTGAGGCCCCCATAGGCAGAGCTCAGACCACCTGCATAGCTGCTGGTGGTCTTCGTGTGGATACTCATGTTCTGCATCCCGGACTCCAGCCGGCTCTCCTCGCCCTCCAGTAGCTTGCGGTAGGTGGCGATCTCGATGTCCAGGGCCAGTTTGACATTCATCAGCTCCTGGTACTCACGCAGCTGCTTTGCCATGTCCTGCTTGGCCCGCTGCAGGGCGGCCTCCAGCTCCTTCTGCTTGTCATGAGCATCCTTGAGTGCCCGCTCCCCATGATCCTCAGCATCTCTAATGGCAGCCTCCAGGGAAGCCCTCTGGCCTTTGAGGCCCTCGATCTCAGCCTGGAGCCGGCTGATGTTCCGGTTCATCTCGGAGATCTCAGTCTTCGTACGCCGCAGGTCATCCCCGTGCTTCCCAGCCAGCATCTGCAACTCCTGATACTTGATCTGGTATATGCTCTCCGCCTCAGCCTGGCTGCGGTTGGCGATCTCCTCGTACTGCGCCTTGACCTCGGCAATGATGCCATCCATGTCCAGAGAGCGGCTGTTGTCCATGGACAGCACCACAGACGTGTCGGAGATCTGGGACTGCAGCTCCCGGATCTCCTCTTCATACAGCTGCCTGAGGAAGTTGATCTCGTCAGTCAGTCCTTCCAGGCGAGACTCCAGCTCTACCTTGTTCATGTAAGCTTCATCCACATCCTTCTTGATGAGGACAAATTCATTCTCCATCTCTGTACGCTTATTGATCTCTTCCTCATACTTGTTCTTGAAGTCCTCCACCAGCCCCTGCATGTTGCCAAGCTCCACCTCCAGCTTCAGCTTCTCCTGGCCCAGAGTCTTCAGCTGCCGCCTCAGGTTGTTGATGTAGTTCTCAAACATGTTGTCCATGTTGCTCCTAGCCGTTTTCTGCTGCTGCAGGAGGCTCCACTTGGTCTCCAGATCTTGTTCTGCTGCTCCAGGAACCGCACCTTGTCGATGAAGGAAGCAAACTTGTTGTTGAGGGTCTTGATCTGCTCCTTCTCCTGGGTACGCACGGCCTGGATGTTGGGGTCCACATCTACCTTAATGGGGTTCAGCAGGCTCTGGTTGATGGTGACGGCGGTGATGCCTCCCATGCTTATGCCGCTGGCCCCAAAATAGCCTGCACCCAGGCCACCCCGGAAGCCACTACTGCTCACTCGGGAGAAGCTCAAGCGGGCACTGGGCCCACTCGTTAAGGAGCGGCTGCTGAAGGCCCCGGGGCCAGAGATGGACACCTTGTAGGACTTATGGGTCACCCTGGTGGACATGGTGGAGGCAGGAGTGGAGGCAGGCAGGCTGAACTAGGGAGAGATTCCAGAAGGAGCGGAGAAGCTGCTTCTCGCAAAATGATATTTAAAGAGGATGCATGTAATTCATTTGACAAGGCTCTTGACTAATATTCAAGAGCAATGCATTTAAAATAATCTACCAAATACTGGCAGATCATTATGAGATAGATGCCCCCAAAATATAATCTAATGAAGAATTACTGTCCTGCTAGTTAACCTACAATTAAAGACTTGCCTTTATGTTAAAGAATGAATACTTCCTTGAGCCTATTTTCTTGTTTTGGTATTTTGCTGGGGTTGCTTTCAATTTAGATGATAGAACATCCTCAGATGAAATTTTACAAAGAAAAAAAAATCACCTATAACTTCACTGCTTTAAGAATGCCATTCCAAGATGTATATGCATAATGATTTTTACACAGGTATAATCATACAATGCATGCAATTCTGTGTTCCCTTTTTCTACTTACTATTATAGCTTCTTTGCCATGTTGTTACATAGTCCTTATAATTGTCATTTTAATGGTTGCATAATTAGCTACAAGTTATTGCTCGTGGCAACACAATTCTTTGGGTTTGAGAATAGGCAATATTATGTGGAATAATTAGGAAAGAAAAAATTTATTTAAAGATGGGCTAAAGCAATGATTTTCTAATTGTGATGCTAGATATGCCCCAAAGGTTATGTAGTAAAGATCATGAGGAGAGAAGTCCCGGACTACCCAATCATCTTTTAATTAAAGCACTTCTCTTTTAAGTTTCTTTTTGAAAATAAGGCTTTTTAAAAAAGATAGGAAGATAAAAAAAGGATAACATTAAAAAATGCTACCTTTAGGCCTGATGCACTGGCTCACGCCTGTAATCCTAGCACTTTGGGAGGCCAAGGCAGGTGGATCACCTGAGGTTGGGGGCACCCGTCTCTACTAAAAATACAAAATTACCCGGGCGTGGTGTACACCTGTAGTCCTAGCTACTCAGGAGGCTGAGGCAGGGGAATCAATTGAACCCAAGAGGCAGAGATTGCAGTGAGCAGAGGTCGTGCCACTGCACTCTAGCCTGACAATAGAGTGAGACTCCATCTCAAAAAAAAAAAAAAAAAAGAATAAACAATGCAAACTTAATGTAGAGTATGCCATTTACCAACTATGTGGCATTGGGAAAATGCCTAAGTTTCCTTATTTATAAAATGAGGATATTAATTTTACCTCATTCATGGCATTGTGGTAAAGAGTAAATAATATATATGTAATATACATATATTGTTAAAACAATGCTTCATGCGTCACTGTTGTATAAGTGTTTGTTAATAAATAGAATACTGGAAAAAACAACATCCAGCCAGCAATCCTAGAGTGCATTCAGGTTTGTAAGCCTTAAGCAAGAAGTAGAGCAAGTACAGACAGTGGTAAATCTGCCGATGGCTGTAAGACCCCCAAATCAGAATAAAGGGTAACCACAGGCTTCAGGGTAAAAATATCTAAGTTTATGATTAGACTCTGATACTTCATACTTTGTGACTTCAGACAACTGATTTAACTTCTGTAAGCCTCAGTTTCTCTATCTGTCAAAGAATGATAATAATATTAACTGCCTCATAGAGTTCTTGTGAGCAGTAAATGAAATAATTCCTATAAAGAATTTAGCCCAAGACTGGCCCCATCTTATATCTTCAACAGATAGTTAAAATTATCCTAGGTACAATGCATTTTTGATCAATTACTGGGTTTTTTTTGGCCACACCCACAACTTGTTTTATCTTAAAAAGTGCCAAATATGTTCCATATGGTGTCCAGATGGCCAAGATAGAAAAAAACTTTCATTTCACTTTTCAGTTTGCAAATGGACTTATATTTGGAAATCCAGGCTGATATGTCTCCAGAAGTCAGTGTGCCAAGACATTTTCTGTAATTGCAGGCAGTAGAGTCTGGGGAATAATGGCGATCTTATCAAGGCACTGCCTTAGGAGTTAGATGATTCAATTCTGGTCCCAGATTTGTCCCAAACTTGTTATATGATCTTAAATACATCAGTTTTCTGCTTTACCTTTAAATTATCTCCTCTCTGAAATAATTTGGTTGAACAACAGACAACCTCAAAGATTTTCCTATCTCTAAAGAGTCTGTGCCATTTTAAGAATCCTTGAGGTGGCCAGGCGTGGTGGCTTACACCTGTAACCTCAGCACTTTGGGAGGCTAAGGTGGGTGGATCATGAGGTCAGGAGTTCAAGACCAGCCTGGCCAAGATGGTGAAACCCTGTCTCTACTAAAAATACAAAAAAAAAAAATAGCCAGGTGTGGTGGCGGGTGCCTATAATCCCAGCTGCTAGGGAGGCTGAGGCAGCGAACTGCTTGAACCCGGGAGGTGGAGGTTGCAGTCAAGATCATGCCACTGCACTCCAGCCTGGGTGACAGAGCAAGACCCCATCTCAAAAAAAAAAAAAAAAAGAGAGAGAGAGAGAGAATCCTTGAGGAATGAAGGTTTTGTGGACAAAGAGTTACATTTTACAGAGCAGTGTGCAACTTTGGTGAAGATTGTCATTTCTAGATCAGTCATATTGGCTCCCTCTTTCGTCTCAATGGGAAACACACACACACACACACACACACACACACACACGAACAGAAAGAAAACAACCCTAGGATTTGGGGAATAAATTCCTGAAGTACATGAATGGCGTAAGTTTCTAACCTTAAAAAAATATTTTATCCAGATATTTGCATTTGGAGTTCATGCATTTAGCTTACATACTCCTTGTCTATTAAAGAAAATGAATTACCACCCCACCTTAACATTGTCTCTGGCCCTCAGCAGAGAGGAAAAACATTTTTGGTTTGTAATACAGTAGAATTACAGAATGTTTGCCTTATTTAGTCATGTTCTGGCTGCTTCATTCTGACTGATATTGTTTAGAATGAAAACTTGACCAGATGTTCAGTTAAGTGAGCTAGAAAGATTAACTATCAGTCCTACCATATTATCTTGAAGGGTGGGTGTAGTCATCTCCAAAGAATTTCCTGGAGCTGGACACAAAGGTTACTGATTATAATTACAGCAAACACTTGGTTAAATACACCCAGTGGACCAAGTGCCGCCCTAAGTGCTTCAAAATCATTTAGGCACACAATAATCTTTAAAGGGAGGTACTATTATCTTTGTTTTATGAGTGAAGTCACTGAGCCTCAGAGAGGTGAAACAACTTCCCTAAGGTCACTCACCTAGGACACGATAAAGGCTGGAGTTGAAGCTAGGAACTTTGATATCCATTTTAAAATTCTGCTGGGTCCGTTGCTTTATGCAGTTTCTTGTTTTTGACCCAAGATACCATTAAAACTTGAAAATATTAGGCTCATTACTAATTGAGGAGTGGGCGAAGAGGAATTTGAGCTATTATGAGTAGACAAAAATATAGTACCTGACCCAAGGGGCAGGAAGAATTATAAATTTTGAAGAAAACACTCATATACCTGATTAGAAATCTCTTGCATTACCAAAACAACATCTCACTGTTTATCCATCTTTTAAAATAATATGAGGAGTGTGAGAACTAAAGTGTAGACCCTTACTGCTTGTCTGTACAAGACGTGTGCAATGTTTTGCTGTTATCGTCAAAGCCAAATATTCGTTGATGCTTCTTGGTTAACCTTAAAAAGAAGCAAAAAGAAACTCTTAGATTCTCCTCATTTACAGTGAAATCCAAGGTATTTCTTTGTTTAGAGGTTTGTTGGAATTACTATTCTGGTTCTCACTGACATTCTTCTGAGCTTAGTTTAATGTCTGAGAGCTCCTTTATCTTTTGTTAGCACATATTCTCCAATAATATAAAGAAAGCATAACACGCTATCCATTTAGGTTTTAAAACAACAAAGTAGTTTGAAAAGAAGGTTGATTCTGGATGGAGAAATTTGTGGACAGATTCTCCCAAATCTGGGTGTGAGAACTCATGATATATTGAAAAGGCATTAAATCTACCTCAAACTCAATTCCTCATAATTTTTATCCCTTAAATCCAAGGGATTATGTTAAAAATACCTTTAATATAGTATACTTTTTTTCCTATTCTTGTCTCAGTGAAGATTTTCCAATTCCTTTGCATGCAATGAAAGCTTTTGTTTATATAATTAGGATCCCATAAAGTTGCATCAGTTAACTATGACATCTGAATGCATGCAATTTTGTTGGTTTAAGCATGTGTTATGATATGGATTAATAGCTTCAGTAATGGGACAAGAAAGATCACAAGGGCAGCAGCTTTGACACAAGTATAAAAACTCTGCTAATTACAAGCAACCATAAAAGGTGAAACTCAGATTAAGACTTTGATTAGCTAGAACATGGTTTGTCCTGAGAGTAAAATAAACCACCTGTATTGTGCCTGTTATTTAAATACAGATTTTCTTCAATAGGAAATGATCTGTCTTCTATCACCTGAAACGGCTTGTTATATTAGGATCAAGTTATAGGTGATCAATGAATAAAGCATAGAAAAGTAGAAAGATTACCCAGGGTCTCACTATTCTTACACTATTTAAATTTTAGCACACTTCCAGTTACTTAAAATTATGTTCTGCATATCAATATTGCATTCTTTATTTTCTATGAAAAAAAATTTTTTAAGGCCAGGCACAGTGGCTCAAGCCTGTAATCCCAGCACTTTGGGAGGCCGAGGCGGGTGGATCACAAGGTCAAGAGATTGAGACCATCCTGGCAACATGGTGGAACCCCGTCTCTACTAAATACAAAAAATTTGCTGGGCACGGTGGCGTGTGCCTGTAATCCCAGCTACTCAGGAGGCTGAGGCAGGAGAATTGCCTGAACCCAGGAGGCGGAGGTTGCGGTGAGCTGAGATCACGCCATTGCACTCCAGCCTGGGTAACAAAATTGAAACTCCATCTCAAAAAAAAAAAATTTTTTTAAAGACAGAATCTTGCTCTGTTGCCTAGGCTGGAGTGGAGTGGCACAATTTTGACTCACTGCAACCTCCACATCCTGAGTTCAAGCAATTCTCCTGCCTCATCTTCCTGAATATCTGGGATTATAGGCGTGGACTACACACTTGGCAAATTTTTGTATTTTTAGTAGAGACGGGTTTTACCATGTTGGCCAGACTGGTTTCCAACTCCTGACCTCAAGTAATCCAATCACCTTGGCCTCCCAAAGTGCTGGGATTGTAGGTGTGAGCCACCATGCCTATAATCCTGCATTTCAAAAGTTGAACATTAAATTGTCTGTGTTTTATTTGTGTGTAGAAACATACCTCTTCATGATTTTCCCAATAGTCCTTTGAGTGAATGTTTCATATTTTATCCACTTATCCTATATTCCTAAACAGCTGAGGAGTTTTCAACTTTTCTATCCTAATGAATACTTCGGTATTCATCTTCATGCCTAAACATTTCCTTTTCAGGAGTATTTCTTTGGATTAGCCTTCCTCCAGTGGAATCCCTTCTCAAAAATGTTGTATTCTAAAGTTTATTGCAAGTAAACATACTTTATTAATTTATACTAATTTCCTGCAATAAACTTATCCAGAATACCCTATTAATTGATTTGCTCAATTCCCAAAATGAAGTTTGGAAAGCAGAAACTCACTGTTCCTCAAAAGGATTCGGAGTTTTCTGGTGCTTTAACCAGAGTTTCTGAATTTCTCCTAAATGGTTTTTTTTTTTTTTTCTCTTCTTACACGCGGGCTTTATTGCATTTGGTCCACAGTGGGGTTTCACATTATCTCACGGAGCAGGGGCCCGGGGGTGAGGAGACGGAGCAGTAGAGCCGGTCAGGTCCAGAAGGGGAGGAGAAGGGCTGGGGCTCCTGAAAACCTACTGAGGGGCCAGGCACAGGGGCTCACGCCTGTAATCCTAGCACTTGGGGAGGCCGAGGCGGGGGTGGGGGGGGGTGGATCACCTGAGGCCAGGAGTTCGAGACCAGCCTGGCCACCATGGTGAAACCCTGTCTCTACCAAAAATACAAAAAGTAGCCAGCGTGCTGGAGCACCTGCCCTCCCAGCTACGTGGGAGGCTGAGGTGCTGTGAGTGAAGGTTGCCCCACGGCACTCCAGCCTGTGCAACAGGCCACGGGGAGGGTGGGGTAGCGTGGAGACGGGGTCAGGCTTGGCCCCGACAACTCAGAATTCCGCTTCCTTGTGCAGGCCTCAGTTTCCCCACCAGGCCCCCGGGGAAGGTCTGAGGGTCGGAGGGACATCCAGCCACTTGGGAGCCTGAGACATTCAGCATCATGGCCAGGCTCCCTTTCCAGGGGACTCATTGCCCGGCACCCTCCCCACTGTCCCCGCCCCATTCCTTGGCCGCGGTGGTGGGGGCGGGGGAAGGGGAGTATTTTTCTTTTGTTACTACTTCCTGAAACTTTTGCGGGTACAGAAACCACAAACTGATCCGGTGATGAAAGTGAGAAGAGACGAGGCAACCGGAAATCTTCGGGGACCGGTTCCCTCCAAGCCAAGGCCTCTTCTCCCCAGCACGGCTCGGCCCACAGCCTGGACGTGCCAGCAGGGACCCTGACCCTACAGGTATCACGATACAGCCTTGACCCCTTCCCCTCCCAGCCCGGTGGCTCAGTCCTGGGAAGGACCAAGGGGGAGAAAGCCCTGCTGCCTGATCCCAGCAACCACTCACAGACCCTCAGCTGGATGGCAGCACTGAACAGGTTAATAAAAAAAGATGAAAACACAGGGCCGGGCGCGGTGGCTCAATTCTGTAATCCCAGCACTTTGGGAGGCCGAGGCGGGTGGATCACGAGGTCAAGAGATCGAGACCATCCTGGTCAACATGGTGAAACCCCATCTCTACTAAAAATACAAAAATTAGCTGGGCACGGTGGCGCGTGCCTGCTACTCGGGAGGCTGAGGCAGGAGAATCGCTTGAACCCAGGAGGTGGAGGTTGCGGTGAGCCGAGATCGCGCCATTGCACTCCAGCCTCGGTAACAAGAGCTAAACTCCGTCTCAAAAAAAAAAAAAAAAAATGGTGAAAACAGAAAAACCCAGACGGGGAGATGGGGAGACGACGTGGGGAAAGAGCGTGCTGGGAGCCTCAGTAGCCCGCCTCCTCCTGGTGGTAAGGGGGATATTCAGGGACCTCCCCTGGGCCCGGGCAGTCGCCAGCATCGGAGGGAGCCCCGTCGGCCACTGTGCCCTGCGGGCAGTACTTGGGGTCGTATATCTGCCGGCCCAGGCCGAAGACCTGGCCGCTCTGGTTGGCGCCCTGGGTGTAGCCCATCTGCAGGGACATGGAGGAGTTATCACACTTGTCGGTTCCCAGTTTGGTGTCATAGATATGCCGCCGCGTCCCGGGAGCCGTCATGCCCACCTGGCTGGCACACTTGTTGGTGCCCATCTGGAGGCTGATGGTCGAGTGGTCCATGGGTGGCAGGATATGGTTCTTGGGGTCGTAGAGATGCCTCCTCGTGCCATATGCAGTCATGCCCGACTGGCTGGCACATTTGTTGGTGCCCATCTGCAGCCCGATGACGCACTGGCAGGCCTTCATGGTGGCGTCGTCGAAGTTCCGCTCCTGCTTCTCCGAGTACTTGACGCCGATGTCCACCCCGCTCTGCAGCCCCTTGGTCTTGGCCTTTCCCGCCAGGGCAAGCAGAGACATCTGCACCTGCGTCATGTTCCCGCTCTCAAACAGGTCATTGGCCTCGAACAGGTCCTCGAACAGGTCCACGGTGTTGATGCCGTAGCTGACCATGGCCTTGATGAAGTTGGAGAGGTTTTCTAGCTGATGCCAGTTCTGCATGGAGCGGTTGATCTTGGGGACTGAGCCTGGCTGAAGCTTGTTCATGAGTGTGCATAAAATAATCCCGTCCTTCAGGCCCTTCTGGAAGTCGGGGCCGACGGAGAGCCCGGTGAGTCCCTTGATCCAGCTTCGGAGCTCTGCCTCCTTCTGCGGGTCATACTTGGACAGGAGCCGGTTCTTGACCTCGGCCGACAGCCCGTACTAGGGGCCCTTGTTGAACTGCGTGGAGCTCATGGCTGGCGGGACGGGGCCGCACGGGACGGGACGGGCTCCTAAATGGTTTTAACTCTCTGCTTTGGCATGTCTTTCTGTCATGTACCTAAGTCCTTGAGTTTATTCACTACAAGGCTCTGGCTTTATCTCTGGCTCTTTCCACCCAGATGAATTCCCTCTTGTGACCCTAGTCTCTGCTTCCCTCCTGGTGGGAGTGGATGTTGTGGTTATTTTCCCACATTCTTCCCACATTCATTCTGTTTCCCCTGTGTCAATCCTTTGGGCAACTGGCCCTATAGCAGGCTTAGAGGTAATTCCTGATTAACCTAATCTGTCCTTCACTTGCTCACCCCTCCGTTGAATCTGCTCTGATCATGTCATCAATGACCTCCATTTTGTTAAATCCAATAATCAATTCTCATCTCTTATCTTAACGTCTTAACAGCATTTGGCACAGTTAATTACACGCTTTGCCTGGATATACTTTCTTCACTTGGTTTTCAGAACCTAACCAGGAAAGCAGAAACTTTTGGGCATGGTGGCTCACACCTGTAATCCCAGCATTTTGGGAGTCTGAGACCAGTTAATCACCTGAGGTCAGGAGTTTGAGACCAGCCTGGACAACATGGTGAACCCCTCTCCCTACTAAAAGTAGAAAAATTAGCCAGGCGTGCTGGTGGGTGCCTGTAGTCCCAGCTACTATGGAGGCTGAGGCAGGAGGATTGCTTGAACCTGGGAGGCAAAGGTTGCAGTGAGCCGAGATCATGTCACTCCACCATGCCCTCTAGACTGGATGACAGAGTGAGACTCCATCTCAAACAAACAAACAAACAAACACCCAGAAACTATTCTTAGTATTTGACCAGAGGGAATTTAACACAGGGTCTTGAGGACACAGACAACAAAAAAGCTAAAAAGCCAAACGAGATATAGTGAGGTAGATACTGGCAACAGCAGAAACACAATACCAATTTACACTGAAGGAACAAAGATGAGAGGAGCTGGTAGCAGAGCCTGTGGGCTGAGGTGACTCATCGGAAGCTGGAACTATGCAGGGTTTGGCTGGCAGAAGCTGGAGCCAGGGAAGAGATACAACTACTATTAGAGATACTATCCCAGAGAAGGAGAGATAAAGCACCTGGTGTATACTTTTCTTTTTCTCTACAATTTCTAGTCACTGCCCTCAGTACACTAATCCCAGCTGGAAACCAGCTAACAAGAGAATCCTGGAAAAGCAGCCTGCATGTGTCAGCCCACTGCAGAACAGACCTCAGTGGGGAAAAGATGAGGAATAGGTTGTGGGTCGACAGGTTCAAGTCTGACACATCAAACTTCTTTTTTTCATTTGTTTGTTTTGTTTTGTTTGTTTGTTGAGACAGGGTCTCACTCTCTCACCCAGACTGGAGTGCAGTGGCATGATCTCGGTTCATTGCAACCTCTGCCTCTCAGGCTCAAGCGATTCTCCTGCCTCAGCCTCCCAAGTAGTTGGGATCAGAGGTGCGCCCCACTACCACCAAGCTAATTTTTGTATTTTTAGTAGAGGAGGTGTTTCAGCATGTTGGCCAGGCTGGTCTTGAACTCCTGACCTCAAATGATCCACCTGCCTCAGCCTCCCAAAGGGCTGGGATCACAGGCGTGAGCCACCGTGCTAGCCTAACTTCTTTAACCCCTACTTTACTGGTTGCTCCTTCTCAGTCTTCCCACCAATTCCTACTCTTCTCCCTAACCTCTTAATGTCAAGGTATCCTAAAGCTCAATTGTCTATCTTCTGTTCTGGTTATCCACAGATGTTTAGTTACACTGCCCTCCCTCTCAGCCTTAAATATAACAATTTACTGCTATTTCTCATATTTCTGTGGGTTGACTAGGCTAGTTGAGCAGTTCTCTCTTGGGATCTGTCATGAAGTTTGTGGTAAACACTGTGATTTATCAATCAGATTCCACTTTAAAAATGAAGAACAGGTCAGGCATATTGGCAGATGCCTGTAATCCCAAAATTTTGGGAAGCCGAAGCAGGCGATCTGTTGAACCAAGGAGTTTGAGATCAGCCTGGGCAACAAAACCAGATCCCATCTCTACATAATGTTTTTTTTAAAAAGCTGGGTGCAGTGGCATGTGTCTGTAGTCTCAGTAGCTCCGGAGGCTGATGGGGGAGGATTCCTTGAACCCAGGAGTTCAAGGTTGCAAGGAGTTGTGATCTTACACTGCACTCCAGCCTGGGTGACTGAGCGAAATCCTAACTCTCTCTCTCTCTCTACACACACACAAACGCGCGCGCGCGCGCACACACACACACACACACACACACACACACACACAGCCTCAGTTGCTGGGAGTATGGCTAGCAGTTGGCCCTGAGCTCTCAGTCTGCTTCAAGAAATGCCTTGGCTTATGAAGGTCACCTCATCCAAGGTTTCCCACCCTTCTCAAGGTAGCCCACATCCAATGACTGATGATATTGATATATGAAGTCCATCCTCCTCATTCCTTAAGAAACTAGGTAGACACAAGTCACTTATTTATTGGTGGGATAGTTTAGGTACAGACAAGATCTAACAAGAGAGATAAATTATATTGGAGTGCCAATAATATTTGTTGAATCAAATAGTAAACCGATTATTTTTATTCAAATCCCAGTTTAGTAAATGTTTGACTTTGTCTGGTGGGTTTTGTTTGTTTGAGACAGGTCTCAGTCTGTCTTCTAGGCAGTACAGTGGTGTGGTATTGACTCACTGCAACCTCTGCCTCCCGGGTTCCAGCAATTCTCCCACCTCAGCCTCCCCAGCACTGGAACTACAGGCATGTGCTACCATGCCTGGCTAATTTTTGTATTTTTTGGTAGAGATAGGTTTCACCTGGCTGGTCTCAAACTCCTGGCCTCAAGTGATCTGCCCACCTAGGCCTCCCAAAGTGTTGGGATTACAGGCATGAGCCACTGTATTCAGCTAACTTTGTCTAGTTTTTAAATCTCTTTTGGCCTCAATTTATTTCAGCTACAAAATAGCAATAAGCAGGATTACACAAGATAATGTACATAAGGTGCTTAGCACAGCACAAGCATAGAGTAAATGCTCAGTAAATAGGGTCTACTTTTATTATTGTACTTGGCAGCTTCAGAGCTTTGAACAAATTACTGAGAGACATAAAAGAAGAGTTGACAGAAAATCAGAGAGTTGAGTGCACTAAGGAGGTTGCCGCTGATGGTTTCACAGCATTACAGTTTCTACTTTGCTTTATTCTTATTTGTAGGTCTGCTAGAGACATTCAGAAACTTTCCTGCTAGCTGAATATATGAATATTTCTACACAATACAAAGAACTATACAGTTATTTATATAAGTAGTCAGATTGCTGTCATATTCTACTCTTAGCATCCTAAGGATTGCATAGAAATACCTGAAGACAAACGTGCACTATAGCTTCATTTTGGTATACTTGATGCATCAGGGATCTTCATCAGATTTTACTTGTTGCTGCTCCCCTCCTTCCAATATTTGAAAATATATTAGCATTGGAAAATTATAGAAATATTTAGTGATATATTTATTCATAAATTTTGTAGGTGCTGAATATATAGAAAATGAATCAACAAAGATGTAATCCCTGGCCTAATTAAGCTTAAGTCTCCTGAGTAATAAGGGTAGAAAAGCAGCAAATGCAAGATAACTATATGACTACAAGTTGTAAACAGTAATAAAGATGAGGTCTTTTTGTTGTGAGTTCTGGTTATTAAACTGATGACAAATATTTTCAGGGCAAATGGCATCACCAAATACAGAAATGACTAGCAATTAAACTCGAATGCTTTTTACATAAAAACCTACATATTGCTTATTGTTTTATTTGT
The DNA here is from genome assembly GCF_049354715.1 of Callithrix jacchus. Taxonomy (NCBI): domain Eukaryota; kingdom Metazoa; phylum Chordata; class Mammalia; order Primates; family Cebidae; genus Callithrix; species Callithrix jacchus. The sequence continues at coordinate 46,078,612 of NC_133503.1, forward strand.
TTGTTTTTTGAGACAGGGTCTTGCTCTTTCATTCAGGCTGGAGTGCAGTGGCGTGAACATGGCTCACTGCAGCTTCAGCCTCCTAAGATCATGCAATCCTCCCACCCATCTCAACCTCAACTGCAGGCATGCCATCACCCCCAGCTAAATTTTTATAGAGATGGGTCTCTCGACTATGTTGCCCAGGCTAATCTTAAGCTCCTAGCCTCAGCTTCCAAAGTGCGGGGATATAGGCATGAGCCACTGTAGCTGGTGCTTACTATTTTCTTGTAAGGATCTTATTCAAATACATTCCCACACTGAATCTAAAGAAGCTAACGAAAAAAAAAAAAAAGAATAAATGAAAATTCCTGACGTGCAAAGCAATGAAAATGGTAAGACAAACAGGCATGTTGAAATGGAAGATCTTTTTTAGATTCTTTAAGCCTGGGAGCAGTTCAGAGAGGCCTGTGGGGTACCCACTGTAATGTGTGGCTTTGTTGCTTACTTGCTTTAAGAGATGTCTATGTTTTTGGGTCATTTTGTGGTAAGGCCAGAGTCTTTTCCATAGTTTAATCTCTGAACACTGATGGATACTTCAAGTTAGTGACTGTGGGAGCAAAGAGCAAGGACCACTTTGGATCTAGTGGAGGTTACTCTAAATCCAAACGTCAAAAATCCTCCTCTTAAAAATCTCTGTACTGGCAGGGCGCAGTGGATCACACCTGTAATCCCAGCACCTTGGGAGGCCGAGGCAGGCGGATCACGAGGTCAAGAGATCAAGACCATCCTGGCCAACATGGTGAAATCCTGTCTCTACTAAAAATATAAAAATTAGCTGGGCGTGATTGTGCGCGCCTGTAGTCCCAGCTACACAGGAGGCTGAGGCAGAAGAATTGCTTGAACCTGGCAGACGGAGGTTGCAATGAGCCGAGATCACATCACTGCACTCCAGCCTAGCGCCTGGAAAAAAAACCTCTGCCGGGCGCGGTGGCTCACGCCTGTAATCCAAGCACTTTGGTAGGCCGAAGCGGGTGGATCACGAGATCAAGAGATCGAGACCATCCTGGTCAACATGGTGAAACCCCGTCTCTACTAAGAATACAAAAAATTAGCTGGGTACGGTGGCGCGTGCCTGTAATCCCAGCTACTCAGGAGGCTGAGACAGGAGAATTGCCTGAACCCAGGAGGCGGAGGTCGCGGTGAGCAGAGATCGCGCCATTGCACTCCAGCCTGGGTAACAAGAGCGAAACTCCGTCTCCTGGGAAAAAAAATCTCTATACATAAAGTATGAGAGCACAAATCAAGTGTTTTGTATCCACAGAATTATGACTAAGTAAACATATCAGTGCAACAACTTTCCAGGGAAAAACCAAGAATGTTACCAAAAATCCTCCTTGCATCCCCTTGGGATCACTACTCCTGCCAAAGGTCATTACGGCCCTGAAGTGTAACACTGTATATTCATCTTACTATTGAATAGTCAACACTGTGTGCTTATAACACTATTTATTCATTGTATGTTAATGAATCATACAGTAGTTAGTCTTCCATGTCTGGCTTCTTTCTCTCATTATTTTTGTGAGGTTTGCCTATGTTGTGCATAGCAGGAGCTCATTATACAGTTATTATTGCTGGCCAGGTGCAGTGGCCCACGCTTGTCATCCCAGCACTTTCAGAGGCTGAGGTAGGTGGATCACCTGAGATGAGGAGTTCGAGATCTGCCTGGCCAACATGGTGAAACCTCATCTCTACTAAATATATAAGAATTTGCCAGGTGGGGAGGTGGGCACCTGTAGTCCTACCTACTCAGGAGGCTGAGGCAAGTGAACCACTTGAAGCAGGGAGGTGGAGGTTATAGTGAGCTGAGATTGTGCCTTTGCACTCCAGCCTGGGCAACAAGAGTAAAACTCCATCTCAAAAATAAATAAATAATGAAATAAAATAATTATTGCTATGTAGTATTATTTGTATGAATATTGCACAATTTATTTATACATATTGATGGATATTTAGGTTGTTTTTGTCTTGAGGATATTAAGATTAATGCTGTAATAAATATCCTTGTAAAGAGTTTTTGATAACCATATATGGGTAATTCCACATGTGATAGTATTAATAATGATGATAATTATTATATAAAAATCTGTTGAAGGTTTACTGTATGCCAGATACCATCCATGGCTGTTAACAACATTTAATTCATTTATTCCTCTTAACATTACCAGGAGAACCTATCTATCTAGTAATGTTATGAGGAATAAATGAATTAAATGGTGTTATTCTTTTTACAGGGTCTGGAACTGAGGCCCAGGATAATAAATTAACTTGCCCAAAGTCACACAGTAACTGGTGATACCTGGGTTAAGTAATAGGCAGTCCAACTTTACAGCCAGAGTGTAAGACTACTTTCCTACATACCCACAGGGCGTGGAAAATTTAGCATCCTCCTACTATCTCCAAAGATTCTTACAGGCTACCATTTTTTTTCTATTTATTTATTCTTCATTTGCTGACTTCCTGGTTTCCTGATAAATTTTTAACTGTTATTCCCATCTTTCTATTTGTCTTTATTCTTCTCCTGTAGGCTGGGTGTGACCCAGATGAACCCACAGCATATTTTCCTTGATTTCCTTAGGGTGTCTCAATGCACGGAACATGTGTCACATTCACTGAAGGGTGATATGTCACATCATAACAAAGCCAATGACACGAAAACTAACGTTACATTATTATGCTTCTAAATCCTGCTGCCAGCCAACCATCGAGCATTGTCACTGGATGATTTCTCTATGAATCCTCTCATGTTGCTATTTTCTTCCACTTCATCTTCAGTACTTTTCTCTTATATCTCCGGTCTATATATGCAACCCCAACATGTGTATTTAAGTGTCTCTTCAACACTCTTGAATTACTCCAGAAAACTTTAAACACTCTTCTTGTTTTCCAATGCAGAACGATTTTGTTCTTTTGTTCTAATTTTTTGGCCATTCAGTTGATCTCCTAGGACTTCCGTTCTCCCAACCAAAAGGGTTGAAAAATGGTGTTGTCTTGACATAGTTCGATAGTAACCTGATGAAATTCTTAGCCATGACCTACTTCATATTAGTGCCTTTCCTAGTGGAAGAAAACTTGTATAAAATCAGTGAAAATAGCTGCTGTAACAAATACCCTGAAAAATGCACAGTGGCTCAAATACAAGATAAGTTTATTTCCTGCCCACATAAAATCACAGTAGTTGTTTTTGACTGATGGGCCATTCTTCTCCCAGGGGGACGTAGATGTCTAGGTTCCTTCCATTCCATGACTCTGCTACCTTCATCAGACGGCTTTTAAGGTTGCTCTGCTTTTTTAGCATCAAGTCAGGGGAAGGAGAAAGAGCATGAAGAATGACAGTGAGATTTTTCATGACCTAACGACACCTAAGTACGAGATGGGCTGAGAAATGTATTCTGACTATAGGCTCAGGAAGAGGAGGAAGTGAATCTGCTGAGCACCAGGCAGTCTCTGCTCCTGAGTAGTATGAAATGCTCTTCTCTCTTGCTGTGAATTAGGCCACCTCTCTCTTTTCCTCTTATGCCAAAATAACAGAAATAAAATTATTTATGTCACTTTGATACATTAATAAACTTTCTACTTAAACATAGAAGAGGAACTGTGCATATAAAACAGGTATTGGGTGATTTCAGATGCAATGGAACCAGAAGACAGAGGAGAAGCAAGAGGCAAAGGTTCATATGGACCAGGAGAGGAAAAATGGAAGAAGAAAGCAGGCTACTGCATCACTGGCCCCAAGGCATTATTTTGCTTTAATAATTTCTTCTGTTTATAAATACTTCATGTTCAAATTACTCAACAAAAAATCAATACTTTGTGCAATTGTGTCCTGTGAGAGATGAAATAGGAAGGTTGCCATTTCACCTAATGGGAGAAATGGGAATTTCAAAGAGGTGGCAGTCATGATATAAAGGAACGTTGAACAGGAATCTGAATTTTCTTGTTCTTTTTCAGTAATGACTACAATCACTAAGCACCATGCGTGTGTGTGTGTGTGTGTGTGTGTGTGTGTGTGTGTGTGTGTGTCGGGGGTGCTATGTTTACTCCCCCACTGCCCTCATTTCCTGTTGTTGCTTAGCTCCACCTTCATGCTCTTTGCTGAGAAAGCTGCCTGGGTGGGCCAAAGAGAGGTTCATGAGATGGAGTTGACATTTTCCCATAGCACTTAAAAACCTATTTTTGTTTGGATCATGCTGGATAACTGGCAAATTCTGTTCCAATTAAACTACATTTTCTGATTTCAAGCAGTTGAAAAATGTGTCAGTCAGTTCATTCCCATTTTCACTATTAGGCATTGAGTTCTCAGTTTATGAGTATGCTACATTTATCTACAGACATTTACTCTTTTTTCATGTTATTAGAGAAAGGAGCGATAAGTAGATGTAGGTAGGGCGTGAAATGTTTTTGACATTTAGGTAGTGACGTTTTCCCCTCATTCAATGTATTGACTATTTATAAAGGTAGATAAAACAAGGGATAGTTTGAACTATAGGTTGGGAAGAACAGATATACTGCCAGATAATAATACAATATGGATAGGTGTTCCTTCACCTATAGGCATTTCTATCTAAGAAGTATTTCCCCATATGGAATAGAAAATGGAGAAATCTATGACTGCTATCTTTGTGATGAAGAAAGAACTATCATATTAGAATTAGAGATTACTCTGCTGATAAGTTGCTTTTTTAATTTTCAAAGGCAACTAGCTAAGAAGCTAATTAGTTAAAGAAAAAAAGTGAGATTCTGAGTAAGTTACTTCACTTCTTTATGCCTCACTTTTCTCATTCATAAAATTGGAATAATAATAATGGCAAGAAACCTTTTGGTATTTGGATGATTAAATGAGTTACTGGATACAAAATGCTTAGTATAGTAGTCTGGCACAAAGTTGCCTGTTCTATGATGGGAAAAGTGACATCCTGACTGATAAATTCCAATCTTAAATTTAATTCATCCTTTCTCCCCTTACACACACACACACACACTCATATAACATGAAATATCTTACAATCCAGGCATATTATAGTTTGTATTCTACCAAGCTTTTATCTGTGTGTGTGTATGTGCATGCACATATTCATACATTATGCTGTTTTATTAAAATGATATATTTTGAATTAAAATGATATCTAATTAACAATCCTGTTCTGCAGCTTGATTTTTCTTCCCGCTTAATATTTCCTGGTCTTTATTCTAAATCTATTATAAAGATCTATTGTTAATGTTTTTCTTAGGATTCTATTATGTGAACATGCCATTTACTTAACCAATCCTTTATGAAAATATATTTAAATTCTTTTAAATTTTTCTCTTTACCTCGCAAAATAATAAAAATTCCGGCTGGGTGTGGTGGCTCATGCCTGTGATCCCAGCCCTTTGAGGGGCCAAGGTGGGTGGATAACTTGAAGTCAAGAGTTTGGGACTAGCCTGGCCAACATGGTGAAACCCCATCTCTACTAAAAATAAGAAAAAAAAAAAGTAGCCAGGTGTGGTGGCATGTACCTGTAATTCCAGCTACTTGGGAGGTTGAGGCAGGAGAATCAGCTGAACCTTGGTGGCAGAGGTTGCAGTGAGCCGATATCATGCCACTTCACTCCAGCCTTGGCGAAAGAGCAAAACTCTGTCTCAAAATAATAATAAATAATAATAATAAATAAAAATATTTGAAATATTCAAGAAAATGTAATGAAGCAAGAGGGCACAGATTCTAGTCTTTGTCAAGGTTATTTGTTGTCATTTTAAGGGTATGGAAACTAAGTCTCTGAGAGTACATGACTTGTCTAAGCTGACAAATACTGAGATGATAATCAAACCCAAGTCCCTTACTTTTAGCACAATGAATATTTATGGGTCAGGCACAGTGGCTCATGCCTGTAATCCCAGCACTTTGGGAGGCCAAGGCGGGCAAATTACCTGAGGTTGAGTTCCAGACCAGCCTGACTATGGAGAAACTACTAATAAAGTCTCTACTAAAAATACAAAATTAGCCTGAGGGTGGTGTCGCATGCCTGTAATGGACCATTGCACTCCAGCCTGGGCAACAGGAGTGAAACTTCGTCTCAATAAAAATAAAAATAAAAAATAAGTATTTATGATAGGGGTAGGATATTGAAAGAGCACTGGGCTTGGAAGAATTAGATTTCAAACGTAGAAACTGAAGGGTCAGAGATGAAAGGTGACTCACTCAAGATTGCACTGTTAAAAAGAGGTAATAAGGCTGCCCTTTCTAATCTTCAACTCTCACAATGAGTCCCAGGATATTATCTTCTGGAACACCCAAATCTGGAGCACTACTACTATCATGTTGGCTGAGTCCAATGACTCAGGCTGCTGGGAAACTACTCCATTTTCTCCATTTTTCCTATCTGGAAAGTACAACTTAGCCCTGTGACTGTTGGTTTCTATTCTCAATAGCAGCTAAAGACAAGAGCCCACGGGCAGTGTTTTGTGTATCTGTTGTGACATTTATCTAAATATATCTTCCTTTTTAGTCTGCCAGGTTTTCTGGACTTCCCATGTTAGCTTAATTATTTAAGCAGCAGATTTTTTTTCCCTAATGTGTTTATTCACAGTCATTTAAAAAATATGGATGCATGCTATATTAGTTTTAAGACAGCAGAATGAGAAAGAAATAGGACAGAATATAGTTACTTTTGATGGGGAAGAAGAAAGAAATTTGAGTTTTGGACATAATGAGAAAGAAAGTTATGGATAGCCAAGACCATTGATACCATGCTGAGGGATTGTCAAAAGGCAAAGGAAGAAAGGTTCCTTTTTCTTCTAATATAACAATTTTTTGAGATACAATTCAAATACTAGATGTCACCCATTTAAAGTATACAATTCATTGGTTTTTAGTATATTCAGAGCTGTGCAACATTACCACTGTACAGGAGGAAAAATTAATTTTCCTCACTCACTGTTAGGCTCATGGCTGAGGCACCTATAAGAAAATGGCAGATGAACAGGAAAAAAGCATGCACATTTATTTGATGTGAGTTTTATGTGATATGGGAAGCTTTGGAAATGGAAATCCAAAGCAAAAGGGACCGTGTATATTTATGCTTAGGTTTAATGAAGACTGGACAGTTGTGGAGAAATATAATTAGACAAAGAGGGTGTGATCTAATGGTGGGAAGCTGGAGGGAACTTGGCAGGGCATGTTTCTTCAAATTCTTCTGTGTCTCTGTCTTTCAGTAATAAGGATGTTCCTTTTTTCTACATATAGAGAGGACACCTCTGGAACGAGGGTCTTATGACTTGCTTCAGGGAAGAAGGGCAGAAGAAGGTGAGAGTGACTTTTCCTGTTTCTCCTATTTCTCAAATGCCAAGGTATCATATTTGAGTGGCAGCATGCCCAGAACCCCATCACCACAATCAATTTCAGAATGTTTTCGTTACCCCCAAAGAAATGCTATACTCATTAGAAATCACTTCCTATTTTCCTCCAGTCCGTACATATTTAGGCAACTACTAATCTACTTTGACTTTCTTTCTATAGATTTGAAGCCAAAGAAGTTCTTTTTTATTTTTTTGAGGCAGAGTCTTGCTCTGTCATCCAGGCTGGAATGCAGTGGTACAATCTCGGCTCACTGTAACCTCTGCCTTGCCTTCCCCTCCCCCTCCCCTCCCCTCCCCCCTCCCCTCCCCTCCCCCCTCCCCTCTCCCTCCCCTCTCCCTCCCCTCCCCCTCCCCTCCCTTCCCCTCCCCCTCCCCTCCCCCTCCCCTCCCCCTCCCCTCCCCTCCCCTCCCCTCCCCTCCCCTCCTCCTTTCCTTTCCTTTCCTTTCCTTTCCTTTCCTTTCCTTTCCTTTCCTTTCCTTTCCTTTCCTTTCCTTTCCTTTCCTTTCTTCTTTCCTTTCCTTTTTCCTTTCCTTTCCTCTTTCCTTTCCATTCCCCTTTCTTTTTTCCTTTCCTTCTCTCTCTCTCTCTCTCTTTCTCTGCATTCACTATTTTTAACTGACCCCCTCAGTGGCGTTAGTTGCATGCACAATGTTGTAAATATTCTGTCTCTATGAGTTTGACTACTCAAGTACCTCATATACGTAAAATTATACAGTATTTGTTTCTTTGTGACTGGCTTATTTCCCTTAGTGAAATGTTCTTAATTTCATCATTCATGTAGCATATATCATGAATATATCATATATCATATTATTCACAAATAATTTCATCATTCATGTAGCATATATCAAAATTTTCTTTCTTTTAAAGGCTGAATAGCATTCAATTGTATGCATATACCACATTTTACAAATCTATTCAGCTGGCAATAGACACTTGTTTTTTGTAAAGAACATAATGCTGCCATGAACACACATGATTTGAAATCCTGCTTTCAATTATTTGGGATGTATACCCAGAAGTGGAATTGCTGGACTACATGGTAATTCTATCTTTACTATTTTGAGGATGACTATACTGTTTTCCATGATTCTAATTTCTCTACATCCTTGCTGTTATTTTCTGTTTGTTTTTTAAATAGCCATCCTAATGGATATGAAGTGATATCACACTGTGGTATTGATTTGTGTTTCCCTAATGATTGTAGATCAAGCATCTTTCATGTGCTTATTGGCCATTTATAGAGCATCTTTGGAGAAATGCCTATTCAAGTCTTTTGCCCATTATTAATTGGGTTGTTTATTTTTTTTATTGTTGAGTTGTAAGAGTTCTCTATGTATTCTAACTATTAATCCCTTATTAAATATATGGTTTCTGAATATTTTCTCCCATTGCATGTATTACTTTTTTACTCTTTTGATATTGTTTTTTGATATTTTAATTTTTTTTTTTTTGAGATGGTGTCTGGCTCTGTCGCCCAGGCTGGAGTGCAACAACAGGATCTCGCCTAACTGCAACCTCCTCCTCCCAGGTTCAAGCAATCCTCCTGGCTCAGCCTCCTGAGTGTTGAGATTACAGATGCACGCCATCATGCCTGGCTAATTTTTGTATTTTTAGTAGAGACATGGTTTCACCATGTTGGCCAGGCCGGTCTGGAACTCCTGACCTCAGGTGATCCTCCCAACTCAGCCTCCCAAAGTGCTGGGGTTACAGGCATGAGCAATCATGCCCAGTCCCTGATAGTTTATATTTTGATGTAGTATAATTTGTCTGTTTTTCCTTTTGTTGCTGTGCTTTTGGTGTCATATCCAGGAAATCATTGCCAAATCCAATGTTATGAAGCTTGTGTTTTCTTCTAGGAATTTTATAGTTTGAGCTCATACATTTAAGTTGGGATCCAGTTTGAGTTAATTATTGTATATGGTATAAGGTAATGGTCCAATTTCAATCTTTTGCATATGAATATCCAGTTTTTCCAACATTATTTGTTGAAAGCAGAGGAGATTCTCAAAGAAAAACTTGATATCTTATTTTGAGTTCCATTGATGTAGAGCCTGAAACAACTTATTCATAGATAGTTTATTTGGGAAGTGATGTCAAAAATAGGATGAGAAAGAGAACAGCATGGAAAGGGATACAATTTTAGGAAGGTCCATTGTGAAGGTCACTGCCACAGGTGACAGGGGCTTAGTTCTGCCCGAATATCTGAGAATGCTTTAGAATGTCTCTCAGATTGGACCAAATAAAGACCAGAAAAATGAGGCACTTACCCTCATTTTTCTGCCTCCAGTTTCTTTCTTTCCTTCTTTCTTTCTTTTTTCTTTCTTTCCTTCCTTCCTTCTTTCTTTCTTTCCTTCTTTCTTTCTTTCTTTCTTTCTTTCTTTCTTTCTTTCTTTCTTTCTCTCTCTCTCTCTCTCTCTCTCTCTCTCTTTCTTTCTTTCTTTCTTTCTCTTTCTTTCTTTTCTTTCTTTTTTTCTTTCTTTCAAGACAGAGTTTCGATCTTGTTACCCAGGCTGGAGTGCAATGGCGCAATCTCGGCTCACCGCAACCTCCCCCTCCTGGGTTCAAGCAATTCTCCTGCCTCAGCTTCCCGAGTAGCTGGGACTACAGGCACACACCACCATGCCCAGTTAATTTTTGTATTTTTAGTAGAGATGGAGTTTCACCGTGTTGACCAGGATGGTCTCGATCTCTTGACTTGTGATCCACCTACCTCGGCCTACCAAAGTGCTGGGATTACAGGCGTGAGCCACTGCGCCTGGCCATTCTGTCTCCCGTTTCTGTCTCCATTGGTTGAGCATTACCCTTGCAGAATGTTAGCTCTCTGGTACCTCCAAAGGGTGTGTGAGTTGGGGTCAGAGTGCGGAGTGGTCTGCTGTGACTCTGAAGAAGGCTCTTATTTCTGGTACCCACCTGGAGACCCTGTTGATATGGCTTGGATTTGTGTCCCTGACCAAATCTCATATTGAATTGCAATCCTCAATATTGGAGGAGGGACCCAGTGGGAGGTGATTCGATCATGTGGGCAGATTTCCCCTTGCTGTTCTCATGGTAGTGAGTGAGTTCTCATGAGATCTGGTTGTTTAAAAGCATGTAGCACCTCTCCCTTCACCCTATTCCTCCTGCTCTGGCCATGTAAGACAAACCTTCCCCTTCACCTACTGCCATGACTGTAAATTTCCTGAGGCCTCCCCCCAGCCATGCTTCCTGTACAGCCTGCACAACCATGAGCCAATTAAGCCTCTTTTCTTTATACATTACTCGGTCTCAGGTAGTTCTTTACAGCAATGCAAGAACAGACTAAAACACCTGGCAATGATGCTTCAGCTCACAAAGAACTGTTTTCAACAGCTTACACATAAGATGGCAGCCAAGGACTGTGATGCAAGCCACTGAAAAGGTATGCTGTAATTAGTAACAAGAAATAAACTTCAACTGCTTCAACATTTAGTAGAGGGACAGCTGTAGGGATAGGCCTGTGCCTGTGAGCTATTGCAGGGGAAAGAAGCAAAACAGTCATATTCTTTTATTGAGCATCTCTGATAAATAAAGATGTAAGTGTTAGGTTATAAAATGGATCAGACATTGCTTATGAAGCTGTAGTTTAATAGAGAAGGTACGGCAGCTGTACACATCAGTCCTCTAAAAGAAATGAAGTGATCAATGTTACGCAGGAGATATGCATAGGAGAGGCACTTTCTAGTAATGGGTGATAAAGCCTCTACCAGAGAGGTCATATACAAACTGGGTCTTGAAAAATGGGGTTTATTTATTGATTCATTAAAAAAATACTTTTATTGATTTCCTTTTGTGTGCCAACCCTTCGTGTGATGAGCCAATCAGAAATAGTTACTGCCCTCCTTATACTGGAACGGAGACATCCAGATAATGAAGTTATCAAATAAATAAGCAAGACAGCCAGGAAACAGAGTGATTTACTAGCATACTGAGATGGGATGGGGTAAAGGAACTACAGATGGAGCGGTCAATAAATTCTATAAAACATTTGGAGAAAACATTTGAGCTTAGGCCTGAATGGCAATGAGAAGGCATCAACCCCATAAAATCAGAGGAAACTGTTCAAGGAAGGATAAGAGAAAATACAAAGACCAGAAGCTAGGAAAAAGCTGTACACATATAGGGAGTGGAAATAAGGCCAGTGATTCTGGAGGGTAACAGCCAGAGGTGAGAAAAGAGATACAAAATGAGATAAGATAAATGAACACAGGCCAGGCCACTTAGGATCGGATAGCATGATAAGGTCTTTGGACTTCATCTACATGCCAGGAAAGTCACTGAAGAGTTTTAAACAGACAAGTGACCTAATAGGATTTATGTTTTTAAAGATTGTTCTGACTGCTGTGTCAAAAAACAGACCATGCAGGACAAGAGTGTAAGCATGGAGCCCAGTTCAGAGGCTCTTGCAAATGTCATCCAGATTGGCCCTGGGATGGCTTGATCCAGGCTGGTGGCAGTAGAAGCCAGATTGGGATCCCATGTTGCAGGTAGACTTGAAGGTTGTTTTGGTTATTGCTTTCCTTGTAAGATTTTTTTCTCATCTGATATAAACACCTTTTTTTTTTTTTTTTTTATGCCAAGTTTTACTCTGTCACCCAGGCTGGAGTGCAGTGGTGCGATCTTGGCTCACTGCAAACTCCATCTCCTGGGTTAAAGTGATTCTCATGCCTCAGCCTCCTGAGTGGCTGGGTTTACAGGCATGCATGCACCAGCACACCAGGCTAATTTTTGTATTTTTAGTATAGACAAGGTTTCACCATGTTAACCAGGCTGAACTCCTGACCTCAAATGATCCACCCACCTCAGCCTCTCAAAGTGCTGGGATTACAGGCATGAGCCACTGCACCCAGCCCAACACCCTTTTCTAATATCATAGCTGGGAGCATGGACACGGGTGGTAATATCAGATGAGAAAGAATCTTATAAAGAAATTAAGCCTTTTTCTCCTTGAATGAAGCTTAAGGTGTCATTGACAAATAATGGTGGAGAACTGGTTTTGAAAGACATCAAGTGAGGCCGGATGTGGTGGCTCATGCCTTAATTCCTGCACTTTGGGAAGTTGAGGCAGGCAGATAATCTGAGGTCAGGAATTTGAGAGCAGCTCTGCCAACATGGCAAAACCCCATCTCTACTAAAAATACAAAAATTAGCCAGGCATGGTGCCAGGCAACTGTAGTACCAGCTACTGAGGAGGCTGAGGCAGGAGAATTGCTCTAACCCAGGAGGCAGAGGGTACAGCGAGCCAAGATCGCACCACTGCACTCCAGCTTGGGCGATAGCGTGAGACCCTGTCTCAAAAAGAAAACAAAAAAAAAAGAGAGAAGAAAGAGATCAAGTGAACTTTGAATACTGTGGGAAGGAAACAGATCCAATTCTGTAGATGATATTGAGTAGTTGAAGATTTTTTTTTAAACAAAGGGGTGACAGAAACCAAACTCAAAATGGATCAAAATCTAAAGGTAAGAGCTCAAACTTGTCATCACCTGGCTTAAAAAGCTCATAGATTTAGGAAGGAGAACAATAACAACAATGTGTGTGTGTCTTTAAGCAGGGCGAGTGAGAATAAAACAACGCCAACAGACTTGTTCTTCAGAAGTTCATTTATTTCTCTGTTTATTGAAGTTGCTATGGGGATGCTAAAAAGCTAGCCAGGAGGACGGAGAACAGTTGACTGCCTCTGCACTTAATAATCTGATTTTATGTAAGACATCGAGAAAAAATGCAATAACTCAGGCTCTTTGCTTCGAGCATTGAAAGAAACCAGATGAAGCTGAGCTCACATTCTTCTCAGCCACACCAGTCCCCTCCTTGAATGCAGGGTTTCAGGCCCAGCTGTCCTGGCACTACCCAGCCTGACATTTGGAGGAACTCACCCTGCATTTTGCCTCCTCTTTCCCTTTTACTCCCTCAGACCAGAATATTGCAAACAGCCCGCAAAGTGAAATAAAACCCCAAGGATGTGGAAAAGGAAACCTGCCTATAAAAGGGGCTTTGCAAAGGGAAGCTAGTTCAGTTGCTGTTCGGAAGCTACTCCCTCCTGGAGTATTAGTTAATATGGCCCGAAGCATCGGTCTTGGAGAAGCTGCAGATTTTTATTTAGATTTGGATTTTTCGACTTTCTTTCAGGAAGTCAGTGTTTGGAAACTGGTGGTCAAGGTCTTTTTTTCCCTAATGAGAAAAACATTATTTGTGGTGGTGTGTAGGATAATCCATTGAAGTTTTCACTTTTCTCAATGCCAGGGTAAGATTGTGAAGTCTAACTGGATTTTTGCTGTGATGAGTTGAAAACAAAGAGATCTTTCATTATTCTGAATTCTAAACCCTGGGCATTCTCAATTTTTAATAATATCCTTCCTAATTCTTTCCAGAAATTTTGAACCTCTTCTATGTGCTGGACACTGTAATAGATGCTGAGAATGTATGACAAGTACGTGGCCCCTTCCCTAACTACCACAAAAGAGCACTAAAAAATGATGGCTAGTATTTTAAAATCTTTGCTATGTACAAGTAATTGTGGTTAAATCTGCTATGCATTGCCTCACTTAGAACCTCTGGCAATTGGTGAAAGTTAGTATTATCCTAATGTTATCAATGAGGAAGTTGAGGTGTCACTGTCTGGCATGGAGGTTGACAGATTATTACGGTTTTAGGGTGTGGTGTGATTTCAGGAGCAAGAAGAAAAGCCACTGGCATTCTGAAATATCAGAGCCTGAATAGTTTGTTCTTTGGGGCTAACAGTGAGATAAGAATTAAACCGCTAGGCCTGGTGGCTCACACCTATAATCCCAGCACTTTGGGAGGCCGAGGCGGGCAGATCTTCTGAGTTCAGGAATACGAGACCAGCCTGGCTAACATGGTGAAACCCTGTCTCTACTATAATACAAATAATTAGCTGGGCGTCATGGTGTACACCTGCAATCCAAGCAAAACAAACAGACAGACAAATAATAAAAATTAAACCACAGTTAATTCTTAACCTCTTTGGCCAAATGTCTCAAAAATTATTCTCAGCATGGCAAGTAGCAGAGAACCATTCTCCTTAGGAATTGGGCAGCCCTCCCTCTGTTTTCCAGTGTGGAAACTCTATCCTCATGCTTTGCTTTAGGTACAGCCCTGTGTCAACAATTGCCAGGAGATTTTGCAGTGGCTGAGTCTTATTTCACCACTTCTCTGCTGTTTCCATGATTACATTTACTTAGGGCTCATTAGGATATTGCCAAGGTCCTTGCTGATACTGATACTTTATTTGATATGCACAAAGTTTTCTTTTCCCCAAATATTAGAGGATTTCAAGGATTTTGCGAAGTGAATTTAGTTCAACTTTATAGCCTTGACAACCATAACTTTAGAGAATAAGAGCTCCCATCCTCCAATCCGTGATGACCTCATAAGATCACCTTATCCACAGTGCATGCCAAAACTGAATTTTGAATCAACACATATGTGTGTGTGTGTGTGTGTGTGTGTGTACTTAAATCTGAAGAAACATTCTAAGAATCAAAGACTAATACATTTATACAAATAGAGTCCAGAACATATATATATATATATATATATATATATACATATATTTTTTTTTTTTTTTTTTTGAGATGGAGTTTCGCTGTTGTTACCCAAACTGGAGTGCAATGGCACACAACCTCCACCATCTGGGTTCAAGCAATTCTCCTGCCTCAGCCTCCCGAGTAGCTGGGACTACAGGCGCGCACCACCATGCCCAGCTAATTTTTGTATTTTTAGTAGAGACAGGGTTTCACCTTGTTGACCAGGATGGTCTTGATCTCTTGACCTCGTGATCCACCCACCTCAGCCTCCTAAAGTGCTGGGATTATAGGTGTGAGCCACCGCACCCAGCCGAGTCCAGAATATTTTTAACGATAAACTAAGCAAATGCATTCACACGTCATCCACTCTGGCTTAATTTTCCAATACTAGGGAAAAATGTTACTCATCATAATGAAACTTCTACTTCACCATCCTCTGTTACAATCTAGCATGAAGAACCTTAAGATGAGCATCTTGAAAAATACATGTATGGCAAGAAGTGAAATGCCCAGTTTTAACAAGAGTGGAAAGGAATCTACTGATAATGTAAAGATGCTCATTTTAGAGCTCTTTCTGGTCTAAGTTCCAGAGCAAGACGTTGGGTAGTTACTGAGCAGCTTGCGTAACACCAGCTTCAGGAGACTCTTGTTGAAGTCCTGGGTGGTGTCCACTGGATTAGTGAAGAACAAATTATGACAAAGTGGCTTCCTTCAGGAGTATTACTAAGTCTCAACTTAAATGTATCTCTTGGCCAGGGGCAGTGGCTTACGCCTGTAATACCAGCACTTTAAGAAGCCAAGGAAGGCAGATTACGAGGTCAGGAGTTCGAGACCAGCATGGCCAACATGGTGAAACCTTGTTTCTACTTAAATATATAAAAATTAGCTGGGCGTGGTTGAGGGCACCTGTAATCTCAGCTACTTGGGAGGCTGAGGCAGGAGAATTGCTGAAAACTGGGAGGTGAAGGCTGTGATGAGCCAAGATCGTGGCATTGCACTCCAGCCTGGGCCAACAACAGTGAGACTCTCTCTCAAAAAATAATGTGTGTGCATATATATATATATATATATATATACACACACAAAATTAGCCTGGCGTGGTGGTGTACATCTGTAATCCCAGCTACTTGGGAGACTGAGGCAGGAGAATCTCTTGAACCCAGAAGGTGGAGGTTGCAGTGAGCCGAGATCACGCCATTGCATGCCATTGCACTCCGGCCTGGATGACATGGCAAGATTTTGTCTGAAAAAAAAAAAAAAAAAAAAAAATATATATATATATATATATATATATGCACATTGTGTCTCTTTCTTAGGGAATATTTCCCTAACACTTTAGAATGGGCTATATCCCCTGGTATATCTACATTCTTGGCCTATAACTTTGGTTCATAGCATTTGCCACAAATTTAATTTAAGCAAATATTTGTGTTATAATTTCTCTGATGAGCTCCTTTGTTACTAGAACATAAGGTCCATGAGTTGATTTTTTTTTTCACTTTTGGAGGAAATCTAAATGTTTATCTCAATGCCAAATCTATATGAGGATCTCAATTAGTTTTTGCTGAATGAATCAAAGGAAGGAAAAATAATTTACCTGAAATGATAAACCAAAACAATAAAAAGTTTGATTTCGTTAGAAGTGAACCTAGTTGAGTTGTTTCCAAATTTTGATATTTTAAAAAAATGGCCATTTTAGTTACTGCTTGTTAAAAAATTATTCAATAAGCCCCACAAATTCTGTCATGCCTTTATAAGACCTTGCATTTTGTCAAAAGTCCATCTACATATACTTGGAAAATAACAGGGAGTTGCTGTATGTGGCACATGATTTATTCCATCTGCAGACAATGCTGGAGACAAGCACACACACTTGGTGTTCTGTTCCACAGTTATTTGGATAATAGGTGACTGTCACTTATAGTTTGGAGACTGCTAAGCTAATACCTCAAACTGCACTTATTCTAACATTCTGAGGTTAATCAGTGTTTGGCAAAAGGTAAATAAGATATCCTGACATTTAATTGGCACAAAACACCTCTAAAATCTCAAAAATGCCTTTTAGCCTTCAGCATTGCATAATAAATTGGTAGCACTTATGCTCCTGGGGTTTCTTTAAGATAACATAGGTATCTGGCAAGGAAGCGTCTATCTCTGTCTTCTATTGTCTAATCTCTTATTGTTATTTCCCACTGGCCAAACCCAACAGATGCCAATAGGCAAGAGAGGCTGTATGACACAATCCAAAAACATCAGGATCTCAAGGCACAGACTAACTCAGACAAGGGTACAAAATGGATCTGGAGGGAAACGTTGAACAACCAGCACAGCAGGGAAAAATAACTTTGCACACTTGACAGTTTCTAAAGCACTTGGAAAATCTTCAAGGCTGCAGATTGGGAAACTGACAATGAATGAAATAGAGGAACAAAACAGTTAAGTGACTCGCCCAAGGCTTAACAGCTGGTAGGAGGTTTCCATAGAAGCAGACCTTTTCTTAAGCAATCTGAACCTTGTCTAGTGACTTGGTTGTGTTTATCCTTTCCAACTTTGCCTTCCCTCCCCAAATATAAAAATGTTCTTGTAGATAGAAATCTTTTATGTGATGGCTGAGCAGTGTGGGTGGTTTGTGTTCCATTTCTTTTCTGTTTATTTGGGGATTTTGCCTCTGTTTATAAAATATTGTCTCTCGAGACCGACTCAAGATGGCGCGGTGAGAACAACCCAGGATTGAAGCTCTCGGTGAACATGTGGAGGGTGAGTCAGGGCCGCATTTCCAGATAGATCTTTCTTGCCCACAGAACAGGGAAATTTCCAGGTATAAAAGAGACGAGGGACACCAGCACAGTGGTTTTGGTTGGTGCAGCTGGTGGCCGGTGCAGCCGGAAGCTGGTGCTGTAGCGCAGCGGCACTCCACAGCGCTCCACACAAAGTGCACTGGTCCAGGTGTCCTGTTGAACTGGCAATCTGAGACTTGAGAGGGCAGATTGGCATATCCATCTGATTGAACGGGACTTGGACAGTGATCCAGGCCAGGAGTTGCCAGGGAAATGGCATTTGGGCCAGGGCAATGGGACAAAAAAAATGGTGATTCCAAATGCTCTGGGTGGAGAGTTTCACTGCGGGCACAGCTGAACCCAGGATGGTGCAGCTCTGTGGGGGAGGGGCGTTTGCCATTACTGAGGCAACCCACTCCTACTGAGGTACACTCCCATTGCTGACGCAGTCTGCCGTTGCCAAGGCAACCCACCACAACAGAGAGACTCCGACGCAGGGCATAGCCCGTGGCAGCAGGGTGGAGACCGCAGCAGCAGGGCAGAGCCTGCAGCAACAGGGCGGACCTCAAACCAGCAGGGCGGAGCCTCGGCAGGCAAATACTGACTAGACTGCCTCCTAGCTGGGCAGGACAGTACAACGGACACACATAAAGAAAACCCCAACCCCCCGAGACAGAGCATCTGAGAAATAAAGGTTTCTTTTTATGAGTTCTGCTGCAGCAGAATTAAATGTAGCAGCCTAACAGCCCCGAATGAACAACAGAGCTCACAGATCAGCACTTGAGCGCCTATAAAGTACAGACTGTCTCCTCAAGCAGCTCCCTGACCCCCCTATATCCAGAAGACTGACATTTGGCAGGCATCATCCTGGGACAAAGATAGCAGAAAAAGAAACTGGTACATCCCTCACTGTTCCGCAGCCGCTATAGGTGCATCCCAGACAAGCAGGGCCTGGAGTGGACCTCAGCAGTCATACAGTGGAGGGGCTAGACTGGTAGAAGGAAAACCAAGTAACAGAAATACTTCATCATCAACAATCTGGGTGTCCACTCAGAGACCCAATCGAAAAGTCAGCAACTACTCAGACGACAGATGGATAAATCCACAAAGATGGGAAGAAACCAGCGCAAAAAGGAGGAAAACACCCAAAACCAGAACACCTTGACTCCTACAAAGGACCAAAACTCCTCACCAGCAAGGGAACAAAGCTGGACAGAGAATGAGTGTGACGAAATGATGGAATTAAGACTTCAGAAGGTGGATAATGAGAAACTTTTTTGAACTAAAAGAACATGTTTTAAATCAATGCAAAGAAACTAAGAACCTTGAAAAAAGATTAGAGGAAATGATAACAAGAATGGATAACTTAGAGAGGAATATGAATGAATTGAAGAAGCTGAAAAACATAATACGAGAACTTCGCGAAGCATGCACAAGTTTCAACAGCCAAATTGACCAAGCAGAAGAAAGAATATCAGAAGTCGAAGATCAACTCAATAAAATAAAATGAGAAACCAAGATTAGAAAAAAAGGAATGAACAAAGTCTCCAAGAAATGTGGGACTATGTGAAGAGACCTAACCTACGGTTGATAGGTGTACCAAAATGTGACGAAGAGAATGAATCCAAGCTGGAAAATACTCTTCAGAATATTATCCAGGAATATTTCCGCAACCTAGCAAGACAGGCCAACACTCAAATGCAGGAAATACAGAGAACACCACAAAGATATTCCGCAAGAAGAGCAACCCCAAGGCACAAAATCGTCAGATTCACCAGGGTTGAAATAAAGGAGAAAATACTAATGGCAGCCAGAGAGAAAGATCGGGTCACCCACAAAGGGAAGCCCATCAGACTCACAGCAGATCTCTCAGCAGAAACTCTACAAGCAAGAAGAGAGTGGGGGCCAATATTCAACATCCTTAAAGAAATGAACTTTCAATTCAGAATTTCATATCCAGCGAAACTGAGCTTCATAAACGAAGGAAAAATAACATCCTTTGCGAATAAGCAAGTACTCAGAGATTTTGTCACCACCAGTGTCTGCTTTACAAGAGCTCCTGAAAGAGGCACTACACATAGAAAGGAACAACCAGTACCAGCCATTCCAAAATCACACTAAATGCTAAAGAGCATCAACATAATGAAGAATCTACATTAACTAATGGGCAAAACAGCCAGCTAGCATTAAAATGGCAGTATCAAATTCACACAAAACAATATTAACCCTAAATGTAAATGGACTAAATGCACCAATCAAAAGACACAGACTGGCAAATTGGATAAAAAACCAAAACCCATCAGTGTGCTGTATCCAGGAAACCCATCTCACATGCAAGGATACACAAAGGCTCAAAATAAAGGGATGGAGGAAGATTTACCAAGCAAATGGAGAGCAAAAGAAAGCAGAAGTTGCAATTCTCATCTCTGATAAAATAGACTTTAAAGCAACAAAGATCAAAAAAGACAAAGAAGGCCATTGCATAATGATAAAAGGATCGATAAAACAAGAAGAGCTAACGATCCTAAACATATATGGACCCAATACAGGAACACCCAGATACATAAGGCAAGTTCTTAATGACTTAAAAAGAGATTTAGACTCCCACACAATAATAGTGGGAGACTTTAACACTCTACTGTCACTATTAGACAGATCAACCAGACAGAATATCAACAAGGATATCCAGGGCTTGAACTCAGACCTGGTACAAGCAAACCTGATAGACATTTACAGAAGTTTCCACCCCAAATCCACAGAATATATATTCTTTTCAGCACCACATCACACCTACTCTAAAATTGACCACATAATTGGAAGTAAAGCACTCCTCAGCAAATGCAAAACAACTGAAATCATAACAAACAGTCTCTCAGACCATAGTGCAATCAAGTTAGAACTCAGAATTCAGAAACCGACCCAGAACCGCACAGCTTCATGGAAACTGAACAACTGGCTCTTGAATGTTGACTGGATAAACAATGAAATGAAGGCAGAAATAAAGAAGTTCTTTGAAACCAGTGAGAACGAAGACACAACATGCCAGAATCTCTGGGACACATTTAAAGCAGTCGCTAGAGGAAAATATATAGCAATAAGTGCCCATATGAGGAGAATGGAGAGATCCAAAATTGACACCCTATCATCAAAATTGAAAGAGCTAGAGGAGCAAGATAAAAAAAACTCAAAACCTAGCAGAAGACAAGAAATAACTAAGATCAGAGCTGAACTGAAGGAGATAGAGACACGAAAAACCCTTCAAAAAATCAATAAATCCAAGAGCTGGTTTTTTGAAAAGATCAACAAAATAGACAAACCACTAGCCAGATTGATAAAAAAGAAAAGAGAGAGCAACCAAATAGATGCAATAAAAAATGATAAAGGGGAAATCACCACAGATTCCACAGAAATTCAAACCATCATCAGAGAATATTACAAATAACTCTATGCACATAAACTAGTAAACTTGGAAGAAATGGATACATTCCTGAACTCCTGTGTCCTCCCAAGCCTAAACAAGTAGGAAGCTGAAACTATGAATAGACCAATTACAAGGTCAGAAGTCGAGGCAGCAATTAAGAGCCTACTACACCAAAAAGCCCAGGTCCAGATGGGTTCACAGCTGAATTCTACCAGACACACAAAGAGGAGCTGGTACCATTCCTTCTGAAACTATTCCAAATAATCCAAAAAGAGGGAATCCTTCCCAAATCATTTTATGAGACCAACATCATCCTGATACCAAAACCCGGCAGAGACCCAACAAGAAAAGAAAACTTCAGGCCAATATCCATGATGAACATAGACGCAAAAATCTTCAATAAAATACTGGCAAGCCGATTGCAACAGCAAATCAAAAAACTTATCCATCATGATCAAGCAGGATTCATCCCAGGGATGCAAGGCTGGTTCAACATACGCAAGTCTATAAACGTAATTCACCACATAAACAGAACCAAAAACAAAAACCACTGATTATCTCAATTGACGCAGAGAAGGCATTCGACAAAATTCAACAGCTCTTTATGCTAAAAACCCTCAATAAACTCAGTATCGATGGAACGTATCTCAAAGTAATAAAAGCTATTTATGACAAACCAACAGCCAATATCATACTGAATAGGCAAAACTGAAAGCATTCCCTTTGAAATCTGGCACTAGACAAGTATGCCCTCTTTCACCACTCCTATTCAATATAGTACTGGAAATGCTAGCCAGAGCAATCAGGCAAGAAAAAGAAATAAAGGGCATTCAAATAGGAAAGGAGGAAGCCAAGTTGTCTCTATTTGCAGAAGACATGATAGTATACCTAGAAAACCCCATCACCTCAGCCCAAACACTCCTGAAACTAATAAGCAACTTCAGCAAAGTCTCAGGATATAAAATCAATGTGCAAAAATCACAAGCATTCCTATACACCAATAACAGACTTAAAGAGAGCCAAATCAAGAATGAACTGCCATTCACAATTGCTACAAAAAGAATAAAATACCGAGGAATACAACTCACAAGGAATGCAAGGGACCTCTTCAAGGAAAACTACAAACCACTGCTCAACGAAATAAGAGAGGACAAAAACAGATGGAGAAACGTTCCATGTTCATGGTTAGGAAGAATTAATATCGTGAAAATGGCTATACTGCCCAAAGTAATTTACAGATTCAATGCTATCCCCATCAAGCTTCCATTGACTTTCTTCACAGAAGTGGAAAAAACCACCATGAACTTCATATGGAACCAAAAGAGAGCCCGCATAGCCAAGTCAATTCTAAGCAAAAAGAACACAGTGGGGGGCATCACACTACTGGATTTCAAACTGTACTACAAGGCTACAGTAATCAAAACAGCATGAAACTTGTACCAAAACAGAGATATAGACCAATGGAACAAAACAGAGGCATTGGAGGCAACACAACGTATCTACAACCATACAATCTTTGATAAACTTGACAAAAACAAGCAATGGGGAAAGGACTCCCTGTTTAATAAATGGTGTTGGGAAAACTGGCTAGCCATGTGCAGAAAGCAGAAACTGGACCCCTTCCTGACACCTTATATTAAAATTAACTCCAGATGGATTAAGGACTTAAACATAAGACCCGGCACCATAAAAACCCTAGAAGAAAATCTAGGCAAAACCATTCAGGACATAGGAGTAGGCAAGGACTTCATGACCAAAACACCAAAAGCATTGGCAACAAAAGCCAAAATAGACAAATGGGACCTAATGAAACTCCACAGCTTCTGCACGGCAAAAGAGAAAGTCACTAGAGTGAATCAGCAACCAACAGAATGGGAAAATATTTTTGCAGTTTACCCATCTGACAAAGGGCTGATATCCAGAATTTACAAAGAACTCAAACAGATTTACAAGAACAAAACAAACAAGCCCATTCAAAAATGGGCAAAGGATATGAACAGACACTTTACAAAAGAAGACATACATGAGGCCAACAATCATATGAGAAAATGCTCATCATCACTGGTCATTAGAGAGATGCAAATCAAAACCACATTGAGATACCATCTCATGCCAGTTAGAATGGTGATCATTAAAAAATCTGGAGAACAGATGCTGAGAGGATGTGGAGAATAAGGAACACTTTTACACTGTTGGTGGGAGTGTAAATTAGTTCAACCATTGTGGAAGACAGTGTGGCGATTCCTCAAGGACCTAGAAATAGAAATTCCATTTGACCCTGCAATCCCATTACTGGGTATATATCCAAAGGACTATAAATTGTTCTACTATAAGGACACATGTACACGAATGTTCACTGCAGCACTGTTTACAATAGCAAAGATCTGGAACCAAACCAAATGCCCATTGATGATAGACTGGATTGGGAAAATGTGGCACATATACACCATGGAATATTATGCAGCAATCAGAAATGATGAGTTCGTGTCCTTTGTAGGGACATGGATGAATCTGGAGAACATCATTCTCAGCAAACTGATACAAGAACAGTAAATGAAATGCCGCATATTCTCAGTCATAGGCGGGTGGTGAACAATGAGAACACATGGACACAGGGAGGGGAGTACTAAACAATGGGGTCTATTGGGGGGGAAAAGGGGAGGGCCAGTGGTGGGGGGACGATCTGGGGAGGGATAGCGTGGGGAGAAATGCCAAATGTGGGTGAAGGGGAGAAAGGAAGCAAAACACACTGCCATGTGTGTACCTATGCAACTGTCTGGCATGTTCTGCACATGTACCCCAAAACCTAAAATGTAATAAAAAATTAAAAAAAATATATTATCTCTCAGTGTGTATAGTATTTTGTTGTTGTTGTAAAAGGGCCCAGAATTTCTCAGACCTTGGTGTAGCTGAGTTGTGGCCAATATGATGCCTGATTATTCACACTGTGTGGGAAAAGAGTAGGTTTTTGTAAACTTATGGAGGACTGCCCCCTGGGGGTCAGAAGAATGAGCCCCTTCCTGGAAGTGAGTAGAACGGCTGCAGGAGGCTGATAAACACTGTGAGACCTATGTACCCATTAATACCCAAGAAATACCTCAGTAGAGGCTTACTATTGGAATCACTCATGCCAATTCCCAGCTTTCTTGTGCATTACTTTTCTCACCCCTTAGCAAGCCAGATTCAGCAAAGATTATCCCAGAAAACCTAACTTTTCAAAATTAACAGGCGTTTCTAAGAAAAAACTAGAATAATGAAAAAAAAATAAGGTGACAGGAGAGAGATCCAAGATGGCCGACCACTAGCAGCTCAGGCTTGTAGCTCCCAGTGAAAGTGCAGAGAACGAGAGGACGCCACACTTTCAGACGAATTCTTGTTGCACAAGGACCAGGAGATTCCCAGCGGAGGAGCACCAGGGGTCGCCAGTGCAACTCTTGCAGCTGGCACTGCGGTTTTGCCGGCGCTGCGGTTTTGCCGGTGCCCCGGTACAGCGGTTCTTGGTGCAGAGTAAATGGGACTGGTTCCCCTTTTGGCCGACATTTGGAGCTGATTGAAGAAGGGATTCAGGAGGGAAGACAGATGGGAGACTCCCGGACAGAAAAGCACCAAGACTCTTGATGCCGCTGTTTTAGCCAGCGCAGTGGGTTGCTCACATTTCGGCCCTGGGAATTAACAAGTTGGACGTCCACTAAGAGACCTAATTTGAAAGTTGGTAATTACAAAGATGACAGGTGGATACATTTACAATGATGGGAAGAAACCAGCCTAAAAATGCTGAGAATACTCAACATCAGAATGCCTCTCCCTCTACAGAGGATCACAGTTCCTCATCAACAGGGGAACAAGGTCTGATGGAGAACAAGTGCATTCCAATAACAGAATCAGGCTTCAGAAGGTGGATAATAAGAAATTTCTGTGAGTTAAAAGAACATGTTCTAGCCCAATGTAAAGAAACAAAAAACTTTGAAAAAAGCTTTGATGAAATCCTAACAAGAATAGACAATTTAAAGAGAAATATAAGTGAATTAGTGGAACTGAAGAATACTATACGAGAACTCCAAGAAGTATGCACAGGTTTTAACACTCGAATTGATCAAGCAGAAGAAAGGATATCGGAGGTCGAAGACCAACGTAATGAAACGAAACGAGAAGACAAGATTAGAGAAGAAAAAGTAAAAAGGAATGAGCAAAGTCTCCAAGAAATATGGGACTATGTGAAAAGACCTAACTTACGTTTGACAGGTGTACCTGAATGTCATGAAGAGAATGAATCCAAGCTGGAAAATATTCTTCAGGATATTATTCAGGAAAACTTTCCTAACCTAGTAAGGTGGGACAATACTCATCTCCAGGTAATACAGAGAACACCACAAAGATATTCCTCAAGTAGAGCAACCCCAAGACACATAATTGTTAGATTGACCAGGGTTGAAATACAGGAGAAAATTCTGGCTGGGCGCGGAGGCTCAAGCCTGTAATCCCAGCACTTTGAGAGGTTAAGGTGGGTGGATCACGAGGTCAAGAGATCGAGACCATCCTGGTCAACATGGTAAAACCCCGTCTCTACTAAAAATACAAAAATTAGCTGGGCATGGTGGTGTGCATCTGTAGTCCCAGCTACTCGGGAGGCTGAGGCAGGAGAATTGCTTGAACCCAGAAGGCGGAGGTTGCGATGAGCCGAGATCGTGCCATTGTACTCCAGCCTGGGTAACAACAGTGAAACTCCGTCTCAAAAAAAAAAAGATATGATTTTTTTTTTAAACAGAATTTTTCTGTACCCACTGTTCTCTGGCTTTTTATCCTTTATAGTGTCTTAATGACATAGATTTTTCCAAGTTCATACAGAGCTTTTCTCAGGTATTTCATAGCCAGAGTAAAGCTGTGGCTGGAGAGGAATGTCCTAAAGCTGGAGAAGGCAGTATAGTGGAATGCCAGCTTCTCAAACCAAAATGTGCCTATAAACCACCTGGGGGCCTGGTTAAAATGCAGATTCTGATTGCGGAGGTCTGGGGTAGGACTCAGGATGCTGCATTTTTACTGTGCTCTCTGAAGATGTGGATACTGTTGGTCTGTGGCCCACACTTTGAGAAATACACACATGACAGATGTGGCAGAAAGAACTCCAATCCAAGAATCAAAACATGTCTTCACATTTTGGCCATGGAACTTGGGGCAAGTTTGTAAATCTCTTAACCTAAGTTCTCTTATATATAGAGAAAGGAGGGGCTGGGCATGGTGGCTCACGCCCCATGTAATCCCAGCACTTTGGGAGGCTGAGGCAGGAGGATTACGAGGTCAGGAGTTCGATATGGTAAAACCCTGTCTCTACTAATAATACAAAAAAATTAGCCAGGCATGATGGCACATGCCTGTAGTCCCAGAAACTCGGGAAGCTGAGGCAGTGGAATTGTTTGAACCCGGGAGGTGGAGGTTGCAGTGAGCAGAGATCCCACCAATGCCCTGCAGTCTGGGCGACAGAGCAAGACTCCATCTCAAAAAAATATAAAAGAAAAGAAAAAAAAAGAAAAAGGAATCATGAACATCTGAAAATGCTAAGCGCAAAATATGGGTTTATTAAAGTATAGTTGAACAAAAATTCAGTCATGATAGAAAAACTAGTTGAGGAAAGAAGAATTCTATCTCATATCCCCCATTTTCCCCTGTCACTCCAGCAAAAGAATAAAGTCTGCCATCAGAACAGGAAAGAAAGTTCACTAAATAGCTTCTTTGCTAGAGAAGTTGAAGGCACTGAATTTAGACAGGTAAAATGATCTATTTTGCCTTTTCAAAGAATTAAATAAAAAAAGAACGATCGCCTAATGGACAGGATCCCCTAGCTGTCTCTGTTCACCCTTCAGCAGCTTGAAGGCTGATTCATTTCTTTTACAAATACATGAACATCTCAAATATATGTCCAAACTTCAGGAAATCTACTTTTCTTATTTCTGTTCTTTTTCTGTGTAGGTGCCAGACATACTCTCTCTCTTTCTCTCTCTCTCTCTCAATCCCCCTTTCTGTGGCCTCTCCATCTTGCTGGCTTCAACTTCTTTTCTCTCCTAGATACAGTATTCCCCTCTGGATCCCTCCACATTCCTTTCCTTTCTACATTCTTGGCTTCTCTAATCCCTGTCTTCATATGCATTTCCCTGCCTAACAAAAAGGCTCCTTTCCAGGAGTCTGAAGGAATATTGCTTTTCCCTTCACATATTATTATCATTTAATTAAAAAAAAAAAAAAAAAACTAGGCTGGGTGAGGTGGCTCATGCCTATAATCCCATGGGAGCCCGAGGCAGGTGTATCACGAGGTCAAGAGATCGAGACCATCCTGGTCAACATAGTGAAACTCCGTCTCTACTAAAAATACAAAAATTAGCTGGGCATGGTGGTGCACGCCTGTAGTCCCAGCTACTCGGGAGGCTGAGGCATGAGAATTGCTTGAACCCAGAAGGCGAGGGTTGTAGTGAGCCGAGATCATGCCATTGTACTCCAGTCTGGGTAACAACAGTGAAACTCCGTCTCAAGAAAAAAAAACAAAAAAACAAAACAACAACAACAGCAAAAAACTGTGGTTCAAGTCTGGGCGTGGTGGCTTATGCCTGAAATCCAGCACTTTGTAAGGCGGAAGTGAGTGGATCATGAGGTCAGGAGTTCCAGATCAGCCTGGCCAACATGATGAAATCCCATCTCTACTAAAAATACAAAAATTTGCTGGGCATGGTGGAGACACCTGTAATCTCAGCTACTCAGAAAGCTGAGGCAGGAGAATTGCTTGAACCAGGAAGGTGGAGGTTTCAGTGAGCTGAGATCATGCCACTGCACTCTAGCTTGAATAACAAGAGCGAAACTCCATCTCAAAAAAAAAAAACCAAAAAACAGAAAAAAGGTTCAAAAGCAGAGGAGCATAAGAATTAGACTTGCTTGTTTCTCTTTTCAGCTAGGGAACTTGCCAGCTATATCATCTTGTAATTCCCAACTCCTTTTCTCACAAGAACAGACTCTTCATCACTCAGCTTGGCTTCTCTTTCAAAGATAGGAACAGAGAAAACCATGAGAGAAAGGACTGATAGAAAGGATGTACCCACTGCCTGAGGAGCCACCAGAGACAAGGAGAGTCAGTCTAGTTCTGTGAGGGGGAGTAGATGCTGGGCTGAGCCAGTCTGATGCATCCCTGTGTTCCAGGAAGTTCTTTGTATGGAAAGAACATACATTCTCTCTGTTGAAACCTTCTCTCTGTTGAAAGAACTGTTTTTTAAAGGCTTTTTGATTCTGGACAACTGTGATTAAGTTCTGAGGGCCTCACACTGAGACCCAAATTCCCCAATTATGTTCTCTTGAAGAACCACCCTGGGTGGGATCAGCTTGGGGTAGAGAGTTGTAACTAGGCAAAAAAAAAAAAAAGAAAAAAGAGTGAGCTAATATAGTTCAATTTATTGCCCAAATCAGGCCAAGATAAAATTTCTGAGATTTATGTGTCCAGATATTTAATGAGCAAATGCTTTCCTTTACTGACATTTTTTTGGTAATTGTATGTAATTCACTTTGTTGTAATTTCCTCGTTTATTCCCATGAAGCCTAAGTCTTCAGCTTCTTAGGGTAAGGGAAGCAAATCCTCTGCATACCTGCAGCAAAGGGGTAGGAGAGAGGATGGAAGATTTTTGTTGTGATCTAGTCACTTTTTTGTCAGATTCCTGATTTTATGTAGTAATCATGTATGCGTGTGTGTGTGTTGGAAAGGTATGTTTTAGCATTAATTTAAATTCATATGAGATTACCCAAATACTTTTTAGAATAATTTGAGTATACTTTTTTTTTTTGGTGGAGTCGCACTTTGTTGCCCACGCTGGAGTGCAGTGACGTGATCTCTGCTCACTGCAACCTCCACCTCCCAGATTCAAGTGATTCTCCTGCCCCAGACTCCCCAGTAGCTGAGATTACAGGCATGAGCCACCACACCTGGCTAATTTTTTTGTATTTTAAGAAGAGACAGAGTTTCACTCTGTTGGTCAGGCTGGTATCAAACTCCTCACCTCAAATGATCTGCCCACCTTGGCTTCCCAAAGTGCTGGGATTACAGGTGTGTTCAATTGGCAGCACTATAGACAAACAGGCTTTGCTAGTTGGATTATAGCACTCCTGCCTGGAGAAGTGTGGACCTCAGTAAGAAGTCTCCATCTACAGAAACAATATTTTGTGACGATTCTTTACTGGGCAGTTCTGAATTTTCTTTTTCTTTCTCTCTTTTATTGAGACAGAGTCTCACTCTGTTGCCCAGACTGGAGTGCAGTGGTGTGATCATGGCTCACGCAGCTTCAAGCTCCTAGGCTCAAGTGATCCCCTCACCTCAGCCTCCTCAGTAGATGAGACCACAGGTTTGTGTCCCCATTCCCAGCTAATTTATTTTATTTTATTTCTTGTAGAGATGAGGTCTCCCACTGTTGCCCAGACTGGACTCAAACTCCTGGGCTCAAGTGATCCTCACACTCAGGCCTCCCAGAGTGCTGAGATTATAAGCATGAGCCACTGTGGCTAGTTGTGAGTTTTCTCTGCCAACTTCTTTCTGCGGGAGGCCAGGGAAGTATGTTTGTGCCTCTATGAGTTAGAATGTCAGACATCCAGGTGCACCAGGGATAGCTGTAACTTTTGATACATGATCAATAGCAACTACTATAATGGATTTTAAGCACTATATACTCCAGGGTTTTTTGTTTTTGTTTAATGCAGTATACGGCTAAAGCAGGGAGGAGGAGAGTTTAGAGCTCTTGGGTAAGAGTAGAGATGGGAAGAGAGTGATGCATCCTCCATGGCTTGATAGTGAGGATTCTGGTTTCCAAAGATGAGCAAAGTTTTTCCACTTCCACAGCCCTTATGCAGAGTAAGCCATTTAATCTTCATAAAACTTGTGGCTGTATTTTCTTCACTTTTTCAGCTGAGAAAACCAAGTCTCAGAGAAGTAATAACAACTTGATCAAGGACACATAATGTGAGCAAAGAAGAGCTAGGCCTCAAACCTCAATCTACTAACAGCAGAAATCCTGTTCTTTACTCCTGCACACTTCCACCTTTCCAAAATACATCACTCACCCCGCTCCAAACTAGGGGAAGTAACAGGATGGGAATGCCACTAAGATCTGCGGTTCTTATTATTACCCCAATGTGGTTAGCAGTTCCCTCCCTCCCACATTTCAAAATGTATTTATTTATTGGAGATGAGGGGAAGGTTCTGTTTGCCAACTTTTTTATTCTCTGAAATTGATAGATCTTGGGATTTCAGTTCAAACTTCAGAGTGGGGAAATCTGAGCCCAAAGAACCATGCCATCAGGGTGGGGTTTTTCTTCTTTCTTTTTTTTCCCCCTTAGCCAAACAGAGGCTGAATGAACAGGCTCTTGGCAACCTCATAGTATCTATTATGTTCTGATCATTATTTAAACAAATGGTATTCACTGGGGTCCAAGTCAGAGGAACAGGACACAGAGAAGGCTTTCTATCAGTCAGCTGGACTGCTCTTCCCTTTTCACAAGTCTTTTGTGCTTCATGAGGATCCTTCAAGTGTGGAACAGTTCACAAAAGAAAGAGATGGACACAGCCTTTGTCTGGGAAGGGACATTCAGTCAGCTCCCTTTCCCCCTGGAGATGTCTTGATCCTCTTGGGTTTTTTTTTTTTTTTTTTTTTTTGGTCTCTATTCAAATCAAAACGTGCTAATGAAACAGCCAACACACTGTTAAGGCACTATGGCAGGAGGAGTGGAGACAGAGTTTATACATGTTTTATACATGGCCAAGTATGATAAAGTATCAAGAAGGGACAGACAAGAGTGAGTGTTAAGACATACAGAGCCGAGATGGAAGAGCTGTGGAAAGACGCCGGTTCTGCAGACAGTGTGCCTCGGTTTCAGATCGTGCCATTGCACTCACTTTTATAATTATAGTTGAGAATAGATTTATAGAGAGGAATCACTTTGGATCTTGAAAAGAAAAAAAATTACAGAAAGTTTTAGACCCAACTCCATGGTTTTGGAGAATAATAAAAAAAAAAACACTACAATATATCTTTTCACTTTAGGGTACAAAGTTAGTAAAAAAAAATTGGGGTCGGGCGCGGTGGCTCATGCCTGTAATCCCAGCGCTTTGGGAGACCAAGGCAAATGGATCACGAGGTCAAGAGATCGCGACCATTTTGGTCAACATGGTGAAACCCTGTCTCTACTAAAAATACAAAACATTAGCTGGGCATAGTGGTGCATGCCTGTAATCCCAGCTACTGAGGAGGCTGAGGCAGGAGAATTGCCTGATCCCAGGATGCGGAGGTTGCGGTGAGCCGAGATAGTGCCATTGCACTCCAGCCTGGGTAACAAGAGCTAAACTCCATCTTAAAAAAAATTAATTAATTAATTAAAAATAAATAAATCAATAAATAAAAATTATTTGCCAATCTGAAATGTCTCAAGTAAGCTATCTTAGTTACCCCCATTGAGGCTTGAACCTAATTTCCCAAACCACAAATCCACAGACAACAGTCAAGGAATTTTTTATTTTAAGCTGCCTTTCTTAACCCTGTAAAAAAGAAATTTTTGGTCAAATACATTTGAAAAACTCAGCATATTTGGAGATTCAAAATGACCATTTGGATAAAGGTACTGGGCAGGCCTCTATGAAAATAACAGTATCCAGTGTTAATCAAATACATGTGAATATAAAGCATCTTTCTGTCATTGTTTCTGCTGCTGCTACAGTTTGGAGTGCAGAAAGGCACACATATAGATATCCTGAAGAACACCGGTTCACGAATGGAGTTGAGTGTAAGCTGACTCACTCAGCTGCCTTCTGTCAGCTCTAGCAGTGTTTCCGTGCTGGGTGTCAAGTCCATCAAAGAATGTTCTTCGCATCGATTATGGTGACACCAGTCATTGTTCTGAAACAGTGACACTAAAGAGAAGTAATTAACTGGTAGAATAGAACTAAGGCTGACCCATCTCAGGAGAAACACTTTATCATGATTGCCACCTTACGGAAGAGTTTTGACTGGCTTTCAATTAGCTGAGCTTCCAAGATGTTTTTGTTATCAATTTGCTTCTGAAAACTTACTAAAAACTTCATTCCAGCTTTCTTTCCTTTCAAAGTGTACAGAGTATATAGAAGGCAGAGCATTGGTGGGCCAAGAGGGTAGAGGTATATGAGCTAGACATTGGAGAAGAACGTGGGGGAAGGGAGAAAGAGAGGGAAACAGAATGGTGATGCTGTGGTCTCTCAATTTGAGTCTACATAATATGCAATATATAGAGATTAAAATATTACCCTTATAATAAATCAATAGCCATATTTTTATACACCTGTATCTATACATAGTCTCTTTTTTTGTGTGTGAGACAGAATTTTTGCTCTTGCTGCCCATACTGGAGTGCAGTGACTCAATCTCGGCTCACCGCAACCTCTGCCTCCCGGGTTTAAGTGACTCTCATGCCTCAGCCTCCCGAGTAGCTGGGATTAAGGCATGCGCCACCACGCCTGGGTAATTTTTTATTTTTAGTAGAGATGGGGTTTCACCATGTTGGTCAGGCTTGTCTTGAATTCCTGACCTCAGGTGATCTGCCTGCTTTGGCCTCCCAAATTGCTGGGATTATAGGAATGAGCCACTGCACCTGGCCAATAGTCTGTTTTTTGGAGACTGGAAAAACACTACAGGTAATTGATAACATTTCCAATTTTCTTTTATGTATTTATAGCTATATATGTATGAATTTTGCCTAATTTGGGTATGCCTAAGCTTTTGTCAATTCCACAGTATCTCAGTTTGTGGCACTGTGTGATAAGGTCTTCCTAATGCCTAACCTTTTTGGCCTGAGCCCACCCTCTCTGTTGAATGCACTGTGTCTCTGGAGAATCTCTTTACCCTTATTATTTTTCTCCGTAAACTGCAAATAGTATCTTTGTTTCTGGGGTTTGTTGTAGTTGTTTGAGATGGAGTTTTGCTCTTGTTGCCCAGGCTGGAGTGCAATGGCATGATCTCGGCTCACTGCAACCTCTGCCTCCCAGGTTCAAGTGATTCTCCTGCCTCAGCCTCCCCAGTAGCTGGGATTACAGGCATGTGCCACCACTCCCGGCTAATTTTATTTTATTTTTATTTATTTTTTTATTTTTTTGAGACGGAGTTTCACTCTTGTTACCCAGGCTGCAGTGCAATGGCGCAATCTCAGCTCACCACAACCTCTGCCTCCTGGGTTCAGGCAATTCTCCTGCCTCAGCCTCCTGAGTAGCTGGGATTACAAGCATGCACCACCATGACCAGCTAATTTTTTTTTTTTGTATTTTTAGTAGAGACGGGGTTTCAGTATGTTGACCAGGATGGTCTTTATCTCTTGACCTCGGGATCCACCTGCCTCGGCCTCCCAAAGTGCTGGGATTACAGGCGTGAGCCACTGCGCCTGGCCCTAATTTTATGTTTTTGATAGAGACTGGGTTCCTCCATGTTGGTCGGGCTGGTCTCAAACTCCCGACCTCAGATGATCTGCCTGCCTTGGCCTCCCAACATGCTGGTGCTGGGATTACAGGCATGAACCACCTCGCCTGGCTGTTTCTGGGTTTTCACAAAGCAAATGATATAATGACATAATTCTTCAATACTTACCCATATACATGAGTGTATATGTATGTTCATATGTGTGTGTGTATCTGTACACTGGACTATGCCTGTAACAATTTTTATGAACCTGTAGTAAAATAGGAAAACTAAGATCAGTGTGATGAGTGTTAAGTTTTACACAGTTAAAATAATGGAGTTTTTTTTTTTAATGTGTACTTTATAAAATATCATTTTGAGTTTTTCACCATTTTTCCCACACTATTTTACTAGGAAGTGAAATCTTGAAGTCCCAGTGAGCTGGTGATACAGAAATACTGGGCCCAACACAGCTGTGAGTCAGCGTTCATTCTGAAGTTCTCCCTCTTTTGATGTTAGTGGCATGTTGGTTTGCAATTGTTTGTTCAACAATAAAGATAGAGAGTGTTGTTTAAATGTAACTATTGTGAGGGCCAGTCCCTCTTAAAAACACTGTTTTTGAATGGTTGCCTTATAAATGACATTGGTGCCTGTGGAAGCAAACAAGGTGAATTGCCCCAGGGTGAGGACCTCCGGGCTGTAGTCTCATTAGCACTGAGCTCCTGCAGATGGCAACAGCCAATAGAAACGGTAGACAGTCACAGAATTTTCTTACCCAGATGTCCCTGGCCACATCACAAAGCCAAGCATTACCGCTCTCCTGTGAGTCACTGTTTGGCATTTTCTGTCTCTTCTCTCCCCTATTCATGTTAATTGTTAGAGATTCATTCCTTAATTCATTTGACAGGCATTCACTGGGGTTCATTGTTTGTTAGCCATCATGCTGAGTACTTTAAATACTTTATTATCTCATTTAACTTACATAACAGTTCAGTGAGGCAGGCATTATTTTCATCCCTAATTTTCACAAATGAGGGACTAAGGCTTGAATGGTGATCTGATTTGCAAGTGCCATTTTTCAAGTGAGTCACCTAGCTGGGTTCACACCCAGGTGTCTCATTTTCCAAAGATCACAGCATTGACTATGGAAATACAAGTCCTTTAGCAGAGCCCAGAAGCCTTATGGTGAAAACAGGGCAGCCTTACGGTGGAAACATTAAGAGCAAGGACTTTGGAACTATAAAGACCTCAGTTGTTGTTGCTGACATTTTTAGTTTGT
This sequence comes from Callithrix jacchus, assembly GCF_049354715.1. Classification (NCBI taxonomy): domain Eukaryota; kingdom Metazoa; phylum Chordata; class Mammalia; order Primates; family Cebidae; genus Callithrix; species Callithrix jacchus. Next base: position 46,113,463 of record NC_133503.1, read on the forward strand.
TTGGAAAATCAGGGTAATAATTGTGCCTAATTCTGTGGTTGTTGTCATGATTAAATTATACATGTATACAAAGCCCTACATGAGTAAGTTTTTTTTCTCTTCTTTTTTTTTTAGGTTTTGGGGTATGTGTGAAGAACATGCAAGATTGTTGCATAGGTACACACACAGCAGTGTGATTTGCTGCCTTCCTCCCCATCACCTATATCTGGCATTTCTCCCCATGCTCTCTCTCCCCAAATCCCCACCCCTGCAGTCCCTCCCCTATTTCCCCCCACTGACAGATCCCAGTGTGTGATGCTCCCCTTCCTGTGTCCATGTGTTCTCATTGTTCAACACCCGCCTATGAGTGAAAACATATAGTGTTTGATTTTCTGTTCTTGTGTCAGTTTGCTGAGAATGATGGTTTCCAAGTTCATCCGTGTCCCTACAAGGGACCCATTGTTTTTTATGGCTGCATAGTATTCCATGGTGTTTATGTGCCACATTTTCCCTGTCCAGTCTATTATCGATGGGCATTTGGGTTGGTTCTAGGTCTTTGTTATTGTAAACAGTGCTGCAGTGAACATTCGTGTGCATGTGTCCTTATAGTAGAACGATTTATAATCCTTTGGATATATACCCAGTAATGGGATTGCTGGGTCAAATGGAATTTCTATTTCTAAGTCCTTAAGGAATCACCACACTGTCTTCCACAATGGTTGAACTAATTTACACTCCTACCAACAGTGTAAAAGTGTTCCTGTTTCTCCACATCATCTCCAGCATCTATTGTCTCCAGATATTTTAATGATCTCCATTCTAACTGATGTGAGATGGTATCTCAATGTGATTTTGGTTTGCATTTCTCTAATGACCAGTGATGATGAGCATTTTTACATGTTTGTTGGCCTCATATATGTCTTCTTTTGTAAAGTGTCTGTTCATATCATTCACCCACTTTTGAATGGGCTTGTTTGTTTTTTTTCTTGTAAATCTCTTTTAGTTCTTTGTAGATTCTAGATATTAGCCCTTTGTCAGATGGGTAAACTGCAAAACATTTTCCCATTCTGTTGGTTGCTGATTCACTCTAATGACTATTTCTCTTGCTGTGCAGAAGTCATGGAGTTTGATTAGGTCCCATTTGTCTATTTTTGCTTTTGTTGCCAATGCTTTTGGTGTTTTGGTCATGAAGTCCTTACCTATGCCTATGTCCTGAATGGTTTTGCCTAGATTTTCTTCTAGGGTTTTTATGGTGTTAGGTCTTATGTTTAAGTCTTTAATCCATCTGGAGTTAATTTTAGTGTAAGGTGTCAGGAAGGGGTACAGTTTCTGCTTTGTGTATATGGCTAACCAGTTTTCCCAACATCATTTATTAAACAGGGAATCCTTTCCCCATTGCTTTGTTTTTGTCAGGTTTTTCAAAGATCAGATGGTTGTAGATGTGTGGTATTGCCTCCAATGCCTCTGTTTTGTTCTATTGGTCTATATCTCTGTTTTGGTACTAGTACCATGCTGTTTTGATTACTGTAGCCTTGTAGTATAGTTTGAAGTCAGGTAGTGTGATGCCTCCAGCTTTGTTCTTTTGCTTAGCATTGACTTGGCTACACAGGCTCTCTTTTGGTTCCATATGAAGTTCATGGTGGTTTTTTCTGGTTCTGTGAAAAAGGTCATTGGTAGCTTGATGGGGATAGCAGTGAATCTGTAAATTACTTTGGGCAGTATGGCCATTTTCACAATATTGATTCTTCCTAACCATGAGCATGGAATGTTTCTCCATCTGTTTGTGCCCTCTCTTATTTCCATTAGCAGTGGTTTGTAGTTCTCCTTGAAGAGGTCCTTTACGTTCTTTGTTAGTTGTATTCCTAGGTATTTTATTCTCTTTGTAGCAATTGTGAATGGCAGTTTGTTCTTGATTCGTCTCTTTTTAAGTCTGTTATTGGTGTATAGGAATGCTTGTGACTTTTGCACATTGATTTTATATCCTGAGACTTTGCTGAAGTTGCTTATCAGTTTCAGGAGATTTTGGGCTGAGACGATGGGGTCTTCTAGATATACTATCATGTCATCTGCAAATAGAGACAATATTACTTCCTCCTTTCCTATTTGAATACCCTTTATTTCTTTTTCTTGCCTGATTGCTCTGGCTAGAACTTCCAGTACTATATTCAATAGGAGTGGTGAGAGAGGGCATCCTTATTTTGTGCCAGATTTCAAAGGGAATGCTTCCAGTTTTTGCCCATTCAGTATGATATTGGCTGTGGGTTTGTTGTAAATAGTTTTTATTAAGATACATTCCATCAATACTTAGTTTATTGAGGGTTTTTAGCATAAAGCACTGTTGAATTTTGTCAAAGGCCTTCTCTGCATCGAGATAATCATGTGGTTTTTGTCTTTGGTTCTGTTTATGTGGTGAATTATGGGTATAGACTTGCATATGTTGAACCAGCCTTGCATTCCCGGAATGAATCTTACTTGATCATGTTGGATAAGCTTTTTGATGTGCTGTTGCAATGGTTTGCCAGTATCTTATTGAAGAATTTTGCATCTATGTTCATCATGGATATTGGCCTGAAGTTTTATTTTCTTGTTGAGTCTCTGCTGGGTTTTGGTATCAGGATGATGTTGGTCTCATAAAATGATTTGGGAAGGATTTCCTCTTTTTGGATTATTTGGAATAGTTTCAGAAGGAATGGTACCAGCTCCTCTTTGTATGTCTGGTAGAATTCAGCTGTGAACCCATCTGGACCTGGGCTTTTTTGTTTGGTAGGCTCTTAATTGCTGCCTCAACTTCAGCCCTTGTTATTGGTCTATTCAGGGTTTTGACTTCTTCCTGGTTTAGCCTTGGGAGGAGGCAAGTGTCCAGGAATTTATCCATTTCTTCCAGGTTTACTAGTTTATGTGCATAGGGTAGTTTGTAATAATCTCTGATGATGGTTTGTATTTCTGTGGAATCTGTGGTGATATCCCCTTTATTGTTTTTTATTACCTCTATTTGATTATTCTCACTTTTCTTTTTTATTAATCTGGCTGGTGGTCTGCCTACTTTGCTGATCTTTCTGAAAAACCAGCTCCTGAATTTATTGATTTTTTGAAGTGTTTTTTTTTTTGTGTGTGTGTCTCTATCTCCTTCACTTCTGCTCTGACCTTAGTTATTTCTTGTCTTTTGCTAGGTTTTGAGTTTTTTTAATCTTGCCACTCTAGCTCTTTCAATTTTGATGATAGGGTGTCGATTTTAGATCTTTCCTTGCTTCTTATTGGGGCATTTATTGCTATATATTTTCCTCTAGACACTGCTTTAAATGTGTCCCAAAGATTCTGGTATATTGTGTCTTTGTTCTTGTTGGATTCGAAGAACATCTTTAGTTCTGCCTTCATTTCATTGTTTATGCAGTCAACATTCAAGAGCCAGTTGTTCAGTTTTCATGAAGCTGTGCAGTTCTGACTTGGTTTCTGCATTCTGAGTTCTAACTTGATTGTACTATGGTCTGAGAGACTGTTTGTTATGATTTCCATTCTTTTGCATTTGCTGAGGAGTGATTTACTTCCAATTATGTGGTCAATTTTACAGTAGGTGTGATGTGATGCTGGGAAGAATGTATATTCTGTGGATTTGGGGTGGAGAGTTTTGTAAATGTCTATCAGGTTTGCTTGTCCCAGGTCTGAGTTCAAGTCCTGGATATCCTTGTTATTTTTCTGTCTCGTTAATCTGTCTAATATTGACAGTAGGGTATTAAAGTCTCCCACTATTATTGTGTGGGAGTCTAAGTCCTTTTTAAGTCATTAAGAACGTGCTCTATGTATCTGGGTGCTCCTGTATTGGGTGCATATATATTTAGGATCATTACCTCTTCTTGTTGCATTGATCCTTCTACCATTATGTAATGTCCTTCTTTGTCTCTTTTGATCTTTTTGATTTAAAGTCTATTTTATAGAGACTAGAATTGCAACTCTTGCTTTCCTTTTTGCTCTCCATTTGCTTGGTATATCTTCTTCCATCCCTTTATTTTGAGCCTTTGTGTATCCTTGCATGTCAGATGGGTTTCCTGAATACAGTACACCAATGGGCTTTGGCTTTTTATCCAATTTGCCAGTCTGTGTCTTATGATTGGGGCATTTAGCCCATTTACATTTATGGTTAACATTATTATGTGTGAATTTGATCCTGCCATTTTGATGCTAGCTGGCTGTTTTGCCCGTTAGTTGATGCAGTTTCTTCATTATGTCAATGTTCTTTACCATATGGTTTATTTTTGGAATGGCTGGTACTGGTTGTTCCTTTCTGTGTTTCGTGCTTCTTTCAGGAGCTCTTGTAGAGCAGGCCTGGTGGTGATGAAATCTCTGAGTAATTGCTCATTGGTAAAGGATTTTATTTCTCCTTCACTTATGAAGCTTAGTTTGGCTGGATATGAAATTCTGGGTTGAAAGTTCTTTTCTTTAAGGATGTTGAAGATTGGCCCCCACTCTCTTCTGGCTTGTAGGGTTTCTGCTGAGAGATCTGCTGTGAGTCTGATGGGCTTCCCTTTGCTGGTAACCCGATCTTTCTCTCTGGCTCCCCTTAGCGTTTCCTCTTTCATTTCTGCCATGGTGAATCTGACAATTATGTGCCTTGGAGTTGCTCTTCTTGAAGGGTATCTTTGTGGTGTTTTCTATATTTCCTGGACTTGAATATTGGCCTAACTTGCTAAGTTGGGGAAGTTTTCCTGGATAATATCCTGGAGAGTATTTTACAGCTTGGATTCATTCTCTCCATCACATTCAGGTACAACTATCAAATGGAGATTAGGTCTTTTCACATAGTCCCATATTTCTTGGAGACTTTGTTCATTCCTTTTTACCCTTTTTTCTCTAGTCTTGTCTTCTAGTTTTATTTCATTGAGCTCATCTTCGACCTCTGATATCCTTTATTTTGCTCAGTCAATTTGTCTGCTGAAACTTATGTATGCTTCACGAAGTTCTCGTATTGTGTTTTTCAGCTTCATCAATTCACTTATATTCCTCTCTAAGTTGTTTATTCTTGTTAGCATTTCATCAAACCTTTTTTCAAGGTTCTTAGTTTCTTTGCATTGGGTTAGAACATGTTCTTCTAGCTCAGAGAAGTTTGTTATTACTCAGCTTCTGAAGCCTGTTTCTGTCAATTCATCAGATTCATTCTCCATCCAGCCTTGTTGCCTTGCTGGTGAGGCGTTGTGACCCCTTGGAGGAGGAGAGGCATTCTGGTTTTGGGTGTTTTCATCCTTTTTTTTCTGGGTTCTTCCCATCTTTGTGGATTTATCTACCTGTCATCTTTGTAGTTGTTGACTTTCAGATGGGGTCTCTGAGTGGACATACAGTTTGTTGATGATGAAGTTATTTCTTTCTGTGTCTTACTTTCCTTCTATCAGTCAGGCCCTTCGGCTGTAGGACTGCTGAGGTTCACTCCGGGCTCTGCTTGCCTGGGGATCACCTGTAGCAGCTACAGAACAGTAAGGGTTGCTGCCAGTTTCTTCTTCTGCTGTCTTTGTCCCAGAAGGATACCCTCCAAATGTCAGTCTGAGCTCTTCTTTATGAGGTGACTCTTTGGATATATGGGGGTCAGGGAGCTGCTTGAGGAGACAGTCTGACCTTTATAGGAGCTCAAGTGCTGAACTGTGAGCTCTGTTGTTCCATTCAGAGCTGCTGGGCAGGTACATTTAAGTCTGCTGCAGCAGAACTCACAAACGCCTTTTTTCCCCCCAGGTGCTCTGTTCGTGGAGGTAGGGCTTTATTTATAAGTTTCTGTCATGCTGCTGCATTTTTTCAGGACTGCCCTACCCAGTGAGGAGGCAGCCTAGTCACGGTCTGCCTGCAGAGGCTTTGCTGAGCTGCTGTGGGATCCACCCAGATGCCGTGTGAACTTCCCTGCAATCCTGTCTATAGGGGTATAGTTAGAACTGCCTCAGCAATGGTGGCCAACCTCTGTAATAGCAGACTCTCTCCATAATGGCAGACTGCCTCAGCAATGGTGGGCTGCCTCAGCAATGGCGGACTACCTTGGTAGTGGTGTACTGCCTCAGTAATGGTGAACACCCCTCCTCTCCAGAGGTGGACCATTCAGGTTCAGCTGTGCTTGCTGTGAAACTCTCAATCCAGAGCGTTTCTGATTGCTGTTTTTTGTGGGGGTGGGACCGGCCAAGCCTGATCATCTGGGTCCCTGCCTCAGACCCTTATTTTTTTTAGTTGAACGGGTGACTCTGTCTCCCAGGCGTCCTGGTCACCAGTTGAAACAGTGTCCAGATTTGTGTGATTTATTGTGTGTAGACCCACTGCACCAGCTGAAACAGCTGCTGGAGACTTGTGGCACTTTTTTGCCCAGGAATCTCCTGGCCTGGCTCCCTGTTTCAGTCCCCTTTTTTTCAGTTGAATGGGTGACTCTGTCTCCCAGATGTTCCAGTTGCCTGTTGAAGAGGCACCTGGATCTGTGTGATTTCCCAAGCGGTGACCCACTGTGCAGGCTAAAACAGCCACGCAGAGATTCGTGGCGCCTTTTGGCCTGGGAATCTCCTGGCCTGGCTTTCTGTTTCAATCCCCTTTTTATCAGCTGAATGGGCAACTCTGTCTCCTAGGCGTTCCAGTCTCCTGCTGAAAAGGCACCAGGATCTGTGTGATTTCCCATGTGGTGACCCACTGCGCAGGCTGAAACAGCTGCGTGGAGATTCGTGGCACTTTTTTTGCCTGGGAATCTCCTGGCCTGCCTCCCTATTTCAGGTGACTCTGTCTCCCAGGAGCTCCAATGGCCAGTTAAAACACCCGGATCTGTGTATTTTGTGCAGAAACCCACTGCACCGGCCAAAACAGCCCACTGGCGACCCGTGGGGCTCCTCTGCCTGGGAATCTCCTGGTCTGTGGGCAATAAAAATCCATCTGGAAATGCGGCGTCCACTCACCCTCGCACTTTCGCTGGCAGTTGTAATCTTGAGCTGCTCCTAATCAGCCATCTTGGATCCTCCGACCATAAGTTTTTTTTTTTGTGAAGTGGTGTCTGTCAGTAGTAATGTTAACAATAGTAATTGAACTGTGCTGTGAGCTATATGAGACTTTGCAGAAGACGAGAAAATAGATCCCAATGTTAAGTAAAGCAGGGTGTTGAGGAAGAGAGTTCAGAGTTGGGTGGAAGGCTTGAAGGGCTATATGAGAAGTGTGAAGGTATCCAGGATCCAGTATGGTAAGGGCTTCCTTGTTGAGTCCATTTGGCCTGGTGGGCATGGGCTGCCCTAGTGATGCAGGGTCCTAGCATGTGTCTGGCTGCCAAGTACATAGAGATTTGTACTTTCTGCACACCTGCTAGGGAGGGATATGACCAAGTGAAGAATGAGGTTCATGCAACCAAGACCCCGGAAAATGAGTTTGTACCAATGAGAAGCTGGGCTTGGCTCTTAAGGGGAAGCCCTCTATCCTGGCTGTCTGGCTCTTGTGGAGCAATAGAGTCTGGGATTTTTTTTAGAGACAGGATCTAAGCATGTTGTCCAGGTTGGAGTACATGTCTATTCACAGGTGTGATCATAGCTCTCTATAGCTTTGAAATCCTTTAACTTTGGCCTAAAACTCTTCCTCATAACAGTCCAGGAACTGAAAAATTAGGATCCTCTGGCAGCTGCTGGCATGTTCTGAACCACAAAGTTTGCATTTCCTCCATGGCTAGAAACCAGCTGCCCCGTGGGGTAAAAGAGGAGGGGATTCTCTGTGTGTGAGAACATGAAAAGAGAAAATTACTGTGGAAGGAAATGAAGTCATGGCATAGCCTTTCAGCCAGATTGGGGGATCTTAGCCATGATTTAGATATCTCCAGAGACTACAGTCCACTATTACGATGAATATTTAGAAGCTGGCAAAATGTAGGAAGTGTGTCATGTTTATTTATCATTTATTTACATACATTTTCAATGTAGACAAGATGTCTAAGGAAGTATAACTTCTCCAGAAGATGATTTATTTCTCTTGGGTTCTATCTTGGGTACTGATGTATGAGAGCTTGAGCAGCAATGGGCTTAATTTTAGTGAATTTTTGTGTAGTTGATGTACATGTATACATATCTCCTGTATAAATGACTTAGATATTGAGTGTGGGAAGTAAAAAAGTTTCTCTTTAAAGTTTCCTTTCTTGTTCAAGAATAAGTCTGCTAATAACTTTGTTACGCCCTATCCTATGTAGCTCTTAGACATGCCATGCTTACAGGCATGCAGTATATTCTATGTACTTGTACTTTATTTATTTATTTATTTTGAGACGGAGTTTCGCTGTTGTTACCCAGACTGGAGTGCAATGGCACAATCTCGGTTCACCACAACCCCCGCCATCTGGGTTCCAGCAATTCTCTTGCCTCAGCCTCCCGAGTAGCTGGGATTACAGGCACGCACCACCATGCCCAGCTAATTTTTGTATTTTTAGTAGAGCCAGGGTTTCACCTTGTTGACCAGGATGGTCTTGATCTCTTGACCTCGTGATCCACCCGCCTCAGCCTCCCAAAGTGCTGGGATTATAGGCGTGAGCCACCACCGCGCCCGGCCGATACTTGTACTTTAATGAACATACCTGTGTTGGACATGCTCACAGGCATGTCCCAGGTCTCCACCACTGCTTTAAAAGTTTTAAATTGTTAGCCAATCAGATTTTAATGTAGATTGTGAGGTCTGGCTCCAGCAAACAGAGATCAGACACAGCAGTAAGGACAAGTTCAAATGCAGAAGGAATAAATATGCCTATTTTCCTTTGTTTATTGTACTCTTGTGGCAAGATGGCTAATGAGAGTACCCTTCTTGCAGTCCAGGAAGTAAAAATTGCATTGCTAAAAAATGCTGTGTCTCAGTGCCAATTTTTCTTTGAGGCATCAAGCATCTATTTCCAACACTGGGTGTCTACCAGTTGCGTTGCCGTATGTAGGTCTGTGTTATTTAAACTTTTTTTAAAGACAGGATCTAACCATGTTGTCCGGTTGTAGTGCAGTGCCTATTTACAGGTGTGATCATAGCTCTCTATAGGCTTGAGTTATCCTCCTGCCTCAGTCTCCTGAGTAGCTGGGACTACAAACATGTGCTGCCATGCCAGGCTTAAATGCTCATTTTGGAATAATTCTAGATCCACAGGAAGTTGCAAAGACAGTACAGAGAGGTTCCCTTGTAGAGTTCACCCAGTTTTCCCTAATGATTACACTTGACCTAAGTATAGTACAACATCAAAACCAGGAAATTGACATTGGTATAAGATGCATATAGTTCTATGAGAACTATGTGTAGATTATGACAACCACTCCCTGACTCAAGTTAGATACAGAACTACTCTATTACCACAGAGATTTCTCTCCTATTACCCGTCATACTTACACCCATCCCTTCCCTCCAGCATCCATAACCACTGGCAACAACTAATTTGTTTCCCAGCTCCATAATTTTTGACATTTTGAGAAAGTTGTTGTCAATGAAATCATATTGGAGGTGATTTTTTGAGACTGGACCTTTTCACTCAGCATAATGCCTTTAAGATCCAACCAAGTGGCATGTTCACTGTTTTTGTTTTGTTTTGTTTTTTTGAGATGGAGTTTTATTCTTGTTGCCCAGCCTGGAGTGCAATGGTACCATCTCAGCTCACTGCAGCCTCTGTCTCCTGGATTGAAGCAATTCTCCTGCCTCAGGCCTCCTAAGTAGCTGGATTACAGACACCTGTCACCACTCCTGCCTAATTTTTTTTTTTTTTTTTTTTTGTATTTTTAGTAGAGATGGGGTTTCATCATATTGGCCAGGATGGTCTTGAACACCTGACCTCAGGTGACCCGCCCACCTCAGCCTCACAAAGTGCTAAGATTGCAGGCATGAGCCACTGCGCCCAGCCAGTTCACTTTTTTTAATTGCCAATTAATGTTCTATGATATAGAACAGTTTGTTTAAGCATTCGTCTCTCTTTTTTTTTGTTTTTTTTTGAGATGGAGTTTTGCTCTTGTTACCCAGGCTGGAGTGCAATGGCGCGATCTTGGCTCACCACAACCTCCGCCTCCTGGGTTCAAGCAATTCTCCTGCCTCAGCCTCCCAAGTGGCTGGGACTACAGGCACACGCCACCATGCGCAGCTAATTTTTATATTTTTAGTAGCGATGGTGTTTCACCTTGTTGACCAGGATGGTCTCGATCTCTTGTCCTCGTGATCCACCTGCCTCGGCCTCCTAAAGTGCTGGGATCGTAGGCGTGAGCCACTATGCCCGGCTAAGCATTCATCTCCTGAACACATTTTCATTGTTTCCATTTTTTGAAATTAAAAATAAAGCTGCTATGATCAATTATGTACAAAATTTGTTTGGACATAAGTTTTTATTTCTCTAGGATAAATGCCCAGGAGTGTGGTTGCTTGGTTGTATGGTAAGCATATTTTCTTTTAAGAATGTAGGACCACATATTGTATGGTTTATTTTTTTAAATTAATTAATTAATTCATTTTCAAGGTGGAGTTTTATCTTGTTGCCCAGGCTAGAGTGCAATGGCGTGATCTTGGCTCACTGCAACCTCTGCCTCCCAGGTTCAGGTTATTCTCCTGTCAGCCTCCCGAGTAGATGGATTACAGGCACGTGCTAACACGCCCAGCTAATCTTGTATTTTTAGTAGAGACGGAGATGGTGTTTCTCCAAGATGGTCATGCTGGTCTCAAACTCCTGACCGCAAGTGATCAGCCCACCTCAACCTCCCAGAGTGTTGGGATTACAGGCGTGAGATACCATGCCTGGGCGACATGATTTCATTTCTATAAAACCTTTTCTGTTGGTCAGGCATGGTTCCTTGATGCCTGTAGCCCCAGCACTTTATGAGGCTAAGGTGAGAGAATGACTTGAGCCTAGAAGCTTGAGACCAGCCTAGGCAATATAGGGAGACCCTGTTTCTACAAAAAATAAGGAAAAAAAAATTAGCTGAGCGTGATGGCAGGAACCTTTAGTCCCTGCTACTCGGGAAGCTGCAATGGGAGGATTGCTTGAGCTTGACAGGTCAAGGCTTCAGTGAGCTATGAGTGCGCCACTGCACTCCAGTCTGGGCAACAGGGCCAGACCATGTCTCAAAAATAAATAAATAAAAATTTTCTTTTAAGAGAGTACCACACTGTTTCCCAGAAGGCATATCATTATGCATTCCTACCAGCAATGTATGAGACCCAGTTTCTCCAAATCCTCACATCATTTGGTATTGTCAGTATTTTTTATGCAATGATCTCTTAATCATAGGGTTTTTTTCCTTTTTTTTTAGATGAAATGTTGCTCTTGTTGCCCAAGCTGGAGTGCAATGGCGCTGCTATCTTGGCTCACTGCAAGTTCCACTTCCCAGGTTCAAGCGATTCTCCTGCTTCAGCCTCCCAAGTAGCTGGGATTACAGGCACCTGCCATCATGCCCAGCTAAATTTTTTTTTTTTTTTTTGTATTTTTGGTAGAGACAGGGATTTCACCATATTGGCCAGGCTGGTATCGAGCTCTTGACCTGTTGATCTGCCTGCCTTGGCCTCCCAAAGTGCAGGGATTATAGGGGTAAGCCACCTCCCCTGGCCGAGAGTTCTTTATGTATTTTAGATACACGTTTCTTATCAGATATACGGTTTTCCAATTTTTCTCCTATTGTGTGGGTTGCCTTTTCACCTTCTTGGTAGTGTTCTTTGAAGCACACGCTCTTAATTTTAATGCTGTCTCGTTTATCTATTTTTTTTTCTTTTGTGGCTTTTGCTTTTGGTGTCATATGTAAGAAACTGCTGCCTTATCCATAATCATTAAGATTTAGGCCCTTTTTCTAAGAGTTTTACAGTTTTAGCTTTTACATTTAGGTCTGTGGCACATTGTGAGTTGATTTTTGTATAGAATGTAAGGTAGATGTCCACATTCATTCTTTTACATGTAGATATCCCACTGTCCCAGCAGCATTTGTTGAAAAGTCTCTTTTCTCCCCATTTGATTGTCTTGGTGCTTTTGCCATCAACTGACTGTATGCCATAGATAGATAGATAGATAGATAGATAGATAGATAGATAGATAGATAGATAGATTTTGAGATCGAGTCTCATTCTGTAACCCAGGCTGGAGTGCAGTGGCATGATCTTGGCTCACTGCAACCTCTGCCTCCTGAGTTTAAGCCATTTTCCTGCCTCAGCCTCCTGAGTAGCTGGGATTACAGGCGCCCACCACCACACCCGGCTAATTTTTTGTATTTTTAGTAGAGACGGGGTTTCACCATGTTAGCCAGGACGGTCTCGATCTGCTGATCTTGTGATCCTCCCACCTGGACTTTTAAAAGTGCTGGGATTACAGATGTGAGCCAGGGCGCCCGGCCGCCATATTTTTTATAGTTGTTTTTTCCTATCTCAAATTTCTACTTACAGAGAACTGAAAAAATGAACCTTCCTAAGGATTAGCTAAAGTTTGGTCTAAAGCTCCAAGAGCAATGATTTTCAACGTTGTGAAGAGTTACTTGTTCTTTACCTTAAGTGAGATCCAGACACTTTTTAGAGAGCAACTTTGGATTTGGAAGAGAAGAAATAGATTCCATTGGCTTTGAAAATTGGAGGGGAAAAGGGGACTAGGAGGAAAAGGCAGAGAATACATGACAATCCTAAAGGTTAATTATCCTTCTTTCGGTTAAATTTTTAATTAGTCTAGGGTTTTCTTTGTTGGCTTGGCTTTCCTTTATTCTCCAGAGAGTATAATATAGCCTTAGTCAAACACAGGCTCACATTCTAGATCTTCTTTTACTTCCTACCTGTTTGACTTTTCAATCTTCAGTTTCTTCTTTTGCGAAATTCGAATAATCATAGTATATACCTCAAAGGATTATTATGAATTTTAAATAATAAAAAATAAATCACTTGATATAGTGCCATGACATATTAAAAATATTAGCTATTATTATTTTTCCTATCCAATACCAAAAGTTATATGTCCTGTGTTCCATTCCTTTAGTTCTTGCTGCATGAAATGAAATAAACTGCTAATCTGATTTTTAAAAAATCCTTACTAATCTCTTAGTAGGTTTGAAATATTTTTCTTTTGTGGGAGTAGGGAAGATTTAAGTTCCTTTTAAGCTTTAATATCCTGAGTGTGTTACAAACTGCATTGAATTACAGTTGACATATGGAGGTTTTTAGGGTCCTAAAGCCATGCCAGGCTTCTAGTAACGTATGATAATAGAAAGACCAAAACTCCAGCAATCTGTGAGATCCTGTAGCCCTTCCGCTTCCTCCCCGTGGCTGCAGGCATGCCACCCACCTTCTGTGAGCTTCTCTTTCACCACTCCTAAAATGAGGGGAAAGTATCAGCCTGGACTGTTGTTCAGATTTGCTATGACGCTCAAAGGAGGCAAAACTGTGCTAAGCTTTTAAAATTATAAAGTTGGCTAGATCTGTAATGTGATTTTATTACTTCATTGAAATACTTAGCAAAGTAAACCCTATGACAAAATATAAAGTTAACATTTTTATTTTTTATTTTTTATTTTTGCCAATCAGTTTGAGCTTATGAGGTTGCTCAGGTTAGCCTTGAACTGATGACCTCGCCTTCGCGAGCGCCATGACCTCCGGCGGGAGCCACTTTGGACCCCAAAGTTAACATTTTAATTTTTTTAGTTAATACTGTATTATCATATTGGTGGCCTCAAGATATAGATAAAAAAAGGACAGTGTGGTCAAAAGCTTCAGTTTTTTTCATGCAACAAGAACTGGAACACAGGACATATAATTTTTGGTATTGGATAGGAAAAATAATAATAGTTAATATTTTTAATATGTCATGGCACTATGCCAATTGATGTATTTTTTATTATTTAAAATTTTACTTCAGATCAAGAAGTAAAATATAAAAAGGCTAGTTGTCAATCAAGGTTCTAAGGCATCTCATGCTCAGTGTTTTTGCATTTTGTTCTGAAACCTTAGTGGGCTGTATCTCTTTCTTAGTGCTATAGTCTCTGAGAACAGGAAATGCAGTAACTTAACTTTTACTTTTAAAGGCCTTAATTTTAGAGCCAAAAAAATGGTCCCACAGGCTCTGGTTTTATCATCTAAGAAATCCGATACTCCATCATATGGGGATGTGTGTGTATGTGTATGTGATTTGAAGTTTACTGATTCATACAATACAACATCATATTCTGCTGTCAAGTTCAATTAAATTATTTACATGTGCTTAAAAATAGAATTTATTTTGAAGCTCTATCTCTCTAAAAGTAGCGTCAACTCTTCCCTTTTCTAGCTATGTATGTACACCAAAAGATGGCTAGAATGATGTCCACTTAATGATAATCACTATTATTTCTGAGTGTTATGATTTTGAGGTAAACTTTGCTGTCATCTGTATATTTTCCCATATTGCTTGAGGATTTTTTACTATAGCTATTTTGTTTTGAAGTCGTTATAAACTTTACAGTAAGTTGGAAAATTAGCATGTAGTATATCATGTACCTTTCACTTAGCATCTCCCTATGGTAAGAACTTAGTTAACTAGAATAAAATGGCAAAACTAGGAAACAGCCATTGGTGCAGTGTGAACTGCAGACTGTATTCAGATTTCTCCAGTTTTTCTGCACTCATTTGTGGTGTTACTCCACCTTAACTCTACGTATTCCTTTGTGAGCCCTGCTATGAGGGGTGGGATTAGGTAGGAAGCAAATTAAACTCGACGTGGATAAACACACACCTGCTTTGAAAAGTCACACTGTCTATCATCCATTGCAACACATTGGCCAGAAGTAACCTCATCCTTCCAAAAGTATTGGTAACGATGTGCCTGAGTTGGCTTGTTCCTGCCCTGGAGGCCATTTGTTAAATATTTAGGAATTTTGTCACTGGTAGTTTGAAGTCAGCTATGGTGAAATAATTACCTCGGAGAAATCTGCAGAGTATACATCAAGCCCCCGCCCTAGCTTCCTAGAGCCTGTTTACCAACACAACACTCCTGGTACAGCATTTACAGGTTGTCCTGGTTAATCCCCGTTCCCCTTGTGCTTCTCATCTGGGTCTCTCAGTAAAGCATAACTCCCTAGTAGGACATTCCCTTATCATGCATGATGCTTTTTTCCCTCTCAGGGTTGCCAGATAAGGCAGCTAAATAATTTAATAAAAATGCAAGGTTTTCTGTTAATGGATTCTAATATCTTATTATATGATCCTTCTGGGTAAATTATCTCCATTTTGCCCATGGACTTCCTGGAATATAGATACATATTTAACTCCAAGAGAACATTTGAGGGTGTGTGTGTGTGTGTGTGTGTGTGTGTTTGCGGGGGTGGGGATTGGGTAGAATCCTTTTAGGCCCTCTCAGTTCCCATCAAGCAGGCAGCTGTTGATCTCATCCACACTCAGGGGCTTTCACTCCTAGCCCTGTCTCTTTCTTTCTAGAAATGCAGGGACTCACTGAGTCCCTTCTGTTGAAGCAGATCATGGGAACTGGGAAAAGAACTTTGGTTTAAACTTGAAAAGGAGTGAAAACCACAGGGGTTCTTTGTGGGTAACAGGGTGGATTCACAAGCTTCTAGATAGTGAAGTACCATATCCTTTTGTCTTTAGTGAAAAAGACAGAACAGTGAAAAAGAGGGAACTGGGCTATGTTTTCTCTTAATCCTTGGTACCTTAATTGTAACGGAAAAAAAGGAAAACAAAACAATCTCTATCCTCCCCATGTCTAAAAGTTTTGCTAACACTTAATAGACATCTGTACATTAACTCTTATATGTGTAGCCTATTCCAGGTGTGTGAAAGAATATTAAAGACCTAACAACTGTTTAGAGACAAAAATCACACTGGCATTGTAATAAGAAAATGAACATAAACTTTGGAATTAGCTCTGAGTTCCGGTTCTGACTTGGTCACTTATTGGCTGAATAAACTTGGGCAAGTTACTAAAGTTTTATGTGTTACTTTACTCCTTAATAAATGCAAATTTGTTAGGAGCATGAATGATAATGATTGGGCTTCCACCCTGTACAGGGCATTTTATGTACATTTTAAATGATGTTTTAATTTAGTTTAATTTAATGCCTGGAGTTTGCCCTGACACTTGTTTTTTCTTCCTCTACGGCCTATTAACCCTATCCTGAATACAAAGACTTTTTCTGGTTCTTTAAATAAATCACTGCTTATTTACTCAACGTTGCAATGCTCTTGCTGAAGACGTTTTGCTTAGCTTTTCAGAGAGCACCAGGAGTCAGGGGAGAAGGATGAAAGCAGGGTGTCTAGGGTAGGAGGCATCCTTTCATGCTCCTGTTCTTTCAGGCTTTATACACTCATATTATCCTTCTACACGTTATCCCTTTATAATAACAGATGAGCTGAACAACATAAGTAATAAAAGTGTGATTTATTGAGCCTTTACCATATAGCACACGTTGCAACTTTCTGTGTGAATTCTGTTCCCTATCTTATTTAATTCCCTCAACAGCCTGACAAGGTAAATGGTGTGATTTTCCCATTGAGGGGAGATTTAAAAGGCTCAAGTCTCTTCTTCAGTGACACATACCTAGGGGCAGAGATAGAATTAGGACCAGTTCTTATGTCTCCTACATACCTATTGCCTCTTGTAACAGAGTAGGAAGAAAAATAGATGAGGAGTAAAAGCCCGCATCGTCGGATCTCTGCTTTATTTCCATTTGTAATTAAAATAAAATGAAAGCACCTGGCTTATTTTGAATGGCGCTTTCCCATAACAGCCCCTAATAACTGAGGAGATATAGCACTAAGAAGCAGGGATCCTCGGTGAATTATCGGGTGACTTATAAAATGCCATTTATGGTTAGGAATCGCAGAATAATGAAATAAAAGCTTATCTAGCTAATGTTTTGTAAGAACAACAAGAAATTGTTGCTTTTTTTTCATTCTTGGGATTCTTGGGAGGTAACTTTTTAAAATTGTCTCTTTTTCTTTCTTTAAAAATCCCTTTAAGAAACATAATATGTTCTGGCAAAAATATTTAAAATATTAACACTGTTATTTAAAAAAAAAATCAAGGTCACCCACATAATAGGAAAAGCTCTAGACGCAATAACATACCTTCCCTCGTCTGTTCTCTGGGGAAAGCTTGTTTCAGAGGTGGGGAATTAGGGAGTGAATCCGATGAACTGCCTTGACCTCTTTTGTCTGGCGTCTGAGCAAGTCTGAAAATATTTGGAGACTGTGTAATTGGTCGCTAAGTTTCCCTGAGTCTTTGTGTTTGGAAATGAATTTGCTGCCTGCGGCGAAGACAGCAATCCAGCTTCCCTGAAATAACGAGAGGCTACGAAACCCGAGAGAGTGAAAAATCATGCTAGAGGAGTGAATAAGACAATGCTTATGTTTAGGTTATTGCTTTTATATGGATGTGGGAAATTAAAACGCAAAACCAAGGGGCACAAAATATCACATAAAATCAGCTTTAGGTTTTCCTTAGGCTCACACTTTTTTCCCTGGACTTTTGGAAAAATGCTACCCTCCTGTGGTCGGACAGTAGAATACAGAGAAACAGAGAACTTGGACCAGGAAAATAAGGTGGAATTGATCAGGGAATGAGGTGATTTATTTTTATATTTTTCTGAAGAGCTTATGGCTTATGAAAAAGACTCCTTCAGAAAACAAAACAAAACAAAAACGCCAAAAAGATAACAGAAAGAAAAAAGTAACACAGCAAATAAAAAACTAAGAATAACAACAAAATGACTTTCCAAAAAAATGGCCCAGTTTACCCATTTCCACGTTCATGGGGCCTTTGCTGAGCATTTAAACAAGAAGTGATTCCTCCCTCCACAATTCCATACATAAACACTAGAACTATAATAATTTATCAAGACTCTGCTGGGTGCCAGGACTTGTGCTAGGTGCTGGGAATGAAAACCTGAAAAAGGAATATCTCTTCCTTCAAATAACTCAGATTTCATTGGGCATTAAGTAGAAAAGGACAGACAAAGTAACTTTAATATACATGGTAAATAGCCTAATAGGTACACATAGAGTGCTTTGCAAGAACACATGATATTTTTTCGAGCTCTTAAAGAAGATGAGGGCTGAGTCTTCAAGTAGGAATACGATTTATTCAGATAAAAAATAGAAAAAGCATGTCTAGACATAAAGAGCATAAAGCAAAAAATCCAGAGCATGAATCTGACTCGAGGCCTGCGTAAATACCAACTCTTTTGACCTGCCAAGGTCTATGTGTTTGTGTGTGTCTGTCTGTGTTGGAGAAGATGGGACATAACATTATGACCCATATAAGGTAAGTGCCCCATGGTAATGCTCAGGAGAGAGTTTGACTTTATTTTCTAGTTCTGGGTTAGATAAAACAGTAGCCTTGTGTTTAATTTGGCTGAAGTCTCTTACTTCAGTTCTAAATCCCTTATTTATGTTAGATGCTTAGTTTCTGTAAGTATCTATGAGTTAACCATAGGTACCAGTGAGAATGGGAAATGGAGGAAGAACAACCTGGTATGATTTGCATGTGAAATCAAGCTGTAAACAACAAGTAACGTGTATTTAAAGGGGACAAAACTTGAGGAAGTTAATAGAGTTCAGGTGAAAAACTCTTAGCAGAAGTGATGAAGAATAGAGGATAGATTGAAGAACTAAATCTATAGGACTGCTGAAGAATTAAATGTAGAGGGTGAGAAGAAAAAGGAGATGAGAATTAAGTTTCCGAATCCAACATATTTCCATCTAACATCTCTCAGTGAGTTGGGCAAGGTAACAGAAAGTGCAGGTCTGGAATGAAAAATACATTCAGGATACTTAGTAGCTTGTAGTGTCCTTATGGCTTTAACCATCCTGTATTGAGTATTGAGTTCTACTTCATTGTTACAGCTGTTTTTTTTTTTTTTTTTTTTTTATGGAGCCTTGGTCTGTCACCAGACTGGATTGCAGTGGTGGGATCTCAGCTCACTGCAACCTCTGCCTCCCAGATTCTTCTGCCTCAGCCTCCCAAGTAGCTAGGACTACAGGTGCGTGCCACCATGCCTGGCTAATTTTTGTATTTTTTAGTAGAGTTGGGGTTTCTCCATGTTGGCCTTGCTGGTCTTGATCTCCTGACCTCATGATCCACCTGCCTTGGCCTCCCAAAGTGCTGGGATTACAGGCTTGAGCCACCACATTATTACAGCTTTATCTGTCTTACTTTACTGTAAGGTCATTGAGAACAAGGACTAAGTCTTCTTTATCTCAACATTTCTTAAAATGCATTTTGAAAAATAACTTATTAAGTTATTGAAAATGTCATTCTCAAACAAACAGGTATCCAAATTTTATATACCTTGTTAATTAAAAGAATCAGTAGAATGACTGAGCCGGTTGAAGAAGGAATTGAAGAATGGGAAAACACCTGCTGAAATGACAGCTGTATGTTAGAAACAAAAGTGGTTAATGTGTTTATAGGACAAAAACTCAGTCTTTATTTGCTTGCTTTGATTTTTTCTATCAAGTTGAAAAATGCATCATACCTTATCATTTTTCTATGAATAAGCCTCTACCTTTATAAAATTGTAAAACTTCTGAGCTCTCTTGAATCACACTGTATTTTCCCAATTGGAATATTATAAACTATAGAGAAACTATAAAGACATATACTTTCTGTGGTTGCTGTAAGAATATTTAATGTGCATTTTTATATTGAATTCATATCTGTGACTGTACGAAAAAGATTGGAGGTAATGTAAATTAAAGGCAAAATCAAACCAAATAAAAGGCAAAACAATAAGACCAATAACATAAAAAAGTCTGTGTACAGTGGTTTACACCTGTAATCCTTGCACTTTGGGAGTCTGAAGTGGGAGGATTGTTTGAGCCCAGGAGTTCAAGGTTGCAGTGAGCTATGATTGCAACACTGCACTCCAGCCTGGGTGACAGTGAGATTTCACTGTAACAGTAAATAAATAAGGCCGGGTGCAGTGGCTCACTCCTGTAATCCCAGTACTTTGGGAGGCTGAGGCGGGTGGATCACAAGGTCAAGAGATCGAGACTATCCTGGCCAACATGGTGAAACCTCATCTCTACTAAAAATACAACAATTAGCTTGGTGTGGTGGTGCATGCCTGTAATCCCAGCTACTCTCGGAGGCTGAGGCAGGAGAATTGCTTGAACACAGGAGGTGGAGGTTGCAATGAGTTGAGATCACTCCACTGCACTCCAGCTTAGTGACAGAGTGAGACTCTGTCTCAAAAAAAAAAAATAATAATAATAATTAATAAAATAACAAAGAAAATAGAAAAAAATTGTTGGATGCCATGATTAAACGTAGATTTGTTCTCACATTTGTAGGCAGTCAGGGCACAATGGGAACCTGGTAAATTTTCTCTTATCACAAGGGAAGAAAATTCTTGCTCCTGAGGTGGTTGTTATTTTTTGTGTTTTTCTTCTTCTAAATTCTGAAAGAAAGTGTCATGCGGGGCTTCACCTAAATGACACTAACTTCATAGCCTTTGTTTTCAATATTTTTATGGTAATTACATGCACAAATTACCAATGACTGTCTGTTATAGAACTTTTTGATCAAAAATTTACTTTATAAATATGTGTATGTACAAACGTGTTTTAGGTTAAAACCGTTTCTTTTTCTTTAGAGGATTTTCGATGAGGAAGCCTGCACAATGTACTTTTATATTCCGTATGCAGCTACAAAGTTGCTTAAATAAAATGAGCATTCTTTATCAGCTGTTTGCCACAAATCTTAACCTATGGGTTAGATAGGAATTTGACTACATCTCTGCACTTCCACGACTGTACCTATAGGTGGCAGAGCTGTGCCATAAGGTGGTGGGAGGACATAATTCCTTTGTGTGGGTTTTGTACAAAGCCTAGTGAATGTTTCCTTGTCTCACTAGCACTGTAGAAGGAAGTGCCCCACCCCCGCCCACTTTAGCATCTCCAGAAGACACTAGGCTAAAGTGCAGTGATGTGATCACAGCTCATTGTAACCTTGAACTCTTGGCCTCCAGTGATCCTTTTCCTCAGTCTCCCAGTAGCTCTGACTAAAAGCATGTACCACCATGCCAGGTTAATTTTGTAAAAAATTTTTGTAGAAATGTATTCTTATCATGTTGCTCAGGCTGATCTTAAACTCCTGGCCTCAAGGATACTCCTGCCTTAGCCTCCTAAAGTGCTGGGATTACAGGTGTGAGCCCTGTGCCTGGCCTATTTTTAACAGTTCTTCATGGTGACTTTCAAACTTGTACCTCTATTGTGTCATATTGGTTTCTTATT
Source organism: Callithrix jacchus (assembly GCF_049354715.1). Lineage (NCBI taxonomy): Eukaryota > Metazoa > Chordata > Mammalia > Primates > Cebidae > Callithrix > Callithrix jacchus. The sequence continues at coordinate 46,134,613 of NC_133503.1, forward strand.
TGATTCATAGATACAGGGATTGTTTCCCACATGAGACTATAAGTTTTTTGAAGGTAGATCCACACATACATAGGCTATAGGAATGTGCACATAATGGATGCTCACATAACACACAGCTGTTAACTTGTTACATCTAGTGGGTCTACAAGGTAGAGAAAAAGGTAGATAGAGTAGGAGAAGCAACATTCAAAATAAGGATGGGAAATAGCAGGCAAGATTCTTTCCCAAACTATGTTCATAACAGAGATGCTAATAATGATTGATTTCCCCCAGGGGTGTAAATTCTGCTTGAACTTCCTTATCATAGTGCTCATGGCATACACGATAACAAATGGAGAGTGGGAAGATGAGAAGAAATCTATTTACTGTCCCAGACATAGGTTTGTTTCCTTCCATTACACTGATGGCCCTGATTTGCCTCACCCTGTTTTTCAAAAGGAGATTAGAGGCTGGGTGCAGTCGCTCATCCCTGTAATCCCCAGGACTTTGGGAAGTCGAGGCGGGTGGATTGCTTGAGCAGGGAGTTTGAGACCAGCTTGGCCAACATGACGAAACCTTATCTCTACTAAAAATACAAAAAAAAATTAGCGGTATGTGGTGGGGCACACCTGTAGTTCCAGCTACTCAGGATGCTGAGGCAGAAGAATCACTTGAACCCAGGAAGTGGAAGTTGCAGTGAACCAGTGAGCTGAGATCATACCACTGCACTCTAGCCTGGGCAACAGAGCAAGACTGCCTCAGGGAAAAAAAAGTAGAATAGAGTTCAGTTAAACAAACAAGCTATGAACAATGCAAGATAAAGTTTTAAAAAAATGCAGCTTGTTTTATTTTTATATAAACTAAAACACCAGAGTTCATTGATTCCTATATTAAATACATAAATTATAAAATAACCATTCATAAAACTTTACATACAGTAAGTTGATTCCAATCTCTACGGTAATACATACAGTACATGTACATATTCGGTGTACTTCCGAGGATCATTCTGATGAAACTCAGTCAATTTTTATTTTTCTTTCATTAATCGACAAGCACTGAAGTGATATATGGAGTCATGCTAATGAGATGGACAGAAAGAACCCCAATTGAGGCAGTTGATTGAATGAAAACTCTGTGAAATTGGACCCTTGGCTACATTGACACAGTAGGAACCTGGGAATTATGTATTCAGACACATTAGCTCTATACTTGAGTCCCCAAAGTATTGGATCTTAAAGGCTAAAACATGCATGAACCCTGTTGAAATGGAATTTTTAGCTAATAAAGATATGGGATTTTTGGCTAATTTTAATGCTGTAGATTGTGCTGAACTTTCTGTTGGTCTTTCAAAAAAATATCAAACAAATAAACTAACCAAACAAAGAAAAAGATTTATTTGCTGGTTTATGGGACTGGATAATTGAAAAACCAAGTAGTCTCTGCCTCAGTCAACAATCAGAAATAATAGTAGTGAACAGAAGGTGGGGTGAGAGAGAGAAGAGGTAGTCAAGGAGGGGAAGAGGTCAAACACTAAATGCTCTACAAGAACATGAGTTCCCAGCAGCAGCAGAAAAAACCCTTCTTGAAGTCCTGCATCCTAGAACAGAAGTACACATTTAGTAAGCGCTCACACCACCATACTATGTACAGAATATATTTGTGCATATATTTACATCACTTATTTATAAAAATGTTTGGAGTTTGATCTGCCTCGTTGTGGGAAGTTGCTATGGTTGATGGGGGATATAGGCACAGTCTGTGAGATGTCAGTCAAATAGAAGTGTTGTTACTAACAGATGCTGGGGATCTGCTTCTGGTTGGAAAATTGCATCATCCATTCTTTAGTAAGTTCATGGGGTCTTGATTGTAGGCAAAATTGGGCTCAAAGTTGTTTAACTTCACCACTCTTACCCTACAGAACTTTGCATATAAAAAGGATGAAAATATAAGCATGGGTAAAAAGACCTAAATGCAGAAAAAAAAACAAAACAAAAACAGGAACCCTCACCACATCAACCACCTGAACCTCTGACACACTTGGCTAAATATAGCAAATTATAATCCTATTTTTGCTACATTGCCCCTATATGTATATCTTTAGCAGTTTTTTTCCCTTTTTTTTGAGGTGAAGTCTCACCATGTTGCCTAGGCTGGTCTTGAACTCCTGGGCCCAAGCTATCCTTCCAGTTTAGCTTTCTGAGTAGCTATCTTTAGGAATTTTGATTAAACATTGGACTTGGACTCTCAGCAACAGATTTACTTAGGAAGAAATAAACTGCCAAACTAAAGACAGTGAAGGAATGTGAATCTGCCCTGCCCCGTTCTGAAATGGAATCATAGAATTTGGCACTTGAAGAGGCCTTGCAGGGATTAGCTCCAACCTTCCATTATGTTTGAATCCTCTTGCCAATATGCCTGAAATTAACTCTCAAAATAGTACATTATATAGAAATGACAAGGCAGTAGAACAGAATGACAGCTTTCCTCACTTAAGACCTAGAAGTCTGCTTAAAGAGGGGTGTGGGTCCATATTGAAAGCATAAACTCATGACATAAACGGTTATCTAAGATTTGATTTGTTTACTTATCATTTAAAAGTTATGTTGAACTTTTACAATATAGTAGATAAATCTAAATTAGTGAAGTGACAGGATTAAACTGCCAAAAGCTATCATTAAATTACCAAAACACTGTTATCAAAATTTAACAAAAGGCCACAAGCAACGCAACTCCCAAATTACAGAGCAAATTTCTATTGCCGTGTGTGTGTGTGTGTGTGTGTGTATTCTGTGCCACTCTTTGACAGATTGAAATAATGCAATAGAATATTTTAAAAATAAAATGTCTATGCTATCCATCTATCTTGATGTAATATAACACAGATGATCCAATTATTTAAACATCAACACAAAACCAACGAATATTCTTTTTACAGTTTTCACAAAAACCTAGGCAGCTTAAAAAGACGTGCTTCATTGTAAAACAATGAACTTGTGAATTACATTAAAGCAAACATAAGAAGTACACAATGGGTTTACAGAACAAGTTGACAATCAATGGGCAAAAAGGAACAAGTTTGCCAGAGATGTCTTTAAAATTGAAAGTAAAGTTGAAATAAAATACTGTAGCAAAAATTATTTGGCAAACTTTATTTCTCCTGTTACTAGTGGAGAACAAGTTTCCTCTCTACAGAAGTGATAACCCACGCCTTCCATATCAGCTCTCCTATTGACTTGGGAAGACACGTACTACCTGCATGAGCAGTTATTTGTGAACCAAAAAAATAAAAATAAAAATAAAGCAAGCTCTATTCTTCCACCCCTAAAACGTAACTGTTGGCAATAATTTAATTTATGTAGCATAAGTCAGAAAGGATGTAATTTTTTTGAGCAAATTCTATTTCCTAAAAGTAGGGTGGCATTACAAAAAAGTTTGACAGCCCATTTGTGATAGATACTTTTTAAGTATGATAGTCAAATGCAGTCTGTCCATATTTTACCCCTCTTTCATACCAAATAACTATTTAAATTGGGGCTTTTATTTATCTCAAACCATCTTTAGTAGACAGGTACGTTTATTTTCCAGAGTATAAATACTTTATTAAGAAAAATTAAGTTAATGACCCCCAAAGAATGCTGTTCTGACTCCTGCAAACTCATTGGCCAAATGCGTCTGGTAGTACAGATGCAGGGGTGGAGTCACAGGAAATCTCACTGTTAACACCTTTTTCTTTTTCTATTGCTAAGCATTCTATCCAACGGAAGCATTCATTTAAGCATGGTCCATTTCCATGGATCCATGAGTGACTAGAAGATACATCCACATTTTTGCTGATGCTTTGATAATTATGAAAATGGATAATAGAGAGATGTATCTATTGAAATGTTTAGACTTATTCAAGGATATGTTAATTTTGAGGCTCATGAACAAGACTTGGTAAAAATTACAGTTGAGTCTGTAGTCTAGAGAAATTTGCTAATCTCCTGGATCTTAAGCAAAAAGAAAAAAAACAAACCTTTTTGCCTGGCACTAAACACAGCCAAAGTTGCTTAGACGATCATCCTAGCTGTTGTTCTTTATACGACTTTGTGTGTTTATGATACGATTCCGATTTATAGCAGATAAGCAGATTAGGTATATGAACCATACCACTTATGCAAATATTTCCAATCATTTAGAAATAGTTAGTGGAAATAAATTTTGACTTACAATTTCTTGGTGGGAAAGCAAAATTAAGAGAAGGAAGGTGTGTGTTGGAGCAGATGGAATATAGATTTACTCATATGGGCCCTGGAATAGAGTGAAGAGAAACTGAAACATCTTAGATATGAGATAGTAGTTTAGAGTAATGTATCCTCTTCCATATTTTCTGACTCAAGTTTGCTAGGGTTGAGTTACCAACAGTGTAGAGTCACCCTCTTTCACATTCCTTGCCTACTGAGCCTTCTCTTCATATTTAATCTAGAACCTACCTAGTTGAATAAAGAATCCAGTGGAGGCCAAGCACAGTGGCTCTCACCTGTAATCCCTAGCATTTTGGGAGGCTTAGATGGGCAAATCACTTGAGGTCAGGAGTTTGAGACAAGCCTGACCAGCAGAGTGAAACCCCTTCTCTACTAAAAATACAAAAATTAGCTGAGCGTGGTGGTGTACACCTGTAATCCCAGCTACTTGGGAGACTGAGGCAGGAGAATCACTTGAACCTGGGAGATGGAGGTTGCAGTGAGCCAAGATCGCGCCAATGCATTCTAGCCTGGGTGACAGAGCAAGACTCTGTTTCAAATAAATAAATAAAAAGAATCCAGCAGGATAGTTTGTTTTGTACCTTCTCAGTAGGACATGTCACTTTCCTCTGGAATAAAAGAAGTCAAGCTAATTATGTGACACTGTCAGTTCACTCCAAGTCTTTGTTTAATGGTTGGCTCTCCTGTGATAGAAGTGGGATTCTGTAAGATGGCATTCATATGCAATCAAGACAGCTGGGAGATGTTTATTATAGAAATGACATACTCTTCTATCTTGTTCAATAGCATGAGATAGATATCTATTTGCTATAGATTATTAAAGATCCTGGTGCTGAAGCTCTCAATTTTTATTGCTAATTATGTCCCAAGTAGCTTGACGGACAAGCTTCAGTGCTATAGTGCTTAAATTTAACCAAACTGAAGCACTATTTTATTACATGAGGGATTTTTTTTTTCTCAATAACACAAGAAAGTCAAATAATACAGCACTTGTAATAATTACAAAGCACATTGTGCTATTTTAAGCACCTCTTGTTCTAAAATTGCAAATAAAACTTTATGAAAAAGCATTTAACCCCATTTTGCAGATGAGGAGACTGAGGCACAGAGGTTAAGTGACTGGGCCAAAGATAGCTGGGTCAGCAGTAAATATTAGAACAAAAAGTAGGACCCCAGCATTCTGGTTTTTCTTATACATTCTTCACTTATTATTCTGGCTTTGCAAATGCCAGTGCTAAAACTGAAGGATGATACTGAACCCACATATGGAAAGATTTGTATAGCATTTCATAGAAAGAGTTTCTGGCTCCCTACACATATTCTCTATGCATGGGAATTCTAGTCCCATAAATAAAACTTCAAAAATTTGAAAAATTGAGGTTGTTCTGTTATCTACAGTAAATGAGGTGTAAAATTAGCTTTTCAGGAACACATATTTGCTCTCAGAGATGAATCAAGACTCAGTAATATACAACTTAGGAAAAGTACCAGTCTTCTAATTGTCTCTGTTAGAAAATGACCTTGTCAGTAACATAATGTTATTTCTATATAAAAAAGTAGAGCTATCTTGTTGCTATCAGCTGTCTGGGAAAAAATGTTATCACTCTAAACAAGAAGAGGTCAGAATGCTCTAGGCATGTAAGGATTCTTTAAAAAATAATAGTTTAGTGTAATATTCACATCTCTGTGGCAAACCCAACTGTTGGTAGAAATTTATTCATTGACTCTATTGTGTTTTTGCCCAAATCATATAGCATATTCATTTGCAGGCAATTTTAAGCAGCCATTTGAAAACCAGTATTTTGGAAATGAAAGATTCATAGATGATCTCTGGCCCATGTTCCCTATAGACGTTGGTGTTCTAAAAGGAACTACGTCAGGGAGCATGTGATTTACAGTATTATCTTCTTAATTTTTAATATGAATAAGATCAGTCCATTGTTGATGGAGGGACGCAGATGTGAGAGTAGGACAAGGAAGCATCGAATCTGCTTTTGTTTCGCATGTTACATTCGCCCAGGTCCTTTGACTTGGTTACCAGTTTTGTTATGGTCACTGTGATCCACTTCTCATCTGTTGTCTGTGGAATGAATTCCACAAGCTCCACCTTTTGCAGAAAAACAAAAGATAGGGTGTTTTTCTTCCCATTCACGATGCGGATGTCTCTGTTCCTGAGTTTAAAACAATCATAAAGACAGAAAAGCAAATCCCTGTAGTAAGAAACCAGACTTTTCAAATGAAACATTTTATTGTAAATAGCTCTTCATAGGTATTCCTCGTGCTTCACTCCCCACCCACCCTTGTTTTTTTTTTCTTTTTTTTTTTTTGTTCTGATCTTTTAAAATGATGTTTATTATCAGGACTAGTGTTTCCATGGGGTGTGGTGTTACATTAAAATGACCCCCCCTGCACAGCAGGGGTTGAATGTTTCATTGTAACTTTGGTTCCATGCCCAAGACACATCTTTGCTTGATCTGCTGAAACTAGTTCCAGTGCTGAACTTTTTCTTTACACAATATATGTTTATAGTTCTTCTCTTCTGATTTGACATATACATGTTTCATTAAATGCAGCATATATTGTAGATTTTCAACAGGGTTGTGTAGGAACTGTCAAGTAAGAAACCTTGAATAATGGCTTTAAAATACACAGCTGTAGTCCTGGCTACAGGGTAGTTCTTAGCTTTTGATCTCCCTCTCACTGCTGTAAACAATTTTGCCATCTTTGAAGGTTTAGAAGCATTTGCCTTTCTGGACTCTTATCCATGATTTCGGTTACTCTGTAAAACAGAGGAAAAATTATTTAACCATCATTTTTATTAATAGCTGAATCGTAAGAAAACAAACTTTTAAAAAAGACACAAATTTTTTATTCTTTACCACACATAGGTGTCTATTATCTTAGGCAAGTTACATCTCTAAGCTTAGTTACTTTAATTTTACGTGAGAACATAAAAGTATCTGTTTCAAGGGTTGCTGCAACATAATGCAGACAAAACAATGAATGGTTCTTGTCTCAAAAGAAGTGGCCTGAAATAGTAACTATTGTCATTAGTGTCCTTTCCTTTGGGGCCTTCCAAGGTGATAGGTTAAGAAGTTAAATTGAATCATCATGCCCCAACGTATCCATTTAAGATGTTATTTTATTTTTGAAACTTATTTTAGATTCAGAAGATAAATGTACAGGTTGGTTACGTGGATATATTGCATAATGCAGAGGTCTGGGCTTCTGTTGAATTCATCACACAAAAAGTGAACAAAGCACTCAATAGGTAGTTTTTCAAACCCTGCCACCTCTCTGCCTCCCTACTTTTGGAGTCTCCAGTATCTACTGTTTTTGTAAGATGTTATTTTAAAAGATCTGTCTATTCCCTTCAGTGACTCACTCTGTGTCACATTTCCTCCCCAACAAAATTGTAACTGTTGGCATGTTGTCTCTACCTAAAGTCCTGATTGGAGACCTCCCTGGGAATTCTGCTACACATGTTTCTTGGTTGGCCCAGAGAGGTCCCTGAAAAGGTGATATCATGGTCATGTGCCAGTCAGGACTCCTAGCCCTGTTCCTCTGTAAGTCCATATGTCTGAGTTTTCACTTGTGTAGAAACCTAGGTCTTAATGCTGTCTTCCAATGAAAGCCAGAAATAGCACAGAGGATGTGTTATGAGGATACGCTGCCATGCACTACTTAAGGGCAGGGCCTTTAGGGTTTGAACAATGTGGACAGAGAAAATGGAATTTCTATTTTCATGCTGTATGACCAATTTCCTCATCTATGAAATAAGGACACTGATTCTGTAGAAGGACTTTACTATTATCCCAGAAATGTTAAATCCAAAGTTAAATGTTAAAACCACAATCCAAAATGGAGGGAAAGGAGGCACTTAGTACCCCAAGGATACTTCCAGTGAACCAACCAGAGGCAACTTAACGTTCCGAAGAAATTCATGCTGTGAATGTGTATTTGCAGAGCCATTTTGCTCCCAAGACAAGGTTAGACTGGGATAAAAGAGTGACAGAGTGAGAGAGTCACAGAGAGTCCCTTTCCTACGGGAAGGAAGTGCAGTGGTCGGGGAGAGACCACACCGAAGGAGAAGCTACGAAGAGGCATAAAGAGATTGATGGTGCATGCACGGAGGCACATTGCCTTGTTCTGCTCAGACACAAACTTGCTCATCTTCCCTTGCCTATATCTGAGCAGAGAACTGAAGAGGATGACAGGGCAGAGACAAGGGCCACAACATAGTTGTCTCCTTGCCCCGTGCTTCATCAAAAAGCTTTCTCCTCAGCAAAAAGCTGTGGGTTGTACCACCAATGATGGGAGCCAGTGAGGCAGTGGAAGAAGCTGGGCCTTGGCCAGGCTGGGAGTAGTGCGGTGGGCATCCTCTGCATAGCCTTCTGAAGAATTCACATATGTTGCCCAGAATAGTCGGCCTTTGGTCACCTCTCATAGAAAAGACATCACGTGTCAGTCAATAGTAGTCAGAAAAACAGCTGCAATAACTGCCAAAGGAGTTGAGTTGCAAAATCCTTTTCCCTCTGCTTCCTCCCTGCTCTCCAGAAAGGCTCAGCCTTGAGGAGGAAGAGAAGGGGAAGAGATCCCTTAGAGTCAGACCCTGAACTACAGCTCCACTGGGGTACCTGGCTCATGCCTAAGGTAGAATAAGGGAAGAAATGAGAATAAGCAGAGACTGAAATTGAACTTTTAAACTGGGTTAAGACTTTTGAGAGTTGAGAGTGACTGAAAAGTTGAGGGACCAACCTAATAATTAATTAAAAGATGATAGAGGGAAATAACATAGTACCTGAGTGAGGAAAGCTATGAATTGAGAAAGTAGACAGAGTTCATATTTACACTGCGCTGGGATGAGAGCCCCAAATAACTAGTTACAAATATAACATTCTCCTATTCCCTGGTAAAGAAGAGTTGATCTGAATGTGTATAAAAAATTCTTTGAGGTTATATTTTTGTTTGGGTTTTTAAACATAGAAAAAAACACACAAACACAAAAAATCTTTTACTTGCAAACTTTCAATGTATAGGCTATCAAAGATTAAATCCTATATATTGTGTCAAAGCATGTGTGTATCATTTCTACCTATAGCAACTGAGGTACAAGCGTTCAATTGAGTAAACACATGTTGGTTTTAAAAACCAATGGACCTTACCAGCTGTCCAGGCAGTCTCCTGAAATGTTAACTTTCTATGAATTGAGAAGTACTTATAAAAGGAACTGTGATTTCTATAGTAAAGTGAGATTTATTCAAATTAGCATTCTGAATTACTGCAGTTACCCAATGGGTCACAGGGGTTCTTTTTAAGAGGTTGCTTAACAGTGCTGCACTTTAGTTTCCTCACCTGTAAAATGGAAAATGGCAATTACAACTATCATTTTTGAGATTACTACAGGCTACAAATTCTTTTTTTTTTTTTTTTTTTGAGACAGAGTCTTGCTTTGTTGTCCAGGTTGGAGTGCCGTGGTGCAATCTTGTCTCATTGCGGCATTGACCTCCCAGGCTTAAGTGATGCTTGCACTTCAGCCTCCCAAGTAGCTGGTAGTACAGGCACGCACCCTCATGCTCAGCTAATTTTGTATTTTGTAGAGATGGGGTTTTGCCATGTTTCCCAGGCTGGTCTCAAACTCCTGGGCTCAAGTGATCCGCCTGCTTCACCTCTCAAAGTGCTGCGATTACAGGCATGAGCCACTGCACCTGGCCAATGCCACAAACTCCAAGTCCCGAGTACAGTGATGTCGCTTCTGACTTGTGGTTGTAGCATCTGTAAGGACACCACCATCTAACCAGTTACACCATCCAGGAACACAAGGGCCATCTCTGACACCTTCCACTCCTCATACTTTATATGCAATTTATCATAAGGTATTCAATAATTGGTAGCTATTATTATTTCCTCCATTCTACAGATGAGGACATGGAGTCTGAAGATTATTAAATAATTGGTCCATAAAAATCCTGGTAGGGAAGACATGGTAATACTGAATGAAATACAACTGAAGCTGGAAGACCAGGTAAGCCTTCCCTGATTTTCCACTGAGATGGGAAGGATGAATGATTATCAACCATTTAATGGTGATGTGGGAAATGTGGTCCAGGAAGATGGAAGCACATCCTAAAAGGCATGATTCAAGACACAATGCTTGGTATGTCTACAAACTTGACCTTAAATTAGTGTTTCTACGTGCCGAGTATGAAAGAAGTTGTTTAACCTGTGTAGTATCACTCAATCCTCAGAAAAACAGTGGGTGCTATTACTTGCTAATTTTATATATTAGGAAATTAATGTTTGGAGAGTGTTATATTTTGAATATTTGTGTCCTCTCCAAAATACATGTTGAAACTTAATCCCCAGTGCAAGAGTATTAACAGGTGAGGCTTTTAGGAGGTTATTAGGCTGTAAGTGCAGAATGGATGAGGGCTTATGAAAGGGCTGGAGAGAACTAACTTAGGCTCTTTTGCCCCTCCATCCCTTCTGTCCTGTGACACAGCTTTGCGCCCTCCAGGGGATACAGCAACAAGGCTTCATCTTGGAAGCAAAGACCAGGCCATCACCAGACACCAAACCTGCTGGTGTTTCGATCTTCAACTTTCAGCCTCCAGAATGGTGAGAAATACATTTCTATTATTTATAAATCATCTAGTCTCAGGTATTTTGTTATAATAGCATAAATGGACTAAGAGAGTTGTAACAGTCTCTATTATGCAGGATTGTTTTAAGTATTACAAAAAATAATAAATAAAAATATACTTTTTGAACTGTAAAGCAAGTTGTCCTCTCCTTCTTCCTTATCATAATATCATTAATATTATTTTTAAAGTATTTATTATTGACTACATGCTAGACACTGTTGATTACGTGCTAGGTATTTGATATACAAGGTTGAACAAAATAATATGATCCTTATCCTCATGAAGTTTATTTACAATGAGAGAGGCATTAATTTTTATATTCCCAATGCATGTAAACTTGTCCAGAGAGGAAATTGAGAAAGATGTCCTATGGGAATCACAACTGAATTGAGATCCAAAAGGTAGGTGAGTAGGTGTCTACTAGTTAAAGTAGAAGGAAAGCATTCTGTGCACCAAGACAGCTTGGGCAAACCCTGTGGAAGGCAGGAGGGCGTGTGGCTCATCAAGGGAAACTGGAGCACCAGGAAGCCTGAGAGATTGCCTGTGTGGTTAGAACCAGGCAGGGCTTTGTTGGCCAAGTTAAAGAATTCAGGCCAGGCGCAGTGGCTCAAGCCTGTAATCCCATCCCTTTGGGAGGCTGAGGCCGGTGGATCACGAGGTCAAGAGATGGAGACCATCCTGGTCAACATGGTGAAACCCCATCTCTCCTACAAATACAAAAAAAAAAAAAAAGTTAGCTGGGCATGGTGGCACGTGCCTGTAATCCCAGCTACTCAGGAGGCTGAGGCAGGAGAATTGCTTGAACCCAGGAGGCAGAGGTTGCGGTGAGCCGGGATCGTGCCATTGCACTCCAGCTTGGGTAACAAGAGTGAAACTCCGTCTCAAAAAAAAATTTGATTTTTTTTTTTTAAACTTGTTATCAATAGATTGGTTGAAGGGACTTGATCCTAATAGTGATGTTTTCCTAGGAAGAGGTCAAGGTAAGGTTTGCATTTCTAAAAGCTCACTCTAACTACTCTGTAGAGAATGAGTTAAAAGAATGTCTAGCGTGGAAGCACTGAGCCCGGTTAGTGGGCTACTTCAGCTATGGAGGGGGGGAAATATATCTGTGTCCTCTTTCCTTTGTCAATGCATTCTTTAAGGTAGTCTTCAAACGGTATATAAAAAAACAAATTGAATATGTTATCTTTATAAGATATGACTATGCTATTCTTGGCTCCGATCTAACATATCCCAAATCTGCTTTCATATTCATTTTCTCAGCTATTCATTCATCCGTCTGCCTCTCAGTTCATCTGTCAATTTGAAATTTATTCTGCACCTAGAATAGATAAGGCACTGTTATAGACAAAGATACAAAGATGAATAAAACTCTTACTCTATGCTTTATTAATACAATTTGTGAGACAAATAGGGAAACAATTTATACATGACTGGATAAAGCTAATGGATATATTTACATAAAAAGGAATTACTAACTGGCATACAATGATTCATTTTACAGACTTTCCATATCAATGTAAAAAAATAAGGAGTAAAATTTTCCTATGAATACTTTTATTTATTTTTTGGGGGATGGAGTCTCACTCTGTCATCAGGCTGGAGTGCAGTGGTGCAATCTTGGCTCACTGCAACATCTACCTCCCAAGTTCTAAGTGATTCTCCTGCCTCAGCCTCCCGAGTATCTGGGATTAGAGGCACATGCCACCATGCCTGGCTAATTTCTGTATTTTTTTTTTTAGTAGAGATGGGGTTTTACGTTGGCCAGGCTGGTCTCTGACACCCGCCTTGGCCTCCCAAAGTGCTGGGATTACAAGAATAAGCCACTGTGCCCAGCTATCAAATGATAAATATAGTAGAGACGACTGGTCATGTAGCCATTTGTTTTCCCCAGGCTACCTGAGTAAATATTTGCATATTTTAACAAATAATACAGTATTTAATTTTTCTTGAAGTATTTAATATCCTGAAGACTATTTTCCAAAGGTTTGACAAAAAGCTAACAAGAATAGACAATATAGAGAGGAATATAAATGAATTAACAGAGTTGAAAAACACAACACAAGAACTTAGCGAAATATGCACAAGTTTTAGTAGCCAAATTGATCAAGCAGAAGAGAGGATATCAGAGGTCGAAGACCAACCTAATGAAATAAAACGAGAAGACAAGAATAGAGAAAAAATGATAAAAAGGAATGAGCAAAGTCTCCAAGAAATATGGGACTATGTGAAAAGACCTAATTTACGTTTGATAGGTGTACCTGAATGTGACGAAAAGAATGAATCCAAGCTGGAAAATACTCTTCAGAATATAATCCAGGAAAATTTCCCCAACCTAGCAAGGCAGCCCAATATTCAAATCCAGGAAATACAGAGAACACCACAAAGATATTCCTCAAGAAGAACAACCCCAAGGCACATACTCATTAGATTCACCAGGGTTGAAATGAAGGAGAAAATACTAAGGGCAGCGAGAGAGAAAGATCAGGTTACCCACAAAGGGAAGCCTATCAGACTTACAGCAGATCTCTCAGCAGAAACCCTACAAGCCAGAAGAGAGTGGGGGCCAATATTCAACATCCTTAAAGAACAGAACTTTCAGCCCAGAATTTCATATCCAGCCAAACTAAGTTTCACAACTGAAGGAAAAATGAAATCTTTTATGAACAAGCAAGTACTCAGAGATTTTATTACCACCAGGCCTGCTTTACAAGAGCTTCTGAAAGAAGCATTACACATAGAAAGGAACAACCAGTATTAGCCTTTCTAAAAACATACCAAAAAGTAAAGAGCATCAACATAAAGAAGAATTTACATCAACAAATGGACAAAACAGCCAGTTAACATCAAATGGCAGTAATCCTAAATTTAAATCAACTAAATTCCCCAATCAAAAGATACAGCCAAAACCCAACAGTATGCTACATCCAGACCCATTTCACATGCAAGGATACCCAAAGACTCAAAACAAAGGGATGGAGAAAGATTTACCAACAAAATGGAGAGCAAAAATAAATAAATAAATTAAAACCAGGAGTTGCAATTCTCGCAACTGATAAAATAGATTTGAAAGCAACAAAGATATAATGGTAAAAGGATCAATGCAACAATAAGAGCTAACGATCCCAACACCCAGATACATAAGACCTGTAAAGAGACTTAGACTCCCTAGACTCCCACACAACAATAGTGGGAGACTTCAACATCAATATTAGATAGATTGACAAGACAGAAAATTAATAAGGATATCCAGTACTTAAACTCAGATCCAGAACAAGTAAACTCAATAAATATTTATAGAGCTCGCCACTTTAAATACACAAAATATACATTCTTGTCAGTACCACATCACACTTATTCATAGGTTTAAATGAAATATTGATCAGCCATTATTAAGCACAATTATTGGCAGAAAAGAGGTTTTTCAATACCCATTTTTAGAATAAAGCAACATTCCCATTCTCTCTCCCTCTTTTTCTTTCCCTTTTTTCCTGTCCTTCACTCCTTTTTTTCTTTCTTTCCTTGTCTCCTTTCTTAAAAAAAAAAATTTTTTTTTAAGCTTTTTTCATTAGAACAATAGCAGTATTATGTGCCTTTTGACTTTTTTTTTTATGTTACTAGACAGGACATAAAAATATTGGGCTGTTGAGTTAAAAAAATTTATGGTTAACACTGGAGAAATATCATTAAACATTTTATCTCTCTCTCTCTCTCTCTCTATATATATATATATATATATATATATATATATATATATATATATATATACACACATACATACATCCAAATGCATGTAAAATTTGTCCAGGGGGAATAGTAAAAGTGAGCTAGACCAGTGTATGTGGATGAAGAATCATGACCACCTGATCTCTGGGCCTCCCATCTTCATAATGAGCAAAACTTGTACTGTCATGTTCTTCATTAATTCATCCCTGCCCGGAAGAGGAGGATTTTCAACAGGTCATTGTAACCTGGATATAGCAACTAATCTGGTGATAGTTATTTTTGTATTCCTCTAATTTTTTCTTTCCTTTCTCCCTGTGTAACCATGTAATGTGAAACAATGAGTGGTTGCTATGGCTTAAATGTGTCTGCAGCAAAGCATGTGTTAGAAAGTTAATCCCTCAATGCAACAGTGTTGGGAGGGGGAGCCTAATGAGAGGCCACGAGGGTGGAGTGAATGACTAGTAACTCCAGGTTCTTCAGCTTTTGTACTCTGGAACTTGCACCAACAGCCTGCTGGGGCTCTCAAGCCTTTGACCTCTGACTGAGAGTTGCACCTCTGGCCTCCTTGGTTCTTGGGTCTTCTGATTTGAACAGAGCCATACTACTGCTCTGGTTCTCCAGCTTGCAGATGGCCTACCATAGGACTTCTCCACCCCCAAAACCAATTCTCCTAATAAAAACCCTCTCATTTTCATCTATCTATCTATCTATCTATCTATCTATCTATCTATCTATCATCATCATCATCATCTATTTATCCTATCGGTTATCTCTCTGGAGAACCCTGACTGATACATTGATACACTATTCATTTGCAAAACCAGAATGCAGGGGCAGATGACATCTTCTGGAACTATGTGGAGTCCCCTTGTTTAAAGTAAAAGTCCTAGTATAATCCATACAGTTATTTAGTCAGCAAGCACTGAGTCCAGTAAGGGTGCCCTCTAGGGAGCATTCAATGGCTTCTATCTCATCACTGACAATAATGACTTAGGTAATTACTAAAAAAAAAGAAGTAAGAGTCACTCCATGTTAATGAGGACTTTGTAATTTAAGCTAGTCTTGGGTTTATTAACAGAATACAAATCACTAATTTAGTATGGAAAAAAAATTATTGTTGTTTGCAGTAAGCTTTCACTACCTACGAATAAACAAGCAATTTTCCCCCTACTTATTCTTATTTCTCTCTTGCCAACTTTGGAGACATGTGTAACATTAATCAGTTTTCAGTGATGTTTTATTCCCTAATATTATTTAAAGCCAGATTATACCCTGAGAAGTCAAAAAAGCAGCTACTTATTTGGGGTTAGGATTTAAACTACTCACCAGTACTAGAGGTTCTAATTTTGAAATTAGTGTGATTTTGTATGCTAGTATACTAGTATAATTTAGTATAATTTTGAATTCAGTAGATGTGGTAGCTATTTTTAAAATATAATAATCACTAAGAGTTACTGATTATTTAATGATTTTCCAGGCACTGTTATACCTTTGACATGCATAACCTCATTTCATTCTCTCTACACAATATCCTGGCGTAGGTAACATGATTATAACCATTTTGTGGAATAGGAAACTAATCTTGGGTGGATTAAATAAACTGCCTATCATTGCACAACTAGTAAATGGCAGGACTCAGCTTAAAAGTATATCTGACTAGTAGGCTGTGCACTTTAACCTCTCAGCCATTTTACTGCATATGCATTATATTATATTGCCCAGATTCACTGTCACATAAATCTGCTAGATTATTAATTATCATTATAGTCATCCATTTAAGAGATAATTACTAAGTGTTATTTATGTGCTACTTTGGAGGAAAAGCATCAACTCTTGTACATCCCTCTAGGAGTTACACAAAATGGGAAAAGGTACAGAGACGTGCACACTGTAATTTCAAAAGCCAATAGCTAAGTAGCACTACATGAATAAAAGATGATGCCCCGGATTAAGATACATATGAACAGTAATGTTGCTTCAAACACAAGAGAAAGGCTCTCTCTTATTTGTGAGGCAGTTTGGTGGTTAAAAGTCGATTCTGGACTGAGGCTGCCTGGGTACGAATTTGTAGCCCTATGTTGTTGGGAAAGTCACATGCTATAGTTTCTCCAACTGTAATTTAGGAATAAAATCAATTCCTATCCCACAGGAGACTCTGTGAGGATTAAATGTATCTATTACTTAGAAGCTTATAATCAGCTTTAGCCAGCATTGATGTTAATGCTGAAATCTACCCATTTTCTACCTAGTACTTACGAGGTTTGACATTTCTTCTCTAAACCACCATGTATTACTTGTCTCTTACTGAAATTTATTTTCCCTATTTGTAAAATTTATTTATTGTTTATTTTTTTGGTGGGTGAGGGCTGTTTGTTTTCTGATACTCTGGCCATTTTGATCCTTTGCTAGAGAATCTCATTCCATTTCCATTTGGATATTCTCATTCACTTTAAGAGACTCAATCCTCTTCTTTCTGTGCTACAGTGCCATCACCTTTCTTGATAGACAAACGATACTGGTCAGTCTGAAAAGAAAATCTTTTGGAAGAAAGAATACAGCCAGAGAGTGAGTTATGAGTTCATATGTTTTCTGAGCATATCTGCTTACTTTGCTTATATCAGATTATGCTAAAGGACTTTTACTTGTCTGTTCCATACCCACGTAATGGATGTCATACTTATGAAGAGAGTATGATCTCTCTTCTGTTTTCCAACTTGCCATAGAAAATGTTAAATCACCTGAGGTCCAGGATCTCAGCCTAATATAATTCAATAGGATAATCAGAGTTGACATGAACCATGATAAATGGATTTAGAATAGCTGCTGGCCCTTCTTTGTTAACAATGGTATTGAGATTTGCAGTTTCCATACCTGGCTGGCCATCAAAACCCCATAGTGTGCTTGTTAAATACAGACCAGTCCTTGCTCTCACCTCTCCCACCCTCTCTGTATGTCACCTTTATCTCCAGTGATCTGATTCAGCAAGTCTGAGGTGGGGCTTAGAAATCTGTATTTTTAAGACTGGGACTCAATAAGATCATTTATGCATGTACTCATGAGACATGGACTTGGTAATAATCATAATAAGATTCCCTTTTGTTTTCTGTATTGACAAATTGAAAAGTAACTTATTTTAAAACAAGATTCAATTTTACTTAGCCTTCTTTCTTGGGTTTTAATGAACTCCCTAGTCTCTACTGGGGAAAAGGGGTGAAAAAACAGCAGTCATTATTAGCTTGTTAGATTAGCAGAATCAGAATTTTCAAGCTGAAAGCAATACTAAAGATAAAGTCATTATTTCTTCACTTTGCAGATACAGACATAACTTTCTGTATAATGGCAGATTATGATGAGAATACTAAGATCCACAGACATTGTGAATTCCCGAAGTGATACAGTTAACTGGAACAAATTCTTGATTCCCAGAATATTCAGTTTCTTCATTTTTCTAATAATCCCTCAAATAGACTGGATCTGTGTCTCAATTTATGGCATTTATGCTAACCAAATCATTGTGTTTGTTTTTAAAAAATATAGCATAGTTTAAAAAATATTTAGACCAGGCATGATGGCTCATGCCTGTAATCTCAACACTTTGGGAGGCTGAGGCAGGAGGATTGCTTGAGCTCTGAAGTTCAAGACCAGCCTGGGCAACAAAGGGAGACCTTGTCTGTAAATAAAAATAAAAATAAAAAATAAAAAAATTAGCTGAGCATGGTGGCACATGCCTGTAGTTCCAGCTACTCAAGAGGGTGAGGTTGGAGAATCGCTTGAGTGTGGGAGATTGAGGTTGCAGTGAAATATGGTCTGATTGTGCCACTGCATTCTAGCATAGGTGACAGAGCAAGCCTCTGTCTAAAAAAAAAAGAAAAGAAAAGAAAAGAAAACTAAAGAAAGGCATAGTAAGTATAAGCAGCATTCTTTTTTTATCAAATACCTCTTAGAACCACATTTTGAGAATTAAATGGAATCTTACCTTTAAGAGGCACCTTGACATCAAGGCCATAGAATAAAGGCAAGAGAGAAGAACAAGAATAGAAACAGAAACTGCAGAAGAAAAAGAAGAAGATTATGTAAATCTGAATTTCTGTCGTGCGATTCAGGTAGTACAAAACCTCTGCTTTTCCATATTGCTCAAGTCTAACCACTTAACACATGAACATCAAGTACCTTTTTGTTTAAAAATATCCGCACCTTTTATTTAGCTACTGACAGAGAGTACCAGTGTTCAACTAACATTGATTCATATATTTTAGAGTCATGAGGGGGTCTTACAAACAACTGGTCTAAGCTCCCGATTTTATAGATAAGAAAAATAATCACAGAGCAGTAAATCAATAGTTTAATTACATACAATTTATGGCACAGTGAGGGCTAAAGCTTAGATAGCCTGAGCCCTATTTCATTATATATCACTGTCTCTATCTTTCACACATGAGAGGGTATTTCAGAAACACAAAATATGATCAGAACATAAACTTAATCACTCAGTGGTATCTTTTTTTTTGGTTAATATGTTGGGTTTTAGGATTAAGGTACAGCAGGGAGAATATTAATCCATAGGCTAAATATATACTTAATTACTCATAGTGGAAGATTTCAGAGAAGGGTATGGACATTATTAATAATTACATTGGGTTGACAGGTAAAAACTGGGTCCGTCCTGGGCAAGTGAGGGTGGGTGGTCATGCTATTGGCATCAAACCTGCTTCTGTATCAATGGACATTTCAGGTAATAAATGTGTGATGTTATTCCAGCTTTTTACCTCTGAGATAGACTTCTCCTTATTTGACTCATGGAAGTTAAATGGAGTCTGATTTGTTTTCTTCACCAAAAATCTTCATTTGAGAAATGTAATTGGATGGGCAAACAGTGCTCGAGTAGCCTGGGTGTATAACTAACTGTATACTAACTGTAAAAAGTCATGGGTCAAGTCAGTTTCTTTTTTTTCTTTTTTTTGAGACGGAGTCTCACTCTGTCAGCCAGGCTGGAGTGCAATGGTGCAATCTCAGCTCACTGCAACTTCTGCCTCTCGGGTTCATGTGATTCTCCTGCCTCAGCCTCCCAAGTAGCTGGGACTACAGATGCATGCCACCACGCCCGGCTATTTTTTTGTATTTTAGTAGAGACGGGGTTTCACCATGTTGATCTCTTGACCTCATGATCCAGCTGCCTCAGCCTCCCAAAGTGCTGGGATTACAGGTGTGAACCACCACACCCAGCGGGTCAGGTCAGTTTTTTAAAAAATAACTGATTTCCTTGGTGGTTTACTTTTATTGAGTCAGTAAGTCTTTTACTTGATTATCACACTCCAGGAACAGAGTCTTGGACACATCTGGGAATGAGAGTTATGTTTGGCATTCTCGTATTGTGAACGTTATTGGCATATTTCCTTTAACGCTACTGCTTATAAGGTTCTTGCCTCACTATGGCTTAATTCTACAAACGAGTTATGAATATGGCTCTAAGAGGCATGTATTGGTGATGAGTCTATTATTATGAAAACCAGAAATGTGCTTTTTCTCATTCCTTGAAGGTAAACTTATAGCAGGAGAAGTTCAAGAATGAGAGTAATGGATGAATTCCCATTCCCATTATTCCTATGAGAAGATCAGATATCAGAGGAGATGCTCATCACTTAGTCTATAATGAGAGTCTTAATCTCTGCAGTGTGGTGGGCAGATCATGCCATTTGAAATCAGACACCCTGACTCTGATCTTGACTTGCCATAAATTGGTTATATAATTTTGGGCAAATTGTTTAATTTCTTTGAGCCTTTTTTTTTTTTTTTGAGACGGAGTTTCGCTCTTGTTACCCAGGCTGGAGTGCAATGGCGCAACCTCGGCTCACCGCAACCTCCGCCTCCTGGGTTCAGGCAATTCTCCTGCCTCAGCCTCCTGAGTAGCTGAGATTACAGGCACGCGCCACCATGCCCAGCTAATATTTTGTATTTTTAGTAGAGACGGCGTTTCACCATGTTGACTAGGATGGTCTCAATCTCCTGACCTCGTGATCCACCGGCCTTGGCCTCCCAAAGTGCTGGGATTACAGGCTTGAGCCACCACGCCCGGCTGAGCCATTGTTTTACTATCTATATAAAAGGGGATCATAACATCTGTGGTGTCTGTCTCATAGAGTAATTATGAGAAGCAGATGAAACGATGGCAGTGGAAGTGCTCTAGATAAGGTACATACAGATATTATGCTCTAGATAAGTGCTGCACACAGCTGAAGCAATTTTGCTAGGTTTGTTGTTACCACCTGATTCATACTGTGTGCATGGAAATAAGCAGTAAAGAAGAGATATTCCATGTACCCTGAGTGGGTGTTCAAGTACCATAAGGGAAGAATGAAGAGTATGTCTGACGTAAGGAATCTTTAGCCTCTTTACTAGATTAAGGGTGTGGAGAACTGAGGTCAAGTGAGTAGAATGTACATCATAAACCTCATCTCTAGTCAAATATCTAATCAGAAGTCAACTGGATTGTTTTTGAAGTGGCTGAATTTGCTACCCTATGTGAAATATGCAGTGTTGACAATTAGATCCTTATTTTCTTTCAAGTGGATAATTACCCCATTATCATAAATGTTTAGGAAGTTCAGATCTGTAAATAATACTGAGCAAAAGAATTGTGAAAAAGTTCACATTTAATTCCAACAATTAACATGATCTTAATCTCCCTTCTTCCAAAATTGTTGAGAGTTTTAGTTAGAGAATGTCTAGGGTAGTGACATTGATAGATTTTTTTTTTTAATTCTAACCCCCCACACTTTTTTTTTAAAACCTCCGCTGGATGAGGACTGAATGGGTATCATCAAGTTTTGGGAACAGAATCGCCTTAACCTTGAATTCTTCCTTGAGCTAGCCCTCGTGTAGCTTGTGAATTAGCAGAGAGATAGTCAAGAACTGGCCATTCAAAAGTTTGGAAAATGGAAGACATTAAATGTGGTCTCTGACAAACAGGGAAGCTGAAAGCAATCCCTGTCTTCTCTGGGGCTTCTTTCCAATCACTGGGAAATTTACTGTACATTAACATTGCCTCATTAAGTCCTGCATTAAGTCCTAACTAAATAGTCCCTTCTGAAATCTGGGAAATTCAAATTTAAAATTTTGCAGAGAATGTATACTTTGCATTGGAAATTTAAAAAATTACACTTTTAGAATTTGACTTACACTTTTTTAGTGTTTCCTTTTTCACATAAGTGTCCTCACTGGTTCCTCATGGAACCCATGGGAGGAAGAAAGGGCAAGTGTTATCATCCCTGTTTTAGAGACATGGCTTAGACAGAGGAAGTGAAGTTACTTACTTACCTAAGGTCAAATGAGTACCTACAGACTCAGCCTATATAAAAATCTGGGTGTCTGGTGGTCTGGCTACTTGAGCCCACCAACTCCCTTTAACTTCATATATATGGATAATTATAGAGGCAATCTGGGATAAACCAAATTCTAATCATTGTCACAACAAGAGCAGATAGTTTGCTATTTTCTTCTTGTGTGCCTATGGAAGCTACTGTAAAACAGCCACATCTTTTTACTACACAGGGAGTCAGGTAGCTACTTTCAGTCAATCTGACTGGAAAGCCGCAGAAAAACCTCTTTGGCATCTTTGCTGTTACTCTTGCAGAATGTTCCTGGTGTCTTGGGCCAGACTTTTTTTTTTTTTCAATTATATTTTAAGTTTTGGGATACATGGGCAGAACGTGCTAGTTTGTTACATAGATATACATGTGCCATGGTGGTTTCCTGCATCCATCAACCCATCATCTTCATTAGGTATTTGTCCTAATGCTATTCCTCCCCTTGCCCCATCCCCCAACAGGTCCTGATATGTGATGTTCTTCAAGCTGTGTCTATGTGTTCTCATTGTTGAACACCCACTTATGAGGGAGAACATGTGGTTTTCTATTCCTGTGTTAGTTTGCTGAGAATGATTGTTTCTAGCTTCATTCATGTCCCTGCAAAGGACATAAACTTATTCTTTTTTATGGCTGTATAGTATTCCATGGTGTACATGTGCCATAATTTCTTTATCCAGTCTAACATTGATGGGCATTTGGGTTGGTTCCAAGTATTTGCTATTGTGAATAGTGCTGCAATAAACATATGTGTGCATGTGTCTTTATAGTGGAATGATTTATGCTCCTTTGGGTATATACCCAGTAATGGGATTGCTGGGTCAAATGGTATTTCTAGTTCTAGATCCTTGAAGAATCACCACATTGTCTTCCACAATGGTTGAACTATTTATACTCCCACCAACAGAGTAAAAGCATTCCGATTTCTCCACATCCTCTCCTGCATCTGTTATTTCCTGACTTATTAATGATTGCCATTCTAATGGGTGTGAGATGGCATCTCATTATGGTTTTGATTTGCATTTCTCTAATGACCAGTGATGATGAGCTTTTCTTCATATGTTTGTTGTCTGCATAAATGTCTTCTTTGGAAAAGTGTCTGTTCATATCCTTTGCCCACTTTTTTATGGGGCTGTTTTTTTCTTGTAAATTTGTTTAAGTTCCTTGAAGATTCTGAATATTAACCCTTTGTCAGATAGATAGATTGCAAAAATTTTCTCCTATTCTGTAAGTTGCCTGTTTGCTATGATGATAGTTTCTTTTGCTGTGCAGAAGCTTTTTAGCTTAATTAGATCCCATTTGTCAATTTTGGCTTTTGTTGCAATTGCTTTTGGTGTTTTAGTCATGAAGTTTGCCCATGCCTATGTCCTAAATGGTATTGCTTAAGTTTTCTTCTATGGTTTTTACGGTTTTATGTTTTATGTATGAATCTCAATCCATTTTGAGTTAATTTTTGTATAAGGTGTAAGGAAGGGGTCCAGTTTTCGTTTTCTGCATATGGCTAGCCAGTTTTCCCAACCATTTATTAAATACAGAATCCTTTCCCCATTGCTTGTTTTTGTCAGTTTTGTCAAAGATCAGATGATTGTAGATGTGTGGCATTATTTCTGAGGCCTCTGTTCTGCTCTATTGCTCTATATTTCTGTTTTGGTACCAGTACCATTCCCTTTTGGTTAGTGTAGCCTTATAATATAGTTTGAAGTTAGGTAGCCTGATGCCTCCAGCTTTGTTCTTTTTGCTTAGGAATGTCTTGGCTATACAGGTTCTTTTTTGGTTCCATATAAAATTTAAAGTAGTTTTTTTTTTTTTAATTCTGTGAAGAAAGTCAATGGTAGCTTGATGGGGACAGCACTGAATCTATAAATTACTTTGGGCAGTATGAACATTTTCACAATATTGATTCTTTCTATATATGAGCATGGACTTTTTCCATTTGTGTTCTCTCTTATTTCCTTGACCAGTGTATTGTAGTTCTCCCTGAAGAGGTCCTTCACATCCCTTGTAAGTTGTATTCCTGGGTATTTTATTCTCTTTGTAGCAATTGTGAATGAGAGTTCACTGATAATTTGTCTCGCTGTCTATTACTGGTGTATAGGAATGCTTGTGATTTTTGCCCATTAATTTTGTAACCTGAGACATTGTTGAAGTTGTTTATCGGCTTAAGTAGTTTTGGGGCTGAGATGATGGGGTTTTCTAAATATACAACCATGTAATCTGCAAACCCACATAATTTGACTTCCTTTGTTTCCATTTGAATACACTTTGTTTCTTTCTCTTCCCTGATTTTCCTGGCCAGAACTTCTAATACTATGTTGAATAGGAGTGGTGAGAGATGGCATCCTTATCTTGTACAGGTTTTCAAAGGGAATGCTTCCAACTTTTGCCCATTCAGTATAATATTGGCTGCGGGTTTGTCATAAATAGCTCTCATTATTTTGAAATATGTTCCATCAATACTTAGTTTATTGAGTGTTTTTAGTATGAAGCAATGTTGAATCTTTTCAAAGGCCTTTTCTACATCTATTGAGATAATCATGTGTTTTTTGTCACTGGTTTTGTTTATGTGATAGATTACGTTTGTTGATTTGCATATGTTGAACCAGGCTTGAATCCCAGAGATGAAGCTGACTTGATCATGGTGGATAAGCTTTTTAATGGGCTGCTGGATTTGGTTTGGCAGTATTTTATTGAGGATTTTCACATCAATGTTCATCAGGAATATTGGCCTGAGTTTTTCTTGTTGTTGTTGTTGTGTCCCTGCCAGGTTTTGGTACCAGCATGATGCTGGTCTCATCAAAAGTTAGGGAGGAGTTCCTCTTTTTTTACTGTTTGGAATAGTTTCAGAAGGAATAGTATCAGCTCCTCTTTGTACCTCTGGTAGAATTCATTTGTGAATTCATCTCGTCTTGGGCTTTTTTTGGTTGGTAGGCTATTAATTACTGCCTCTATTTCAGAACTTGTTATCGGTCTATTCAGGGATTCTACTTCTTCATGGTTTAGTCTTGGGAGGGTGTATGTGTCTAGGAATTTATCCATTTCTTCTAGATTTTTTAGTGTATTTGTGTAGTGGTGTTTATAGTATTCTCTGATGGTAGTTTATATTTCTGTGGGATCAGTGGTGATCTCTCCTTTATCACTTTTTATTGTGTCTATTTGATTCTTCTTTCTTTTTACTTTATGTGTCTGCCTAGCAGTCTATCTATTTTGTTAATCTTTTAGAAAAACCAGCTCCTGGATTCATTGATTTTTTGAAGGTTTTTGTGTCTCTAACTCCTTCAGTTCTGCTCTGATCTTAGTCATTTCTTGTCTTCTGCTAGCTTTTGAATTTCTTTCCCCTCACTTCTCTAGTTCTTTTAATTGTGATGTTAGGGTGTTGGTTTTAGATCTTTCCTGCTTTCTCCTGTGGACATTTGTTACTGTAAATTTTCCTCTAAACACTGCTTTAGCTGTGTCCCAGAGATTCTGGTATGTTGTGCCTTCACTCTCACTGGTTTCAAATAACTTACTTATTTCTGCCTTAATTTCATTATTTACCCAGTTGTCATTAAGGCGCAGGTTGTTCAGCTTCCATATAGTTGTGTGGTTTTGAATGAGTTTCTTAATCCTGAGTTCTAATTTAATTGCACTGTAGTCTGAGAGACTGTTTGTTATAATTTCCAATCTTTTGCATTTCTGAGGAGTGTTTTACTTCCAATGGTTGATTTTAGAATAAGTGCTATGTGGTGCTGAGAAGAATGTATATTCTGTTGATTTGGGATGGAAAGTTCTGTAGATGTCCATTAGGTCTGCTTGGTCCAGAGCTGAGTTCAAGTCCTGAATATCCTTGTTAATTTTCTGTCTTATTGTTCTGTCTAATATTGACAGTCAGGTGTTAAATTCTCCCACTATTAATGTGTAGGAGTCTAAGTCTCTTTGTATGTCTCTAAGAACCTGCTTTATGAATCTGGGTGCTCCTGTATTGGGTGCATATATATTTAGGATAGTTCACTCTTCTTGTTGATCTTTTTACCATTATGTAATGCCCTTGTCGTTTTTTTTGTTTTTTGTTGGTTTAAAGTCTATTGTATCAGAAACTAGAATTGCAACTCCTGCTTTATTTTGCTTTCCATTTCTTGGTAAATTTTCCTCCATCCCTTTATTTTGAGTCTATGTGTGTCTTTGGATGTGACATGGTCTCTTGAATACAGAAAACTGATGAGTCTTGATTCTTTATCCAATTTGTCAGTCTGTGCCTTTTAATTGGGGCATTTGGCCTATTTGCATTTAAGGTTAATAATGTTACATGTGAATTTGATCCTATCATAATGATGCTAGCTGGTTATTTTGCCCATTAGTTGATGTAGTTTCTTCATAGTTTTGATGGTCTTTACATTTTGGTTTGTTTTTGCAGTGGCTGGTGCTGGTTTTTCCTTTCCATATAGTGTTTCCTTCATGAGCTCTTGTAAGGCAAGGCTGGTGGTGACAAAATCCCTCATCCTTTGCATGTCTATAAAGGATTTTATTTCTCCTTCATTTATGAAGCTTAGTTTGGCTGGATATGAAATTCTGGGTTAAAAATTCTTTCCTTTAAGAATGTTGAATATTGGATCCCACTGTTCTGTCTTGTAGAATTTCTGCTGAGAGATCCACTGTTAGTGTGATGGGCTTCCCTTTGTGGGTAACCCAACCTTTCTCTCCAGCTGCCCTTCACATTTTTTCCTTTATTTCAACCTTGGTGAATCATATGTCTTAGAATTGCTCTTCTTGAGGAGTATCTTTGTGGCGTTCACTGTATTTCCTGAATTTGAACATTTGCATGTCTTGCTAAGTTGGAGAAATTCTCCTGGATAATATCCTGAAGTGTGTTTTCAAACTTGGTTCCATCCTCCCCATCACTTTCCGGTACACAAATCAAACGTAGGTTCAGTCTTTTCACATATTCCCGTATTTTTTGGAGGCTTTGTTCATTCCTTTTCATTCTTTTTTCTTTAATCTTATCTTCATGCTTTATTCCATTAAGTTGATCTTCAATCTCTGATATCCTTTCTTCTGCTTGATTGACTCAACTATTGATACTTGTGTATGCTTCACAAAGTTCTTGTGCTGTTTTTCAGTTACAGCAGGTTATTTATGTTCTTCACCAAACTGGTTATTCTATTTAGCAATTCCTCTAACCTTTAATTAAGGTTCTTAGCTTTCTTGCAGTGGGTTACAACATGCTACTTTAGCTCAAAGGAGTTTGTTATTACCCACCTTCTGAGGCCTGCTTCTGTCAATTCATCAAATTCATTCTCTGTCCAATTTTGTTCCCTTGCTGGCAAGGGGTTGTGATCCTTTGGAGGAGAAGAGGCATTCTGGTTTTGGGAATTTTCAGCCTTTTTGCACTGATTTTTCCTTATCTTCATGGATTTATCTACCTTCGGCCTTTGCTGTTGGTGACCTTTGGATGGAGTTTTTGCATGGTTGTCCTTTTTATTGATGTTGATGCTATTGCTTTTTGTTTGTTTTTCTTCTAACAGTCAGGCCCCTCTTCTCCAGGACTGCTGGGGTTTGCTGGGAGTCCACTACAGACTCTGTTTGCCTGGGTATCACCAGTGGAGGCTGCAGAACAGCAAATATTGCTGCCTGCTTCTTCCTCTGGAAGCTTTGTCCCAGAGGGGCACCCACCATATGCCAGCTGGAGCTCTCCTGTATGAGGTGTCTGTTGACCCATGCTGGGATATGTCTCCCTGTCAGAAGGCATGGAGGTCAGGGACCCATTTGAGGAGGCAGTCTGTCCCTTTGCAGAACTTGAGCACTGTACTGGGAGATCTGATGCTCTCTCCAGAGCCAGCAGGCAGGAACATTGAAGGCTGCTGAAGTTGTACCCACATCTGCCCCTTCCCCCAGGTCTCTGTCCCAGGGAGATGTGAGTTTTCTCTATAAGCCCCTGACTAGGGCTGCTGCTTTTCTTTCAGAGATGCCCTGTCCAGAGAGGAGGAATCCAGAGAGGCAGTCTGGCTACAATGGCTTTGTGTTGCTGCAGTAGGCTCTGCCCAGTCTGAACTTCCCAACAGCTTTGTTTATACTGTGAGGGGAAAATCACCTATTCAAATCTCAATAATGGCAGTGCCCCTCCCTGCATCAAGCTCGATTGTCTCAGGTCGAGTTCAGACTGCTGTGTCGGCAGCGAGAATTTCAAGCTGGTGGATCTTAGCTTGCTGGGTTTGGTGTGGGTGGGATCTGCTGAACAAGACTACTTGGCTCCCTGGCTTCAGCCCTCTTTCCAAGGGAGTGAATAGTTCTGTCTTGCTGGTGTTTCAGGTTTCACTGAGGTATGAAAAAAAACTCCTGCAGCTAGCTTGTTGTCTGCCCAAATGGCCGCTCGCTTTTGTGCTTGAAACCCAGGGCCCTTGTGGTGTAGGCACCCGAGGGAATCTCCTGGCCTCTGGGTTGTGAAGACCATGGGAAAAGTGTAGTATCTGGGCTGGAGTGCACCATCCTTCATGGCTTCCCTTGGCTAGTGAAGGGAGTTCCCCAACCCATTTGCACTTCTACTTATCCCCCATAGGCTGCACCCACTGTCTAAGAAGTCCCATTGAGATTAACTGGGTACCTCAGTTGGAAATGCAGAAATCATCCACCTTCTGCATTGGCATTGCTGGGAGCTACAGACTGGAGCTGTTCCTATTTGGCCATCTTGCCCGAAAATTCCAGACTTTTTTTTATTGTGCAAGGCTGAGTAGCTCACTGCTGCTTGTTCAGTATCCCAGCCTGAGCTCTGTCCCTTCTCCTACCACACACACATTTCCAAGTGCCCTCTTTAAGAGCCACAATGTTATACCACTCAAAAACACTGGCTGACTTGGAGGAAGCAGCTGTTCTTTCAGATCACTGGGGAAGTGGCAGGACAACATAATTATCATCTATCAATCCAAGTTTCTAACTTATTGGTGAGGTGAAACTGCAGCACAATGATGAAAGGTCTTTTTATGAACGATAATGGGAAAGATTAAAAAAGGTGCTAAAAGATTTTTTTTTAAAAAAAGAGCAAAGTAGGGTAATAAAACACTGAAGAAACTTTTGGAAAGGAAATGAAGATGAGGATGGGGAAACTAAGGAAAGAAAACACAGGAAAAAATAAAAAAACAACACAAAAGACAAACATTTGAAGGTCAGGTTACTGATGGGAGACTTTGCTGGCATTCTGGTGCCTGACTGAAGGTGAGGGCTAGGTTTCCTGTAACTACACCTGCCTCGGCAAGACACACAATAACTGAGAAGCCAGAAAGAAAATACAGTGAGCAATATCAATACCACTTTCTGATTAAACAAAGAATAAGTTAGTTATTGAACTTGACACATACCTTTTCTTCTAAGTCCTTTATTTGTCTTTTCTGGATGTCTGTTTTATCTTCTAAGTCACGAATTCTCTGAAGAAAGAAAAAAGAGAAAGCATCAGTGGCTGTTCAGTTGTGTGAAAAAATCGTTCACCAAACTAAAACACGAAACTTCCTGTAAGAACATGAATATTTGTCCAAGCAGCTGGAAATATCACATGTATGTTTTTCCCTACCCAAAAATGTGTTGTATGTTTCAGAAATTATCTACACTTCTGGTAAAAATCATTGCTATTGATTATCTTTTCAAAAAATATTTGCCACCCTTTCTACTGTACCTACCCCTGTAGACCCCTTCCTAGTGAGTTTTGGTCCCTCCCCACTGACCTTAGGTTTGACAAACAGACTTGTTTTCGCTAGTGTAATGTGAGTTGGAATAAGATGTGGGAATATCAAATTCTTATAGAGGGGGCAGTGTGTCCCAAAACTAGACAGCAAGAAATAAGTTTTGTTAGGAACCATTTGGATTAAGATTTTGGTTGTTTCTTTCCACATTAAAGATGGCTGAGGCTGAATCACATAGATGTAAACAATCCAATAGTTCTTTCTTAACCTTTTTTCTTAACCCGATTTCAACCCTGGTTCAAGATAGAATTTTCTCACAAATGGAACTGGTCAATTCTCATAAAACAAAGTAGAGGTTACACATCAACAAACATTCCAAGGAGAGAACTGATAAATTAGGGAAAAAACAGAAGAACATAACAAACATAACACAAGCCATCCTAAAGACTGTCTTTGAACTTACCTCTCAATTATGTACCAAATTCCACTAATTTAAACACTGAAGACTTGAAATCAACATTACGTAACGATTATTTACAAGTAAAATTAAGTCTTTATATTTATATCAGCAATCTGAAGGCTTTTAGTGCTCATGTACCTGGTTATACAATGCAGGCTTCTGATTTAATACCTCTGTTGGGAATAATTAGAAAATAGAGAAATGGAGTCTATGAAGAAAACACTAGAAGCCAAATGGGATGGTAATGTAGAAAGAGAGGTTTTGATAATGCAATAGTAGGAGAATAAAAAGGAAGCTAGAACAAAGGATACTCGAACTTGGAAATCATATCTCCTTCTCTTTAAAACAGTGGATCTCAACTGTTTATTTCCCCCTGCCCTCACCAGGGACATTTGGCAGTTCTGAATATTTTTTTAAGTTAATTACTATGCTTACTTAAGTTGTGTGATTCAGTGGCTAATTTACTATATTCACAAAATTGTGCGACCATCACCACTATCTAAATGTGTTGACATTTTTGCATTGTCACAACTGGGAGTGTGTGCATCTAGCATCTACCAAGTAGAAGCCAGGAATGCTACTAAACCTTCTATAAGGCACAGAACAGCCACCTAAAAAAGAATAAAGAATTACCTGCTTCAAAATTTCAGGAGTGCTGAGATTGAGAAACTCTGCTTTAAAGTAAGGGAGCTGAGGTTTGTGCAACAAGGGATGGTATGTTTTGGTCAGAGTTAGAACATAAAGGTTAACCTTGAAATTATGCCATAATGAATGCTGGAGAAAGGGATGGGATTGGAATGTTGATGGTATGTGTATACATGTGTGATGTGTGTGCTGGTGTATATTTCCATACCGCTGTCAATGCTCCATAGGTACACAGTAAAGAATACATTTGCTAGATATTTCCACCTTGAGTGTGCAAGTAATTTCTTGGCATGTCTGCTGGATGTGGAGGCAAGTACTATATGGAAAAAATCATGAATATGTAAAATTACTGCAGTATCTATTCCTCCATCATGTCTATGCTTGTTGGGCCCTCCTTACATGCTCATGACTGTGCTGAATGTAATGTACAGGACAGATAAGGTATCAATTAATTCCCGATTTGAAAGAACTATCAGATCCAGATGGGATGACAAAATTAAAGAGTAAAGGAAAACAATGGGAAAAGCTGAATAACTTTACCACCCATCTCCAATTCCTAGTACAGTGTTTACCATGGAGAAGCTGTCCATACATATTTTTTAGTTAAGTAAATGTGTTATGCTACATCATATGATGTATGCTTGATTTCTTTTTGCTTCCCATCCCTTTGCCATCCATCCAACAGGAAAGCTTGTTGGACTCAAACATTCCTTTTCTACCCACTTCTTTTTCTCTCTACTGCTACCAAGTTCACCAAGTCATTGTCTTCCCTCATCAGGACTGGTGTGGCACCTTCTACTTGCTCTTCCTGCCTCTTATTTTGACCATCCTACGTCATCTATAGCAGGCTCAGAATGTAAAATGAACGCTCAGAATGTAAAAATGATCTTTGTGGTCCCCTGAGTTTAAGCAGGTGGGAAGGAAAGAAGAAGAGTTAGCTAAGTGGTACTCATAATACAACACAAACTCCTGCAAGGCCCCATGTGATGTGGCCCTTTAATAGCTCTTCAACGTGGCTTCCTATCAATCTCACCCTGGCTCTGTGTGCTCCTGACATTTTAGCCTTTGCTCTGTTCCTTGAATATTCCAAACTTATTCTCATGATAGGAACTTAGCCCTTGTTGTCCCAGAAGACAACAAGGATCTTGGCCAAGATCTTTGTGTGGCTTGTTTCTTGGATCTTAGGTATCTTCAGAGAGGCCTTCTCTGACCAGCCAGCCTAAAGTGGCCAATCCTACTCCGAAACTCACACACACATTGTATTCTTTTCTGCATATCACTGCCTGCCACTCTCAGAAGTTGCCTCAGTCATTGTTCATTTGTGCTGTGGCTCTGTTCGTGTCCCTCTGTGAGATAGATGAGTGTAGTGATCTGTATGTCATTGCTTACCATCACACTCCCAACACCTGGCACACAGCAGGCCCTCAATAAATGGTTGTGAATGAGTGCATAACAAAATATAGAAGGTAGATTTCTTGAGCAGTATGTGGTTCATTTTTCAATTTTCACCAGGGTGAAGATCATGAATGGGTTAGATCTTAAACTGGGACTGGAAAAATGAGAACACTTGGACCAATTGCAATGGAAACTAAAGGATACTTTAGGGTGAGCAATCATGCAAACAAAGGCTTAGAGGTGGAAAATCACAGTACAAGTGGGACCAGGACATTTTTAATTAGTGGAGAAGGAAGTATGCTCTGGGGTTGGGTCAAATCTGGATTTTGTGGGAGGTGTAGTCAGCTACGGAAGGACCTGAAGAGACCTGCGTAAGACTTAACTCAACTGGAAACTGGGATCGTGGAGGCTTTGGGGCAAGAATGTACCATGAGGGAAAGTGAGAAGGATCGTGGTGAGACGTGTGGTGGATTGAAAAGAGGAGAGCTAGAACTAGGTCCCCATGGTACCTGCATGTGCTTTTAAAAATGTCATTTATTATGATAATCATAATTATTTTTCTTTGTGTTTATTTATCTTTTTTAATGTCCATTTATGGGTCCTACATTTTGTTAAGGCAGGCTCCAGAGTGAATTCTCTATGTCTAACATGGTA
Source organism: Callithrix jacchus (assembly GCF_049354715.1). Classification (NCBI taxonomy): domain Eukaryota; kingdom Metazoa; phylum Chordata; class Mammalia; order Primates; family Cebidae; genus Callithrix; species Callithrix jacchus. The sequence goes on from NC_133503.1 coordinate 46,167,367, forward strand.
TCTAGCACCAAGGAAACATTTGAAGGTTTGACTGAATAAATTCATAGATGGTGGAGTCAAATTTACATAAGAACATTTGGCAGTACCTGGAAGCTGGTGCAATAATGAAACGTCTTGCACATGCCTGGGGTGACAAGTATCAACAAAATGGACCAGTATCAAAAACATTTCAGGGAAATTCCAGCTGGATGTGGTGCTTTATTAGTGCTTACAGGGAAAGAACAGAGAAGGCGCCAGTGTTTCTAGCTGGGGTGATTTGAGATGTGGTAAATCTACTGACTAAGACAGGCAGATGGAGAGAGAAGAGAAGTAAAGATAAGAATGCATGAGTTCACTCTGAAACATTCAAGCAGAAGTGTCTAATAAATGGTTAGTGATATACTTTAGAAGTTAGAATGTATTACATAGTTACATATGAAAGGTCCTAGCCAATGTCTTCTTGAATAATTCTATGAAACTCAGCTATTAATTAAAAGGGAAGAAGAAGAGTAAGAAATAACTTGGAAAGGCATATGCTAACGAGCATTTGTTTAGGGGAAGGATGGAAAATGTCAACAAAACTCTCTGAGGTTCAGAAATGTAGTGTACTATTGGCAATACTGGATAACTTAAACAAAACCAACTCGTTCAGGAGTGAAGTATTTTAACTAAATGGTTAAAGAAACACTCAAATAGAATAAAGTTTTTATCATAAATAAATTTAGATAACTATTAGTCCATCTTAAAAGAGGACACTTCTGTGTTTCCACGACATAACTCCCAATTCATTGAAAGTAATTACATGCTATTGTAGCATAAGAAATTTGTACAGAGGACATTTTTGTCCCCTGATAGAAAAAAAGAATGCATGAAGTAATGCAGTGATGCCATAGAGTCTATTATTAAAGACTATGAGAGGTCTTTCCAAGGGTCAAAATACAAACCTTTGTGATGGAATCTGAAGGAGCATTAATAGGAGCATGTATGTATTTATCATCTCTGGGACACATGGCTTCAGAATTCTCTGCCTACTTGGGTAGTCTGTTAGCCTATAAAATCCACAAAGCTCCTGGCTGCATCTGAAGTGTGCTAAGTGTCATGTCCCCCATGAATCGTTTTTATTGGCATCATAGAAGAACCCCTGCTTCTTTTCCACTCACCTTGATCACTGATGACCACATGATTCTTAGCACCTATACATACCATCTGGATTTTGTACCAGTTGCTTCTTATAGCTTCTGAGGATTGAATACTATAACCTGACACTTGTAATTCTGGAATCCTTATTGAATCTGTCTAAGCCCTCAACTGCCAAGCTATGGCAGGAATAAAGAGTTGCAGTTAAAAGTTTTGGCTGGAAATTAGTATTGGGTGCCTATTTTGAGCCTTGCTGGTCCAGATGAATCACATAAGTCATGGAAGACAGTACAGTACAGTGGTTAGACACATTGGCCTTGGAGTCCAGCAGACCTACGCTGTCATCCTGACTGTTGCTTACCATCTGCGCCATCTTGGGCAAATCATTTAGGCATTCTTATTTTCAGTATTGTTATCTCCAAAATTGAGATAATAAAAATACTTACTTCATAGGGCCATTATGAAGATTAAATGAAATAATGTAAGTAGAACCCTTAGTTACTGACACAAGCAAATGTCAGTAAGTAAATGGCAGCTGCCAGGCTTCGTTGGTGGTGAGGTTTGTAATGTGAACGGCGCTTGTTCTCTTTTACACTGTTCACATTATTTCATCAGGTTAGGCTGTGAACTGGAGTGAGCAATAAATGGGAAGCACTATTTTGGTCTTGGAGTGTGTCCTGCTTCCCTGAATAAATCAGATAATCAGACTCCTGGAAATTCAAAGGGCATTTCATGACAATGTAGTTCTAAAAATAGTAGCAGTATGCAGTCCTTCTGAAAGGCCAATTTTCTCAAGAATGAATTATGGCAAAACTGTCATTTTGTGTGCGCATGAAGGTGGAAAACAATGGTTATTTATTGTAGTCTCTGAAAATAATTTGCATCTCCTGGGCTTCTCCATACCCTTACTCAATACAGTGTACTTAGTACTAAGTATCATTTGCTTAGTACTAACCCTACACAGAGACAGTGACTCAGTCCTCACCTGATGGGCTTGCTGTAAGAGCTCCATTCTTTCCTGAAGAATCTGACAGTCATACTCTCTGCTCTTCCTCAGCATTTGCCGCCGTAACTTTTCTACTGCCGTCCTCAGCTCCTCTTGCTGTTTTTCACTTAATAATTCACCAAACTTGATAACAGTTTCTTGCTGCAGAGCATTGTACAAAGTAGCTTCTAGTTCCTGGATTCTCTGGCAAATAGAATTAGAAAAGTCTAACTTTGGCACTTGGCATTTATATGTGGTGTGGGAGTGTGTGCCATGTATGTACATGTGTATGGCTGTCAACTTTGGTCTTTAGGATCTTAGCAAGAAAATAACTTCAAAGCATCTCTAGCTAATTACACTTTTGAAAATCCCCTTTTATGAGATTCCATAAGGGTCATCTAGCCAATCCATGAACTTCTCTAGTGAGGGAACATTTGTTCTTTCTTTGAACCCTGCCCAATTTATATAAGTTTCCTCTTCAGAAACCCCTCACTTTGTTATAATAACTGTACTTCATATCCTAATGTGTGGTTGAGAATAAGTGTGTTCTCACATCTGCTTGACAGCTCTGGCTGAGCGCAGTGGCTCACTCCTGTAATCCCAGCACTTTGGGAGGCTGAGGCGGGCAGATCATCTGAGGTCAGGAGTTTGAGACCAGCCTGGCCAACATGGTGAAACCCCATTTCTACTAAAAATACAGAAAAGGTAGCCAGGCATGGTGGTGCACGCCTGTAATCCCAGCTACTCAGGAGGCTGAGGCAGGAGAATTGCTTGAACCCGGGAGGTGGAGGTTGCAGTGAGCACCATTGTACTCCGAACCGGGCAACAAGAGTGAAACTTCATCTCAAAAAAAACACAGCTCTTCAAATATTTCAAGATATCTACCATGGTGGCCATATTTCTAGAAATAAATAGTCTAAGTTAGGACAAAATACTTAAATGGAGATCTATTTCATGCACAAGATACTGCTCCTGTTCTATTAATACATGACAAACGTCTGGTACTTAAAGATGGCTTTAGTCTCCATATTTTTTCTTGAAATAAAATTGAGAAATAAAATCCAAAAATGACCTACAGTTTTGGAATTTGTCTGCTTTAAAATTCTCTGAGATTTATAGCTGCTCTCATTATAATATTTCTCTGAGTCTTTTTTCTTTGTAGATGAAGAATCCACTACCTCTTCTATCTGTTTCTTTCTTCTTTCTTTTTTGATATACTTTAGATAACAGTTGCTATAATCTACAATCTTAATCCCTTCTAAGTTTGGCAGAAGTGACCAGACATGCTTTGGTGAGAGATATTTTCCTAGCTCTGGTCCTGGGCTAAGCAGTTCTCCTATTTTTAAGGTTAAATATGGTTTTCTGAATAAGTACTCAATAGTCTTGGGAGCCACATAAACACACAACTTAATTTTGTACAGGTAGGAGAGACAAGGGTGAAAGGTAGAAGTGAAGCAAAAATCACTTTCTTCTCTGTCTCTAGCAACGAATGCTCATTCTCTTCTTTCCCCATCAAACAATGCTCAGAATCTCTTATTCATTTTGGAATGCAAAGACAAGTTCATCTTTGTTACAAGCAGGGATTAAGGGCTTCACTCTTTCCCCAAAGGTGACTCAGGCTGTTTCCAGGAAAGCATTATGAAAACCTCTGCTAGGAATTCTTTGAAATATTCCTCTAGTTTGCTCTTTTTCTTTTGACTCATAACCATGAATTAAGGGAGAGTGGAGCATAAGGAGAGAATAAATATGAGTTGTAGTTCAGCATGAAGAACTGTGTAATAGGAATTTGGTAGTGAGGAATGGATCACATGTGCTCCTTATTCATCATAATCTGTGATAGACAAAAAGGCACAGCCTATTTGCCATGAAAGCCTCAGTTGCTGTGGCTGGATTATGGTAGTCAAGGCCACAGGATCTGGAGTCAGATCTACACACTACCTACTTATCAACTTGGGCAAAGTTCTTATATTCTCTAAATCTCACTATCCTCATTTGTAAGATATGAATAATCATCTTGCCTATACCTCACAGGGTTATTGTAAGAGATAAATGACTTAAAATATGCATAACAAACATTAAACACATTATTATTCCACCACTAGATCAGACTCCCAAATGATTGTATTTTATTTAATAAAATTTCTCTTTAATTTACACTGCCATCCCATCTGTTCTTCCCCTAAATATTATCTAACAACATACATTTAATTGTTTTTTATCTGTTTTGTTAGAGACAGGATCTTGTTCTGTTACCCAGGCTGGAGTATAGTGGCACCATCACAGCTCACTGCAGCCTTGATCTCCCAGGCTCAGCGGATCCTCCTTCCTCAGCCTCTTGAGTGGCTGTGACTACAAGGTGCATTCCACCATGCCTGGCTGATTTTTGTATTTGTTTGTTTGTTTGTTTTTGGAGATACAGGGTTTCACCATGTTGCTCATGCTGGTCTTGAACTCCTGGGTTCAAGGGATCTGCTCACCTTGGCTTCCCAAAAACGCTGGGATTTACAGGCATTAGGCACCACGCCTGGCCTCTTAATTGTTAAAAAATGAAGTATAGCTGAATATTTATTAGATATTATAAGAATATCCTAATAAGAGCTAGGAATGTCTTTCTTCTAAAATTAGAACTCAAACCATAAATAAATGAACTGCACGTTGTGACCTATTCAAGTACATAGCATAGAAAATTAAATAGGATACTTTATTCCACAGTACATAACTGTAAATACTCAGGGTGTCTCTATCTCTTGTTGTACCTACCATATATGCTTGGTCAAGAGCTTGTTTTCTGTAGTCTAGTTCTTCCTCCAGATAGCCTTTTATTTTGCAGAATTGTTCCTGTAACAAAGGGCCATAGATAGAGTCAGCTTGGTTAACTAGAAAATGACATACAAATTGTACTGATTAATGTTTTCCCTAATTCTACCATAAGACAAATCACTAGTATTTGTAGAGTTATAAATTTCGTCTGTTAGGCAAATAATTTGATCCTTGCAGTTTTACACAAGAAATGTGAAAATCAATGGAAAACCGCATAAAAGATACAATGAAAAATCCACATAGAATGCTCTAAAAGATTTTCAAACTAAGAGTATGTGATTAAGTATAGATTTTGACTAGTGTTTAATAATAAGCCTATCTGTGTAAATACATTATGATAATATATTTTTGTAAAAATGTGATAAAGTGTAACATAGCCAGGTTGCATAGTAAACAAGTTTAACTTAAATTCATGTGTGTACAATCAGCAAACACAAGGACAAAAATAGCAATTTAAGGAGTAGGAGTGATTCCACCCACACTGCCACTTAATGAGCGGGTGTCTGCTTTAGCTACAAGGCCAGTGTGGGCTGGGAAACATAAAAATCCGATGTTCCCTCTCTTGTTCTCAGTTTCTATGTGCTTCTCATATTATGAGCATCTTGCCATTAGCACTTAAAACTGTACCTTTGTGTTCCACATAGTCCCAAGCACAAGTCAATAGTCCCTTTGGGTGCTTAACTGAAGGAACAAAGACCTCTTCCACCTCTGAAGAAAATCTCAATAGTGTTGACTTTTGAGAGAGCGTATATCTGTATGCAGTAATTTTGGCGTTGACTTTGCTGATGATTGCTGAATTCTAGCACGAGAACAGTGCCGGATACAGGCTAATTGTTTAATTAATATTTGTGCATTTAAAGAGTTTTCAAGGGTAATTTTGGAAACAAATTGCTCATTTGGAAATCTTTTTTGGCCAAATATAAAAATCAAATAAAATAACAAACTGTTCTTTTTATGTGCTTTGACATTAGAACCTAATCTCTCAGTAAAATGTGAGCACTGTATAAAATATAAGCAAATGATTTATAAGCTGTAATGTGCTACACAAATGCAAGTTTTTTTTTTTTTTAGGATTCCTTGACCCAATAGGAATTCACTCATGTTTTCTAGTTAATGATAACATTAATAATATCTTGTTATAAATTTATTTCTTCTTTTTTGAGATGGAGACATGCTTTTGTTACCCAGGCTGAAGTGCAATAGTGTGATCTCACCTCGCTGCAACTTCCATCCCCTGAGTTCAAGTGATTCTCGTGCCTCAGCCCCCTGACTAGCTGGGATTACCAGCATGTACCACCATGCCCTGCTAATTCTGTATTTTTAGTAGAGACGGGGTTTCTCCATGTTGGTCAGGCTGGTCTGAAACTCCTCTGGTGATCCGCCTGCCTCAGCCTCCCAAAATGCTGGGATTAAAGGTGTGAGCCACAGTGCCCAGCTGAATCTTATTATAAATTTCTATGCATTGCTGTAAGTTAATACTACCCAATTTTTAGACTTCCTGAGTAAAAGGAAAATTGTTAAATTGTGGTAAAATGCACGTAACATTTACAACCTTACTCATTTTTAACCCGGTTTTAAGTGTGCAATTCAGAAGTACAAAGTGTATTCACATTGTTATGCAACAAATGTACAGCATTTTTCATGCTGCAAAACTGAAACTATACAAATTAAACAACAGCTCTATGTTTCCTCTTCTCACCTCCTGGCAACCACAGTCTACTGTCCGTGTGTAAGTTTGATTAATCTCGCACCTCACATGAGTGGATTCATATAGCATTCATCATTCTGTGACTAGCTTATTTTACTTAACATAGTGTCCTGAAAGTACATCCATTTTGTAACTTGTGTCAAAACTTCCATTTTTTTGAAGGCTAAGTAATATTCCATGATATGTATACTGTACCTTTGTTTATCTGTTCACCTATTGATGGACATTTGGGTTACTTCTACCTTTTGGCTATTGTGAATAATGTTGCTATGAACATGGGGTATAAGTATCTCTTTCAGACTCTGGTTTCAATTCTTTTGGATACACACCCAGAAGTGCTATTGCTGAACCACATAGTAATTCTATTTTGATTTTTTTTGAGCAATTACCATACTATTTTTCATAGTAGATATACAAGTTTTGCATTCCCGTCAATAGTGAAGAAGGGTTTGAATTTCCCCTTCTCTTTGCCAATACTTGTTTTATCTTTTTGATTGTGGGAACACAGGGTCTTCCTCTGTTGTCCAGGCTGGAATGCAGTGGTGCGAAAATAGCTCACTGCAGCCTCCATGACCTGGGCTCAAATGATCCTATTGCCTCACAACCCCCTCACCCCACTGCTCCGCTGAGTAGCTGGGACCACACGTACATACCACTATGCCCGATAATTATTTTTTAGGTTTTGCAGAGATGGATTCTCACTATAATGGGCTCAACCTCTTGCGTTCAAGCGCTCTTCCTGCCTTAAGCTCCCAAATTGCTGGGATTACAAGTGTAAGCCACTGCACTAGGTCTTTTTTCTAGTTTTTTTTTTTTTTTATTCTAATGGATGTAAGGTGACTTAGGGATTTTTAAAATCAGAGTTATACCCTCTATTTTTGTAGTTTTTACTTGTTAATTAAATACAGTGGAAAAATTACTTAGCCTAAGAAAAAAAAAACAGAAGAAAATTCAATTTTCTTCAGCATTAGTTTTGGATATTTTTGAAAAGCTAACACTTTTGGGGGAGAATATAGCTTGAAATTGCTTGGTACTTCTGGTAATTCTTTTCCATGTTTTATACATAAAATAATGGAAAGACGACAAACTTTCATCAGTGCCAGATAAAACTGGTAGAGGCAATGTTAATTTTCCCTTTGCCTTGTAAACTTTTCTTAATTTTTACAATACCTCGTCTTTGTACTTACCATGTCACTTTCCAATTCCATCATTTTCTGGTGTAGGGCAGCCTCTGCTCCTTCAATCTGCTGGATCCACTAAGGAATTAACAAGACAAAAGTGTCTGACATGACTGCTTGACACGGTGTATGTCTGTGTGCCCCCCTGAGGTGCTCAGTCTCTTCCCCTTATATCTCAGAAAGCAGACTGAGAACTGAAGCAAAAACAACACATTTTTATCTCATAGTTCAGAAGCAAGACTATGGTCTTCCTTGTATTCATCCATTCACCCATTCAACAAATGCATTTATGGATAACTGGCAAGTGTCAGGTGCTGTACCAAGTCCTAGGGCTGCAATGCAATGGTGAACGAGATCAAGACTTCTGCCCCTACTGGAGAATACCATGGGAGTCTTTCTCATAAGTGTTAATTGCACCGGGGTCCAAAGAATGGGTGGATGACTGGGAAAAAATGAAGAAGTTACAAGTAAAAGGGACATTATGTCCATTAGCTCTGTTGTTGGAGAAAGAAAGATGAGAGAAAGAAGGCCAGGTACACTGGAGAATTGGGGCAATGGTAATTTTACAGTACATAAAACTGATTACAGGCTGGGTGTGGTGGCTCATGCCTGTAATCCCAGCATTATGGGAGGTCAAGGCGAGTGGATCACAAGGTCAAGAGACCGAGACCATCCTGGACAACATGGTGAAACATCGTATCTACTAAAAAATACAAAAATTAGCTGGGCATGGTAGCACACACTGGTAGTCTCAGCTACTCGGGAGGCTGAGGCAGGAGAACTGCTTGAACCCAGGAGGCAGAGGTTGCAGTGAGCTGAGATTGCACCACTGCACTCTAGCCTGGTGACAAAGTGAGACTTTGTCTCAACAAAACAAAACAAAACAAAACAAAAACTTGGTTACAGCAGAGTGGGAAGGAATTACTTTTGTTAAGTGGAGGTATTTTAAATCACATAAAAACTTATCTTTCCCAGTGCGCAGGATATATATTTATGTTAGCATTGATAAACACCCTGAATGCAGACTTTGAATAATATGAAGTGACCTTACCATATACATTTTTAAATAGAAAAATTATTATAATGAATCTCTATCAAGTTAAATGCCAGCTTACATTTTAGGGAAGCAATTGGGCATAATAATTAAGTAAGTGAGTTCTGAAGGCAGACTACCTTGGCCGTAATTTCAATTCCAGCTTTTCATGGGTGGGTGGCATGGAAAGGTTACCTGATTTCTCTAAGTCTCAAGTTTCTTATCTGTCAAATAAGATTAATAATAATGTAAATATTAAGGAAATAAATAACATGAGACATTATCCATCATGTATTGCATGTACTAGTGGTATCTCACTACCATATAGTTCTTTTTTCTTTTTCTTTCTTTTTCTTTTCTTTTTTTTTTTTGAGATGGAGTCCTGCTCTGTTGCCCAAGCTGGAGTGCAATGGCACGATCTCTGCTCACTGCAACCTCAGCCTCCCAGGTTCAAGCGATTCTCCTGTCTCAGCCTCCTGAGTAGCTGGGATTATAGGTGCACACCTCCATGCCTGGCCATTTTTTTTGTATTTTTAGTATAGATGGGGTTTCATTGTGTTCCCCAGGCTGGTCTCAATCTCCTGAGCTCAGGCAATCCACCCACTTTGGCCGCCCAAAGTGCCAGGATTACAGTTGTGAGCCACCCCACCCGGCCCCAGACATTTTTTTTTAGTTTACGTGTGATAAATTATGGATCACAGTGAGCATTTCTATGCATTACAGCCTTGATACTTACAAGGGAATACCATGTTCAACCACTATTTGGCTGTGGGGAACACGGTGAAAGAAAAAAAGCATGCTGAGACTGGAGAGGCGCTAATCCCTCAGTTCTTTTACAGACACATGGCTTCCCCTTGAAATAAATTGCGGCCAGTCATGGGTATTGTGTAAATAGATTCATATTGCAATTGTATCCATCCAAAATCCTTCATCTTGTTTATTGCCCATTTGTTGTCAAGAAATATATTTTTTAAAATTATGTTTTTAAGAGTACTGTGAACTAAAGTCATGAAATCATAAGCATTAGATATGGATTTGTTTGTTGGTTGCTGTTCCTTCCTACTTGTGTAATCCAGGACAAGTTACTGAATATCTCAAGCCTTGGTTTCCTCATGTATAAAATAAAAACAGTGGGACCTCAATGTACATTATTTGGGTGGTGGATATACTAAAAGCCAAGACTTCACCACTACACAATGAATCTATGCAATAAAAGTACACTTGCACTCCTTAAATGTATACAAATTAAAAAATGGTGGCACCTGTAGAATGGTTGGAAGGAATGGTGGGATAACGTACTTACGGCATTTTGTGTGGTATCCAGCTCCAAATATGTTCTTACTCAAGATCACTGCCATTATTTTTAATACAAAGTGACATTTGGGTTTGCTTGTTGGAATTTTGTCTAGGTTCAAACTCTGAGTAAAGATCACACTTGCATATAATAGAGTGCTGTTGAAGTTGGTCATCTCAAAAAATTCATTGTTGATGTTTGGAATTACTTGGAAGTAGAAACTATTATCTGTGAATCCCACGGACTAGAGGTAACTCTATCTGTGCATTGCCAAAGTCTGCACAAAAGGCAGCTGAACAGACCATGAGCACTCCAGGTCAGGCTTGTGTCTTGTTCATCTGGTTCCTAGCTTTCTACCACAAAGCTAGGCACGGAATCATCACCCTATATTTGTTCAACTGAGCCTTATACTTGTTTTGTAAAAGAGGTAAGCAGAGGTATGGGCTAATTTGCCACAGCTCTGATAGCCCAGCTCCCATGGGGTCTACAAAGCCTATGTCCTGCATGGGGGAGTTCAGTGCAAGAGTTAAGATCATGAACTTTAGAACCAGACTACTTGGGTATGAATCCTGACTCCATCAACTTCAAGCTGTGTGACCTTAGGCAGTTATCTACCTTTTTTTTTTTGTGCTTCAGATTCCTTGTGTGAAATACAGTTCACAATAGCGCCTAGTCTTCAGCAGTTAGAAAGTGCCTGTCTTAAAGGAGCACAGCGCAAGTGTTGGTTCTGCTCAGTATAACTGTACTGCACCCACACAGGGCAGGAGACGTTTCTCCCGTCAATCTCTGTAGAAATGAGACACACAAGGCTATATTTCCTTTCTTTCACCTCCTCGGTCCTCATCTTCCATAGAATCAGCCTATGTTTTGTATGTAGCCCTAAACTAAGGAGATTTTTTCTTTCAATAAAGAATTGCAGCCCTTCATGATTCCAACTGCATGAGACTCTCTGGCTATCATTGCCAGATAAGCACTGGAGGCACAGACTGTGTTTCCTTCATCTTTGTGTTGTCACTGAAATAGTGTCTTGTGAGCATTCACAAATTCACAGCTTTATTCCTTCGGCTAACATGTATTCATCACCTAGTATATGCGCTGGACTGGTGTGAAAAGCTAGGGTAAAAAACAGGGGGTGGGGGATGGAGAGACACCACTATTTGCTCTCATGGGCCTTAGAGTCTAGTGGTAATTAGATGGGGAGATATGACAAACGCAGTGGACAGTGCAGTGTAATTGTTAAAAGCCACAGGAGCAGAAGCACAGGCCACCGTGGGAACATACAGCGGGAACACCTAAGGGAGCTTGGGTGAATAGGCAGGCTTCCTTATGTGTGGGGAGGTCTGATGATTAAGATTTAGCCAGGCAGAGGCAGAAAGGCAAGATGGGAATATCTTCCAGGTAGAAAGAGCAGTGTAAAGGATGAAGAGTGGAGGGGAGAGAGAGAGAGAGAGAGAGAGAGAGAGAGAGAGAGAGAGAGAGAGAGAGAGAGAGAGAGAGAGAGAGAGAGAGAATGGAGAGAGAGAAAAGGGAGAGGAGACACTAAAGAAATAGACAGATAAGGCTCAAATCCCAGGGGGTCTTTGTGCCAAATTCTAAATTTGGACGTTATGTTAGAGATCATGCAGCATTATTAATTTGCTGGGGAAAGATTAGGGAAAGTGATCAGTTCTGTAATTAAACTGTGAAGGAAGTAAGTTTTTTTAAAAAGAAGAAATCCCAGCTTTCATGTTACTTCACATGTAAATACTTCAATATGTATCTCTAACAGATAAGGCCTTTTTGTTAAAAAAAAGAAACCCCACAAAGTTATTTGTACACTTTACAAAATTAACATTAATGACTTTTGTCACCTGATACTCAATCCACATTAAATTTCTCCAGTTGACAACAAAATGTCCTTTTAAAAAAACACCTGATTTGCTTAAATTAGGATCCAAAAGAGAACCATTTCAATTATTCTTAAGCATCTTTTTATTTCATATCTATATTTCTTTGTTATCCCTGTTTTTTCTTTATGTCATTTTTTTGTTTGAGTAATAAACTGTCATTTGACCTTTAGAATTCCCTCATTTCAGATTGGAGAAAGCTGACTGCTTGCTCTCATGTTATCCAACCATGTGCACATGACTCTCAACTATTTACTGCTTCTTTCTTTCTTTCTTTCTTTCTTTCTTTCTTTCTTTCTTTCTTTCTTTCTTTCCTTCTTTCTTTCTTTCTTTCTTTCTTTTTTGAGACAAAGTTTTGCTCTTGTTACCCAGGCTGGAGTGCAATGGCGCGATCTCGGCTCACTGCAGCCTCCGCCTCCTGGGTTCAGGCAATTCTCCTGCCTCAGCCTCCCGAGTATTACAGGCACGCGCCACCATGCCCAGCTAATTTTTTGTATTTTTAGTAGAGACTGGGTTTCACCATGTTGACCAGGATGGTCTCGATCTCTTGACCTCATGATCCACCTGCCTTGGCCTCCCAAAGTGCTGGGATTACAGGCTTGAGCCACCGCGCCTGGCCGGTACTCTTTTTCAATGGAGATAGTCTCACTATGTTGCCCAGGCTGAAGTACAGTGGCTACTCACGGGCGTGATCACAGCACACTGCAGCCCCAAACTCCTAGACTCAAGTGAGCTTCCTCCCTCAGCCTCCTAAGTAGCTAGGACTAAAGGCACATACCACCCTGCCAGGCTTTGTGCATTGATTTGTGAGGTACTCTGAATACACCAATTTATCTGGCCATTTACCAGATTTAGACACAAGATGGAGCCAGAGCACAATCAGTGTTCATCTCCTGAAAGTCTGTAGCGCTTTCTCAATGAGACAGCAATGAGCCACTACTAAGCCACAGGATCAGTTGGAAGCAATTAGCATGTACACACTTGAGGAAAAGTCTATGACAAGAGCAATGCTCCAGTTTACCACCGCCCCACAAAACTCTTCTTTGTTGGTCTCCCAGTTTTGTAAGGATTGTGCAAATAATGTAATCCAGAAGGTTTTCTATTTTTGAAGAATTACACATATTTTTAAGGAATTTCAAAGGAAAAATTATTCACCCACCCCAAATCAGTGTACAGACTTTTCTTCTGGGTGTCCTCATTTTATCTGGGTTGTACTAGCCTTAAAAGTAAAATGTGTATTACGTATTCACACAGAAAGTCATGTGCAGAGGGAATGCCCTTCACACCCTATCATGCTCTTGAAGTATTAAGCCAGACAGAGATGATTTGAAATGTTTGTACGACTCATTACCTTCTCTGCCAGGGACAGCACGGTGCTGGCCTGAATGATAGCCACTTGTTCCTCATTTCTTAAATTCTGTAAAAAATAAGAAAGGCCATAAGCTGAAGATACTGATATCATTTTACCCTAAAGAAAATACTGTCTGACTGACTGCCTCAGAACATAGTGTATAAGTCTGTATAGAACCTTAATAAATTCCTATTCTGTTAAGTAATAATTCTTAACAAAGAGTTAATCAAAACCTGAAAGAAGTATATTAAATGTGATTTTTAAAAATATCTCCGTAACACCGACTTGATTCCGTGTCACTGGAGGCATACTTTATTAATAGTCATGTTATGAGAAAAACAGAAACCAAAATGGAATAAAGAACAGTCTCTTCATAGTAGTTTTGATGTAATTTTACTAATTCTGTTCTCTCCTTTGATAATTTTTCAAGGGAAAAACAGTGACTCCTTCAACCTCCAAGCACCATTCACCTAGTATCACACTAAATGGTCCTCCCACTGAATTAATGTGCCTTGACTCTGTCTGGAAGGTGTTTTTAGAAAGAAAATGGATTATAGCTTTCTGGTCCATTTTTATGGAGCTGCCAGCAACCCTAGTATTTGGCAGCCTTTGCAAATGCATGACTGATCGATTTCACACTGGATGCCTTTGAGCCAGAGTCAGACAGTAATTAGCTTTAGTCACTGGAGATGTGGTCGGCATTCAAACCTGAAACCTGCCCATGAAAAGCACTTTACCAGGTCTCTTTTCTGCCAATACCTTCCAGAGGTCCTTACAACCCCTAAGCCAAGTTGTTTGATAAATTGTAGATTCTTCCCAAGGAGCAACATCCTTAAGTGAGCATGGCATCTCACTTGCTCTTTCTTTACACATGATGCATTGTTAAGTATGTCTTGCCTCTGTTTAGGCAAATTCATATCTATACTATACTTAATCAATTCTTTACTTACCCCATTATCACCCAAGATATCAAGCTGCTTTATGAGATCAGGGATGTTCACATCCTGCAAAATTAAGCAGAGACTCATGTCAAAGACTAATGTGGCCTACTATTCCATCACTGTCTGAACACAGAGTTAGAGGAACACATTTTAGGGCCTGAAATTCCTTGGCATGTTTTCAATCCAGCACGCCTACTTTTAAGTTTCAATTTTGCCTCTTACATGCTGTATGAACTTGGGCCAGGTATTTAACAGATAGTTCTTAATTTTGCTAGTTGCAAAATGGAGATAATAAATACTTACTTCATAGGTGGCACTGATCTCCAGGATAAAGAGACTATGTATGCAGGAGTCTAGCACGTAGTAAGGACTTGAAATATTCTCATTAACTTTCTTCTCATGACTGCCAAACCTTTTTTTTTTAATTATGATAACTTTCAGGTATAAAATAGTAATAGGTAATAAATATAAAGAATCAACCAATGTCATTCTAATTAGCAAAATTCTGACCTGGTTGAATTTTGACTGCCATGTAGAAAACTATAGTGCAGTCCCCCTTTTTTAAGCTGGCTTGCATTAATTTCATCTGTTTTATTTTTACCCTGTTCCTTGAGTCAGTTTGAAGCAGCTGAACTCCATTTGAAAGAGTTCATTGGATTTGGTTGTGATTTATATGAGAAAAAAAGCACTGAAGGAAAAGGCAAAGTAAATTGTTTTCATTTAATTACAGTGAAATAAAAAAAAATTGCTTTGGTTTACAAATTACTATGCTGCCCAGGAAGGCCAGAAATTTAAACACCAGGACAATGGTTTAAGATGGAAGACAAGGAAGCACAGTTTTACTACCCAAGTTATTTCCCACTTTTTACCTTATGAGTTCCGCATTGTCCTCTTACTCATGTTCAAACAGCAGTACAATAGAGCCCTACCACTGGGAAAGGGAAAGCCTAGCTCAATTTCATAAGTAGAGAGAAAGCAACTGAAGCAAGTATATTTGGCAGCTCAGAATGGGAGCAGGGAGGGCCATGCAGAAGGTAAGGAGAGACCAGAAATAGCAGGCAGCATCTCAGCTTTACCCAAGGAACAATATTCACACTGTGATTTTACTACGCTTAAGGACAATGTATTTCCCCAGGGACAGAGCCACCTCAATTCAACTCTAGTGTTTAAAATGTATCCAGTAGCACTAAAAAGAGAATTATATTCTATTTAATATGCAACCTGTTATAAACCCTTAGCCTTCCAAAAGAGGGATCCTCCCTAAATTAAACACATCAAAAGAGATGGTGAACTAGATGATTTCAAAGCCTCTTCTAACTTTGCAATTCCATGATTCTGAATTCCATAGCACCTAGAATGGCTCCATAAAGGGAATCAAACTGTGTTATCTGGCAGACTTGAAATCTATTTCTTGAAGTATTAAATTGATTTCGCATTTCTCCCAGGTAATTAAGGCTAATTTTGATTCTGCATTTTTATTTGTATGATGCTGTTCTAAAGAATCATGGATGCCTGTGTTTTTTACTGTTATCATTTATACATCTGTCACCACATTAAAAAATTCTATTAATTTTCTAGCAGATGTGACTGTTTTCAGTTACTACATGGTTTGTATCAAAATGATGACATCCAGTGACTAAAAGACAAAATAGTCATGAGCAACCTCCCCTTTTCCAATTCCCAGTTTTTCTAATTTCTAAAAACATAAAAAATTAAATATCTGCCTACCTTAACACCTTCCTTCATACAGTAGATCTGTAGAGCACTCACACCATCTGAGAATGGGTGAATTTGGAGATTAAATGGAGGGGATCGTCTCTCTCTCTCCTTGAAATTCAGTGAAGAATATGTGGAAATTAAAAAAAAAACTGATTAAACACTAAACCAGTGGTCTCTTTATGCTATTTCAACAGTTTATTAATCTAATTTGGCAAAAAGAAAAAAATTCAAACTCAAGATGTTCATGATTAAATGTAATGGAAAAAACTGACTAGTCAACTAAAAGATTGAGAAGAAGAATTTACAGATGGTGTCATCCATTCTTGCAAACTTTTTGATCAGGGAAATGCAGTAAGTGGAGCTCCAGTTTAAACTGTATGAATATTTGGAGCTTTCAAATATCATACTGTGGTCTTGCCATGAAGTTTTATGGCGCCTAACAGCCTTTTGCATATTCAAGCTTTATAAGTAAGATATGTGGGCTACAAAAGAATGACTTTTCCTCACTGAAGCCTACTAACACCTAACTTTTTATCCAGACCTAATTTGAAATAACCTCTAGAAGAAATAACTGGCAAAATAACAGAAGTCAAAAGGGAATTTTTCTTATACCTTTATAAGTCAACATACACTGAATCAGATCCTAAGTCAGATTTTGCAGGATACACTCAAAATCTGATGTTTCTATGTTTTACTTTCAAAATACAAAGCAATACCTTTGAAATTTGGTCAGATTAATAAAGATGTTTTCTAATCTGACCTGAAATTTGGTCTTTATTAATCTGACCTGAAATTTGGTCAGATTTTCTAAGGCAAGTTACCTTGATTCTTAGCCTTTTTTTCCAGAAATGCATTAGAGACTAAAACGTTTACTTATAAATTCACATTTACCTTCAAAATATTTTTACATAGAGCACATTTTGAAAAATAATTCTTAAGTAATATGTATTAATAGTCAAAATTCAATGAAAGATGGACATGAGTATTTAAAAACAATGAAATATTGAGGATGGTGAAATCTATTATTTAACTTATTTAAGAATTATTTATTAGTCTTGCTTATAAAGATAGTGGTGTTGAAATGCACAGTGTCTAAGCAGACAGTCTGGAGTTGCATCAAGGCTTCACCACTTACTAGTTACAGGACTTAGGCAAATTACTCACTCTCAGTTGCCTCTGCTATGTAATCTTGAGGGTGATTGTGAGGTCCAATGAGAGTCCGAATCTGAAATGCTTAACTCAGCCCCTAATTCCTCAGTGTGCTCAGTGCATGTTTATCGTTATGATTATTTTTATTATCATCATCATTTCCTTACTTCTAGCTCTAGGTTTCGAAACTCCAGCAGCTCATTCTGGTCTCTGGCGTCCTGTAGTTCCTGTTGTAACCGGTGATTTTCTGCCTCCTGTTTTTCTATCTAATAAAGTAAATCCTGAAGTTAGGTAAGCATGGCAAAAGGCACCTACAACTTTGCAAAGCAAGCATGAATAGTGTTCGGTTTACTCAGTGAATACGTCTTCCAGACCATCAAAAAAATTCCCAAGTAGATGTGAATAAAATAAGTCTTTGGCTTTCCTTCTAGTTATTCTTCAGTTGAGTTTTTGAGTCACAGAGAAAAATGCCAGAAGACGTCTCTGTTCCTTGGAATTAAAATCTAGGAGTTCTCGGAATAGTGAATCTGAGAATACTCATTTTGCCCTTGTGATGGGTCAGAGACAGTCGGAACCAAATTTAATGGTATACATAGAGGGATGGATACTTCTCATTTCTTGAGTTGTATTTGTTACAGAATTTTTTTTTAAAAAGCTCTCATGATATACAAAACTTTGCTGAATTTCAATTACTACAGAAGAAACCAGCTCTTTAACACTGAATTCAAAAACTTTAACAGATTACCACCTAGCTTTCCCGTTTTAAATATTATCACTGTCATCGCTGTACAAACACACTCACACATGATCATGCAAACACTAGAATCTAGAAAATGTGGCCTACCCAATGAACTGACTACTCCAGGAACTCTGTGTCTCCTCATCTCTGCCTGAAAATGACTTACCTCATCTCCTTTTCTATGTGAGAAAATTCTATACTTCTTTAAGCACCTTAAAACTAAGCTCTTAAACATAGAGCTTAAACAAGCTCTACTGTCCATAAGACAGTACTTCCCTAATCAACCCATTCAGAAGTGACACCTCTCCTTTTATTTTCCTCTAGACTTTCTTTCTTTTCTTTCTTTTTTTTTTTTTTGAGATGGAGTCTCTCTTTTGTAGCCCAGGCTGGAGTCCAATGGCACGATCTCAGCTCACTGTAACCTCCACTTCCTAGGTTCAAGCGATTCTCCTGCCTCAGCCTACCAAGTAGCTGGGATTACAGGTGCCCGCCACCATGTCTGGCTAATTTTTTTGTATTTTTAGTAGAGATGGGGTTTTGCCATGTTGGTCAGGCTGGTCTTGAACTTCTGACCTCAGGTGACCCACCCACCTTGACCTCCCAAAGTGCTGGGATTACAGGGGTGAGCCACTGGACCTGGCCTTCTTCTAGACTTTCTTACAGGACCTCTTGTATAACTTGAGGAAGCATGGATTTCAGTTAGCTATGTACAAATGCACCTTCCCCTGTAGACAGGGTTCATGTCTGAGTCATCTTTGGATTTTAAGGGATCAGGAAATCTTTATGAGTACAATGGATTTGGGGCTTCCCTTAATATTAGCTGTGTGGGTGGGCATTACATACAGTAAATATTTAAAATCTTGAATTTAAAAACACAAACCCAGGGTCTTTTTAACATAGGATGAATCTTACTTTCCCAAATATATACATTTGAAGTTAAATATTTAGGTTCATTGTCATTTCTGCCATCCTTTTATTCTTAGAAGCCTGAGTTTAAAAATTCCCCCACTAGCCCAAAGAGATTAAGGCTAATGGAAATAAGATAGAAGACATAATGGGAATCTTTTTATTTTATGATAAAGAAATATAGTAACACTTTTATTTCTGGGCATCTTTGAAACTATTAGGAAAAGAAAGGGAAATAATGAGAAATTATATGACATTAATTAATGTAGTCAAGTTTTCTACCCCAGATATTTGTGGCCTAGTAAACTTTCAAAAGTTTGTAGAAGTTAACTTAGATTATAAAGGAGATTCTACTTCCTAGAATCTTCTACTGAATCAGTGGTGGAATATTTGGAGAGATTGCTGGTTCTGGTGGTTAATGAAACAATTAGATCAGTGGTTCAGATTGTAATTCATAGACCAGGAACAATGCCAACAAAGTTTCTTTATAGGGCCCCTCAACCTTCCTGAAAACCCCAGTTCTCGATTTTTGAATACCTGCTCATCCTGTATATGACATATACATCACCCGTACATCTATGTGACGTACACATCAGTTCTGTCTCAGCATGCAAAGTATGAGATAGGATGTCTTCACTTTGCCACACTAGAGGGTAGGATAAGCATCTTTTTCTTCCTTCTCATGCTTACCAGCCAGGATGTTATGGTTAATATTTATTACTTGTCAAGGATAAGAAATATTCATAGAAACCATTCTAAAATAATTTCTGCATAACTTTGGATTGACCCACATAATTATTCTTCCCTTACACAACTGGGCTTTTGAATTCTGTTTTTGTCAAACATAATATAAGATTATTTGGTAATTTAAATTAGCCAGGTTTGATGGCACATGCCTGTAATCCCAGCTACTTGGGAGGCTGAGGCAGGAGAATTGCTTGAACATGGGAGGTGGGGGTTGCAGTGAGCTGAGATTGTGTCATTGCACTCCAGCCTGGGAAACAAGAGTGAAACTCCATCTCAAAAAAAAAAAAAATTACGTTGTAATATTTCGCTAGATTTGTAGAAGGTAAATAACAAAGGAAAGCCACCTTTGAACTGAAAATGTGTTATGTTTAATTACCCCTACGTTCAGACAACCAAAATTAATTATATCTATTCAAGTCTAAACTATGTTTTAGTTTCTTAATTTGTTGAATAATTTCCTGGAATACTGTTTTGTGCTTTAAAAACAGTATTCATCTAAAAAAAATTCTTTCTTTAAAAAAAAAAAGAAGAAGAAGAAAGACTCAGGCTTAATAAAAAGACTAAAAGTGAGAATCTACGTCTATGCTAGGTTTTGGCATGGTCTTGGAGTCACGCTATCACTTCTTCGCACAAAATAACAAATTCTATTCATAGAGGATTGTTGTTTGTTCATTTGTTTTTTGAGATGGAGTTTTGCTTTTGTTGCCCAAGTTGGAGTTCAATGGCGCAATCTCGGCTTACTGCAACCTCTGCCTCCTGGGTTCAAGTGATTTTCCTGCCCCAGCCTCCCAAGTACTTGGGATTACAGACATGTGCCACCACACCCAGCTAATTTTTTGTATTTAGTAGAGACAGGGTTTCACCATGTTGGTCAGGTTGGTCACAAATTCCTGACCTCAGGTGATCACCCACCTCAGCCTCCCAAAGCGCTGGGATTACAGGAATGAGCCACTGTACCCGGCCCTCCTAGAGGTTTTTTTTTTTTGTAGACAACCACACAGGATGTGTGTGTGTGTGTGTTTGTGTGTGTATGTGTGTGTGTGTGTTTACATATATGCACAGTATATATATGTATGGCTAACAAATCAGGAGGTTTCAGGGATCACATCCTTTCAAGTCTGCACAATGCCCAGTGCAGAGCCATGCACACATGCCACTTCACTGATGGTGATGGCGGTGACAGGGATGCGGTTGAGCACGCAGCCGAGGACAGAGCAGCGCCAGAAAAGCCTCCCCTTCCCCTGGCCCCTGTGCCACTCCTGAGAGCACCCCCTGCTGCTCCTGGATCTCTCATGATTTTCTCCTTTGCCCCACTAGGGTGTTACGCCCAACATACCTTTTCTAAAAGCTCCTGGTTTCTCTTAATGAAAAGTTGTTTATCTTCTACCCAGTGTGAATCCTGTTTGACAAAGAATATTGCGCAGTCAGCATTTCAGAGTGGCACGAAAGAGCCTGTGTCTTCAAACCACTTTGCCAGAGCTGCCTTCTCCCCACACTGTTTGTTTGCCTGCCAAAGACTGGTAAGTAGCACCCACCCCTGCCAGCTCCTTCAAAGACATTAAGACCAAAGTTGCCTGGAAAATTTAACCCCCTTTTCATCATCACTCCCTATGTCTACCTTTTCCAGTTTGAATAATCCAGGACCAGACTTCTGGGGACTCAGAAGTGACCACACAGGCAAAAAGTGAAAAGGGTCAGAATGCACACAGGCTAGATACATATGGATGGAAAACATTAAAATGCAGAAATGTAGCATAGAGGCAGAGAACGCAGCTGGAGAGGTGGGTCTTGGTCTTAGCAGCTCATGACAACTCTAGGCTATTTGTACAGGGCTCTTCGTCCTCTGGCATTCTCTCTCTTGCCCAGCCTCATTCACTGTTATGGCTGGGTTCATATTCTGCCCAGAGAAACACCAGGGACAGAAATACAGAGTTGAGCGTTCTAACACATTTTGAGAAAGATCACTGTGGAGAGCCAAGCTGTGTCCTGGATGCGGCCCATGCACAGGTGAGCTAGAGGAAGGTCAGATTAAATTGTCTGCATCTGCAGAAGAGCTAAGCAACCAAATGCCTACCTGCCCTTTCTGAGCCAGAGTCGCTTCCAGGTCTTCAATTTTGGCTTTATACCTCAGCACCTCTGCTTGGAGCTGTTCTTGAGCCTGGTGAGATCAAAATCCCAGAACTCAACAAGTGAAATAATCATTAAATATCCTTCTTGACTAGAACTCAACAAGTGAGAGAGAGAGAGAGAGAGAAGAAAAAAAGAATAATTTTCTATGACACAAGAATCTTCCTGACCTAAATTCTTGTTTAAAACTC
Source organism: Callithrix jacchus (assembly GCF_049354715.1). Lineage (NCBI taxonomy): Eukaryota > Metazoa > Chordata > Mammalia > Primates > Cebidae > Callithrix > Callithrix jacchus. The sequence goes on from NC_133503.1 coordinate 46,189,257, forward strand.
CCGGTAGCATTCTTTATTTTCAGGTTAATATTCAAACTATTAGAACTCCCATTATATTTCCAATCTTTTCCTAATACTCATCAACCCAGGGTCAAACCCTTACACACTGGTATAATCCTTGCTTCCTAAATATGCCTTGTAATTCTCCACTCTTCTCTTTATTTGAATGATTTCCCTTTCATAAAAGCTTTGTTCCATTTTGCCTCCCCACATTTCTTTCCATCCTTATTTATTTATTTTTTTTTGTGAGACACAGTTTCTCTCTGTTGCTCAGGCTGACATGCAGTGGCATGATCTCAGCTCACTGCAACCTCCACCTCCTGGGTTCAAGCAATTATCCCGCCTCAGCCTCCCAAATAGCTGGGATTACAAGTGCGCGCCACCACACCCAGCTCATTTTTGTAGTTTTAGTAGAGTTGGGGTTTCACCATGTTGGCCGGGCTGGTCTCAAACTCCTGACCTCAGATGATCTGCCTGCCTCGGCTTCTTAAAGTGCTGGGCTTACAGGCGTGAGCCACCGCACCTGGCCTTTCCATTCTTTCAGAGCAAACTTTGTGCCTAAATTTAAATCCTCGAATCAATTTCTCTCTGTCATATTTTGTGTGTCTGTATGTATAAGGAGTTTTGAATACTGATCTTGTATGGAACAACCTTCTTGTCCTGTGTGATTTAGCCTAGTAATTTGTTTCCTGCCTGTAAACCATTTTTGTTTTTTTATAATCTAGATAGGTTTTTCAGTACAAGGTTGAATAAAAACAGCAATGATACATATCCTTATTCATGGTGAGGTGAATATTTCTTTTGATTACGAAATATTACATTTATCTTTATCAGGTCCAAAAAATGCCGAATTTTGCTAAGATTTATTTTAACTGTGAATCAGGTTGACTGTAACCTATTTTTTATTGTACCTAATTATATCTTTTGTTTTCAATGATGCTTTCATCAGTATTATTTTTTAATTTCTAATCTCTTCAAATTTACTCTGTTGTTTTTTTTCCTAACATCGTTATCTTTTAGATTAGTTTGCTCAGAATGGTAAGTTTTTCTGACTTTAATGGCCAGAGATAATGCTAAACCTTTATTTAGATAGAAGAATTAGATGAAACAGGGAGGAAGCTCCAAAAACTAAAAGGGGGACATATGCTATTATTTTAACTGCCCAATCCATGTTGGTAAGAACACTTAATCACAAATATCATAGCACTGGGGCATATACATAACAATAAACAGACACATTCTTTTGTAATGATTGCTTGCCTGTTTTAAATCTGTGTTTTTAAAAAACCTGTGTATTTACTTATATATGTGTATATGCATGCTACTGTTTAAAAATTTATAACTGTTACAGCTCTCCTTTCCCACTTAACAATAGTAGTTGTACAAAACTCCTCAGTGCATTTTAGACCCTCCAGAAAGACAGAAGGATGAAATCCCTGGGTGGTCTGGGTGGTCATGCTCCCTTTTGACTCATGTAAATTTACCTACGAGGTAATTATAGCCTGGTGACTGTGACTGTAAAGTCACAAGGCTAGGTTTAGGTTTATATTCCCAAGTATATCATCGTAGGCTATATCCCAGCCTTGTGACTTTAGGTAGATAATTTAACTTTACTAGGCTACATTTAACTTCTACTAAGCTGTAATTTCCTCTTCTGTAGAAAGAGGATAATAATTGTATCTAGCTCCTAGTGTTGTTTCAGGATTAGATAGATAATGCATGTAAAGTGTTCAGCTCAATGCCTGGAACACAGCAATAAATATTAAGAATTAGTATAGTACATGCCTATCTTATCTTTTCTTTTTGTTGAAATAGGCTCATGAGAGGCAGTTATGCTATAAAGGAACGAACATTTGACCCAGTAAAACTTAAGTTGTAATATCAGCTTTGCCATTTACTATTTGTGCAATTTGGGGTGATTCAGTTAACCCCTCTGAGTCTCAAATCCCTCTTTTGTAAAATATCTGCCTTGGGGGCTGTCACAAGGGTTAAGGGAGATATTGTCTGTGAAAATTCTGGTAAGCTGTCAAACGTAAATGCTGTTCACTTAATAACTAAGAGAAGAAATGGGCTCATTATTGCTTTTGAAAGATAAAAACATTATTTTAAGCAACAAACTAAAAAATGGCTTAACAAAATCCAATATTGTCTAGCTTTGAAAATGTATGTTTTCAAATAGCAAGAATAAGAACTATGTACTCAACTATCTTTAAAGGAACAAAAGCACTGATCTAAGCCCGTTCTAATATATCTGGCTTCAAGGTTTGTTGACATAAAACCTATACCAGTTCAAAAGTTGCGGAGAAGAGAAGAGTACAGGGAAAGTTGTCCTACTGATATTTTTATGTCCATGGTACTTTTATGCTGTGACTGCTGCATGCTAATTCAGAGCACTCTCACAGATACACACTAACCTTGGCTTCTCTTTCAGCGTCAATGATGCCTCCCGTCTGCTCCTGTAAGAGGGCATAAGCTCTTTGGAGGGCCTGATATTCTTTTGTTAATTGTCGAAATCTTAGTTCAGATTCTTCAGCTGCTAAACTCTTGAGGTTAAAAGAAAAGCACCAAAACAATTGTGTTATGTTCAAGTCCTGTGTTCAATGTGAAATACTAACATTTGACCACTTTTTAAACAAGTAGAAGGTTTGTTTGGCAGTCTATTTGATTTTATTTTTAGCTCTAAATTATATATCTGGGCACAAATACTGTAATAGTTTCAAGTTGGACACTGCAGAAATACGTAAATATTTATTTTAGTAAAAGAAGCATTTACCATTTGATAACATTTCTCATTGTTAATCATTTGGGTTCCAAATGAGAAAAAGTCATATCCAGATTTTGATCCTAAATTTGAGGAAATGATACCCTAGAATTTTACTCTAATTTCTTTTCAATATGTTCATCTCCAACAACTTGTTTCTTTTCCCCCCAGATAAATCCTAAAAGTTGTTTTATTGCTTTAGATCTTAACTTCAGGATATAACACTATCAACAGGGAATTTTTGGGAAGGAATGAAGACTGGGGTGTTTCACTTTTAAAATCTCGAGTCAGGAGTTGCATGGTAGGGTCCAGAATTTTCATCATAACTGAGCCCTCTAGATCATTCTGATGAGGGTGATCCACAGAGCACACTTCACTCACGAGTGTCCCAGACCACATCCAAAAGCCTGTTAAGCTTGCTCTGTGGTTCCTACCTTCCCTAGATAAAGAATCTTGGAAAGTAACTTTCGTTTTGAAAGAAGTCTTCAAATTAGAGAGCTGAACTTTTGAGAAATTTCTAAAAGGTTTGCCTGTTTTCAAGAGATAACAACGCACTGTCTCAAAATTGGTTACTATTATCACCATTATGAGATATGGTTTATAGTTTGTATAAACTTTGTGCTGTTTATAAAGGAGATAAAAAGCATTCTGCTTTTTCTCCCCACTTAAATCAAAGATTTGGTGACAACATCACCCCTGGCTAGAGATGTAGAAAAGCTTACTTCATCCAGGTCATCATCGGGAGTAGCTGGTGTTCTGTCTGTTCTAAATGAGGCCATGGATGATGTCTCCGAATCCATAGAGTCCTCATCATAGCCAATAAATGGGTCTAAAACAGGCCTCTGAATAGAGCGAAAGTACATATTTACTGGCACAGCTAAAAGTAGGGAGAGTTAAACGTTAAAATACTGTCAACTAGCATACATGTAAACGAACATAGAAGACATGGATCCCCAATGCTTCTTTGTTGAAATAAAAACATTAGGCACAAACATAATAATTCCAATAAGTGTTTCTCTAATATTATTTCACTTCTGACATCTTCAAGAAAATTTCATTTAGCATTTTTCATAGAAACACTGAAGCCTCTTTCATATACATGTTATATCATGATGAGCTAATGTGGTTTACTCTTTCCTGTATTTAAACGACAACCCAAGGACTTTGAAAACTCAGGTGTCTACGTGATGGAGATGGTCAAATCTTAAGTCTTGTCAGCCAAGTCCTCATCAAAAACAAATGATATACTTAGTAAAAACAAAAATAAAAATCAAACAGACTAAATAACAAAACTTTGTGGGTTATAAGAGGCTATACAGATATTGGTGGATTGGGAAGATCATTATCAATAATATTGTCTGAATGAATAATAAAAATGTATTAATACTGTTCAGTGGGAGGCATCAGATCATGTATATTTCTTGAATATTCTTGGAGTATGACTCTCCAACTTGTCAGGTAATCCTTTCTAAGTCAAACCTAGTGGCATCTCCATTTAGAGAAACTCATATTAAGGCAAACCCTTTCAGGTTAAAATTTACAACAGAATCATTTTTAGACTTCAAAGAAATGTCAACAGAAAAGATTTTCTTCTAGCGAATAAAGCCCATGGTTTGCTACAAGAGTTCGGGAACATCTGATTCATCACATCTTTGCAGGAAGATTCCATGCCAAGACTCATATCTCTGGCTGTTTGCGGCGAATGCCTGATAACCTTGATTTCTTATTACCTTAATTGGCTTGGAGCTTCTTCTATGCTTTCTTCTGCGGATGAGCTTTTCTCGGTCCTGAAAACAAATGAAAGATTTTTCCAGTTCCAGAATTGGTAGATATTTCTCTATAGTTTTTTTGTTTTTTTCAAAGACAGAGTATTTTTTCCTTTAAGGCATTATATTTAGAATAGAATAAGACTTTGTTTTTTTAAATTTTGGCAACTTTTGGGATTGATACTCAAATATATTCAAAATAAGAACCTTCTACAACTACTCCTGATGACTTATGTGGATCAAGGAGCCTCATGATCAGAAAGTGTACTGTGTTCCTAATCAGAATCCTTTGTTTTGTGCCCGAAAATCAAGTAGCTATGAAAATAGTTACTCATATTCCTCCAAAGCACAGTACGTTAGTTCTCCTAGATCCAAAATTACTTAAAATTTGTGTTAAAAAATATCATTTCACAATAAAGTAAAACCGTATTCTTTTCATTTAGTCATTTGAAATGCATGGAAAACTGTCTTTTGCCTATTTTTGGATCCTTGTTCTCACCTGCAGTCCCTGAAAATAGGACAGGGAACAGAGTGTCTAGTGGGTTGGAGCCATTTAGTGTTTCTGTTTTGTTTTCAGTTTTCAAAAATTTTTCTGGGAATCTCAAAGAATGCCTAGAAATATTGATTAATTTCATGATTTATTGTTGCTGTGAATGGAGACATCCAGGGAATTTGGGGTTATTCACTAAGTCCTCCATGTATTTACTGTACAAATTCAAACTAGATAGAGCGTCTTTTGGAAAGTCTGATGAGTATGCCTAAATAGCCCAAGATTCTGTAAAAAACTTACAGCTTAATCTCAGGATACTCAAAGCCAGGCAAATTCCTGGGCTCATGAATCTGTAAAATTTATAAGCTATTAGGATGTGAAAATGAAATGAGGAAAACAGGGAGCCCACATTTAATAAGTAATCTGATTTAAGCCAGTGGTGTTTAGGCTTTTTAAATTTTTTTCACCTTTAAGAGTAAAAATGCCACCTCTATATATGAGACTGTTTCAATTAATACATTTTTGTACTGATTAATAGTGAGTGTTAATTTCATTGGACTGAAGGATACAAAGTATTGTTTCTGGGTGTGTCTGTGAGGGTGTTGCCAAAGGAGGTTAGCATTTGAGTCAGTGGACTGGGAAAGGGAGACTCACCCTCAATCTGGGTGGGTACCACCTAATCAGCTGCCAGCTCAGCCAGTGGCCAGATTAAAAAGCAGGCAGAAGCACATGGAAACACTAGACTGGTTTAATCTCCCAGCCTACATCTTTCTCTTATTTATTCCTGCCCTGGAACATCAGACTCTAAGTTCTTCAGCTTTGGGATTTAGGTTGGCTTCCTTTCTCCTCAGCTTGCAGACAACCTATTGTGGGACCGCACCTTGTGATCGTGTGAATCAACACTTCTTAATAAATTCCCCTTTATGTATACATCTATCCTATTAGTCGTCCATCTAGACAACCCTAATATAATTATATATTAAAATTACCTACCTAGTCGAATGTATTCATTATAACATATAGTCAACATAGAAATTTTAAAAAGGATGAATCATAAGTAATTATAAACAGAAGCTATACCCTTTCTTTCCCTCAGTGGCAGTGAATCGATTTTCTCACCCTACTCTGGAGACTATTGCCTAACTCCCCCTTTGCTATTCAAATCTTTAGGCCTTGACTTGGTTCTGAAGTGAGGGCAACCAAAGATGTCATTCACAGAACAAAGATGGAGAGGCAAAGAAGAAAACCCAAAGGCATCTAGAGGTCTTAGTGCAAACTTAACTAGTAACATAAACCTCAGCCAAACTCGGATGGAAGGAATAACTCCTCCACCCACTCAGCAGGTACTGAAGTAATGATCAGAAAATCTGGACTGAAATTTGAGTTCTGTTATATAATTATATAGTTGCTGTTTATCCAATAAGTATTTATTAAACTGTAACTATATGCTAGACACTGAATTGCGATCTGGGAAACAAGAGATATATGTGATGTTGTTGTCATAGACAACATATTAAGTCTCTGAGCCTCAGGATCTTGCTACTGGAAGGCAATTACAAGACACACCCACGATACCTACAGACTTACACCACAACACATTTAAAAGTTCTTTTAATGTACTTTGCTGTTATTATTTGTGCCACCAAATTAGTTAACAAAGGATTATAATTTAAAAGTTGTAAAGCAGTTTAACAATATAGAATATTGGAATGTACCCTCTAGAACAAAATTACGTATTGAACACATGAACTTGGGCCTCTGGAGTTAATCTAAAATTAACTGATTTCAGTATACATTTTGTTGGCTACTTGTCCTTGGGAACAACTTAGGGTTTACAGATTGATTGACACGTACCCTTGTGAGCTCATCAATAATGTTCTGTTGCTCAATGACCTGAAGTTTTAGGAACTCTGTTTCTTGCTCTTCATTAGCTTGGTCGAGGTCATTCAGAGATTTTAATTTCTTCAGGGGTGGATGGGATGTTATTTTTTCTCTCTGAATTGGAAAAGAAGAAAGTACAGGTGAAGTCTTTAAAAATCTCAAACTTTGGTTGTTAAAATATCTGTAGAAAGTTAATGATGCTCCAGCTAAATCTGAAAATTACACAGCCTGAATACACACACACCAACTAAATCCTCAAGCACATTTTATCTGGCATAATAAATCATCATTGGAAATTGTCTGAATATTTCTATAGATATATTGAAAGTCTATTAAGAAGTACATTAGCATATCACTTGTCCATACATAACACAAGTAATGGTATCCATTTTCCAACCATCATGCACGATCTTAGAAGACAAGATGTGCCTAGGATATAGATCTGTAAATAGCATGTTAGTGAAGTCATGGAAGGTTTCTGTGGCTATGTCAAAGCTTTCCTTCTCCATTTCCGAGCTTTTGGAAAGCATGCAAATTCCTGGAAGCACTCCTACAGTTTTACAAATATAGAAACCTCATAAAATTCAGAGCCAGCAAACTTCTCTTGCTTTCTTTATTAAAGCTTCCTTGCTTACATAAGGAAAAATCCAAATAGCATTGTATTTTAAAAAGAAGCTGAGAAATAGCAGTAAGTCCCGTTATTGGAGTAATATAATCAAGGAGGGTGCAGATTCGCAGAGTCTGTGATACACACCATTTCTAAATTTTCCTTGGTAACGGCTTTTAGTTTTTCTTCCATGCGCTGCAAGGACACCATCAGTTCATCATTTCTCTTGGCGAGGCACTTGTTCCTTTCCAGGAGAGGTTTACATTGCTTTTCGGTTTCCCGCACGCGTTTTAACTGGGAAGAAATAAGTTAAGATTTGTGTCTTGTGTTTGAAGGACATGGGGGCAGGGAAGTAAAGTGGTGGGAGTGAAAGCATCTCTGGAGCCGGCACTGTCTGCTTCACTATGTGGCTCAGGACTGACCACTGATATTTCAGTTCTTCATTTAACAGACTGATGGCCGTCTTTTCAGTTTTCTCTAATGGCCTTTCATCACAGCCTTCATAACCCCATATCGATTCATTATCTTAAGGAAAGCACTGCAGACACTGGTTTTGGAAATGCTCCAGATGACCTGCTCTCCTTGCTTTCTTTTGCTTCCCCCACCCGTTACCCCACCATGCTCAGCTGCATTCTCTGCACCCGGAATTACCTTCATTAGCTCAGAGATAAAGGAGCTCACCCAAATCACTACGGGTCACTAAATATTGCAACCAGGACCTGAATCCAAACCTGGTTATCTCCAAAGGTCATTCTTTCAGAGATCTTGTGGAGATCTCCTGACTCACACTACAGCTGTTATTTTAAAAGAAGTTTTATTGAGGACAAAACCTCACATAAGTTTGAAACTCTATCAATGTTTGTGTTTAAGGATATAGAATTCTCCCCATGCTTAGTTAAGTATGACTGTATCGCTATCCACCCATGATTAAGAGTGATCATAGTCTCATTTGCTTGGTTAGTCTAAAGCAGGGTTTCTCAGTCTTGGCATCTGTGAATTTTTGAGCCAGATGTTTTCTGATGTGAGGTGTCCTGTGCATTGGTGGTTGTTTAGCAGCATCCTTGGCCTCTGCTTGTTAGATGTCAGTAACACTCTGCTGATTGTAACCACCAAAAACATCAGATATTGCCAAAATCACTTGTAGTTGGGAACCACTGGTCTAAGTTTATGAAAATTGTCTTGGGGTGATAGTTAATAGTCCTCCCCTTTACTTATAAAACTCTCCTGTTTGTATATTTCATAATCATCCTATACACAATAAATTTACATTTTCAGCTTCTCATGATTAGCTTATTCTTTTCATACCAATTCTGAAAGTGAACATGTATTGGGAGAGGAGCAAAGAAAAAGGAGGGGTGTATCAGAAATATTTGAGAAGACTTTTTAAAGTACTCACTCCTGTTCTTAAGCGTCTAAGATTTTGGGAAGTGCTGAGGTAGGAGACTTAGCTACTTATGAATGTTTGTAAAACCTAATCTTATGATTCTTAAGCAGCACTTCCACAAATCCATCTCAGTCTCAATTTAAGAACTCCATTTCTTTTTTTTTTTTGAGACGGAGTTTCACTGTTGTTACCCAGACTGGAGTGCAATGGCGTGATCTCTGCTCACTGCAACCTGTGCCTCCTGGGTTCAAGCAATTCTCCTGCCTCAGCTTCCCGAGTAGCTGGGACTACAGGCGTGCATCACCATGCCCAGCTAATTTTTGTATTTTTAGTTGAGACGGGGTTTCACCTTGTTGACCAGGATGGTCTCCATCTCTTGACCTCGTGATCCACCCACCTCGGGCTCCCAAAGTGCTGGGATTATAGGCATGAGTCACCGCACCCAGCCTCCATTTCATATTAAAGGACAAAACTGGATTTATTTTTATAAATAATCTGACTTAGTCCTGAAGCATTAATGCCTTAGTCCTTAGTGCCTGAAGCATTAATATTAAATATTGTATACATAAAAGTATAATAAGTTATTCTACTAGGTTCACTATTTTCATTTGTCTCTTTTGAAGGTCAATGATGTGAGTTTTAAATATTTAAATTTACTTATTAATGCTACCCGTAGAAAATGCAAATATGCACAAAGAAAATATCTATAATTTATTATATCATATGTCAATAACCATAGTTCCACAATACCAAAATATTCCTTTTAAGATATACCTTAAGTAAAACACAGGAAGGTTGAAAACATAGTGTGTATATGTATATATGTGTATGAATATGTATGTATATATGTATGTGTATATGGCTGTACATACATGTATATATACACACATACACATATACATTCACACTAACACTAAAACAAAAGTCTGATACAGTTCAACTAAGAACAAAGACTTTAAGTCAAAAAGTACTACCAGAGGAGAAAAATGCATAATAATTAAAGGGTCAATACACACACAAAAAATACAACAATTATTAATTTATATTCATCTAGTAACATAATATCTAATATATTATATATTACAAATGTATATTATATGTTCTATATTCATATAAAGTAAAATTGAAAGAACTGAGAAGGATATGGACAAATCTATTGGGAGAACAAGCAGACAAAAATATCAGTAAGAATTTAGAAAATTTTAAACAAGATTATTAACAAACTTCAATTAAATTGCAACTAATAATTATAGAATATGCCTCCTTTTAATGTAAACATGTAACATTTCTAAAATTTTGACTGTATGTGGAGGTCATAAAGCAAATCTCAACAAATTCTGAAGGAATAAAATATACAAAGTACATTCTCTGAGTATAGTTAGAATTAAGGCAGAAATTGATACCGGAAGGATAACTCAAAAATCTCTAAATGTTTTGAAATTAAGTCATATACTTCCAAGTGACCCATATATGAAAGGAGAAATTACATGATATTAGACAAAATTAAGAAATAACAATATATTATACTAAAGCAAGGATTAGAGGGACAATTACAGCCTAAAAATCATGTATTTTAAAAAAGCAAAGATGGAAAATAACTCTTTTATGAAACTAGCTCTATTAAAGTAAAAAATGTAAGCCATAGAACAAGATAATTTAAATGCAAATGTACCACAGGTAATGATAATGATAAAAAATCTTAATAGTAACTTAATAGTAACTAAAACAATAAAGGCAGCATAACAGAGAATGGGCAAAAGACTAAGGGCAAATTATAAAAAATATCTGAAAGGCTAGTATATATTTGAGAAGTTACCCTATCTTCTTAATAATGAGGAAAATTAAAACCCTAATGTAAGGTGTAAGAGTATACCTTACATCCATCAGCATGACTAACAATTATTGTTCTATGTTGGAACATATATGGAGAAACTACCACTTTCATTCATGATTGGTGGGAGTTGTGACAACTTACTGTTTGGTAATAACTACTGATACTGACTACACCCATACTCCAACATCCAGTAATTCTACTCCTCTGTATATTTCACCAGAAATGGGCAAATTTTTTCACAAAAGAAATGTAGAAGTACTGTTATTTTCAAAACAGCTCAGAAATTTTAAGGAACAACATAAATGTCCATTAACACTAAAATGGGTGAGTATATTGTGATATTTGAATACTACAGAGAAATGAAAATGAATGAATTCTACATGCAACACAATGGATAAATCTCACAAACATAAGGCTGAGTAAAGAAGCAGAAGTCAGGCCGGGCGCGGTGGCTCAAGCCTGTAATCCCAGCCCTTTGGGAGGCCAAGGCAGGCGGATCACGAGGTCAAGAGATTGAGACCATCCTGGTCAACATGGTGAAACCCCGTTGTTTATTTGTAAAAATACAAAAAATTAGCTGGGCATGGTGGTGCATGGCTGTAATCCCAGGTACTTGGGAGGCTGAGGCAGGAGAATTGCCTGAACCCAGGAGGCGGAGGTTGCGGTGAACCGAGATCGCGCCATTGCACTCCAGCCTGGGTAACAAGAGTGAAACTCCATCTCAAAAAAAAAAAAAAAAAGAAGCAGAAGTCAGATAAAAAAGAGAAAATATTGTATGATTCAATTTACAAAAAAAAAATTAAATGGTGATAGACATCTATAGTGATTGACGTCAGAATAGTGGTTAAGTTTAATAGGATGCTGATTGGGAGGGGTCATAAGAAGTAGGGGTTTGAGACGCTTATAATCTTCCACTTATTCATCTGGATGGTGGTTTTTTGAATGTGCCACTTTGTGAATATCTATTGAATGGTATCTTTGTTATTTGTACACTTTTCTCTATTATGGTACATGTCTGTAACATAGTACATAATTCTGTAACATAATGCTTAACAACAAAAACATTTTAGTATATCTCACCAGTTCATTTCGTTCATCTCCAAGCAAGGTATTCCTGTCTTCTAATTTTCTTATAGTGGCATTCAATTCAGCTATTCTCTTTTGGTTTCTTCGCAAATCCTACACCGAAAAATTAAAATGGGTATTCTTCAACAACATTTTTCACTAAGTTTGGGAATGTCACTTATTATTCATAAAAGTAATAGGCTCAGTTCTCTTATCTGATTCCTGAAGTGAGAATAAAATATTCTCTTATCCAAAGAGTAAATATTTACCTTTTATAACTTTCAATATTCACCACTTGGGTTGAAGACCATGCCAGGTTGTAATTGCAAATGAATTCAATGTGGTAGATACTCCCTGGAGCCAGGACTCAGGGAAGGGGGAGTCAGAAGATTGGATCAACCTATCAGAGCTGTGATAGGATCAACCTATCAGAGCAGACCAAGGTCATGCTGTGATAACATAGGGTTCAAAGGGCATCCCTTGTGTCGTGGCCACACATTGCTTCCCACAACTTAGACAGCTGTCCTGCTATTACCATTAGCCACAGAGGGGAGAGAGTAGGAAGTAGGGATGGGTATTGCCAATTCCTTCATACTCCTGAAGAAAAAGGTCAAAGTGAGAAAATGTTGGTGTATTACCTTCAGGTATAAAGGGCAGTAGTTTACAGGATAGGCCTCATTAGTATATTCTGCCCAATGCAACCGGCTTCTCCACTGGCAGAATGGCTATGAATCACCTTACACAGGGCATTCATGGCTTAATTTCATATTGTAGAATTACATAGGACTGTTATTGTCATGTGCTAGCGATTATATTGTCATCTTACATTATGATAATGCTGTACTGTTGACAAAGCAGTTTCAAACACATTATATCCCTACATTCACAATATCCTAAAGGATGCAGAAAAATAGGTAAAATTTAGGTATATAATAACTCCTTTAAGGTCTTGTGGCTAATATCAAAAGATCAATAACTAATATGTATTAAATGCTATGTACCAGACACCATGCTCAATGTTTTACATGATTATGTCTTAGATTATGTCTTCTAATCATTAGATTAGCCTTATGAGGTACTACTATAGCTTCTATTTTACAGATGAGAAAACTGAATGGTGAAGTTGTTTGCCTAAGGACACATAGTAAATGGCAGATTTGGGATTTGAATCAAAGGGTCTGACTCTAGAGCCATTCTCTTGACAACTATGCTATATTGCAGGTACCTGTCAGTGTCAGAACTGAAACTTACATCTGTTAAATCCTAGATAAGTAGTTTTTCCACCACCTACTAAGATATATATATGCATATATATATCTGTATATATGTATATCCTGAATACCAATTCATAAATTATTCATTACTTAGTTCTAAGTAGTACTTTGGAACCCATCTCTGTTCCTAAATAATATATTTCCATCACTATAATAGCTAAATAGTTGGAAAGGTATAAGCGTTATAGCCACTGCATATAAGGCCATTTCTATTGCTGCACTTCTGAAAATAATTTCTCATATAAAATGATGAAAACCCAGAGAAATAAGTGGTAAATTCAATAAGTCTTTAGATGAAGTTTAGAAATGGCTTTGTCTTTTATGCAGTTGTACATTTTGTGCCCTGTAGATGACGACCATCTTTATCAATTTCCAACCCAATTGTTCACAAAAGGGAAAATTACCAGTCTAGGCAAGAGGCAAAATATTTTCATCTAATTTATATTTCCCATAATAGACTTAAGTTTAAATAGATATTGCCTGACTAGAAAAATTCTAGGAAGGATTTAAAGAAATCTGTAAGTCTCATGTGATCTGCTAAGGCAGTGCAGACCACTTAGTCATCTATGAGTTTAGAAAACCCTGTTCCCAAGATACTAGCTGAGTTGATAGTAGAAGGTAGATTGATTTCTTTGTAGTAAACAAGAAAAGAGCTTAAGTGAAAGGTAAAGCTTGGGAGCTAAATAAAAGATGACTTGTGTGTTCTTAAATTCAACTAGAATGGACTTACAGGACTGCTGCAGTGTTCGGAACCATCACCTGCCCTTCCTGGAATTTCTCGTTTCGGGCTGCTCATGTTGCACTCAGCCTCCTTGACCAGAAAGAGTTGTTCATCCAAAGCCTCCTTCTGAAGTTGGAGTTTCTGTACATAGCCTGTTTGGGTCTCCAGTTCCTTTTCCAGGGAAAAGATGATCCTGTCCTTGGCTTTGATTTCATCCATCTGAATTAAATGAGACCCAGGACATTTTATTTAACAATGCTGTAAAGAAATACATTTTTATAATAGTATGCATTTAACTTCTTTCATCTGCTTGATACAGGAAAAAAATCATGAATATGACAAGTGTATTGATTTCATGTATAATATGAGGCAACATTATATAATGAAGTATCCTGGGTTGACTTAGTGTCAAGGAGAGTAATTTTTTTTTTCTCTCTAGTATATCCTGTGAAGATGTTTTAATTCAATATATTGTTTGAATTAGTCTTGGTTGATTAGGTATGTCTAACTTTAAAATGGTCATTAATTTTAATAAACATGAATACTAAATACGCCACTATAATGTTTCCTAGGACATTTTTTGATGTCACTTCTTCTTTGGAAAAATGGGTATTCAAATTCAACCACAATAGCCATTGCTCTTGTTAGTAGGTGATCACTTGTAACTGAAGAGACTTTAGACTTCCCAGTGGCCTGGTCATTTTCCAAGACTAACATGCTTGCGTTCAGGTGATGGATTTGGAGGAAGATCCTTCCACAGTTCATATGATATATCTCTTTCTATTCTCACTTGTGTTTCAGAGCAGACATCTTAGCAATCATTTTACCATTACTGTAAGAAAATCATGGTTGAGACTAAAAGGAATAGAAAATATCTGGCAATATTAACCACTGCTTCCCTCCCACATGTGTGGGATATATTTATTGATTCCAATATGCATTTCTGCTAAGCCTAGGCATGGCCTCAGAAGAATTTCTCAACTAAAGGCCACAGGCTTCAATACCAATAGATTTGAGTTCCTTTAGGCTGAAACCTTTTCGCCATCCTAGGTTAAGGGATAATAAAGTGAATGTCTATGAACAGTTTTTAAAGAGATCATAGCCGTTGGGTGAAACCTTTCTTCTCATTTCACTATATTCTATGTGTACATTCAAAATGGAGATAAGGAAAAGACATTTAATACAAACAACATTATGCTGTGTTGCTTTTTCTAAAAGTGTCTTCTTATACAAAACAAATTTTTTTTTTTTTGAGGTGGGGTTTCGCTCTTGTTACCCAGGCTGGAGTGCAATGGCGCAATCTCGGCTCACTACAACCTCTGCCTCCTGGGTTCAGGCAATTCTCCTGCCTCAGCCTCCTGAGTAGCTGGGATTACAGGCATGCACCACCATGCCCAGCTAATTTTTGTATTTTTAGTAGAGACGGGGTTTCACCATGTTGACCAGGATGGTCTTGATCTCTTGACCTCGTGATCCACCTGCCTCGGCCTCCCAAAGTGCTGGGATTACAGGCACGCGCCACCATGCCCAGATAATTTTTTGTATTTTTAGTAGAGACGGGGTTTCACCATGTTGACCAGGATAGTCTCGATATCTTGACCTGGTGATCCACCCGCCTTGGCCTCCCCAATAATTTTGTTTAAGTCCTTTTTTGCTGTGTGCTCTTAGACCAGAAAAAAAAATATTTTCAACAGAAATGGTGTTACATAGTCACATATGTTCCACATATAAGTATCTGTGAGCTACTGCCTTTGAGGCACATGCTTAAATTTTAGGTCAATTCTGAAAGAGCTTTGGGCTAAATTCTTCATGATCTTGTAACATCATCTGATAACTCGGTAAGAATTCAATATTGTCTTGCTAATTGGGAATAATAGCATTGTATCTATCTGGTTTGTGCCTCCTTGTAAAAGACTTGAGACCAGTGTTTTTCTTAACTGAGCAGTATGTTCATTTGTCAGACTTGTCATCTAGAGAATTACTTTTATTTACAGGTTAACATAGCTCTAGTTGTTTTTTATGTACTCGCCTTGCTAAACTTATTGAGAAAGCATTCCATTACTGTCCACATTCATCCTCATCATCACCATCGTCATAGCTGAAATTCATCGATCTTTTACTATATTCAGGGTACTGTACTCAAAGCTTCATATACCCTATTTTATAAGAATCCTAGTCAGTAGGTTCAGTCGTCATCATTTTACAGATGATGACTGAGGACCTGAAAGCTTAAAAATTTGGTCATAGTCATATGGCTAGTAAGTCGTGAAGCCTTATTTTTAATGGAATCTTCTGACTTTAGAGCCCATTGTGTTAGGTACTATGCTATACTAGCTTTAAGACTATTCATCTACTTTAAGCATTTCCCAAAGTGGTTTCCTGTGGAATATATAATAGTTAGTATTGAGAAAGCTTTATTGCATAATGGTTATGAGCATGGACTCTGATCTCAAAATACTGAAAATGCACCAAGGCTCTACTTCTTAGATGGAAAAGAGTATACTAGAATTCTCTGGGGAAATTTTCTAGATAGAAAAGCTCCTATTTTCCTCCCTTCCAGTTCCAAAAATGGAGCTTGGGGTGGAAGAAGGCACAGAAGGAAACAATGAAGATGAGTATATCCATGCTATTGAAAAAGTTTCCTGTGTTATTCTGTGTTCATGCAGTTTGTGAGCCACTCATTGGGTGGTTCAGATTTTACTTTTTTTAATTCTAATTTTTATTTTACTTTAAGTTTTGGAATACATGTGCAGAACATGCAACTTTGGTACATAGATATACATGTGCCATGGTGGCTTGCTGTACCTATCAACCTGTCATCCAGGTTTTAAGCCCCACATGCATTAAGTATTTGTCTTAATGCTCTCCCACCCCTTGTCCCCAACCCTGGACAGGCCCCAGTGTGTGTTGTTCCCCTCCCTGTGTCCATGTGTTCTCATTGTTTAACTCCCACTTATGAGCAAGAACATGCAGTGTTTGGTTTTCTGTTCCTGTGTTAGTTTGCTGAGGATGATGGCTTGCTTCATTCATGTCCCTGCAAAGGACATGATCTCATTCTTTTTAATGGCTGAATTGTATTCCATGGTGTATGTGTACCACATTTTCTTTATCCAGTCTATATCACTGATGGACATTTGGGTTGATTCCATGTCTTTCTATCATAAATAATGCTGCAATAAACATACATGTGTATATGTCTTTTAGTAAAATGATTTATTAAAAATTTGGTCATAGTCATATGGCTAGTAATGGGATTGCTGGGTCAAAAGGTATTTCTGGTTCTTGATTGCTGAGGAATCATCACACTGTCCTCTACAATGGTTGAACCAATCTACGTTTCCACCAACAGAGCAAAACTTGTTTCTATTTCTCCATAGCCTCACCAGATTCACGCAGATCCACTGTGAAAGGACAGAGGATCTTGGAGGGAAATTTTATTTGTCAGACTCACCCACTAATGGACCAGATGATCTCCCCTCTCCACTTCTGGCTCAGAAACAGCTTTGTATCTCAGAATTTCAAACAGCCTCACACTGAAAAACATTAGCAAGATCCAGGTTCTGATTCAAAGTCCCTTAGCTCATGGGCGGTTGTCATTGTAGGAGGAGTTCTCAAAGATCACACCTTTCCTGGTAGGGCCTGCAGGAAGACCAGAGGCATCGTGGCCGTTGTTTTGTAAATAGGCTGCCTGGGTCAGGATCAGACCAGTGGCTGGCCCAAGGTCTCCTGCCTAATTAGAAGGCAAGCGGCATACGGACAGTGCCACTAGCTAGCTACTGCCTCTGTCCTGTCTGTCACACAGCAATTGGATGACCTTTCTGAAGCCCAGTTCTTCTGGAAAAGGCCTCATGGAGCTCCTTACTACTCGCAACCACAGCCAAGCTTCTAAGGTTGTCCATACAGTTTCCTGTATGCCTTCATTGAGCTTAAATCAGTGGTTCTCCAGCGATTTGTTGGCTCTTGATTCTCTAGTCCTTTTAATTGTGATGTTAGGGTGTCAATTTGAGATCTTTCCATCTTTCTGATGTGGACATTTAATGCTATAAATTTCCCTCTTAACACTGCTTTAGCTGTATCCCAGAGATTCTGGTACATTGTCTCTTTGTTCTCATTGGTTTCAAAGAACTTCTTGATTTCTGCTTTAATTTAATTATTTACCCAGGAGTCATTCAGGAGCAGGTTGTTCAATTTCCATGTAGTTGTGTGGTTTTGAGTGAGTTTCCTAATCCTGAGTTCTAATTTGATTCCACTGTGGTCTGAAAGACTGTTTGTTGTGATTTCAGTTTATTGTTTCTTGACTTTTAATAACTGGCATTCTGACTGATGTGGGATGGTATCTCATTGTAATTTTGAATGGCATTTCTCAAATGATCAGAGATTTTTAAAATCTCAAATGATCAGCTTTTTAAAAATATGTTTGTTGGCCACATAAATGTCTTCTTTTGAGAAGTGTCTTCTCCTTTGCCTACTTTTTGATGGTTTTTTTTCTTGTAAATTTTGTTTAAGTTCCTTATAGATTTTGGTTATTAGACCTTTGTCAGAAGAGTAGATTGCAAAATTTTCTCCCATTCTACATGTTGTCTGTTCACTCTGATGCTGGTTTCTTTTGCTGTTCAGATGTGCTTTAGTTTAATTAGATCCCATTTGTCAATTTTGGCATTTGTTGCCATTACTTCTGGTGTTTTCATCATAAAGTTTTTGCCTACACCAGTGTCCTGAATGGTATTGCCTAGGTTTTCTTTTAGGGTTTTATGGTTTTGGGTTTTACATTTAAGTATTTAATCCATCTTGAGTTAATTTTTGTATAAGGTGTAAGGAAGGGGTTCCGTTTCAGTTTTTTACATATGGCTAGCCAGTTTTCCCAGAAACATTTATTAAATAGGGAATCCTGTTCTCATCGCTTGTTTGGTCAGGTTTGTCAAGAATTAGATGGTTAGAGATGTGTGGTGTTATTTCTGAGGTCTCTGTTCTGTTCCATTGGTCTATATGTCTGTTTTGGTACCAGTATGATGCTGTTTTGGTTACTGTAGCTTTGTAGTAGTGTGAAGTCAGGTAGTGTGCTGCCTCCAGCTTTGTTCTTTTTACTTAGGATTGTTTTGGCTATATGGGCTCTTTTTGGTTACATATGAAATTTAAAGTAGTTTTTTAAAATTCTATGAAGACTATCAATGGTAGTTTGATAGGGATAGCATTGAATCTATAAATTACTTTGGGCAGTATGGACATTTTCTTGATACTGATTCTTCCTATCCATGAGGAGGGAATGTTTTTCCATTTCTTTGTGTACTCTCTTATTTCCTTGAGCAGTGGTTTGTAGTTCTCTCTGAAGAGGTCCTTCATGTCCCTTGTAAGCTGTATTCCTAGATATTTTATTCTCTTCATAGCAATTGCGAATGGGATCTCATTCATGATTTGGCTCTCTGCTTGTCTATTGTTGGTGTATAGAAATTACAGAAACGTTTCTGATTTTTTTCACATTGACTTTGTATCCTGAATCTTTGCTGAAGTTGCTTATCAGTTTAAGGAATTTTGGGCTGAGATGATGGGATTTTCTAAATACAGAATCACCTCACCTGCAAACAGAGACAATTTCACTTCATCTCTTCCTATTTGAATACCCTTGATTTCTTTCTCTTGCCTGATTACCCAGACCAGAACTTTCAATATTATGTTGGCTAGGAGTGGTGAGAGAGGGCATCCATGTCTTTTGCTGGTTTTCAAAGGGAATGCTTCCAGCTTTTGTCCATTCAGTATAATATTGGCTATGGGTCTGCCATAAATAGCTCTTGCTATTTTGAGATATAGTCCATGAAAACCTAGTTTACTGAGAATTTGTAACATAAAGTGATGTTAAATTCTATCAAAAATCTTTTCTGCATCTATTGCGATAATCATGTGGTTTTTGTCATTGGTTCTGTTTATGTGATAGATTATGTTTATTGATTTGCATAGGTTGAACCAGGCTTGCATCCCTTGGATGAAGCTGACGTGATCATGGTGGATAAGCTTTTTGATGTGCTGCTGCTGGATTTGGTTTGCCAGTATTTTATTGAGGATTTTCACACTGATGTTCATCTGGGATATTGTCCTGATGTTTTATTTTTATGTTGTCTCTGCTTGATTGTGGTATCAGGATGATGCTGGCCCCATAAAATGAGTTAGGGAGGAGTCACTCATTTTCCATTGTTTGGATTAGTTTCAGAAGGAATGGTACCAGCTCCTCATTGAACCTCTGGTAGAATTAGAGTATAAATCTGTCTGCTCCTGGGCTTTTTTTTTTTTTTTTTTTTGGTTGGTAGGCTATAATTACTGCCTCAGTTTCAGAAATTGTTATTGGTCTATTCAAGGATTTGACTTCTTACTGGTTTAGTCTTGGTTGGGTGTACGTGTCCAAGAATGTATCTATTTCTTCTAGATTTTCTAGTTTATTTGCATAGAGGTGTTTATAGTATTCCCTGATGGTAGTTTGTACTTCAGTGGGTTAGTGGTGATATCTCCTTTATCACTTTTTGGTGTGTGTCTATTTGGTTCTCTCTTTACTTCTTTATTAGTCTTGCTTGTGGTCTATTTTATTAATTTTTTCAAACAACCAGCTTCTGGATTCATTAATTTTTTGCAGGGTTTTTCTTGTCTTCGTCTCCTTAATTTCTGCCCTGATCTTAGTTATTTCTTGTCTTCTGCTAGCTTTTGGATTTGTTTGCTCTTGATACTCTAGTCCTTTTAATTGTGATGTTAGGGTGTCAATTTGAGATCTTTCCATCTTTCTGATGTGGACATTTAGTGCTATAAATTTCCCTCTTAACACTGCTTTAGCTGTATCCCAGAGATTCTGGTACGTTGTCTCTTTGTTCTCATTGGTTTCAAAGAACTTCTTGATTTCTGCTTTAATTTAATTATTTACCCAGGAGTCATTCAGGAGCAGGTTGTTCAATTTCCATGTAGTTGTGTGGTTTTGAGTGAGTTTCCTAATCCTGAGTTCTAATTTGATTCCACTGTGGTCTGAAAGACTGTTTGTTGTGATTTCAGTTCTTTTTCATTTGCTGAGGAGTGTTTTACTTCTAATTATGTGGTTGATTTTAGAATAAGTGCCATTTGGCATGAGAGGAATGTGTGTTCTGTTGATCTAGGGTGGAGAATTCTGTTGTATTAGGTATGCTTAATCCAGAGTTGAATTTAAGTCCTGAATATCCTTGTTCATTTTCTGTCTCATTGATCTGTCTAATATTGACAGTGGAGTGTTACAGTCTCCCACTATTATTGTGTAGAAGTCTAAGTCTCTTTGTAGGTCTCTAAGAACCTCTTTTATAAATCTGGGTGCTCCTGTATTGGGTGCATATATATTTAGGAGAGTTAGCTCTTCTTGTGGAATTTATCCCTTTACTATTATGTAATACTCTTCTTTATCTTTTTGATCTTTGTTGGTTTAAAGTCTATTTTGTCAGAGAATAGGATTGCAACCCTTGCTTTTTTCTGCTTTCCATTTGATTGCTAAATATTCCTCCATCCCTTTATTTTGAGCCTATGTGTGTCTTTGCAGATGAGATGGGTCTCCTAAATATAGCACACCAATGGAGCTTGACTTTTTATCCAATTTGCCCCAGTTTGGGGCATTTAGCCCATTTACATTTAAGGTTAATATTATTATGCATGAATTTGATCCTGTCACCATGATGCTAGCTGGTTATTTTGCACAGTAGTTGATGCAGTTTCTTCATAGTGTCATTGGTCTTTATATTCTGGTGTGTTTTTGCAGTGGCAAGTACTGCTTTTTTCTTTCCATATTTAGTGCTTTCTTTAAGAGCTATTGCAAGGCAGGCCTGGTGGTGATAAAATGCCTTAGCATTTGCTTGTCTGGGATTATTTTGTTTCTCCTTCACTTATGAAGCTTCGGCTGGATATGACATTCTGGGTTGAAAATTCTTTTCTTTAAGAATGTTGACTATTGGCTTCTACTCTCTTCTGGCTTGTAGGGCTTCTGCTAAGAGATCCACTGTTAGTTTGATGGGCTTTCCTTTGTAGGTTACCTGGCCTTTCTCTCTGGCTGCCTTTAACATTTTTTTCTTCATTTCGACCTTGGAGAATCTGAAGATTACATCTTGGGGTTGATCTTCTCATGAAGTATCTTTGTGATGTTCTCTGTATTTCCTGAATTTGAGTGTTGACCTGTCTTGCTAGGTTGGGGAAGTTTCCTGGATAATATCCTGAAGTATGTTTTCCAACTTGGTTCCATTCTCCCCCATCTCTTTCAGGTACTTCAATCGATTGTAGGTTTGGTCTTTTTCATGAGTCTGTGTTCATTTCTTTTCATTCTTTTTTCTCTAATCTTGTCTTCATGCTTTATTTCATTAAGATGATCTTCAATCTCTGATATCCTTTCTCTTGCTTGATCAATTTGGCTATTGATACTTGTGTATGTTTCATGAAGTTCTCATGCATATTTTTCAGCTCCATCAGGTCATTTATGCTCCTCTCTAAACTGGTTATTCTAGGTAGCAGTTCCTGTAACCTTTTATCAAGGTTCTCAGCTTCCTTGCATTGGATTAGAACATGCTACTTCAACTGAGAGGAGTTTGTAATTATCCACCTTCTGAAGCCTAATTCTGTCAATTTGTCCATCTTGTCTTCCATCCAGTTCTGTGTCCTTGCTGCAGAGGCAGTGCGATCATTTGGAGGAGAAGAGACATTCTGGTTTTTGAGATTTTCAGTGTTTTTGCCTGTTTTTTTACTCATCTTTGTGGATTTCTCTACCTTTGATCTTTAAGGCTGATGACTTTTGGATGGGGTTTTGGGGGACTCTTTGTTGATGTTGTTGTTGCTTTTTTAGTTTTGTTTGTTGTTGTTAGTTTTTCTTCTAAAAGTCAGTCCCTTCTTCTGGAGGTCTACTGGAGTTTGTTGAAGGTCCACGTTAGACCTTTATTGCCTGGGTATCACCAGTGGAGACTGCAGAACAGCAAAACTTGCTGTCTGCTCTCTCCTCTGGAAGTTTTATCTCAGAGAGGCACTGGCCTGATGCCAGCCAGAGCTCTCCCGTATGAGATGTCTGTCAACCACTTCTGGGAGGTCTCTCCCAGTCAGGAGGCACAGCACCAGGGACCTGTTTGAGAAGGCAGTCTGTCCTTTAGCAGAACTGGTGTGCTGTGCTGGAAGAATCCCCTCTGTCAGGAGTAGCCACTCTCTTCAGAGCCGGCAGGTAGGAAAGATTAAGTCTGCTGAAGCTGCAACCGCAGCCACCCTTCCCCTCAGGTGCTCTGTCCCAGGGAGATGAGTGTTCTGTCTGTAAGCCCCTGACTGGAGCTGCTGGATTTCCTGCAGAGAGGCCTTGCCTGGTGAGGAGGACTCTAGAGAAACAGTCTGGCCACAGCTGCTTTGTTGTGCTGTGGTGAATTCTGCCCAGTCCAAACTCTCAGTCTCTTTAGCACTGACAAGGGAAAACTGCCAACTAAAGCAACAGTAAAGAGGGTCACCCCTCTGCCAGTCAAACTCGATCATCCCAGGCTGACTCTAGATTGATGTGTTGGCAGTGAGAATTTCAAGCCAATGGTTCTTAGCTTGCTTGGTTCCACAGGAGTGGGGTTGGTATTCCACTGTGTGAGACTGCTTGACTTCCTGGCTTCAGCCCCCACTGATTGGACAGTGGTTCAATCTCCTGGAACCCACTGGAGTTCCAGGTGCCACTGGAGTATGGAAAAGAAAAGAAAAAAAATCTCCTGCAGCACAGAGCCTGGTCAAACAGCCACCCAGATTTGTACCTGAAAGCCAGGACCCTCGTGGTATAGGCTCATGAGAGAATGTGCTGATCTGTGGATTGCAAAAAATTCATGGTGAAAGCATAATACCCAGGGAAGGTAGCACAGTCTCTCTTGGCTTCCCTTTGCTGGGGGAAGGAGGTCCCCTGGCTGTGTGTACTTCCCACATGAAGAGACATCCCCACCCTGCTTCTGCTTGTTCTCTGTGGGTTGTACCCACTGCCAAACCAGTTCCAGTGAGATGAACTGGGTACCTCGGTTAGAAAAGCAGAAATCACCTGCTTTCTGTATTGGTCTCACTAAGAGCTGTAGATCAGAGCTGTGTCTATTTGGCCATCTTGGCCCCTCCCCTTCATATTGCTATTAAGAGGGATTTCATGTCTATTTCAGCAATATGCAGGTGAAAAAAATCATGGAAAAAATTAGAAGATCAAGTGGATATACTCACAGATTTTATATTGAAAACCATCAACAAATGAAAATATTTAATGCAAACCTTGCTTTTCATTGAATATTTACCTGCCAACTCCAGAGATAGAAGTCTTGATTCTTCCTTCATCAGTCACTGTGGTTTCAAAAACCAAATGCAGGGCAGAGACCAATATCTCTGCACTGTGTTTGGTCTTTATTATCAAACAGTGCAATAGAATCAGTTGACATAAATCATTCAGAAAGTGTGGCAAAGGCAGTATTTTACAGTTACACTGTATTACCGTGAAAAGAAAATTAAACATTAGCTTTTAAAAATGCTCTATGGTAACCACTTTGAACTTAAAATTAAAAGCCTAGATATTTTAATCTATAACATAACTAGAATTCTCCAAAAGTATCGCTTAGAACTGGAAGACAAAATAGGAAAAGTGTAGTTTTTCCTAAGAAACCTTTTCCAGAGAAGCATAATGTGCATTCTAACAGGTGATAGTGTGACAAGATATATAACAGATATTAAACATCTGAATGCAAATGACCATAATACTTTTTAGTCCAAAATAATTATACAAGGTCAATCTAGGACATTCTAATATGCAGATTATAATTATATTTATATTATATTTAAACATAGTGAGAGGCCTATCTGGTTTTTGGTCATACATGTTAGAAGGAAAGACCCAACTCTGCGGGGGCTGAGTTAAGTCTTAGAAACTATAAATAGCAAACAAGCTGCTTAGGGATGACAACCAATTTAAAAATTATAATGGCTCCTGTTTTAAATGACCCCTGTTTACTTTGGAGAAAATATCTATGTTAAAATGACTACGGTTTTTATAGTTTTGTATCTAGTTCCTGGAAAAAAAGACTCAAGATGTTTTAAGTAGCTGCCATTTTCAGACACCATGAAAGTCATAGAAACTTCTCCTAACCCCTATTTAAAAAAATAAAACAATAAAACTATATAAATGAAAAGCCCACAAAACATGCTACTTTAGAAAAGTTCACGGTTTAGAATATTTTTATAAATATCTAAGAAAACAGGAGTCCTTGAATAGATATGGTATTTGGAGAATCCAGTTTTTATGAGAAAGACTGTTTCCAAAATCTCTTACATTTTACAATTTCAGTTTTGGCCGGAGCGTATCTCTCTATTGATCTACCTACCTACCTACTGATCTATCTTGGAGAGAGCATTGGACAAAAGGTAGGCACTGTTTATAATCCACTGACAAGAAAACGTATGAAGAAGCAAATCCCATGGCACTCTGAAACCTGGAATAGAAGGGTTCTGCATGGGTCTGGTGGGATTACTGTACTAACCAGCCTCCGAATATCCCGCTCCGACTCCCACTTGATCTTCGAGATGGCTTCTTGGTGGGACTGATGCTCACTCCGAAGGTCCCCAGCCTTGATTTTATCTGCTTGGATCATATTGCTCAAAGCCTCGTCCACCTGCTTCTTGGCCGTTTTCAGGTCCGTAATTTCCTGTAAGAGCTTAAGGCGCTCTGCATCAAACAGTTTCCGGGCCTCCTCCCGGGCCTCAATGGTGAGCGCTGTCCTTACTTTGTCACTGCTGCCGTCACGGAGAGCACAGAGAGCGGACTTGAGCCTCTGGATCTCTCCATCGCGCACTTTCACCGTCCTTGACATCTCCTGCTCGTGCTGCTTGATAAGGTTCTCCCTCACAGCCTGCAGCTCCTTCATCTTCTCCTCATGGAGCTTGGCTTTGAGTTCGGTCACTAGCACCGTGTGCTTGCGCTGCTCCAGCTCACGAATCCTCTTCGCTTCTTGAGTCTTCTCTCTTTCAAGCTTTGATACCTAAAAACAGAGAGGTGAAAGGATGAAGAGAAATGAGCCTCAAAAGACAGGTGTACTCCTAGGCAGGATTTGCAGCTCAGGCTGCTGTGATCTCTTAATTCCTCATCTCTTTTCCAATTCCAGGCCCTCTGAGAAAAAAGAACTACAGGACTTGAAGCTGGGAATACAGTGTGTAAAAGGAGGAAATACCTGAGGATGTTTATATTACTTTGTTCAGATGAATATTTGATGTTCTGGGGCCTTACTAAGCAATGTGTGGTCTGCAGACAAGCAGCCTCAGTATCATGCAGGAAGCATGCTAGAAGCACAGAATCCCCTGCTTAGCCCCAGACCTATAACTCAGAATGTGCATTTTAACAAACCCCCATGCGATTCGTATACACATTAAAATTAGGAAGTATTGCTATCATGGTTTTTCCCTTTATGGGGAAGATTGCAACGCAGATCACCTGGAGAGCTTTTTAGACTACACAATCCTAGCTAGATCCGAACTGATAAATGTGTGTCTTAGAATACCTTATAGTTTGATATTACGGTCGGGTTAATGAAATGCCTAAAATGGTATTATTGAGCATCCCCCTCCCTCTTTTTTTTTTTTTTGTTTGTTTGTTTGAAGAGATGCTACTGCAGCTGCTAAGAAGGTGAAAAATGAAGACAGTTGATAATAGCCTCAACCTTACCTTACTTTCTTAGTATGCCAGGTTAGTTTCATTCCCAAACTTTACACACACACACACACACACACACACACACACACACACGAACACACATAGAACCACCACCACCAGCAGAGCTGCATATTATTGGGTCCTCTCTCTGATGAAGAACTTTAGTGGTCATTATTATTTTTTAATGTGCCACGAATATCTCTTTGAGTGCTTTTTCACTCTCACTCCCCTTCCTCCCTTCCTGCCCCCCACACCAACACTCCAAGTAGTTTGATAAAGTATTTCTAATAAGCATTTTACCTTTCGGGAATTCTGGTTTAAAAATATTCTAAACATTTTGCTAAATTTCCTGTGATCATATAGGCCTCCTTGTAGATTAGCAATGGCTGTGAGTCTCTGATTCAGTAGACCTAATCTGGCTGTGAGGTGTGTTTTTTTTTTTTTTTTTAACTAATCTTGCTGTGAGTCTCTGTTTCAGTAGATCAGGATGGGGCCCAGACATCGGTGTCTTGAAAAAGCTTCTCCATGATCCTGTTGTACTGCACACACACACA
Organism: Callithrix jacchus; assembly: GCF_049354715.1. NCBI lineage: Eukaryota > Metazoa > Chordata > Mammalia > Primates > Cebidae > Callithrix > Callithrix jacchus. The sequence goes on from NC_133503.1 coordinate 46,216,258, forward strand.
CACACACACACACACAGAGTCTAGAAAAAGGAGACCGGGCACAGTGGCTCACTTCTGTAATCCCAGCACTGTGGGAAGCTGAGGTGGGTGGATCACCTGAGGTTAGTTTGGGACCACCCTGGCCAACATGTCAAAAGGCCATCTCTACTAAAAATATAAAAATTAGCTGGGCATGGTGGCAGGCACCTGTAGTCCCAGATACTTGGGAAGGCTGAGGCAGGAGAATCTCTTGAACCCAAGAGGCAGAGATTGCAGTGAGCCAAGATCGTACCATTGTACTCCAGCCTGGGAGACAGTGTGAGAATCCATCTAAAAAAAAAAAAAAAAAAGAGGATGAAAGATCCAAGATGGCTGATCGCTAACATCTTGGGATTGCGGCTCCCAGTGAAAGCGCAGAGAACAAGAGGATGCCACACTTTCAGACAAATTTTGGTCGCTCATGGAGCAGAAGGTTCCCAGTGGAGGAGCTGCATGGATCGCCAGCGTGACTCTTGTGGCCGGTGCAGCAGTTGTGCCGGCACCTCTGCGCGGCAGCTCTCGGTGCAGAGTAAATGGGACTGGTTCCCCTTCTGACCGAGGTTTAGAGCTCCTGGAAGGCAGAGTTGCCTATTACGGACTCAAGAAGGAAGACAGACTGAAGATTCCCAGGCAGAAAAGCACCATCAGTCTTAATGCCGCTGTTTTGGCTGGTGCAGTAGGTTGCACATATTTTGGCCCTGGGAATTAATAACTTGGATGTCCACTCAGAGATCTAATTTGAAAGTTGGTAATTACAAAGACGACAGGTGGATAAATTTACAATGATGGGAAGAAACCAGCATAAAAAGGCTGAGAATACTCAAAATCAGAATGCCTCTCCCTCTAAAGAGGATCACAGTTCCTCCTCAACAAGGGAATAAGACTTGAGGGAGAACAAGTGCATCCCATTAACAGAATCAGGCTTCTGAAGATGGATAATAAACTTCTGTGAGTTAAAAGAACATGTTGTAGCCCAATGTAAAGAAACTAAGAATTTTGAAAAAAGGTTTGATGAAATCCTAATGAGAATAGACAACTTAGAGAGGAATATAAGTGAATTAATAGAACTGAAGAATACAATACAGGAACTCTGAGAATTATGCACAGGTTTAAACACTCAAATGATTCAAGCAGAAGAAAGGATATCAGAGGTTGAAGTCCAACTTAATTAAATAAAACGAGAAGACAAGATTAGCGAAAAAAGGATAAAAAGGAATGAGCAAAGTCTCCAAGAAATGTGGGACTATGTGAAAAGACCAAATTTGCGTTTGATAGGTGTACCTGAATGTGACGGAGAGAATGAATCCAAGCTGGAAAATATTCTTCATGATATTATTCAGGAAAATTTTCCTAAACTAGCAAAGCAGGACAATATTCAACCCCAGGTAATACAGAGAACACCACAAAGATATTCCTCAAGAAGAGCAACCCCAAGGCACATAATCGTTAGATTCACCAGGGTTGAAAAGAAGGAGAAAATACTAAGGGCAGCCAGAGAGAAAGGTCAGGTTATCCACAAAGGGAAGCCTATCAGATTTACAGCAGATCTCTCAGCAGAAACTCTACAAGCCAGAAGTGAGTGGGGGCCATTATTCAACATCCTTAAAGAACAGAACTTTCAGCCCAGAATTTCATATCCAGCCAAACTAAGCTTCACAACTGAAGGAAAAATAAAATCTTTTATGAACAAGCAAATACTCAGAGATTTTATTACCACCAGGCCTGCTTTACAAGAGCTTCTGAAAGAAGCATTACACACAGAAAGAAACAACCAGTATTAGCCTTTCTAAAAATATACCAAAAAGTAGAGCATCAACATAAAGAAGAACTTACATCAATGAATGGACAAAACAGCCAGTTAACATCAAATGGCAGTAATCCTAAATTTAAATCAACTAAATCCCCCAATCAAAAGATACAGCCAAAACCCAACGGCATGTTACATCCAGACCCATTTCACATGCAAGGATACCCAAAAACTCAAAACAAAGGGACAGAGAAAGATTTACCAACAAAATGGAGAGCAAAAATAAATAAATGAATTAAAAGCAGGAGTTGCAATTCTTGTATCTGATAAAATAGATTTTAAAGCAACAAAGATATAGTGGTAAAAGGATCAATGCAACAACAAGAGCTGATGATCCTAACACCCAGATACATAGAGATTTAGACTCAATGAGACAGAAGATTAATAAGGATATCAAGGACTCAAACTCAGATCCGGAACAAGTATACTTAATAAATATTTATAGAGCTCTCCACTTTAAATACACAAAATATAAATTCTTGTCAATACCACATCACACCTACTCATAGGTTTAAATGAAACATTGATTGGTCATTATTAATACCCATTTTTTTTTTTAGAATAAAGCAATATTTCCATTCTCTCTCCCTCTTTTTCTTCCTCTTTCTTCCTCTCTTTCACTCCTTTTTTTCTTTCCTTCTCTCAAAAAAAGAAAAAAAAAGAAATCAACTTGTAGACCTCTAGATCCAGGTCAGCAATGTCTCTCTCATTGTCTGATTTCCTTCCTTCCCTTCTCTCCCTCCCTCCCTCCCTCCTTCCTTCCCTCCCTCCCTCCCTCCCTTCCTTCCTTCCTCCCTCCCTTCCTCCTTTCCTCCCTTCCTGCCTTCCTCTCTTCCTCCCTAAAAAAAAAAAAAAAAATTAAGAAAGAAAAGAAAAAGGGAAGAAAATTGGGGAGAGAGTCCCAGGAGTAATAGCTAGTTGAGTGATACTGAGTCTCCACCATTTGTAAAATTGGAAGCTTTTATAAAATGATAGTTAAGAGTCTTTTCAGTTGAAAAATATTAAGGTTGAGACGCCATATTGTAACCACTGCAATATAAACTGTGATGGTTAATACTGAGTGTCAACTTGATTGGGTCGAAAGATGAAACTTATTGTTTCTGGTTGTGTCTGTCAGGATGCTGCTAAAGGAGTTAACATTTGAGTCAGTGGACTGGGAAAGGCAGACCCACCCTCAATCTGGGTGGACAGAATCTAATCAGCTATCAATGCAGCTGGAATAAAGGCAGGGTGAAGAATGTGAAAAGACTAGACTGGCTTAGTCTCTCAGCCTACATATTTCTTCTGTGCTGGATGCTTCCTGCCCCCAAATACTGGACTCCAAGTACTTCAGCTTTGGGACTTGAACTGGCTTCTTTGCTCCTCAGCTTGCAGATGGACTATTGTGGGACCTTATGATCCTGTGAGTCAATACTCCTTAAACAACTCCCCTTTATATACACATCTGTCCTATTAGTTATTTCCCTCTAGAGAACCCTGACAAGTATACAGTGTCTGAGAGTTTACTCACCTTTAATAGTTTACCTACCTTTAGATAGAACAGTATTTTCTGAGTTTGCATAGAGTTTTATGAACAGTTTATTTTGTAAAGGCACAACAATTATTCCCATGATGGCTATTCTATAAGAGCTTGGGGCACAAGGGGACTTGGTGAAATAAACCGCCAGGCATCCTCAAACAACCATCCTCGGATCTTACCTCCACCTTACGCCTAAAGGTGGAAAATTTTCCTTTTCATAAGGACATCAGCCCTTTTCATAAGGGCTTCCTGGAGGCCTCTTCTCTCTTAGGTTCTAGACCTGTGCGGTCCTATATGGTGCCCACCAGCTATGAAAAACCACAGCCTATGAGCCAAATCCGTCCTGCTCCTGTTTTTATAAATAAAGTTTATTGGGACACAGCCATGTCCATCTATTTACATATTGCTTAAGGCTGCTTTCATGCTGCAATGGAGTTGAGTAGTTTCATAGAGACTGTCTAGCCCACAGAGCCTAAAACATTCACTATTTTGCCCTTCACCGAAACAGTTTGCTGGTTCTTATTCTAGATTATGCATATTTTGAAAGAGAAAGCCTTATTTTCTGCCTGTTTAGAAACTATGATAATTTACCTTTCATATAAGACCTTGGGAAAGTTAATTTCGCTCAAGTGGTAGGAATTTAGTAATCTTCAATTTCTGCAGGATGCATTTACATCAGGCATCTGGAACAGAATCATGACTGCAGTGGGTGGTGGGAAACAAGGGAAACTTTTAGCCATTCTTCCGAGAACTATGAAAAACTGTAGTAAACATGGACAAATGGTAAGAAATCCCAGGTTTGGGCCGGGAGTGGTGGCTCAAGCCTGTAATCCCAGCACTTTGGGAGGCTGAGGCGGGAGGATCACAAGATCAAGAGATTGAGACCATCCTGGCCAACATGGTGAAACCCTATCTCTAATAAAAAAATACAAAAAAAAAAAAAAATAGCTGGGCGTGGTGGCATGCGCCTGTAGTCCCAGCTACCCGGGAGGCTGAGGCATGAGAATTGCTTGAATGTGGGAGCCGAGATTGCACCACTGCACTCCAGCCTGGCACCTGGAGACAGAGCAAGACTCTGTCTCAAGAAAAAAAAAAAAAAAAGAAAAAAAAGAATGCCCAGGTTTGTATTTCTGTTTCACCATTTGCTGTCTCTAAGAAAGTTGCTTTATCCTTCTGAGGATTTTTGTTTTTCCTTCTGAGGATTTTTGATTACACTTAAAAATGTCTGTAACAGGATTATTTTTAGGGTTAAACTAGATAATGTATGGAAAAGTACCTTGAACTGTAAAGTACTATGAAGTGTAAGGTAATATTATTACTGGATATCGTAGGAGATACTCCTTGATCTAAAATTATTTATGTAAAATTCTCTAAGGGTGCATCATATTGTATCTTCCTGTGATTCTGTCATTTCTTCCAAATTATTCACTTGTAGCTTTTGCATGTATGCCAAAGGGGAGATGAAGGAAATTATTTCTTAAAAAGTGAAAATACAGGAAATATACAAATATATGAAACACATATTCCAGCCTGATGACAAATAAAAAACAAACACTATCTAGCCCTTAAAAGAATCCACGAAAACTAAAGAAAATTCAAAGGAATGGAGTCACATTTGACATTTTTTATGTTTACTTATTTTGGTTGTCATGAAAACTGACTTTTTTTTTTTTTGCAGGATTTCTAGGTATGACTTCTTTTTAAGTCTCGAAGAAATGTTTTACTCTGAAGAAAAGCCAAATAATATGACTGAAATTTTGAGAGAAAAAAAGCCAATAAAAATTTTCTGAAAATTATTTTCAGTGTAGATTGCATCACTAAGGATATAGATTTAAATATCTTAACATGAATCTTAAAATGAATATGCAAAATAATGAATTATTCCTGAGTAACAGTGAAAATGTGAAGATAATAATACTTAGAAATGGAAAAAAAATTAATAGAAGAAAGAAAACAATTTTGATACATGGAGATGTTTTATGGAGAAAAATTTCAGCTCAAACATAGAATAGCTAGCTAGCATTTACTGAGGGTTTACTATGAGTTAGGCACCTTTCTAAATAGGCTTTACACACATCAGTGCATGTAACCTCCTAGGCAGCTCTATGATGTAGGACATCTTTGTTTCATCACAATTTGTGTTGAGAAAAGTGAGGAACAGCCTTTACATAAGAACAATGTTAAAAAGTCTCTAAAATTCAGTGTGGGCCAGGAACTGGCCCCAGGTCAGATTCTACATCTGCTTGTCTGTTTTGAAGTTTTGGGTACTTCATGTTTGCATGCGAAACCTTGCTTCACTTGTGTCCACCTCGATTTTCTCATCTGTAAACTGGGGTTGTCAATATCATTTTCATATGGCTACTGTGATGATCGACTTAAGCAATGGCTCAAAAGCCCTTTGGAAAGGCTGGAACACATGAGAGATTCATAATCATTAATACATGGTGGATATTATCATATTCATTTTGATCAATATTGTATGTATGTTAATATTATATGATTGACTGTTACATTCATACCAACAACATAAATATAAAAGTACCTATATCATCTTGATATGACTAATATTACTATATTACATTATTAAGATGGTAACTGTTTTTCCAACAGAAAGAGATGTTCGAATACAAAGCTTAGTTTCTTCAGTACGTATTCTGTTCCCTGGCATTGGTGGCATCTAATGATGTGGAAGACACTTGGGGTGTGTGTGGGCCTAAGGAGTGGTGCAGGGTAGGGCAGAGTGAAGGGAAGAGCACTCGGCAGGGCTTTGGACGATGGGCTCCCAAATCCCTTCAACCCTAGAGGTTCTATGGAAAAAACGATCATTAGGAAAGCTTAATCCTACCAAGGAAAGGTTACACTATGACAGAGGAGAAAGAATTTATGACTATCTTACACAGACCTCATGCTGTATTTTTCTTTTCTGTCCTACTTCTGGTCTAGCCTTTGGAAAATGCCAGTGTAAATTCTGCCAAGAGAAAGATAGCAATGATTTGAGCTTTAAAAGTGATCTTAGAAATCTAGGATTAAAAATTGGACAGCTAAGTTAAAGGTAAAGAAAAGGTTGAGAGGTTATCAAGGCACGCTAAGCTAACATAAACGTTAGCCCGGATTATCTGCGTTGGATGTTCCTGGAGATCTAAACTCACAGTGAACTGGAAGGGATTTTCATGGGCACAAAGTGACTCTCAGAGAGGAGATGTAAACAAGTCACTCTAAGAAGGCTGCTTACAAGGGAAGTCTTATACAACCTTACACAATCCAGTGCAAAGCATTCTATTTTAAAAATTTCTTGTTTTCAGCCACTTATGCTTCCTGAAAACAGAACCAAAGGAGTAGATAGGAAAATATACCCCATCCCAAATTTGGTACCTGAACCTGGAGGCTGTGTGGAGCCATCACTTGAGGATAGAGAATGTAGGCTGATTTTCAGAGAATGCCCTGGAGGCAATAGAGGGCAGTGGAATCAGACAGAGAGCATTACCTTGATCACTACCACCTTGCAGAAGACAGGAATTCCCATCGTGGCTCCATCACTAGCTGTGTCTCTGGGAGAAAATTAGTTAAGCAGTTTGAATCTCATTTTCTTCCTCAGTGAAAGCAGAATAGTAATTGCACCCTGTCTTTGTCGCAGGCTTGTTCTGATGGTTGTGAGGCTCGGTGTGAAAATGCTTTGCAGTCTGAAGGGCTGTGCCAGTGGGGCAGCTCCTGTCTGGGGCTGATTCTTCTCAACCTCGCAACCCAGGCCTGTTGCCCTGTTGCCTCTGCCCTGAGAACCCTGTCCCCTGCTCTGTCACGGTGCCCATGCTGTTCATGCAAACAGTTTATCTCTGAGGGAGAGTAAAAAGCCCTGGAGCAGTCCCTGGAGTGTTCAGACACACTAACCATTGGATCATGCATTCATGGATCATGGACATAGAAGAGACAAACAGGGCAAATACCGCAACTTCGTGTCTCAGGGTGCTGCTCCAAGAAGCAGATAGTTAGGGTTAGGGTTAGGGTTAGGGTTAGGGTTAGGGTTAGGGTTAGGGTTAGGGTTAGGGTTAGGGTTAGGGTTAGGTGGGTGGAAATCCTTTTTCTACCCAAGCCTGAAGTTCTCACCTAAGTGAGTACTGCCACAGGGTTTGGGGGAAAGCTGTTAAAAAGAATCATGTAAATTCACTCTACAAGTAGTTTTGGGCACCTCCTACAGGTCAGGAAGCTTCCTCATCTGTAAAGTAAGGATAATAATGCCCACCTCAGCAGGTGGAAATGAGGATGAAATGAGATAATGCCATGAAAGCACTTAACATGCTTGACACAAACTAATTGCTCAAAACTTAACACATACACGTACACCCTTGTGAGGCAGAAACTATTATTGTCCCATTTGACAGATGAAGAAGGAAAAACACAGAGGGGTTTTATGACCTTCTCCGGGTCAGCCAGGTGCTAGTGAAACAGCTGGGACTCTGGCAGGATGGAATGCACTTATCAGCCCATGACAGACAGTGAACAGTCAATACGTTGTAGCTATTTATATCATCAAGCTCTTAAGACTCAGCTCTATGCACAATTGCTGTTCTATAAATATCAGTGGAATTACTGTCTTGCTGGATCAATGAGTACTGCCCCATTGCCCCAAAGGTTTCCACTTTTAACTTGTCCATTCCCTAGTAGCTGAACTGCCATTTTGTCATCAGAGCCTCAGAGCTAACCTGAGAGTATAAATTCACATTTTGGCATTGTTCATATTCTCTCTCTTGAAGCCTGGCCCTTTGAAAACATGATAATATTTATTTATAATAAAAGTGCTTTATGACTTGCTTGCCCTCTAAATTCCCTTTGCTCTTTGGGGAAGGCTGCTGACAGGTGGTGAGACTTTGCTTTAGCTCCTGGGCTGGGACCGTAATTAGCTCCTGGGTTGCCAAGGAGAGGGAGCCAGGCAGGGGCAGCCAGCAGTGAAAAGGACGAGGCTGTGTGCATTCATTTAAGAGACTGGCTGCCAGTCAATCATCAGAGGAAGGGGAGATTACGCTTGGCCTGCGGGCTTAGATAATGGTGCCAGGCCCAAGATAAACAGGCAGCCTGGTTCAAACTTGAGAGTTCCCTATTTTAAAAGGCTTGAGTATGTAGATTATTGGCAGTGGTGGAGTCCTCAGTGCCTCTGTTTCTGGGAATCTCATCAGTTTGTTCTCTGGAAAGCAGCAGCAGTTTAGGGTTCCTAGTCTCGAGATTGACAAGCTTTTTCCTAGGAATTTAGATTGTCATCCTGTCATAGCTACAACTAGAGGAGTCTGCCCCCCTTGAAGTGTGACATTGCTGCAGGGAGAGTTAAGGCCAATGAAATGTTCATAGATTGTCAGACCTGGATGGAATCTTACAGTGGAGTGTTTGTCAACGCAAAGGCTAAAAGTCATCTGCATCTGTAGAGCATCAGAATTGCCTGGGCTGCTTTACTGAATTACAAGTCCTCGTTCTCACCTGACTACTTGATCAGAATTCTTGAATTGTGGGTTCAGGAATCTCAATATTTAATCAGGCTCCCTAGGTTATACCATTGCACAGTGATGCTTTACAAGCACAGATATGGAGAAGGAGATTCAGTCATCTGAATTACAGATAGAGACACTAAGACATTTAAATTCATCTGCAGGGAGAGAGAAAGATAAATAATGCCCATGTCTTCTGACTCTCAAACAAATGCTGTTCTAAAATGACATCATGTTCCCTTTGGCTTCAAGGAAACTAAAAAGTTTCCTTCACAAACTTTACATTACCGTCTCTTTATCTAAGATTTAGCTCAGGCAGGGGGAAACAGGCTTTGGCAGATCCAAAGTCCACTCTTTATTGTTAAAATGAGGAGTAATAGATCTTGGGAGAAATAACAAATTAAAATTTAAAAGTGATGTCTAGGAAGAAGAGGTAGACAAAAATGTAATAAAGATATTTGTTGGCTTGCTACTACTGCTTGTTGATCAAGAACGTTTTCCTACTGTATAGTTATCTAAATAAGGCAACTTTATGCTGTCATGGTGGTCTCTAGTTTGCAGGGAGCAAAAACATCGTATGAATGCTGGAGATTTCAAAATGCTTTCCTAGCCATGACCCTATTTGATATTCACCCCACCCTGGTGAGATGTGTGTTTACATACCCATTTAGGTGATGGGATTGAAAGAATTAGAGATTTCTAAGTCTAGTTAGCAACTGACTTAAATCCAGAGAATATTAAAAAGAATATTAATAATTTTTTGTGAGTTTATTATATGCCAGGATGCTCCCTGAGCACTTGACATAAATTTTCTCATTCAATCCTCATAAGCACATTATATACTTATCTAGTTCATACCGCATCACAGCAGTGATGTGATAAAGAAACAGGTAAAAGGAAGGAATCATCTTTAAATTATTCCTCTATTCATTCAACAAATACATATTGAGATTTTTAAGTTCTGGACATTATTTAGGCTCCAGGGACGTTAAGTAAACTGAATTCCTGCTTTCATAGAGATTGAGGAGTGACAACACTAAACAAGTAAAAAGCAAATACATAAATTGCTATGAAATAAGTCAAGAATAGGCTATGGGGAGTTCCTGGGCATGGGGAAGTGTTCTGTTAGAGACTGTGGTCAGATGATTGATGGTTGAGCAGACATCTGAAGTAGGTGAGTGAAGGAGCATGGAGCTGACCAGAAAGAACAAGTGCAAAGGACTTAAATGTGATCAGGGTCTCTCTCTTGATCCAGAAAAAATGGGGAGCAGAGTGATTGAGAGAGAGAGAGAGAAGTGAGAGATGAGTCAAAGAGGGGGCTGGAGCTAATGTCCTGTAGTGGTAGGCAAAGTCCTTCTACTCTAAGAGAGATAGGAAGCCATTGGAAGCTATTGAACAGTAGAGTAACATGATGTGGTACATTTCAGAAGGACTGCTCTGAAGGCTCTGGGGGGTAAAACTTACAGAGGGCAAGAGTGGAAGTTGCTCAAGGTCATGCAACTATCAAAGTGTTTGGTGGTGGTAGAGGGACACTGTCGGAATTTTCCTATCTGTCTTCCTGAACCAGGCTTCCAGAGGAGGCTGAGATCTGTCTAGTGAGCATGCTATTCTCACTTTCTGTGTGTCCTGTGCTTAGTTCCCTCCTGGCACATGCAATAAGCTCTCCATGTATACAAGGGATGTTGCTTTCTCTGGCAAAGGGCAGGAGTCCATTGGGGTGGGCTAGCAGGCAGAGCTGTGCTCGATGCATGTGGACATAGCCAGAGCTGCTCTCAAAGCCATGGCCTCAGGTAGCCCTCGCTCACCTTGGACTTCTCTTGATGCAGCTCTATCTGAATGTCGGTGAGCTTGGTCCTGAGGTCTTCATTGGCAGCTTGGAGGGCAACAATGAGTGCCTCGGGCTTCTCGCCCTTATTTCGCCCTTTCTTGGACATTGTTCCTTTCTAAATGGAGTCTGTTGGTTTTTAATTTCTTTCAAGCAGGTGCTGCCATGTTACTGTTTCTTATCCTGGAGTGCGATGTCTCAGCATCTACTGTGTGGTGCTCCTTGGTAAGGTCTCCTCAACCGCTGCCCTGGAACCCCTGAGAAGAGGCAGAGATAGTAGTTATTGTTGTGGCAAAGACCTGGTCTAAGCGCCAGTCAGTCACTCTCAGCCTGAGTTGCCTGTAAGAACCTCCTCCTGAGGCTCTTCTGTCCTCAGTATCTCCTGTCCATTTTGTACGTAAATTTAGAGTGATTTTTTTTCAAAAGCTTATCTAATTATGTCAATATCCTGCTTCAAATCCTTCGCCCATAAGCGTATCTCTTTGATGTCTTTGAGTGTTCTTTTTACCTGAAACTGCCCTCTTTTCTATCCTTATCTCCTTCACGTCACTCACTGATACTCCAAACATAAGAAACATGGTTGTTAAAGGAAGTCACTATGTGAGGACCTCATAAGGCAGAGGGACCCAACTTTAAGAAAACCCAATATATAAAGACAGGATTGCATGCAATGGCGAAACTGTGAGAAGTGGGAAATAACCATAAATGAATCACTGGATTGAGTCACTCATATATTCATTCATTCAGTCAATATTGTTAGAGCTCCTGCCATATGCTGTGCTAGGTACAGAATGTTGAAATAGAAATATAAGTCAGAGTTCCAATGGGAAAAAAATTACCTATCATTTATCTCTCTATCCATCTACATCACCATTAATAATCTGATAAGTGTTTTTTTTAAATATGCATGAATTGTTTCAAAAGTATAATCAGTGACCTCTCTTTCCACCAGGGGTGAATAGGAAAGGCTTCCTGAAGAAGATACCATTGGCTTGGAACGTGAGAAGTGGACAAGATGATAACAGATGGAGAAACAGGTAAAGCATCATGGGCAAGGAAAATAGCAGGTGCTGAGACACAACATAGAGAAATCACAGTGACTATTTTGTGGGAAGAAATAGGGCCTGATTAATTATACCCCAAAATGTGGTTGATGGGCACTAACGCTGGAAAGCTTTCCTGGAAAGGATAGATGGCAGGGAGGCCTAGATTTCCAAGCTTAGAATGTTCGAATCCTTTTTAAGTAAGCAGTGGGGAAGCTGTTGAAGTTCTTGGCAGGTGTGTGCGCCAACAGAGCAGTACTTTGGTGTGGTTATTCTGGTGGCAGAATGGAGAGTGAATGGATGCAGGGAGAGCAGATAGGAGGCAACTGAATTTGTCCAGGTAAAGGAGGAAAGCCTAATCAGAATTTTCGCAAGAGGAGAGAAAAGGAGTCGCGGGAGGCAGATGTGTCTTGATTTACAAATTCTTGAATACTTCATAGGAACAAGGAGCCCAGAAAAAAGGATACTAAATAATTAAAGTCAATGGGAAAAACATGGCAAGATCCTAGAGAAAGTTTCCCATGCAACCTTTCAGAAAATCAGGCATTGTGTATATTGAGGATTTTCTGTCCAGAGCTAAGGAGAACTCCTGCTGACCACCCATATGTTCCAGCAGCTGCTGCTCTCTTAAGACCATTGTATCTGGCATTGACAGCCATGCTGGGATCCTGGGCTTTGTGCCATCTGCTCATGAGCACTGAAGTTATGCTCTTTGGAGTGTGTCCCCGGGGGAAGGGGACAGGGAGAGATTAGGAGGCAGGAATGATGTCTGCAGCAGTTGTGGATCTGTTCACCTCATCCATCCTGTGCCATGTGCTAGAGTTGTCCTTCATGCTTCCTTTGCAAATTTGGCCAAATTATTAAAGTGCAGGGCTGTGAGGCCTCTGAGAGAGCACCTTTCTTTTCTTTTAGTCTTGGAATGAATTCAGCAAGCATATATTGAACATTTGTGTGACAAGCATCACTAGGCATACAGACAAATAAGATAGTTCTTAAGCTCAAGTAGGTACTGAGTGAGTAAGTTCACATATGTGTATCTAACGGGTTTCTCTCTATTTGCTTTCTAAATGTTGTTGTTCTGGGCTTTTCCAGATGACCTCCACTGGTCTCCCGTATAGTTATGACCCACAGTTCTATATCCATAGGCCCGGCCATTATTCAAACACAAGACTTGTATATACATACAACACTTTACTTATCAAAGCCACTTGGATATCGGATTGGCATCTCAAACCTAGCATAACTAATACAGATGTCTTTATTATACTAGTCCCCTCAAACCTTATTCTCCCCAGGTTTTCCTAGATTTTTGAATGGCAAAACCACATTCTCAGCTGTCCCAGATGTAAGCTTAGAAATAATCTTTTCTTCTATTTTATTCCTTATTTTTCTTTTTCAGTTTACTAAGAAGCTCTGCTTGCTTTGCCTATAAAATGTGACTCTCTTTGGCCAATTTCCCTCAAACCCCTAAAGTGTTGTTAGAACACAGAGGGAAAAAAAAGGGGCTTGGGAATAGTTTCATAGTCCCTTCACTGTTGTCTTCTTGAATGAAGAACAGGCTTTTTTAAGCACATATATGGAGTGGTAGATAAAGAGCTTGAGCAAAAACCTGAAGTCACAAATTTGCCTAGTGTATTTAGAAAAGGTTGTGAACTGGAAGAAGAGAAACAGGTGATATTTCAAAGGTTCTTGCATGATAGGCTGGGGAGTGTGGAGTGGATTATACAGGCATGTGGAAGCATAGCAGCATTTGAACATATGTGTAATAATATGAGCTGCTAGTGACTGACTGCTTATGATGTGTCTGTCATTGGACTAAGGGCTTAACATACTGTTCTTACAATTCTCACAAAGTTTAGTGAAAAATGATGAATTGAAAGATTAGGTAACTTGCCTAAATGGAACAAGTTGATTGGTGGTGATGCTCAGATTTGAATGTAAGCAATTTGTGACTGGGAATCAAGCTCTTTTTTTTTTGAGACGGAGTTTCGCTCTTGTTACCCAGGCTGGAGTGCAATGGCACGATCTCGGCTCACCACAACCTCCGCCTCCTGGGTTCAGGCAATTCTCCTGCCTCAGCCTCCTTAGTAGCTGGGATTACAGGCGCGTGCCACCATGCCCAGCTAATATTTTTTATTTTTAGTAAAGATGGGGTTTCACCATGTTGACCAGGATGGTCTCGATCTCTTGACCTCGTGATCCACCCGCCTCGGCCAAGCTCTTATTCACTGGACTGTACTGACTTGTATTTGCATTTTAGGAAGGTAACTGTCAGGATCGTGGAAGATGATGGAAGAAAGTCAGTTAGGCTGCTGTGCTTTAATGGTCCATGTAAGAGGTAATACAGCCCTCAACAGATTAAAAAAAGGTGGCGACCTTGACACAAGGAGTCATTGATGGAATCATGCCAAATTTGTAAACACTACTACTGGTTCGAACATTCTTCTCTCCCATTGTAAATATTAGGTAGGAGCTCTACAGAATTGCTTGTAGCAAAAATGTGCAAAGAGACAGATATAATAAATACATTTAACATCTTAATTTATAATTCCACCTAAAAATATAACACTATGTGCTGGACTTTATCTATTTTTAGCCTGGGAAGTATTGTGAACTTAGTCTCTCAAAGGCTGAGGAAAAGGAAAGGGTGAAAAAAATGGCATGCACATTCAGAAAAGAAAAAAGCATCACAGGAAGTTATTGATAGCATCAGCTTATGGGTGCTTTAAGGTGAGCAACTTCACACCATGGTCCCATACACCCCTCTGGTGGAGGAGAACTTTCCAAACTCTCTCTGGTTGTAATGGGTGCCTGGCAATCTCATGATTCTAAGACTTTAATTTTACTGCATCTGTTTTGTCTCTTTGTGCTTGCTTTTTTTTTCTTTTCATAACTTCTTTGAGATATAAGTCACATACTGTAACATTCACACTATTAAAATGTACAATTCAGTGGGTTTTCGTGTATTTACAAGGTTGCACAAACATCATCACAATCGATATGAGTATTTTCATCACCACCAAAAGAAACTCTGTACCTAATAGCCATCATTCACTATTCCCTACTCAGCTCTCCCAGTCCTAGGCAACCACTAAGACTATTTAGTGTTTTGTCTCTACTTAGTTTTGTCCCTATGGATTTGTCTATTTGGGAGATTGTGTATAAATGGATACATATTTTTTTGTGACTGGCTCCTTCCACTTTAGCATAATGTTTTCCAGGTTCATCCACATTGTAGCATGTATTGATACTTCATTTTTAATTGCTGAATAATATTCTACTGTAAGGATAAACTGCATCTTATGTATCCATTCACTGCCTGATGGATACTCTTGCTGCCTTTGTGTAAGTGGCTTAAGGTCAGGTTTCTACAGAAGCTGCCAACCATGACAGGGAACACCACTCGTGAAGGAGGGCATAACAGAGTGCCTGAAGCTGTCACAGCACACAGGTGGAATGTTTCTGGACACCCCAAGAGTCCTTGCCCCTGATAATGTCTAACCCAGCAGATTATCAGCAGGAAGGATAGGGGCCTTGTTCCAACAAGGGCCAATCTCTGTGGGAGCTTTACAACATAAAAAACTTGAAGGAACTGTAAGTGAGTTCTAGGTTTCTAGCTCCTAGCTGCATGGTCAGGCAGCAGTAGTTCCAGGAGACATTGTGAGGTATACAATATGTGGATTTTAGCTTACTTTTCTGGCCTTCCACTACCCTTAATCAGACACTTCATACAGCCACTGAGACTGAGTTTCTCTGTAATGGTCTCTGTCTCTGATAAAGATATTAGAGAAGTTAGAAATTCTTAGAAATTAGACTCTTAGACATTATTGCACTCTAAGAATTTCTTAGCCTCTTAGAAATTATTGCATTTCAGAATCATTACTTAAGAGCACACCTTTATGCAGTAATGGATTATTAGTGAAAGAATTACAGGCATCATTCATTCATTTAAAAGGCATTTATTGAGAAGGAAATACAGTGTAGTATTTTAGAGTAGGGCTTCTCGAATCTTTGGTTTGGTTGCATCAAAATCTACTTGAGAGCTCTAGTGATAAGGAGCTCCACTTCTTGAGATTCTGATTTAGTAGCAGGCAGATGATTCTGATACACAGGTATCTTCGAGAACTTCTGATTAAGAGTAAGGGATATGGAGTCAGACAAACTTGTTTAAATCCCACCTCTGCATTTAGTAGCTGTATAATCTTTTATCACTTAATTCTCTAGGTCTCAATAGTTCTCATCTTTCAAATGGATGTTGAAGGGATGGGGATATGTAGTACTTAGTACATTGGGTTGCTTGGCAATTAAACAAACGGATGTAAGTGATGCTCTTACACAGCTCATGATACAAGAACTAACCAGTTACTGAGTGTTTTCTGTTTCTACTGTTAGCCACAGTGGAGGAAATAAAACAGCCTACAAGTGCTGCCCTCAACGTGCTTAAATGGAGTCAGAATGACAGGGGATGTACAAAGTTTTTGATAACTCAAGTTCTACACTTATAGAGCGGCTCATATATTGCAAGAGCCCTTTATTTAGGCATTGACACAAAACTCTTGAGGGAGAGAAGCCATTGAGAGGAGAGGAGTGACATCAGCAGAGGCAAATGCGGACTCTGTCCCTCCTCACCAAGGTTTCTCCTGGCAGACTACTTCTGGAAACTATAAGTGGGAAGCCCCATCTGAAATAATCTTGAATCATCTACACCCAACATAGTCCTTTTATATCTTTTAGTGTTTAGGCAGCTTCCAGATCCATTCTTCATAACCAAACTTCCAGGTCTAAAAATTCCCATTCAGCATTCTTCTTTTTTTTAGTTGACAAAAATGTGTGTATTTATGGCATACAACATGATGTTTCGAAATACGTATAATTGTCAAATGTCTAAATCAAGCAAATTATCATATACATTAACTCACATACGTTTTTTTTTGTGGTGAGAACACTTAAAATCTACTTTCCTAGTAACTTTTAAGTACACAACACATTGTTATTAACTATATTCACCATGTTATACAACAGATCTCCATCCAGAACTTACCCCTCCTAACTCACTGAAAATTTGTATCCTTTGACCAATATCTCTCCATTCTTCCCTCCCACCTGCCCCCTTAATCACCATTCCATTCTCTTCTACTCTATGAGTATGATTTTCCATATAAATGAAGTCATGCACTATTGGTCTTTCTGTACTTTGCTTATTTTACTTAATATAATGTCCTCTGGGTTCATCCATGTCGCAAATGAAAATTTCCTTTGTTTTCAAAAACTGAATAGTATTTCATATCACATTTTCTCCAACCACTTATTTGGTGATGGATTCTGAGGTTGATTTTATATCTTGGTTATTGTGAATAATAGCATTACTATTTTTTTATGACTAACACTGCAAGGTTAAAATCAAGAAACTGGAAACATCAAATCAAGTATTTACATATAATGAATTTAAGAGTGTAATTGAGTTGTAACTCAGAGGATAAATGCTTGAGGTGATAGATACCACATTCTCCATGATGTACTTATTTCACACTGTGTGCCCATATCAAAACATTTCACGTACTTCATTAATATATATACCTACTATGTAACCACAAAAATTGAAAATTTAAAAAAACAACTTTTCAGAAGCAAAAAAATATGATGAATGCATGCTATCAATCTTAGATTATAATCCTGGTTGTACAATCTGTCCAGGAAAGTAAAAATATCCTACAAATACTGTTTTGATGTCCAACTACATTTTATTTATTTATTTATTTATTCATCCATTCATTCATTTATTATTTGAGGTGGAGTCTTGCTCTGTCACTCAGGCTGGAGTGAACTGGCACGATCTTGGCTCACTGTCTCCCAGGTTCAAGCTATTCTCGTTCCTCAGCCTGCCAAGTAGCTGGGATCACAGGCATGTACTAAATTTTGCATTTTAGTAGAGATGGGATTTCTCCATCTTGTCCAGGCTGGTTTCAATTTCCTGGCCTCAAGATATCTGCCCACCTCGGCCTCCCAAAGTGCTGGGATTACAGGCATGAGCCACCACACCCAGCCTCCAACTACATTTTCTACTGACTCTCACATCCTAAAATCCCTACACAATTCTTTGTCAGAAATTTAGCCACATGTGGTCAAGAAAATATGGCCACTATTTACTGAGTACTCTTCTTGGCTTTTGGTATGAAAATGCCAAGATGTTAAAAAGTGTATCATTCCTGCCCTTAGATGCCTTTCAACCTAAAGAGGAGACAAATATCTGCAAAAAGAAAACTAATAGTAGAAAGCGTGAATGGTAAATTCTATGGATGTAGCTCAGAATGGAGTGATAAAGAATGAAGACTTCATCAAAAGGATGGCACTGAGCTGAGTCTGAATGATATTACCTACCTTAATGGAGCTCCTACCCCTGTGCCAGGAAATAGCATTAACTCATTAAACTACTCCAATTAAACTATGCAGACATTTATTATTTTTTAGATAGGGAAATTGAGGCTCAAAGAGGTTAATTAACTTGTAAAAATTACACAGTTAAGAAATGGCA
Organism: Callithrix jacchus; assembly: GCF_049354715.1. NCBI lineage: Eukaryota > Metazoa > Chordata > Mammalia > Primates > Cebidae > Callithrix > Callithrix jacchus. The sequence continues at coordinate 46,234,473 of NC_133503.1, forward strand.
GAGCTGCGACTAAAATACGCATGTCAGTCTCCAGAGTGGCTTAGCTGTAATAACAGTTTGCTAAGAGAGGGCAGGATTCAGCTCTGGTTGCCAGTAGGCAGCAGAGGTGGCAAAGATGTCAGCTGGAGTCTACAAAATAGAATCGTAGATGGTAACAGTTAAGAGTTTGGAATTTGAAATCAGAAACTGGCTTTGAATACAATTTCCTAGCTGTATATTCTTGAGAAGTTGCTTAAACTCTCTAAGCTTCTGTTTCCTCACTGTAAAATAGGAAAAGTGATGTCTTTACCTCATGAGCTGTTTCGAGGACTAAATGAGTTAGAGTATGTAAAATGACTAGCAAATTATTATTATCATTGTTATATTTCCTTTTTCATGACGTAACTACCCACTAAACATAATCTTAATTTAGTGGAAATAGGAAACTGATTTATCACCTCTTTGTGTTAAAAGGACAGGGCAGAGAAAGCAGAGATCCCTAAAGAGACTGAAGAAATTCATGCTTCTGCTTCTGGGGAAATGGGACCTACATTGACAGGGTCAACCCAGGGGTCTTGGTTTTGTAGCTGGTTCTGCCCCAGGCTATAAGCTGAATAAAGTCATTATTAATCTCAACGTTTCCAATATGGCTGGTGCTACTGAGTTGTGCTTTGAAAGCAACTGTAATATAAAATAGCTAGAGTTCACATGTATGAAGCTAAATGCTTCAACCCTTTTCTTTAATTAATATTTGGATATGTCAATTCTAACAAAGCCTTCTTAGTTCCTCTAAGCCTCCCTTCTTTTCCAAAGATGATGCTTTTGAATTAGATGCTATTAGTGTTTAAAAATGAATGAAGTAAACTTGCATGCTTTATTCCTGGTCACTTGCAGTGGCATGCTGTTACTTGTTAAACCCTTCTCCATCTAGGAAAAATATCACACTGTGTATTCATGAATTTGACACAAGAATTTAATATAAAGGAGCGAGGGCTGCTATTTAAGACAGTCCAACCTTGAAATTCTACCTTCTCTTAATAAAGGGAATGTGGTGACATGGCTATAAGGTCACAAAATTTTAATCCATTACATGTCTGTCAGAGAAAAATGAATGTGAATTATTGACATTCAGTATAGTAGCAATTATGCAACTTTGGGATTGTAAATTTCCAGGTTTATATATCTTTTTGTTTTTCTCTCTCCTACTCTATGAAATCACCCTATGATGATTTATCACATAATCATCATAGTGGCTACTACAAATTATTATTATTATTATTATTTTTTGAGACAGAGTTTCTCTCGTTACCCAGGCTGGAGTGCAATGGCACGATCTCGGCTCACTGCAACCTCTGCCTCCTGGGTTCAGGCAATTCTCCTGCCTCAGCCTCCCGAGTACCTGGGATTACAGGCATGCGCCACCATGCCCAGCTAATTTTTTGTATTTTTAGTAGAGACGGGGTTTCACCATGTTGACCAGGATGGTCTCGAGCTGTTGACCTCGTGATCCACCCGCCTCGGCCTCCCAAAGTGCTGGGATTACAGGCTTAAGCCACTGCACCTGGCCTATTACAAATTATTTAAAGTCAATACACTTTCACATGAAAAGAATGCTAGATAAATATAACCAAGAAGTTATTACTCATGATAAATAATTTGGATCTTAGGTTTAAAACTTCACATTCGAAATATGCTTCATAAAGTATAGAGAGAAAGCACTCAGCACACATGCAAGAGACATCCAACTTCTCTAAGGGGGTCTGTCAGGAAGGATTGGTAGAAGTAATGTCTAAGTTGAGTATTCTACATGAATATACTTGCTTTGGAGTCAGCAAGTAGATTCAACTAAGCAAACCCTTGACTTTGCTCATGCAATTCTTTGCTTGATTTCCCCTTTCCTCCCTCAACTCCCTGGTGAACTCCATTCTACTCATCTTTTAGGGCCAGATCAAATGTCATGTCATATCATTTTTCTTCATACCTCTTCACCATACCATGGGTGGAACAAATTATTCCTTCATCCAGGTTTTCATTTTCACTTTGAAGATACTTCTTATGGCATTTAACAATGATTCCTCAATTTATTAACTCACTAAAATACAAATATTTATGAAGTAGCTGGTAGAAGACATATGTGTGCTAAGCAAGAGAGACAGGATACCTGCTCATCCTAGAGGAGGAATCAGCAATTTAATACAGTGTGATAATCACACAGAGGACAGAGGATAGGCATCATAGGAACCTCAATGAGTCAGGAAAGATTCCTTAAGAAAGGTGAACATACTGGCCAGGGTTGGTGGCTTACACCTGTAATCCCAATACTTTGGGAGGCCGAGGCAGGTGAAGTGCTTGAGTCCAGCAGTTCCAGACAAGCCTGGGCACCATGGAAAAAAACCTCATCTCTCCAAAAATACAAAAAATTAACCACGTATGGTGGCAAACACCAGCTACTTGGGAGGCTGAGGTGAGAAGATCACCTGAGCCTGGGAGGTCAACTTTGCAGTGAGCTGAGGTTGTGCCACTGCACTCTAGCCTGGGTGACAGAGTAAACCTCTGTCAAAAAAAAAAAAAAAAAAAAAGAAATGAGAAAAGTGACATATATAACTAAGATCTGTAAAATAAGAAGGAACCAGCAAGCAAAGTGTTAGGGTGAGAAAGAAGAATATTCTAGGCAGAAGGAATGCTGAGCATCAAGGTCTAGAGGTAATAGAGAATAAGGATGATGCTCTGAAGAGGAATACTGGCAAGAATTTGGTGAGTGAATAGAAAAATGGCAAGAGATGAGCTTGGAGAGGTAAGCGGTGGCAGATGGTAGAGGGTAGTCTAAATTATGTAGAAGATATGGACTTCATCCACGAAGCAATGTGTAGTCACTGAAGGATTTCATATAGTGGAGTGACTTTATAAAAGGTTGGTTTTAGTAATAGACCTCTGGCAATAGAAGGTAGAATAAACTACAAAGGTGAACACAGGTATACAAAGAACAGCTAGGAGAATGTGGCCATAATCCAGTATACATACATAAAGATAACTACTCAATAGTTATTATTTAGGGGACTGAGTCCCAGTCAAGAGTAAAACTGTGTCTTATTCATCTTTGTGCTCATTGTACCTGTCAACATGAAGTTCAATTTAATTAACATTGATCTAGATCCAAGGAAAACACTGAGATTGAATAATATATTTCATCATTTCTACAGAGACCATTTATAGTAAGTTCTATTGTGGGAAATTTCTTTTACTTTGCAGGAGCCCTTGAATAGCTGTTTCAGGCAAAAGTTAAAGCTTGATATAACACTGGAATAAACAAAAGTAAATGTATTTTTATTTAAAACACATGCTGACATTTTTTAATCCTTGCTCCCATCCATCATAGTCTCAAGCTTAATTTCCCTCCTCAGCACTGGGCAAGTCATTTTGTATTGAATTCTTTGGTCTGAAGTTAGAAGACTTTCTCTGGGATGAAGTTGATAAAGTAAGTCTTTAAGTGTCATATAGTCTTATTTTATTGTCTTTTTTTTCTCTGGATTCGAAGTATTTTACAGCTGTTGCAGAGTAAGAAATGTCAGCTTCATTGGACATGAGGGAGAAATTTCAAACAGAGCAGGAAGCAATTATGTATTCAAGGTCAGGGAGAGCAAGAAACATGCATCAGTGCTCCTACCTAAAGCAGACAACTAGTGTATATGTGCACAGTTACTTAAAACAATTTGGAGGGCAGGTGTGTTGGCTTATGCCTGTAATCTCAGCACTTTGGGAACCAAGGCAGGCAGATCACTTGAGGTCAGATCACTTGGAGACCAGCCTAGTCAACATAGTGAAATCCCATCTCTACTAAAAATACAAAAATTAGCCAGGCATGGTGGCACATGTCTGTAATCTCAGTTACTAGGAAGGCTAAGGCATGAGAATCACCTGAACACAGGAGATGGAGGCTGCAGTGAGCCGAGATCATGCCACTGCACTCCAGGCTGGGTGACAGAGCAAAACTCTGCCTTAAAAACAAAACAAAACAAAACAAAAAAACTAGCATGTAAAGTTAAAGAAAAAATGCTCAAATTATTGGAGAGAGTTTCTTTCATAGAACATAACTGATAGCAGGCTTTTCTATTTTAGGCATAAGTGAAACATACATAACCTATTCTGTTGTTTTCTTGGTGACTGTTTTCAAGGACCTTGGATTTTTGAAAAAAAGCTATCATAAAGCCACCTTTTCTAAGTGTCAGACATGAGCAGAAAGGTCTATATATAGGTGCATAATGTGTGCCTGCTACTTAAAAAAGGCAGAACAATTTCAATATAAAGGGATATAGACTGATTAATATTACTTAAGTAAAAGTACATGAAGTTTTGATAAAATAGCTTTTGGAAACATTATATAGTTCTATTATAAAGAATTCATTTAATTTTACATACTTTACATAAGAGAAACTATGTTATACTATGGTATGGTATAATAGAGCAATAAATTACAGAACAATACAGATCTGTTTTTAACACTGAGGATTTTGTTTTGAGTTTTTTCCCAGGAGTCAATGCTCACCTAGGATTTCTGTCCAGTTGATGGTAACTTGAAAGCAAGACTGTTAGGTTGACTAATGGAAGGAAGTCAACCCATCCACATGGGCCAAATTCCATAGGAATATCACTTCAGAAATCAGACCATCGGCTATCTTTTAGACCGTAATTATGTGCAAGGTATTGTGGTAGAGTTGAAAATAATACAATATGCCTCTATCAAAAAAGCCTGCATATTCTAAGTGTCAAAGAGGTGGACACACACACACACACACACCCACGCACATGCACACACACACATACACACACACACACACACACACACACACACAGAGAGAGAGAGAGAGAGAGAGAGAGAGAGAGAGAGAGAGAGAGAGAGAGAGAGAAACAAGAGGAATCATTTCATGAGGCCTAGACTATATGTGGCTCCCTCCCAGTGTCTACTAGAGTACTGGGCACAAGTAAATTCTGAAAAAAAAATACTTCTTAATAAATAGATGACTTCACCAAAACAGTAGATTTTATGGCTAAGGCTGAGAAATGGAGGGTGAATAGGAGGGACTGAGGAAAGTTAGGAAGGTAGGGCAAGTGGAGAAAAGTGTGAGGAATAAATTGTAGATCATTATAGTTGGTATGGAAAGTTTAATCTGAGTAACCAATAGACGCATGGTTAGAAAAATAAACTGAAGGCAAACTCTGTATATCTTGCCTGCCTATGCAATGAATTCATATTTGGTTTAATAATTACTGGGAACGTGAAAAATATGTTTAAGAGAAGATGCATGCTCCATTTTTTTTTCTAAGAAGGGTTAATCTTGAAGTTATATGCAGGGCAGAATGGAAGAGAAGAAAATTAGAGGCTGTAGGGCCTGATAGAAATCCATTACACATGTTCAGAGATAAAAAGTGAAACTTGGGTTATGATGGAGGGGTAAGGGAATTTTCCCTTTCCCAAGCTAAAGGAACTTATTCATCTTACCATTATCATTTTCCTCATCATTCAACATCTCTTTAGAGAGCACTTAGTATATGCTGACCATTGTACAATGTAGCAATTTATCTGCGTCCTTCCATTTCACACTTAAAACAAGATTATGGAACATGGAGCTATTATTTCCAATTTAGATATGGGATACTTCAGTTAATAGGAGGTCAATTCCTTACTCAAAGTCACAGTGATAGCAAAATGACCATAATTAGGATGTGTTTGAGCCTGAAGCTTCTTAGTGCTTCTCTTCAGCTGGTATGCAATGTAGGAAAAGTCTATATAATGTGCTGATAACTAGGCAATAGTCAAAGAGAGAAGGAAAGGTTGAAGATGATACCGAACTCTCAGTAAGGGACATTGGAAGAATATGGGTAACACCAATGAACTCAGTAAGATAAAAGGAGTCACACACGTGCTTCATTCAAAATGACAAAAACAAATACTTTCAGGGGGGTTAATATAAGCTAGGCACTATAGTAAACAATCTATATTAACTATTATATTAAGGAAAAAGAAGCTCAAAGAAGAAATACAGATTGTGCGAAATTGCAGGTGGTACATAGCAAAGGCAGTACCACCAATAATAACATGGATAGCTGTACTCGGAGCCCAACTGTAGCAGAAACATTGTACTAGAAATACTTCAGTCGTTTTTAGAGAAATCACATTTGAGGGACAGCAGTACCATCTGCTTACTATTTACTGATTTACCTACTTTGAAAAAATTTATTCCACACCTTACTTGAAAGCAATTTCTAAGCACTTTATAGAAATAAACTTCTACATAATGTAATATAAGGCATTTAAAATAAAGTGGATAGCATACATGTTTACATATATAAAGATAGGTTCAAATAGCAGTAGTTTTTTTTGAATGATAGACGATCAGAGATCTTAATTTAAAATAATTGAGGTTTTTCTTTTCCTCAGGATTTCCATAATTGTTATAGCTTCTACAGTCGGAATAAAATATTATTTCTGGCATGGAGCGAGGCGGTGGGTACTGTGGGGAGGAAAACAACAGAAGAAATCAGTGAGGAAAGTGGAGCAAAGGGAAAATAAGGCAGACAACCAAACGAAGCTAGGAGTGAGACCGGAACACAATGGCCATGCTCTTGACATAACATCATGAAAAACTGGAATTAATGCAAACATTGGGACCTTGTTCCTAATCTGAAATTCGTTGGGCTCTGAAGTGCCTCTCCTCTCCATTGAACAGAGAACCAGCCATTAGCCATAGTGAGTCATAGCATAATTTTCCACTCTGCAAAACCTGACTTAATTGGAATCAACAAGGCCAGAACAAACTTCTGAATGTATGCCAGTCCCTTTTCATGAAGGGACTGGGCAGTCAATTGGATTGGAGCTTGAATAAACCATGTTTTGGAAATCACTGGGGGGCACTGTTTTCCATCAAATCTTCCTTTCTCAGGGAAGCCAGCCTCTCCCATGCATATCTTACTGAACTCAAGGGTACAAATTAATCAGGGAAATAAATAGGATTCCCTATAATATTCACTTTTTTTCTCTTCAATATCTCTATCCCATATTTGCTCTGTAGAAGCAGGAATTTCCCTGGACCTGTTCACCGCTCTATCTGCAGTGCTTAGCACAGTGCCTCACAGTAGAAACTCTAAAATGTTTGCTTAAGGAGCTCTTGAGTGGAGCCACAATGAAATGATCATTGGCAAAAGTAAAGAACTCCTTAAACCCACAAAAGTTTAATGTCGTTCTTCCAAAGAATAGATGACTACAGCATTAAGTGTCACCATTCAGGTAACCAAATGTTGTTTTACCCACATCAAACTCTGTAGCATGTTAATTGTATTTATATACTTAAAAATTAAGCAATACATTTCCAAATGTAAGAGATTTATATTTGAGAAACACATTTTCCTCCCAGCGTTTTCTTTATTACCTGGCACATGAAACTAGGAAGTAGAATTTCTCATTTTAAGTTTTAAGCTATTTCTATAGAAACCTTGTTAGGAAAAACAAATCTCAAGGGCTCATAATTTTTTCTTTCATATCTTCAAATCTCAGAAGATTCTGTGAGCCATTGTTTGCTTTTCGTATAGTAAGCAATCTTTGATATGCCAAAGCCCTGGAGTCCTGACCTATGATATTCTAGATCATCATAGGGCTTGTAAAGATAATTGTATTCTTCATCCACTTACTCACCTCCTACTGTGAAGGAAGAATACTACTACTACTACTGCTAATCATCACCATAATTATCATTATTGACAATTTACTGCTGCTGGCCACTGTGCACATCTATCTACATGCCGTATCTTTTTAACGCTCGGAGGTGAGTGTTCAAAGTCATCTAGTTCAGCCCTGAATGTATGATTTATGAATCCTCTCTACAGCTCTTCCCCACTGGGAGAGACCAACTAGTAAATAATGAACAGCAGGCCTGAAGATGTAATGAGTACTGCAACAGAGAAGAAAACCAGGCACTACTGGTGCTCAGAGGAGGAGCCATCTCTCTGGGAAGGACAGACAGTATGTCTAACAGAAGGGATGGCTAAGCTGAGTCCTGAAAGATGAGAGAGGATTTGCCATGTGGTCCTGACAATAAAGAAAGTTGAGCAAATATTATGTAAGAAAGTTTGGTAAGAATTGTGGATGTATCAAGACTCTTGATTAGCTTGGCATTGAAGGTAGGATGCAGAAGGAGGAGAGAATTTGCAAAGGGCTAATTTTTATATCTGATATTAAACTGGTCTGCTCTTACACTTCATACTACAGGCAAAACATTTAATTTGGGAGAAGACAGTTCTATTTTCTGAACTGTAGAATGGAAAGAAGCTATTTAATAATAACTATTGCAATCTTTCTACATGTTAAGCACAGTATGTACCATCGCACATGTATTAACTCATTAAAACAAATTCATGAGGCAGATAATATTTTTCAGTTATACAAAAGAGAAAATGAAAACTTAAATTTACCCAATGTCATGCAACTTGTATGCCTATGAGTCATTCTTTGACTCCATTAATTAATGTTTCTCGAGAGCCTGTGATGTGTCTGACAAAATCAGTTCAGCCGGCTTAAAAAACATTTGTTTTAATCACTGCATGGCCTTTCCTTTAGGACCAGAAAGACAACACTATTTTTCATACCTATTATTGCCTTTAGAACTCTCAGATGACTTACAAACAAGTCCTGTTCTATAGAAGTCAAAGTGTGAGGCCACTAAACACATTTGCTGTCCAGAGCATTATGAAGATTTAACACAAGGCTATGTATCATTCATTGCCATAATGTTCTGAGCTCTGATTGAAATAATCGTGTAGGGCTTTTTACTTAGAAATCCCATTTCTCAGGGTGGTTATAACCCAGCAGTTAATATTTTTCCTATGTGAAGTAGAGTTCAGACAAGGGAGTGCTTTACTCCTGCAAAACAGTATGCACAAAATAGCTATTACATCGTAAAATGATCACATGAGATAGATAAGTAAATAAGAGGGGATTTGGTGCTTAAACCTAGGGTTGTGGTTGCAAAAACTTCTTATGGTGTTTAATTGGTTGCTTCATAGAGTCTGATTAAATGTGACAAATCATAAATAATAATCATTAATATTTCCCTTTTAATCATTCACATAGCAAAGACTTAGTGAAGATAAATGATTGACCTTTTGCCACTGCTGGTAAGCAATGGAGATAGGATTTAATCTTAGCTGTTTGACTCCAGGGCCCATTCTCTTAACTGTATCATTATAGTCCCACCTTTATAGGATGGCGGTGAAAGATACATGAAATAAGGCCGGTAAAGGGTTTAGCATGGTATGTGTCAAAAAGTGCTCAGTTTTAAAATCGCTTCTTCAACACATATATATTGAATGCTGCATAGCTACCAAGCACTGTTCTTGGCATGGAAGATACAGCAGTGAGTAAATAAAACAGACATACATTGTTGGCTCGTGGAACTACTATATTAGTTGGAGAAGCACACAACAAACATGCTAAGTAAATATACTATGCTAGGTTATGATAATGTGCTATGGGAAAAAAATAATCCAAGACAGAGGTCTAGGTGAGGTTGTGATTTTAGATCCTGGAAAGCCTCAGTAGTTGCTATTTGATTAAAGGCTGATGCCTGGAGGAAAGCATGCCAGAGTAGTAAGGAACTAGTACAAGAGCTCCACAGTGGGCAGAGACGTCCAAGTTCCAGGGACTTCAGGGAGTCAGGGAGGCTGGAGGAATAAGTGAGTTAGGACAGCAGCCAAGTAGAGGGCAGACATTAATTGGAAAACGGTGTGTGCAGACCATGCTGTGCTTTTTAGGCCATTTTTGCATTGATTTAAGCTTTCACTCAGGGTGGGTAGAAGCCACTGAAGGAGCTGAGGGGGCAGTGCCCGGATCTGACTTAGTAAAACCTAAGTCAGATTGCACTCTGACTGCTCTAGTCAAAGGGAGAGCTCTAGTTAAAGGGAGAAATTAAGCAGACTGGTTTGGAGGTCACTGCGAAAGTCCAGCTTGGAGATGGTAGTGGTTTAAACCAGAGTGGGAGCAAGGGAGGTGGTGATAGGACTAAATGCAAGGTGATGGTAAACTTTTTTTGTGATTCATCAGAATCCCAGGATCTACCTAAGTTGAGCTGAGATGCAGAGCCACACTGATCTGATGATGTATTAAACAATACACTTTACTGTTTGACCCTAAAATGTATAAAGCTCCCACTCTAAGCAGGGCATTGTGCCAGACACTGCAGCTGAAACCCTCTGAGGGTGTCCATGCCCTCAGAGAGCTGTCCTTCTATTAAGAGGTTACTAGTTACACCATAACAATATGTGCTGCAGAATATGGCTAATAGCACATTTGTTCAACAAATATTCACTGCCTGTACAGTTTTAGGGGCTGCAGATAAGGCTGAGGATAGAATAAACAAACATTCTGCCTTCCCCGAGTTTATATTCTAGCAGAGAGGAACCAAAATCAGCAAGATAACCATGTGAATTATATAGCATGTTAAAAGGTAATAATGAGAGACTTCATGATGATCTAGCCCACACCTGTGCAACACTGTCATGGTGAAAACTTAGAAACAACGCACTGTCCATGTAAAGGGGAACAGCTTGGGCTGGATGCAGTGATCCGCAACTGTAATCCCAGCACTTTAGGAGGCTAAGGCGAGGGGATCGCTTGAGGCCAGGAGTTTGAGACCAGCCTAGGCAACATAATGAAACCCTGTTTCCACAAACAAACAAAAGCAAACAAAAATTGCTAGGCATGGTATTTGGGACGCTGAAATAGGAGGATCACTTGAGCCCAGAAGGTCGAGGCTTCAGTGAGCTATTATGGCACCTCTGCACTCCAGCGTGGGTGACAAGTGAGACCCTATATCTAAACAAAACTTTAAAAATAAGTGCCAGGTGCGGTGGCTCACGCCTGTAATCCCAGAACTTTGGGAAGCCAACAAGGGTGGATCATGAGGTCAAGAGATTGAGACCATCCTGGCCAACATGGTGAAACCCCGTCTCTACTAAAAATGCAAAAAATTAGCCAGCGGGCGTGGTGATGCACATCTGTGGTCCCAGCTATTCGGGAGGCTGAGGCAGGAGAATTGCTTGAAACTGGAAAACAGAAGTTGCAGTAAGCCAGGATCACGCCACTGCACTCCAGCCTGGCGATAGAATGAGATTCTGTCTCAAAATAAATAAATAAAAATAAAAATAAAAAAGGGATTAACTTAATAAAGTGGTATGTCCAGATTACAAATTACTATGCAATAGTATAAAAACACATAAGAAGATCTACCTGAACCAATGAGGCTAGGTGCACCTCAAAACATTTAAAGAGCAAGATGATGAAGTAGAAAGTATATCATTCATGTAAAAAACTAAATAGATTATACATATATATGCACATATACACACACATCTATGTGGATGTTTATGTACATACATGCATAAAAACATTTTGGAAAAGTATATGAGGTAGTGGGGTCCATCTCACTGAGGAATCAAAAGTCTTCCTGGATGCCTTACAGGGTTCATTGCAATCCCTCTGGGGAATGTATCTTGGGTAGGCGAGCAGCTCATTGTCCAGCCCTTGGTGGCCATTGCATGATGCACACTGTGTGGCACTCTGCAGGATAAATCTAACCTTGACCACAACTCTGACAAATTACATACCTGGATCAATTTCTGGAAATGCTGAGACCCTTTGGATACACAGGATGGGTGCTGGGTGAAAACGGGATTTCTCCTCTCTCCCCTGTTTCCAAGACCTTCTGCGGGTGGGTGTCTGAGGCTCTATTCTGGTCTCCTTTTCCTCATGGATTGTTATCTCGCCCACTCATTCAGCCTTCTCAAGATTGGTTAATGAGATGAACCACTCCAGTCAAGTGCTAGCAGACAGAGAGGTTGGCATTTTAAAACTTTCTCATCCCCCAAATGCATGAGTTTTATTTTAAAAGTGGGATAGAAGACACAAGTATTGCATTAAGATTGTATATGAGAAAGCACTATTACCCATAAACCACTGTAAACGTATTCCATTATTGAAATGATTAATATTTGCTCCCCCACCCTCTCCACTGTGCACAGATGAAATGATATTGTTATTATTAACCTTCTCACCTCCTCTATGGTACACAGACTGGGAATGCTATTAATAGTTTCCCCCTCCCCGACCCAGTTCTTTCTGTTACCATGAAGTAATTTGGATAAACTGTGCTGGGTTTAAAAGGCATTAAACCCAGTTTCCAAGTAGCATTGTTTCTTTTTATTGTTGAAATTTACAAAGTACTTGAATACAATGCAGATACTAGACACACCTCACCTTTTATATGAAAAAATTGGGGCTCAGAATTGTGCACTTATCCAAGTTGGTACAAATCTGGAATTTAACCCAAATCTTCTTCCAAACCTTGTGTTCATGTAGCACAACCCACGCTTTGGCTCTGAAGGATTCTTTACCACATAGAGTTTCTCACCTAAAGTCTAGCCCAGAACAGAGGAGTGTTTGCTTCTCTTTTGACTCAAGGGCACATGAGGGTGCTGGCTGGTCAATGGAGGTAGACCAGCAGCAAAGATTAGTTTTGTGATGTCCAAGCCTCATGGGAGGGGAGTCTGTGCTTGGGAACAGATAAGCAGCACCGTGGGTGCACTCCTTGAGGCTCTTTGCTCCTGTGTTTCTCTGTGCACGTGTTTGTCTCTGTGCCCTTCTCTCAAGTCTTTAAACAGGATGCTCCCTCATTTCCAGGGCTTTACATGTCCTCTTCCCTTTGCAAAGTCCTGTCTTCCTTAGATTCTAATCATCTCAGCTCCAGTGTAATTGACTCATTGCAATTGTCGGTTGAGTTGTGTCCCTCAAAAATATGCTTAAGTCCTAACTCCCAGTACTGCGAAATGTCACCCTACTTGGAAATAGTCTCTGCAAATGTAATCAAGATGACTGGTGTCCTTTTAAAAAGGAAAATTTAGACACAAACATGCAGATACAATCAGGGGAGAATGTCATGTACAAATGAAGGCAGAGATTGGGGTATTGTGTCTACAAATCAAAAAACATCAAGGAACGCCAGTAACCACAGGAAGCTAGGAGAGAAAAATAGAATAGTCTTCTCAGAGCTCCGGAAAGAACCAAGCTTGCTGACACCCAGTTTTGGACTTCTGGCCTCCCAAACTGTGAGAGGATACATTTCTGTTGTTTTAAGCCACCAGTTTGTGGTAATTTATTATGGCAGCTCTAGGAAACGAATACAGATCTTCCGAGATTTTCAGCTCAGGCCATGTTCTTCTTTTCACAACATCAGCTGTTTTTCTAAATAGCATGTATCACAGCTTGTGGCTATGTATTTGATTTTTAAGTAAATATTTATCTCCTCCACTAAAATGAAAAGACTTGTGAAAGCAGGGAGAGTGTCTGCTGATACTACCAACTAATATAAAAACAATATGATAAACATTTTTTAAATGAAAGAAAGAGTAAATAAATTAATGGATTGATGAATGACAAGAAGAGAGTACAGCACTTGTAATTTTGGCCTGGGGACATGGGGAAACTGTCAGTTTGAAAGCATAATATAGCTCACTCTCTCTTTCTCCATTTAGATTTGAACAATGGTCTTTCAAAAAGTCTATGGGTAATGATAAGATTGACAAAACAGTTCATAATATGAGAAAAACTGTCAACAGTAACACTGATGATAATTACTGTAAAACTGTGACAAGAGAAAACAAATCATTTCTCTTAGAGGAAATGAATGCCCTTTATCTTATATCTTATTAACAGCACAATCATAATTATCTGTGCCATCAATTTTGTATACAATCTAAAATTATAAATAATTTTTATTTGACAGAAAAAGTAAAATTATACATTTTTCCTGTCTTTGGAGTTAGCTATTTATAAATATAATGTATACACATATCATAAAAATTACTGGAAGAATGAAGCTGCTTTAGGCTTAAGGACAAGAACCCTGGAGTCAGACCCAGGCTTAAAGACCATCTCTTATCACTTACCACTTGTGTGACCTTGGACATGTTACTCAATGTCTCTCTGCTCAGCTTTTAATTTCTGCCTCATAGAGTAGTTGTTTGGATGTATCTAATAAACTACTACTGCTCATGTAAACACGTACAAAAGTAATTGGCACATTGTAAACCTCCATACATTTTCACCATTAATATTATCAGACAGCTGACATCTGATGAGATCATGGTGAGCCTTCATTCAGCTATTCTCAACTACTTACATCAGAACTACACATTACAAATCATTTTTCCTTTTCTTTTTTAAGAATGAGAAAGCAATGAACAAAATATGTGAGTGATGTGTGGGATTAAGAGTGACAAAGAGGAGGGGACTCAAGATGGCGCTATGAGAACAACCCAGGATTGGAGCCCGCGTTGAATTCGCAAACGGTGAGTCAGTGCTGCATTTCCAGACTGATCTTTGTTGCCCACAGAACGGGGAAACTCCCAAGTATAAAAAGACACGGGACGCCAGGCAGTAGGTCTGCCTGGTGAAGCCGGCAGCCGGGGCGGCGGCGGCCGACCCTACCCAGCAATCCCCACAGGGCGCGCTTGTCCAGGTGCCTTGTTGAACCGGCAACCTGAGACTTGAGAGGGCTGGACTTGAGACTGAACGAGACTTGCACAGTAGCCCAGCCCAGGGGATTGCAGGGACAGATCGTTTGGGATACCCAGTGGGACGAACAAAACCGCGATTTCAAACTATCCCGGGCAGACGGTCCAAGACGCTCTGTGGGGGAGGGGCGTCCACCACTACGGAGGCAACCTGCCCCAACTGATATACACGCCCACTGCTGAGGCAGCCAGCTGTTGCCGAGGCAACCCGCCCCAACTGAGATACACGCCCACTGCTGACGCAGCCAGCCATTGCCGAGGCAACCCGTCCCTACTGAGATACACGCCCACTGCTGACGCAGCCTGCCGTTGCTGAGGCAACACGCTACAACGAAGAGACTCCGCCGCAGGGTGTGGCGGAGACCACAGCAGAGCCGGCAGGAACAGCGCGAATCACACAACAGCAGGGCGGAGCCTCGGCAGCCAAACAGTGGCTAGTCTGCCTTTGAGCTGGGCAGGACACCTGATCGGACATCCAAAAATAAAGCCCAAACCCCTCAACACAGAGCATTTGAGAAAAAAAAAAGGGTTGTTTAATGAGCAGTGTTGCAGCAGAATCAAACATAGCAGCCTAACAGCCCTGAATGAACAACAGAGTGCACAGCTCAGCAATTAAACCCCTATAAAGTACAAACTGTCTCCTCAAGCAGCTCCCTGACCCCTCTATATCCAAAAGACTGTCATTAGGCAGGCATCATCCTGGGACAAAGAGAGCAGAAAAAGAAATTGGTAGCATCCCTCGCTGTGCCACGGCTACTAGAGGTGCACCCCAGACAAGCAGGGTCTGGAGCGGACCTCAACAGTTGTACAGCGAAGGGGCTAGACTGGTAGAAGGAAAACCAAGAACAGAAATACTTCATCATCAACATTCTGGGTGTCCACTCAGAGACCCAAACGAAAAGTCAGCAACTACGCAGATGACCAGCGGACAAATCCACAAAGATGGGAAGAAACCAGTGCAAAAAGGAGGAAAACACCCGAAACCAGAATACATCGCCTCCTAGAAAGGACCAAAACTCCTCACCAGCAAGGGAACAAAGCTGGACGGAGAATGACGGTGACGAAATGACGGAATTAGACTTCAGAAGATGGATAATGAGAAACTTTTGTGAGCTAAAAGATCATGTATTAAATCAATGCAAAGAAACTAAGAACCTTGAAAAAAGATTTGAAAAAAGATTCGAGGAAATGATAACAAGAATGGATACCTTAGAGAGGAATATGAATGAATTAAAGGAGCTGAAAAACACAATACGAGAACTTCGCGAAGCAAACGCAAGTTTCAATAGCCGAATTGACCAAGCAGAAGAAAGAATATCTGAAGTCGAAGACCAACTCAATGAAATAAAACGAGAAACCAAGATCAGAGAAAAAAGCGCAAAAACGAATGAACAAAGTCTCCAAGAAATGTGGGACTATGTGAAAAGACCTAACCTACGTTTGATAGGTGTACCAGAAGGGGACAAAGAGAATGAATCCCAGCTGGAAAATACTCTTCAGGACATCATCCAGGAAAATTTCCCCCACCTAGCAAGACAAGCCAACACTCAATTGCAGGAAATACAGAGAACACCACAAAGATATTCCGCAAGAAGAGCAATCCCAAGGCACATAATCGTCAGATTCAACAGGGTTGAAATAAAGGAGAGAATACTAAGGGCAGCCAGAGAGAAAGGTCGGGTCACCCACAAAGGGAAGCCCATCAGACTCACAGCAGATCTCTCGGCAGAAACACTACAAGCCAGAAGAGAGTGGGGGCCAATATTCAACATTCTTAAAGAAAAGAACTTTCAACCCAGAATTTCATATCCAGCCAAACTGAGCTTCAGAAGTGAAGGAAGAATAAAATCCTTTGCGAACAAGCAAGTACTCAGAGATTTTGTCACCACCAGGCCTGCTTTACAAGAGCTCCTAAAAGAGGCACTACACATAGAAAGGATCAATCAGTACCAGCCATTCCAAAATCACACTGAATGCTAAAGAGCTTCAACATAATGAAGAATCTACAACAACTAACAGGCAAAACAGCCACTTAGAATCAAAATGGCAGTATCAAATTCACACATAACAATATTAACCCTAAATGTAAATGGACTAAATGCACCAATCAAAAGACACAGACTGGCAAATTGGATAAAAAGCCAAAACCCATCAGTGTGCTGTATCCAGGAAACCCATCTAACATGCAAGGATACACAAAGGCTCAAAATAAAGAGATGGAGGAAGATTTATCAAGCTAATGGAAAGCAAAAAAAAGCAGGAGTTGCAATTCTCATCTCTGATAAAATAGACTTTAAAGCAACAAAGATCAAAAGAGACAAAGAAGGCCATTACATAATGGTAAAAGGATCGATACAACAAGAAGAGCTAACGATCCTAAACATATATGGACCCAACACAGGAGCACCCAGATACATAAGGCAAGTTCTTAATGACTTACAGAAGGACTTAGACTCCCACACAATAATAGTGGGAGACTTTAACACTCCACTGTCAATACTAGACAGATCAACCAGACAGAAAATCAACAAGGATACCCAGGGCTTGAACTCAGACCTGGAGCAAGCAAACCTGGTGGACATTTACAGAACTCTCCACCCCAAATCCACAGAATACACATTCTTCTCAGCACCACATCACACCTACTCTAAAATTGACCACATAATTGGAAGTAAAGCACTGCTCAACAAATGCAAAACAACTGAAATCATAACAAACAGCCTCTCAGACCATAGTGCAATCAAGTTAGAACTCAGAATTCAGAAACCGACCCAGAACCACACAGCTTCATGGAAACTGAACAACTGGCTCTTGAATGTTGACTGGGTAAACAATGAAATGAAGGCAGAAATAAAGAAGTTCTTCGAAACCAATGAGAATGAAGACACAACATGCCAGAACCTCTGGGACACATTTAAAGCAGTCTCTAGAGGAAAGTATATAGCAATAAGTGCCCATATGAGGAGAATGGAGAGATCCAAAATTGACACCCTATCGTCAAAATTGAAAGAGCTAGAGGAGCAAGATCAAAAAAACTCAAAACCCAGCAGAAGACAAGAAATTACTAAGATCAGAGCTGAGCTGAAGGAGATTGAGACACGAAAAACCCTTCAAAAAATCAATAAATCCAAGAGCTGGTTTTTTGAAAAGATCAACAAAATAGACAGACCACTAGCCAGATTGATTAAAAATAAAAGCGAGAACAACCAAATAGATGCAATAAAAAATGATAAAGGGGAAATCACCACAGATTCCACAGAAATTCAAACCATCATCAGAGAATATTACAAACAACTCTATGCACATAAACTAGTAAACCTGGAAGAAATGGATAAATTCCTGGACTCCTGTGTCCTCCCAAGCCTAAACCAGGAGGAAGCTGAAACTATGAATAGACCAATAACAAGGTCTGAAGTTGAGGCAGCAATTAAGAGCCTACCTCACAAAAAAAGCCCAGGTCCAGATGGGTTCACAGCCGAATTCTACTAGACACACAAGGAGGAGCTGGTACCATTCCTTCTAAAACTATTTCAAACAATCCAAAAAGAGGGAATCCTTCCCAAATCATTTTATGAGACCAACATCATCCTGATACCAAAACCCGGCAGAGACCCAACGAGAAAAGAAAACTTCAGGCCAATATCCATGATGAACATAGATGCAAAAATCTTCAATAAAATATTGGCAAGCCGATTGCAACAGCAAATCAAAAAACTTATTCATCATGATCAAGTAGGATTCATCCCAGGGATGCAAGGCTGGTTCAACATACGCAAGTCTATCAACGTAATTCACCACATAAACAGAACCAAAAACAAAAACCACATGATTATCTCAATTGACGCAGAGAAGGCATTTGACAAAATTCAACAGCCCTTTATGCTAAAAACCCTCAATAAACTCGGTATCGATGGAACGTATCTCAAAGTAATAAAAGCTATTTATGACAAACCAACAGCCAATATCATACTGAATGGGCAAAAACTGGAAGCATTCCCTTTGAAATCTGGTACTAGACAAGGATGCCCTCTCTCACCACTCCTATTCAGTATAGTACTGGAAGTTCTAGCCAGAGCAATCAGGCAAGAAAAAGAAATAAAGGGTATTCAAATAGGAAAGGTGGAAGCCAAATTGTCTCTATTTGCAGACGACATGATAGTATACCTAGAAGACCCCATCGCCTCAGCCCAAAAACTCCTGAAACTGATAAACAACTTCAGCAAAGTCTCAGGATATAAAATCAATGTGCAAAAATCACAAGCATTCGTCTACACCAATAACAGACTTAAAGAAAGCCAAATCAAGAGCGAACTGCCATTCGCAATTGCTACAAAAAGAATAAAATACCTTGGAATACAACTCACAAGGAACGTAAGGGACCTCTTCAAGGAGAACTACAAACCACTGCTCAACGAAATCAGAGAGGACACAAACAGATGGAGAAACATTCCATGTTCATGGTTAGGAAGAATTAACATCGTGAAAATGGCTATACTGCCCAAAGTAATTTACAGAATCAACGCTATCCCCATCAAGC
This sequence comes from Callithrix jacchus, assembly GCF_049354715.1. Taxonomy (NCBI): domain Eukaryota; kingdom Metazoa; phylum Chordata; class Mammalia; order Primates; family Cebidae; genus Callithrix; species Callithrix jacchus. The sequence goes on from NC_133503.1 coordinate 46,253,605, forward strand.
TACCATTGACTTTCTTCACAGAACTGGAAAAAACCACCATGAACTTCATATGGAACCAAAAGAGAGCCCGCATAGTCAAGTCAATTCTAAGCAAAAAGAACACGGGGGGGGGCATCACACTACCGGATTTCAAACTATACTACAAGGCTACAGTAATCAAAACAGCATGGTACTGGTACCAAAACAGAGATATAGACCAATGGAACAAAACAGAGGCACCGGAGGCAACACAACATACATACAACTATACAATCTTTGATAAACCTGACAAAAACAAGCAGTGGGGCAAGGATTCCATGTTTAACAAATGGTGTTGGGAAAACTGGCTAGCCATGTGCAGAAAGCAGAAACTGGACCCCTTCCTGACACCTTACACTAAAATTAACTCCAGATGGATTAAAGACTTAAACATAAGACCTGGCACCATAAAAACCCTAGAAGGAAATCTAGGCAAAACTATCCAGGACATAGGAGTAGGCAAGGACTTCATGAACAAAACACCAAGAGCATTGGCAACAAAAGCCAAAATAGACAAATGGGACCTAATGAAACTCCACAGCTTCTGCACGGCAAAAGAAACAGTCACTAGAGTGGATCGGCAACCAACAGAATGGGAAAAAATTTTCGCAGTCTACCCATCTGACAAAGGGCTGATATCCAGAATTTACAAAGAACTCAAGCAGATTTACAGGAAAAAAACAAACAAGCCCATTCAAAAGTGGGCAAAGGATATGAACAGATACTTTACGAAAGAAGACATATATGAGGCCAACAATCATATGAAAAAATGCTCATCGTCACTGGTCATCAGAGAGATGCAAATCAAAACCACATTGAGATACCATCTCACGCCAGTTAGAATGGCGATCATTAAAAAATCTGGAGACAACAGATGCTGGAGAGGATGTGGAGAAAAAGGAACACTTTTACACTGTTGGTGGGAGTGTAAATTAGTTCAACCATTGTGGAAGACAGTGTGGCGATTCCTCAAGTCCTTAGAAATAGAAATTCCATTTGACCCAGCAATCCCATTACTGGGTATATATCCAAAAGACTATAAATCATTCTACTATAAGGACACATGTACACGAATGTTCATTGCAGCACTGTTTACAATAGCAAAGACCTGGAATCAACCCAAATGCCCATTGATAATAGACTGGATTGGAAAAATGTGGCACATATACACCATGGAATATTATGCAGCAATCAGAAATGATGAGTTCGTGTCGTTTGTAGGGACATGGATGAATCTGGAAAACATCATCCTCAGCAAACTGACACAAGAACAGAAAATGAAACACAGCATATTCTCACTCATAGGTGGGTGATGAAAAATGAGAACACATGGACACAGAAAGGGGAGTACTAAACACTGGGGTCTATTGGGGGAAAAGGGGAGGGCCAGTGGGAGGGGGAGGTGGGGAGGGATAGCCTGGGGAGAAATGCCAAATGTGGGTGAAGGGGAGAAGAAAAGCAAAGCACACTGCCATGTGTGTACCTACGCAACTGTCTTGCATGCTCTGCTCATGTACCCCAAAACCTATAATCCAATAAAAAATTAAAAAAAAAAAAAAAAAAAAAAAGAGTGACAAAGAGATATCACAAACACATTTTTTTTTAATTAAAAAAGGGCTGGAAACATAATTAATCTTTTAATTTGTGGCAAGAGAATAAGAGGCACAAAATAAAATGTTAAAATAATTTTTTAAAAGAACCAAATTGAAATTAAAACTCCCTGCTTTCATTCTTTTGAAAGCATTAATTTATTTTATGGTAGATTTCTAAGTTCAAGTTTTTGCACTTTGGTTTCAAACCTATCAAGTCAAAATTTCAAACGACTATTAAAATATCAGGTTAACTAAATGGTTGAATCCTTAGAATTGCAATCAATTTGGGGGGTTATACTTATGATCAAACACATAGAATTACAGAAAATCAAAACAATTAAGCACATCTGCTTGGTGGCCCCTTCTCAAATAAATCCTTTCTACTAACAACATTTTCAAGAACTTGGTTGTTTAAGTTTCAGATAGGTGAAGTTTACAATGGACAGTGGATTAATAGCTTCTCTTCATTGGCAGCTCAGCTGTATCAATTCCCACATCTCCTCTCCCAAGAAAGCCAATTAATATTTTTAAATTGGTATCAGAATAGCCAGGCTAGAACTTAGTTCTTCTCCTGGTGTCAAATGTGATCACTCTCATTCAACCTCAGATTTAATGTCGACTTGCCTGCTGAAAATCACTACTGCCTACACTGGGAAAATACCATGTTAAAAGATAACTCCTTTAATGATCCATTTTGGCTAGAGAGGATGAAGTTTATTTTCCAGGAAGATGCCAGCAGCTTGTGCTCTTTTTGGGTGTCTCCCATCTTGTCTTTGTGGTTAATTGTGGAATCACGGATATCATGGCCAACTGAAATAGGAACAGGACTACTTGATGGGCTGTCTACACCATAAGCAGTCATTACCCCAGGTCAGCACTTCCTGAGAGATAAAGAGGCTGTACAGGAAAATGAACAAACCAACAAGATGCCTACAGATCCTATAATTGTCTAGTGAAATTGATAGGCTATGCTTGTCAAAACTGCTGTTTGGCAGTCTCCCTTCCTGTCTCCCCCTCCCTCCTGTGGCTGGCAATTTCCATCTGCAGCTTTTACAGTTTGATGTGTAATTTGGCCTCACATGTCTCCCTGAATGTGTCTTTGTGTCACTTCCACTTTTGAGACTGCATCTTTCTCAAACTTATCTCTTGGTATTGTTCAGATCCACTCTTCTTTGCTGTTGAATAGCCAGAATTCATCTTTGAAAAATTTACTGTGAAAATAAAAACAACTGTCAAATGAAGAAAATAAAAACAACTGTCAAATGAAGAAAATAAAACACAGAGAACTAAACTGTTTTGTCAGGCATAGGAATTAAATTTTATGTCTGTTGTACTTTTGATGAAAGTATGCACATATGGGCTTAAGTCCTATCAAATTGTGACAAATTTTGTGTTTGTTTAAGGTTCTACACTGGAGGCTGAATAACTTGGAGGCACAGGATAAAAAAGCACATGCAAGCAAGCCAATTTGTTTTATATGTAACCATTTTAGATGCGGGATCTGACAGATTTTCTCCCTTCATCAAATTTATGCTAGAGATGAGTATTCATGATCAAGCTAGACTCAAAACAAACTAACAATGCAATAAGTATTAACACCCAGAACTCTTAAGGAATGATTTTTTTTTGTACCAAATTTGGTAGTTTATAGACAGTTGCCAATGTTCCAACTAAATTAAGTGCTCTTGAATACAAGCTTAAATAAAGAAAAGCCTATTTCATGGATAAGAGGCTAAAAAAGAAAAACAAAATGACACTGATTGCCTGGCTTACTTCCACACCTATCTCTAAGGCAGAAGACTCTCAAGAATCCAGACTTCCTTTTCATAGACTCCAGATAGATGAAGTTTATGATGGACGCTGGATTAATGGATGTTAATCTGCAGCTTGGCTATATCAGTTTCCACAATTCCTGTCTCAAGAGAGCCAGATGAATAGGATTCTTCCTTAGGGCATTATTGAATGGCAATGGTACTTCTCCAATAGCACCATTCCTAGCATGGACATCAGGCCCAGATATTTGTTATATGTTCTTCCGTAGCTTCTGACCAGCAAGTAAGGATTGCTTTTCTCTTTTCTTCCTCTATTTTTACGGAAGTGACAGGTGGGTGTGCCTGTTTGTGTGTGGGGGGGAGGAGGGGAAAGAGAGAGAGAGAGAGAGAGAGAGAGACAGAGAGATAGAGAAAGAAAGAGAGAAAGAACAAATGAGCAAGTTCAGGGACTTTTCCTCCTCATTTATACTAATTTTTATATACAGATTTATAGAAATTGAGATTTAGCTCTAGATGTAACTGCTTGACTTAGACTAAGACATAAGTTATATATAATGGGAACATTTTTTTCTGACAAAGTTATACAGAATAATACATAGTTCTATTATAGTATACATTTTAAAGCCCAAACAGATCAAGTGTTTAAAATCTGAACATAATACTATAATATTTGCTTCCATTTTAAAGGAGAGACAAAAATACAACAATATTTTATGAAGATCTTCTCAATCATAGGCTTCTAGCAGCCTTAACTTTCCTTATCTCAGTAAAGGTTAGGAGGACATATCCTTTATGGAAGTTGGACAAAATTTAGTAAACATATACTGAACCATATTTAAGATATTGTTCTATAGAAGTTTTACTGAGACCAACATGTTGCACAACTTCAGGGGATGTCATTCATGTATGCTTCTGATATGGTTTGGCTGTGTCCCCACCCAAAACTCATCTTGAACCGTAGTTCCCATAATCCCCATGTGTCATGGGAAGGACCCAGTTGGAAGTGATTGGATCATGGAGGCAGTTTCCCTCATGTCGTTCTCATGATAGTGAGTTCTCACAAGATATGATGGTTTTTTATAAGGGACATCCCCGTTTACTCGGCATTTCTCTTTTGTGTTGCCATGCAAAGAAGAATGTGTTTTCTTCCCCCTCTGCCATGATCATAAGATTCCTGAGGCCTCCCCAGCCATGCAGAACTGTGAGTCAATTAACTCTCTTTCCTTTATAAATTACCCAGCCTTGTGTATTTATTTATAGCAATGTGAGAACAGACTAATACAGTAAATTGGTATTGCAGAGAGTGGTGTGCTGCTATAAGGATATCTGAAAATGTAGAAGCAACTTTGGAACTGGGTATCAGGCAGAGGTTGGAACAGTTGGGAGGGCTCAGAGAAGACAGGAAAATATGGGAAAGTTTGGACCTTCCTAGAGACTTGTTGAATGGCTTTGACCAAAATACTGATAGTAACATGGACAATGAAGTTCAGGATAAGTTGGTCTCAGATGAGATGAAAAACTTGTAGGAAATTGGAATAAAGGTGATTCTTGCTATGCTTTAGCAAAGAGACTGGCAGCATTTTGCCCCTGCCCTAGAGATCTGTGGAACTTTGATCTTGAGAGAGATAATTTAGGGTATCTGGTGGAAGAAATTTCTAAGCAGCAAAGTGTTCAAGAGAAAGCATAACTGTTTGGAAAATTGGCAGCCTGATGATAAAATAGAAAAAAAAAAATCTTCTGGGGGTGAAATCCAAGCCTGCTGTAAAAATTTACACAAGAAACAAGGAGCCTCTACTAGTTCATTTTTAAGCTGCTAAGAAAAACATAACCAAGCCTGGGAAGAAAAAGAGGGTTAATTGACCTTAGAGTTCCACATGGCTGAGGTGGCCTCAGAATCATGGCAGGAGGTGAAAGACACTTCTTACATGGTGGCAGCAAGATAAAAATGAGGAAGAAGCAAAAGTGAAAACCCCTGATAAACCCATTAGATCTTATGAGACTCATTCACTATCAAGAGAATAGCATGGGAAAGACCCAGCTCCCATGATTCAATTACCTCCCCCTGGGTCCCTCCCACAACATGTGGGAATTCTAGGAAATACAATTGAAGTTGAGATTTGAGTGAAGACATAGCCAACTCATAACAGAGACAAATGTTAATCACCAAGACAATCAGGAAAATGTCTCCAGGGCATGACAGAGACCTTCATAGCAGCCCCTTCCATTACAGGTCTGGAGGCCTAGGAGGAAAAATGATTACATGGGTTGAGTCCAGGGCCAGCCTGTTGTGTGCAATCTAGGAACTTGGTGCCCTGAGTTCCAGCTGCTCCAGCTGTGGCTGAAAGGGGCCAAGGTACAGCTTGGGCAGTGGCTTCCGAGGATCCAAGCCCAAAGGATTGGCAGCTTCCACATAATGTTGAGCCTACTTGTACACAAAAGTCAAGAATTGAGGTTTGAGAACCTCTGCCTGGGTTTCAGAGGATGTATGAAAATGCCTGGATGTCCAGGCAGAAGTTTGCTGCAGCAGTGGAATCCTCATGCATCTTTGCTGGGGCAGTGCAAAAGGGATATGTGGAGTTGGAGACCCCCCAAAAAGTCACCACTTGGCCACTGCCTGTGGAGCTATGAGAAAAGGATCACTGTCCTCCAGACCCCAGAATGGTACAACCACCAACAGCTTGCACTGTGTGCCTAGAAAAACTGTATACACTCAACACCAGCTGTGAAAGCAACTGGAGGGGGGCTGCATCCTGCAAAGACACAGTAGAGCTTCCCAAGACTGTGAGTCCACCTCTTGCATTAGTGTGACCTGGATGTAAGACATAGAGTCAAAAGAGATCATTTTGAAACTTTAGGGTTTAATGACTGCCCTATTGGATTTTGGACTTTAATGCGCCTGTAGCCTCTTTGTTTTGGCCAGTTTCTCCCATTTGAAGCAGGTGTATTTACCCAATGCCTTACTTTTGATTTCACAGGCTCATAGGCAGAAGAGACTTGCCTTGTCTCAGATGAGACTTTAGACTTGGACTTTAGGATTAATGCTGGAATGAGTTAAGATTTTGGGGTACTGTTGGAAAGGCATGATTCTATTCTGAAGTGTGAGGACAAGATATTTGGGAAGGGTCAAGGTAGAATGATATGGTTTGGCAGTGTCCCCACCCAAATCTCATCTTGAATTATAGTTCCCATAATCCCCATGTGTTGTGGGAGGGACACAGTGGGAAGTGATTGGATGATGAAGGTGGTTTTCCTCATGAGGTTTTCATGATAATGAGTGAGTTGTCACAAGATCTGATGGTCTTACAAGGGCTTCCCCCTTCACTCAGCACTTCTCTTTCCTGCTGCCTTGTGAGGAAGGATGTGTTTGCTTCCCCTTCTGCCATGATTGTACATTTCCTGAGGCCTCCCCAGCCATGTGGAACTGTGAGTCAATTAAAGCTCTTTCCTTCATAAATTACTGAGTCTCAGGAATTTTTTCATAGCAGCATGAGAATGGACTAATGTAGTTTCCTAGAATTGCTCAAAATGGAAAGTGGTCATACATAAAGAAATATAATCTGGATTTTCCCTGGTACTCTGAGGCACATAGAATGATGCCACCTCCTCAGCACTGAAAGCTCTTCACAGTCTGGCTTGAACCTCACTTATCACAATCTACACTGGCTAAGATTTGGCTATATAATATATATTCACTGTCTACCTTTTCTTGTGATTGATCTATGCTCTTCTATCCCCCAGGCCTTTGCTCATGCTAATCAATAAAAGAGAAAATATACACCCATCTATTATTACATGTGGTAGGAAAAACACTAAAGCATATCACATTTGAGCTGTAAAGAAAATTTAAATGAAATAATGGCAGTTAAAGTTCTGATTTAGTAGGTTGCAAGAATTGCTGCTGGCTTGAGTAGATGTTGTAGATGTTGACATGAGCAGAGTTGTGTGCAAGTAAGTCAAGATGGGTTACAGTAAGAAAACTTGTACAATTGTTAAATAAGACAGAATCAGGCTCTAGCCTGTGGTGGAAATTATAAAGAATAGCTGTAGATAGAATGCCAGGGTAAGAGAAGGTAATTGAAAAATCTTGGAATGTTGTTTACATTGGTGAAAAAACAATGAGAACGAGCCTTTAAATAACAGCAAGACCACAAGAAAAGAGGGTAGGCAGAGAGGTATGTGAGGTGGGATGAGGCTGAGTGGCTTAGGGAATAGAGAGGAATTAAGAATCATTTTTTACCCCAGCCATAGAATGAACTTGTTTTCTTGAACATCTTACTCATTAAAAAAAAAGCCCTAAAATTTCTGGATTAACAACAATAGCAAAAGCCAATCGCAGAACAAAAATAGAATTCCAGAAATACAAATACCACAGATGGCTCTATCCTTACAGAATCAGCTAAAATGTGATGTCTATTGTACACTGGGGATAGGCAACAAACCCTAGTGTTTCAAGAGTAGGACTCTCTTTGTAAGAAGGAGCTTTCTACAAATTGGATTTCCAAATAGAATTAAAATCAATCTGCCCTTCCCAAAGAACACCAAGGAAAACTGCCTATTCAAACTTGGTGGTATGTGAAGCAGAAAATTATTCTCTGGCATGGAGCCACAAGTCATCCTTCATGGTGGTGTGTAACCTAAATGTACTCTATCTATGTTAGTTGAAAGTATATTGTCTGAAAGGCCAGTGCTCCCAATGATCAAAGGAAGCAAATTCAAAACCTCTTTGGAGAAATACCCTTTCAACACAGACCTCAAAATATTTCCTCTGATAACGTTCTCAAGTAGAAAAGTTCATGGAGAGGAGAGAAGCAGAAATAAAATCAGACTATTAGAGATTCAAATATTAAAATTATTAGTCATAGAGTATGAACCATACTAAAATAGTTAAAAATACTAAAAATATTAAAAAATAAAATAAAGGATATAAACAAAGAACTAGTGGTTATAAAAATAAACAAATTGAACCTTTAGGAAGGAGAAAAACAATTATAACTGAAAATTAAATGGATATTAACTATTAGGTTAGATACAGATAAAGAAACATTTAGTGAACTGAAAAGTAGATATAAAGAAATTATTCAATAGTAGGAATGAGAAGACAGATATTTAAAATATATATACAGGGTTAGGACAAATGGAAATCAGAATGAGAAAGGCTAATATATATCTCATGAAGTTTCTAGGAGGAGAAAATAGGCAAACCTGGGGACAAGTGTACTAATATTTGAGAAGATGTAACAGCAGCTTTAGAATTTATCTGTCTTTAACTGTCTCATGAAAGAAATTCAGCTGTTTATTTGTTTCCTCATTTTGTCACTACTAAAAGCTTTGATCAGAACCAAGTCCAGATTCTGAGCCCCAAGACATAGCCAAGAATTAGCAAATCTCTGAGGGAAAAAGCAACTGTTGATCTTCAGATCACCTCTGGAAGTTTCTTGCCTTTCTGCAATTTTAGTTCCCCTAGACTTTCTTTCTTTGGTAGCTTTCAGATGCCTTTAATATATAATTTTTGTAACATATCTGGCTTTTTAATTGTTTTCAGTGGAATCCTGGAGTTGTCATGAGCTACTTCATTCTAGCAGAAAGTGGAAAGAAAGGGTGATGTCTTTGATATTTTTGCATATTGAATTGGTTGGCATATTTATGTGGTTGGAGGAAGGTATAATAAAAATGTGGTAGCTGGGAGGGAGACTATGTAGAGTCTTGTAGGCCATGGTAAGAATTTGTTTTTTTAAAAAACCATAAGGTCAAAATATGCTGAGGACCATTGCCATAAAGGAAATAGTCTAAGGAGAGAAACACAATAAATAAAAGGAATGTGATTCTGAAAAGGAAGAGAGTATCCTGGGATTAGGCTCAAGATTAGGATCCAGAGGCAGTGAAATAAGTTAAATTTAAATTACTTTGTGATCAGATACTGGTTTGTGGTTGATTAGTGGAGACAGAATATTTTAAAGATGAAGTATATGCTGATTCCTTCTCCTTTCCCTTATAGTTAGTACCAGTAAGATGAAAAGCAGCCTCTAGTTGAAAAGAAAGAAAGGAATCTTTTTGTGAGCAAAAGTCATTTGCTATGGTCTGAATGCTTTTATCCCCCTAAAATTCATATGTTTAAATCTAACCCCTACAGCGACAGTTTTAAGAAGAGGGGCCTTTGGGTGGTGAGTAGGTCACAAAAACTTGACCCTCATCTTTGATCATTGGGAACACTGGCCTTTCAGCCAATATGTTTTCAATTAACATAGATAGCATAGGCATAGGTCACAAACCACCATAAGGATGATTTGTGGCTCCATGCCAGAAAATAATTTTCTGCTTCACACAGCACTAAGTTTGAATAGGCAATGCAACTAGTGCCATTATGAAAGAGGCCTAAAGAGGCTTGTTTGTCCCTTTTGCCATGTGAGGATGCAGCAAGTAGGTGCAATTTATGAGGAGTGAGCCCTAACAAGACACCAAATGCACTGGTGCCTTGATCCTGAACTTATCTGCCTCATAACTGTGAGCAATAAATTCTGTCATTTACAAATTACCCAGTGTAAGGTATTTTGTTATAGCAGCCAGAATGGAGTAAGACACTGCTGACCACTCATTTTGCTTGCTCATCATCTCTCCATTCTTCTGATAACAGATCTGCCTTTGGGCAACCATCCTTCCTCATTCTCAGTCCATATGATTTTAGTACAGTCAGCCTCATTTTCCCTTCTGCCTCTTTCCTAAGTGCCTGACACAGAAGTCAAAACATGATCCAGAGAAACTGCTTACAGTAATCACAATTTTGTTTCGTGAAACTCAGTTCTAGAACTTTTGTTGGAGCTATTTTGTTGGGGTTGATGGAATATTAATCTGAACTTGCTAGTAGTTAACACAAGGGAAGAACTAACACAAGAAACAGCTAAGCTACGAGGAAGCAAAGGCATCAGAATGATACAATGGACTTTGAGGACTAGGGGGAAAGGGTGAAAGCTGGGTGAGGGATAAAAGACCACACACTGGGAACAGTGTACATTGCTTATGTGATGGGTGAACCAACATCTCAGAAATCACCACTAAAGAACTTATTATTCATGATGTACAAAGAAAGAAGGAAGAAATAATGAAATAAAGAAAGAGAGAGAAAGACCAGAAGCCAAAGGGGAAGAAGACCGAGAAGCAGCAAGTCAGAAACTGATGATCCAAACATGGTTGAGTATGGCTCTATTTCTATACCTAGATCAATTATCTTTCCTGCTTAAGTCAATTTGTGTTGTGTTTTGGCAAACTGCAAAAGAAAAACTCCTCACAAATACACTTGGGAAATTGTGCAATAAATGGGATTTGTTTCCAATAGCAGTTGAACAAGACATTAAAAATCCTAGAATTTCAAAGCAGTATAGAACTGCAGAGATCAAGAGGACACCTAGGGAAATGTTTTGGCTTGCCTCAAGTCCCATAGTGAGTGAGTGGTAGATCTACTGCTAAAATCTAGGTATCCTACACTTTTCTTCTCTCAAGAAGAGATAATGATATACAGTCATGTATAATTTAATAAGAGGGATATATTCAGAGAAATGTATCTTTTGGCAATTTTGTCATCCTGTGAACATCATAGAATGTACTTATACAAACCTATATGGAACAGCCCACTATACACCAAGGCTATATGTTACAGCCTATTGTTCCTAGGCTGCAAAGGGGTAGAGCATGCATCTGTACTGAATATGGTAGGTAATTGTAAGTCATAAGTATTTATGTATCTGAACATTCTTAAACATAGAAAAGGTACAATAAAAATACAAGACAAGTGAGACACCTGTATGGAGCACTTACTGTGAGTGCAGCTTGATCACTGGAAGTTGTTCCAGGTGAGTGAATGAGTGAGTGTGTGTGAACGTGCAGACCTAGTCATCAGTGTACATTATTGTAGTCTTTATAAACGCTGTACACTTAGACTACACTAAATTTACATAAAAGTTTTATTTCTTCACTAAGAACTTAACCATACTTCTTATTGAAGTGTAAGGTATTTTGTTATAGCAGCCAAAATGGAGTAAGTTATACTATAATTTTTTTTTGAGACAGAGTCTTGCTCTGTTGCTCACACTGGAGTGCAGTAGTACAATCATTGCTCACTGCAGCCTTTACCTTCAAGGTTCAAGTGATCATCCCATCTTAGCCTTCTGAGTACCTGAGACCACAGGAGCATGCAACCACTCCCAGCTAATTTTTTTTTTTTTTTGTAGAGACAAGGTCTCACTATGTTGCCCAGGCTGGTCTTGTGCTCTTGAACTCAAGCAATCCTCCCACCTCAGCCTCCCAAAGTACTGGAATTACAGGCATGATGCACTGTGCCTGGCCTTTACTGTAACTTGTTTACTTCAAAAACTTTTTTACTTTAACTCTTTATTTCATAAACTTATTAATTTTTGAAACTTTTGACTCTTGTAATAACAGCTTGAAACACTAATATTTTTGTACTGCTATACAACAAATTCTTTTTATATCTTATTCTGTATGCTTTTTCTATTAAACATTTGTTTTTACTTCTTAAATGGTTTCTTAAAAACTAAGAAACAAACACAAAACATACATTACGCTAGGCATGCACAGGGTCAGGATCACAGTATCTGTCTTCCATTTCCACAGCTTGTCCTGCTAGAAGGTTTTCAAGACCAAAGACATGCATGGAGCTGTCATCTCCTGTACTAACAATGCCTTTTGGAATACCTTTTGAGGCTGTCTATAGTTAACTTTTATATATAAATAGAAGGAGTATACACTAAAATAACAAGGAAGTATAGTATAGTAAATACATAAGCAACAGCCTTTTATTATCATGATCAAATATATATTGTGCATCGTTAAATGTGCTATACTTTTATAGAGTGGCAATGCTGTAAGTTTGTTTACACCAGTAATACCACAAACACGTGAGTAACGCGTTGCGCTACAGCATTAAGACTGCCACGATGTCACTAAGCAAAAGGAATTTTTCAGCTCCATTATAATCTATGGGGCCACCATGGTAGATGTGGTCCATCTTTGACAGAAACCTCATTGTGCGGGACACGGCTATATGCTTCTTTTCTCTCCTGGCTTCCTTTTACTGGGAAGTTTGGTGTTAGGGAAGAGAGGAAGAGGCTCCAACATTAGAGGTAGAGCAAGGTAAGAGGAAAGACAACCAGGGAGTGAGGAATGATTCACTCTCAGAATATTAAATTATCCATTAGTAATTAATAGTTTCTTCATGGAAAGCCAACTAGATTCCCCTCTGGTAATCAATTGCCCCAGTCATTACTCAATAGTAAGTCACACAGAGGTTTCACTTCCTTAACTTATAAATATCTTTGGCAGCAGTATCTATTTGATACTGCTGGTTATTATTGTGATTTTGCAGAAAGGCTCTGGGGTGGAGTCAGGAAAAAGCTTCTCCAAAGAAGCACTTTGACCACATGTGAAGGTAGAAAGTAAAAGGTCCACTGGAGCTGTTTTCTGAAGGATGCAGCATTTTATAGAAAGAGAAAATAGCACTAATAATGTAACAGAGTATGAATTACAAGGTACAAGCAAACATCTGCACACAAACAAGCCAGGACAATTTTATTTTATCAGATGCCACACCCAGGACACATGAGTGAAATCTCTTTGGAATATGTTCATTGTTGCTGCAAAACAGAATGTTCATTGCTTTTAAGAATAATTTTCCTCTGGTTTCTTAAAATGCCTTTTCCATCGTTAAACCCATTATCAGTGTGTGAAAACCTTGTATTGATCAAGCTGAGTTTGAACTGTCAAATTCTAATAAAGTAACTTACCTTCTGCATTGTAAGCAGTGGATTATTGGAGCCAGGAAGGGAATTCCAGGAACCTCTTAACTCAGAGACAGCGAATAGTCACTTGTGAAGTAAACAATAAAGTCAGGTATGGTGGTTTATGTCTGTAATTCTAGCACCTTGGGAGGTTAAGGTGGATGGATTGCTTGAGCCTAGGAATTTGAGAGAAGACCGTGTGCAACATGGCGAAACGCCTTCTCTACTGAAAATAGAAAAATCAGACCGGTGTGACACATACCTGTAATCCCAGCTACTTGGGAGGCTGAGGCCACAAGAATCATTTGAGCCCAGGAGGGAGTGGCTGCAGTGAGCAACATTGCAGCACTACATGCCAGCCTGGGTGACAGAGTGAGAACTGTCTCAAAAAAAGAAAAAAAAAGTCTAAGGTCCTATGTGACTTTTGTCAACACCCCACTGTTTCTACTTTGGGCTTCACCTTTCTGATCTGCAAAGCAAGAGAATTAGACTAAGTGAAATCTAAGGTTACTTCCAGGGCAGAAGTGCTCTGACCTTCTATCCTCAGGGTAAAGCGTATAGCTGGGACATTGGTTATGCAATTTGCCATAAACACTGAAAGAAAGCAAAGCCTTAACCTTAAGCATAATTAAGGGCTTGCAACTAAAACTATAGTTCTGTTTTTTATGTGTAAAACGAATACTGTGTTTTAAATGCACCGTTTTGATGTGGATATGGGGAAACACTCCTGTGTTGTAGTGGGAGTGTAAACTAGCACAAGCTTTCTGCAGAGTAATCTGGCAACATATTTAACAATTCAAAATGTATGTAGCCTTTGATTTAGACATTTTGCTAGGAATTTATGTTATAGATATACTTGAACATGTGTGAAATGATTTTTATATAAGGCATTATGCAAGTATAATATTGCCTCAGGTAGTGAAATGCTGGAAATAACCTAACTATTAGTATCTATAATGGAATAGCTCTACAGTGAAATATCATGCAGATATTAGAAAGTAAAATTTAGATCTGACAGGAAAATCTTAAAATATATTAATAAGGAAAGACTCTTACAGAAGTGAATTCCCTCAGTTCACTGATTCAGAGAGACTCAGAAGGGATGTTGGCTTTTTCCATCTTTCCCAAGGCTTGAGAACCAGCAACTGCCTTCCAACAGAGTTGACTGGCAATGCTTTTCAGCCGAGGCTGGCAAGGAAGAGGCATGGGGACTCTGGCTGAAATATTGAGATATTCAAATTCCTGAACTCAAGCAATCCTTCTGCCCCAGCCTCCCAAACAGATGGGACTACAGGTACATGCCACTGTGCCCAGCTACAAATTCTTTTCTCAACATTTTTTTATGGTCATCTGGTTTAATGGACATCTCTTAAAAAAAGAAAGCAAATAGTAACAATAATACTAAAGTATTGAGCACCTACTCTGAAGTATTGCTAGAATTCTTTGTATATTCTACCATTTATCCTCAAAATTATGATCTACCCAAATATTACAGACTGAGTATTCCTAATCTGAAAATCCAAAATCTGAAATGATGCTCAAAGGACATGCTCTTTGGAGCATTTTGTATTTCAGATTTTTTGGATTAGGGATGCTCAATCAATATACTGCAAATATAGTGTTCCAAAATCTGAAAAAAATTCTACAATCTGAAACACTTCAGGTTCCAAGCATTTCAAGTAAGGGATATTCAACCTGTATCTCCATTCGTCAGATGAGAAAACTCAGACTCAGAGAAGTTTAATGATTTGCCAAGAGAATGACAGTCAGTAAGGAATTAAGATTAGTATTTAGTTCTTTGCTCTCAAAGCTGATGTGTTTACCTGTGTGAACACAGGCTTTTGCTGATGCCTGGGGCCCATGTTAGATGCGCAACCAGCATTAATAAGTGCAGTGTTTCTGAAACCTTAGGCATTTTTGTAGCATCCTTGCAATGTTCACTATGCCAACTTAATATTAGTTAATTAATTTCCATTTAACTCATTTATGCTTTCTAGTTCTTTGCTCTCAAAGCTGATGTGTTTACCTGTGTGTTATACTGTCTGTACTTTTTTGAGGATTATGAATCATGAACTTTTTAATACAGGCAGTCAAACAGGCACTATGAATATATATTAAATAATTCTAGGAACTGTGTTAAGTCTTCACCAAGTGCAGCCAACATGTCAAGTTCCAGAAGGGACAAAAATGAACACAAGCTCTTGGTGATGCCTGGGGCCCATGTTAGATGTGCAACCAGCATTAATAAGTGCAATGTTTCTGAAACCTTAGGCATTTTTGTAGATTCTTGCAATGTTCACTATAGCCACATGCCAACTTAATATTAGTTAATTAAGTTCTATTTAACTCATTTATTTTCCTTTAAGTCCATCTATTTTAGCCTCCACCTAAGCACTGTATCTGCTAAAAGTTGTGGTGTGTCAGTAATATTTTCTAGTACATGCTACAATAAGCATATTACTATGGGGAAAAGTCCATTCATGTGCCATCTAACACCACACTCTGGGAAATACTAGATTAGTACCACATTGTCTCAGAGTGATACGGCCCCCTGCCAGGCCCCATGAGATTTTCCTTCTTAGCTTTTATGATGTTGTTGCTCACAGAACTGGATATATGTAGCTACCAGTATTTCCCTAGCATTGGTACATTCTCCCTGGTAACATATCCTAATCCAAAACTGACAGACATATTCATTTTCCTTCATGCACCACCCTTCCTAAATGTTTGACTGACTGGAGATGTAATGCACAACAGTGGATTTTGATACTAAATATACGGTAAGTCAACGACTCATATGAAAATCAGATCAGCAATAGTAAGTACAGAGTCTTCTTACCAAAATGAGTTGAAACAGGAGGTTAGAGAGGAGCCATGATTTGAACCAAATGTTTCCACAGGACAGAATATAGGTGTTTTGAGGTAGGCTACATCAACTGGTCTGAGGAAAGTCAATTCAAAAAGGGCTTAAGCTGGATATAATGTTTCAGCATTTTCCCCAAATATTGTGAGAGAAGAGGGCAATTTAAATTGGTTATTTATTATATTTATCAATAAATATTTGCCTATTTTCTAAAAGATGTCCTTAAGAGACATTCTTGGAAATGTGCAACTATTGAGTCATAGAGTGTGAAAATATTATACACGTTTAAATATATATGGTGAAACTCCACAAAACTAAGATTTCAGTGACAGTGGAAGAATAGTGTTGACTCCAAAACAATAAAGTTAACAAAAAATAAAAAACAAAATAAAATTTAAAGAGATATGGACCGAAGAAAGATTCGTTTCCCACAACATTGAGTTTCAGACACGATCTCTCTAACCTTGAAGATATTCAATATCACCTGAGGAGTTTGTGAACCATGGAGCAGTTAGGGTCCACCCATTTAAATCTAAACTAGAAGCTCTGAGGTGAGGACTAGGCATCTTCATTTTTAGGAGGATCCCAGGTCATTCTGACGCACACAACATTCCAAAACACTGACTTAATTGACAGTTAGTCATGTAGGAGGAGGAGGCTGGAGTTATAATTACTAACACTTACATGTTAGTTAAATAATCAATCCACAGAATAAATAGTTCTTTAACCTTGTTGTTTTCCACAGTTTTAACTTTTGTTCCTTCAACTCTGAAACTTTCTGCTCCCCCACCACATTTCAATGTTCCTGAAATTGAGATGCTTTTAAAAATTGATGTATAGTTTTTTTCCTGAAAAGATGTTATTAAATCAATGTTACAAAATACAAAGAATTATGTCTTAATCAAAGAAATTCAACATTTATGAGAGACCTCAAAGGTTCACAATATGAAGTCATTTGTAACATTGTGGGTTCCTGGGTTCAATTTGTGAGTATTCTGAAGCCCGTGTGTAGCTGAGTTTACCTCCCAGTGTGCACACCACAGCATTACTCCTTAGAGATGCAGTGCCTCTCCTAAAGTAAACAATGGCCACCACCTCAACAGCACATTTTGTTTCCTTGCTAAAATTATCCTCTCAATACATCCAACTGTTAGTGATGGTGATGGGAGTGAAAACGTTTAAGCATGGTAGTTTAATATAAAATGAATTATTTCGAATAAATCAAGGAACTGAACTGTGGCAATAAATAAAATTTACTTGCTTTGTTCAGATATTTATTAAGTAAATGGCATAAATAGATTTATGGAGCTGTCCAGTGTTTAAGTGATATTTTTAACTGTATTATGAAAACTTAAATTATATTAGTGGAATTGAGAAGATATTTGTATTTAATGAGAATGTTACTGATTTGTATTATGAGACCCCTTATACATAATTGCAGTATTTGTGTATGTAAATCCAGACACACTTAAAAATATTTATGCACACACCTACACTTACATACATGCATGCCTACAATTACATATAAAATATTTCTGTATATAATAACATGGATCTATAAAAGCACCTACATAAATATGTACAGGTATATACACTGATGTATACATATTTTAAGACATTTAAAAAATGGAATTAAGTATTTTATGTATCTATGACTTACTCTGAAGTCAATATAAAGAAAGCAAGAGGTAAAAATATCATTCTAGTCTTTCTTCTTTTGTTCTCCTATTTGTAGTTTTATTTTTAAGGTGCCATTGTCCTCTGTATTTCATTTAATTTATCAATGTGCATGCCTCGTGTCTCTATTAGGCTGGAAATTATACAAAGGCAATGATGTTTTACTTGTCTTTTAATTTTTCAATTGTCTTTTAACTCTTCAGTGCCTAATAGAGTGATCAGCATGTAATAGAGGCTTAAAATTCGAAGGAGTGTTGATAAAATAAATGAGCCAGGAAATATAAACACCTCTATGAATTATTGTATTAATTACCTTCTTGAACTTGTGCAAATCATTAATTTACTTGGAATCTAGTTTACTCCTCCTTAAAATTACAGGGTGAGTTTAGTTATTCTTCAAGGGATCATACAGATGTTTTGTTTCACATACAAAAATTTTCTCATATTATGAATGCTTTATAATATTATTGTGATATATAGATTCTGCTGAAACATACAATTTTATCACTGCTTCCAACAAATATATTAGATATCAGAAAAGAAAAGTTAAAAAACTAAAATCATGAGGTATAAATTTTATATACAGAGAAATGTCAGGGAGAAGAAAAAGATTTAAGAAGCACAGGCTTAAAAATCAGTAGTCCTAGAATCTAGTCTGGGCTTTATGACTTACTAGCTAAGTGACCTTCAAAAATAAGTCAATTAACTTCTTAGGCTCCATTTCCTGGTCTATAAAATAAAGATTATAATACCTGCTTTGTCTCCTTCTCAGGGTTGTTGTGAGGTCCATTACGATAATATATGTGAAAGCAGTTTATGCAGTGCAGTATAAATGAAGGTTGTAGTTTTATCCCTCAATACCAATGTTTTAATGGTATTAAACTATACATTTCTAGGCACAATGAATTCAAAATTCACCAAGGCTCTGCTGAAGAGAAACGTAAAATGATAGATGTGATGGGAAACAGCTCTGAAATCTTCACTACATTATGCAAATGTGAGGTAATAGTATTTTATATCTTGATGCAGATTCTGAATCAGTTATAGGGATGCATTCCAAGTAGTAAAATGTCAGGTAACAAATGAATGCTTCTGAACAGACAGAGGAATAAAAATCTTTCTACTAATTCTTATTTAAGCCAAAATTCTTAGGCTCTTAAATCTTTCTAAACATTATTCACTAATGTTGAACAGGTCACATGTGAAGTGACAGTAGTGTGCAATAGTAGAGACATGAATAGATCTTTCAAAATCAACTTTTTAATTTTTACTCTCATGAAAACTTTGAGAACATGGGTTTAATGGCAAAAGCAAATATGGCCATTACTGCCAGGAAACAGATGCTTGCGCCTAGTGTAAGAGGAAACATTCATCTAACCCAGAGCCTTAGAATCATAAGGTAGTTGGCAAGTCCACAGGAGTGATGGTAAAATAAGATACTCTATTAATTTACTCATTATTATTTCATTCAACAAGTATTTTTCTTTGATTGGGTACTTCGCTTGGAAGTCAGACCTTAGTAGTGAATTCCAGGGATAGGCTTCTTTTCTTGTCAGAACTTTCAATCAAGCACACAAGACAAATGTTAACGAATAGGAAGGCAAAGAGGGCATATTGGTTAAGAATGTAAACAGCTTAAAGAGAGAGGCACTTATGGGATTTGGGGGCAACCTAATTATATTAAGCCTCAGTTTCCTCATTGATAAAAACAGAAGAGTGTCATCGCTGCTCTCATGGATCTTTGAGAAGATTAAATGAAGTAATGAGTATAAATTGTAGTGTGTAACCCATAGTAATTTTTTTTTTAGATGAAATCTTGCTCTTGTTACCGCAGCTGGAGTGCAGTGGGGTAATCTCGGCTCACTGCAACCTCCGCCTCCTGGGTGCAAGAGATTTCCCGGCCTTATTCTCCCCAGTAGCTAGGATTATAGGCACGAGCTGCCATACCTGGCTAATTTTTGTATTTTTGGTAGTAAAGACAGGATTTTGCCGCGTTGGCCAGGTGGGTCTTGAATTCCTGACCTCAGGTGATCCACTGCCTCAGCCTCCCAAAGTGTTAGGATTACAGGCGTGAGCCACCACACCCGGACCATAGTAAATTTTTAAGAAATGTAGACTTTATGGTGTTGTACTTTGGACTTTTTTTTTCAGATCCACATCTCCCACATTCTTACCTTTGGTTTCGTCACCTGTCGTCCACTTCACACTTACCATCAGATCCATGTCATGTCTTAAGCTGCTTCTCCTGTTCTGGCCTGCCCTTCTTGGCTACAACCCACACCCACTCACAGAAGTAATATTTTCCAGAAAATAACTGCACGAGCCACCTGATCAAGGTTCCCATGGGAGTGCTTCAGCCCAGGGAAGGGATTCAGCCAATTTTTCTTTTTTGTAATGAAGCAATTTATCTTCTCTAAGTCTCAGTTTCTGCATTCATTAAATGACAGGATTTAATGTGATAGTGTCATTTAAAAATCCTTTGTTTTATAAATTCCCATTTCTCTCTGTTTTTGTAAAATTTATTTTGGTGTGAAAATGATGGCATTTTACATACAGGACTCTTCTAAAATCATATGAAACCTATTGAAACAATAAGAACAAATAGACCAGGGAACAAATTTTAGAGTCCTTTCACTAATAATATTAGATGGGGCTGCATTCTCATCTCTTTGTGTGGCTTTCACACATTATAAAATTGCTTTGTCAATATCACTTAGTGGAGGCGGGGGAGGGGATATTTTAAAACTAGGAGTTGGATGTTTCACTTGGTTGCTCCCTCATCCATCTTAATTTTGACACCATAACCACACAGCACCCAGCACCCACCCCTTCCACTCTGATGGAAAGAATGGCTATGCCTATGAATGTTTAAAAGCAAAAATGGAAGGGGATACATTTTATTTTAAACATAGACACATTTTATTTCTCAAGTAAAAACCTAAGCAGTAACCTTTCAGAGAATGCTAAGAATTGAATTAAATTCTTTGTTGAGTTCATAAATCCAAGTAATTCTAGTTAGGCAGGGTTCCTTTAAGGAATGTGGCTAACCATTTAAAAACATGTTAAGAGAAAGGGAGAAAAGTGAGAGTAAAAGGAACTGTTAGAATCAACAACCTCTATAAATAAACCACATCCTGGTTATTAATAATATATTGCATAAAATTATTAGGTACATTTTACATTTTAGATATCTATAGCCAGCAATGATACAATGCAGCTATACCAGTTTTTTTTTTTTTTAACTTCAAGGATCATAGAATTAGTATACCTTTATTCTTTGAATATAAAATTTCTTAATATTTCTTAAATTTCTTTGACAGTGTACAAACTAGGAAGCCTTTTTTGTAAGTGTAAGTCTTTCACTAACATCAAGGTTCCATTTTGTACATGAGACTTTTTAACAAAAAGTGACAATATTAGAAAAAACAATAAAAGCTAAACTTTATTGAACATTCAGTATATACCAGGTATTATTCTTGGAGCTTTAAATGGATCAATTTACTTAAAACAGCCTAATGAAACACATAATCTCCCTTTTTAATGAGGAAATAAACTGTAGAAAATGATACAATTTTAAGTACATATGGGATTCTACTTAATTAATGGCAGACTGGGTAATTCTGGAGAATCGCCAACCAATAAAGACAATTTAAAAGGCTAGGAGAAAAACTGCACATTTTTAAAAGCATTAAAGAACAAATGAGATTATAAAGAATTACCAGGCTGAGATCTGAGGGCATATAGGAGACCACAGCCAAGAACAGAGAGCACTCAGAGACTTGTGCTCTGGTGATATTTGTTGATCCAGGAGAGATGATGGCTAAGAGGCTGAGTTGAGGTTTTGATAATAGACTATTCTTATTTTGGGCTGGGACTTTAGAGTGCCACATTCTTTTTTTTTTTTTTTTGAGACAGAGTGTCTCACTGTCACCTAGGTGGGAGTGCAGTGGCACGATCTCAGCTCACGGCAACTTCTGCCTCCTAGGTTCATGTTATTCTGCCTCAGCCTCCTGAGATTACAGGCGCACACCACCACACTAGCTAATTTTTTGTATTTTTAGTAGAGATGGGGTTTCACTATGTTGGCCAGGCTGGTCTTGAACTCCAGACTTCATGATTCACCCACCTTGGCCTCCCAAAGTGCTGAGATTAAAGGCATGAGCCATGGCGCCCAGCCCAGAGTGCTACATTTTAAAGGCAAAGGGCAAAGCAAAAGTAAATGAGTACTCATAACAACTGCAGCCCAACTGTAGGTCCTCTGGGTTACCTAGGCAATTGGAAACCCTCTATTTAGATTAAGGTAATTACCGATTGCTATTGCCTACAAGCCTGGGAAAAGCAAAAGATACTGACTTGGGGCACTCAAATAACTTCTACTAACAACAATTGAAACACCTTACTCCTCACACAATAAAAGGAAACCAAACACATGAGGAGACAAGACAGTATGAGTATAAACCAGCAGAACCAAAAGACAACAGAAACACACAAAGACTTCAAATACTGTAGTCATTACAAAGGTTCTGTAAAACAGCCATGCCTACTTCAGCGGATGAAAGTCGAGGATGAAAAATTTTAAAGGCAACCTGAAAATATAAAAAGTGATATAATCTAGGAAATTTGGGAAAGAACAAAATAGAAGTTATAAAACAGAAAAAGATAGCAACCAAAATTAAGAAATCAATAGATGAGTTCATTGGAATTTAGGTGCATAAGAAGAGAGAATCAGGGAATGAAAAACAGGTGGAAATCACGGTGAGACCAAAAGATGGAAATGATGCAAGAAACAAAAGAAAGAAAAAGACAGAAAACACAGCATGGAAGTCTGTCATATGTTCAGTAGAGCCTTAAAAGAATCCCAGAGACAGAATGGGGCTGAGGCAATGTTTGAAGAGCTGAAGGCTAATTTTTTTTTTTTTTTTCAGAATAGATGAAACATCCATCCATGGGGTCAAGAATCCCAATGAATACCAGCAAGAATCACAGATAAAGAGGAAATCTTAAATGCTATCTGAGAAAAACAGATGATAGGCCTATAAAAGAGTAACAGTTAAACTGAGAGCTGACTTCTCAACAGCAACATGAGAAGCAGGAGACAGCGGAATATTTTTAATATGTTGAAAGAAAGTAACTACCAAATCTGAATCCTGTACCCACTCAAAATGTCCTTCAAGAATGAGGATAAAACAAATGTTTTAGATATACACTTAGGAAAAATCTAAAGGATGTTATTTAGACAGAAAAGAAATGATACAGGAAAAAATAAGGAGTGAGGAAAACTAGTATCGGGGAATGTAAAAGACCATCGATTGTTAAAAATATGAATATATCTTATGATATATAATCATAAAGTGATAGCATCTAATTCTGTAATTCAAGAACAGTTGATATGATTTTAAGGACTAGAAGGTACATAAATGTATGTATTACAATTATTTGATAAGAGAATAATATGTTATAATTACTAGAATTAACACAAAGAAGAGTCTATAACTGGTAAGTTAATAGAATAAATTGAATGATTAAAAATTTTCCTGTTGATTAAAATAAATCAAGAAAGCAGACAAAAAAATTAGGTAGTAGATTTAAATCCAAATATCAGTAATTGTATTAAATTTAGATAAATTAAACATACCAATTAAAAGACAGAAATTGGCACACTGAAAAAAAAAAGCAAACAGCTAAAATTATATGTTCTCTAAAGAGCCTTTCTATTAATATACACATATAAAATAAATATGTATTATGTATTCATGTTACTGTATTATATATAACATAGAAACAAAATCTAAAGAAAGCTGTGGTGGATGTATTAATACTAAAAAAAAACGATTTTACTAGAACAAATAGGATAATTCACAATGATAAAATTGCAAATCCCCTGGAAAGACATGCCAATTCTACATTTGTGTGCATCTATCAATATACAGCTTTGAAACACTTAAAGTGAAAATTGACCAAATTATAAAGAGACATAGACAAGTCCATAGTGTTAGTAGGAGGTTTTTTCTAAAACATTCATCTC
Organism: Callithrix jacchus; assembly: GCF_049354715.1. Classification (NCBI taxonomy): domain Eukaryota; kingdom Metazoa; phylum Chordata; class Mammalia; order Primates; family Cebidae; genus Callithrix; species Callithrix jacchus. Next base: position 46,277,340 of record NC_133503.1, read on the forward strand.
TGAGCAAAACATATGCCCTGCCAGACATCGTACATCATATCATATCATAGCTGATAATATTATTTAAAACTCAAATATCTTTCATACTAAAGTATGGGAGGAAATGGGTATCACCTTCCTGATGATTTCCCATGGCTGGGACCTCTTAGGAAGCATTCTCCCTAGAGCATTTCAAAATAATTATGAAATACCTACTTCCTTTCAAAAGGTGTCACTCCTATTTACTTTGGGTTTTCATAAATAACTTACAGTACAAAAGTATTCGGTGGTGTGACATTTTAAAGACAAGGAAGATAATTATTTCTAAAGGCCCCTCAATATGTGTAACATTTAAAAAAATCAACTGATTGCTGTTTGTAGTCACCCCCTGACTTTGCTGCAAATGATGAATCTTAGTATTTTCCTTCTTGTTGCAATTCTCACCTTGATAATTTTATAGATGCCTGTGCAATCATTTAAGGATGCTGTTATAACTTGCTATCACAGGATTCAGGTTTGTCTTTTGCTCTTTTTTTTTTTTTTTTTTTTTGAGACAGAGTCTCACTCTGTTGCCAGGCACCAGGCTGGAGTGCAGTGGCACAATCTTGGCTCACTGCAACCTCCGCCTCCCGGGTTCAAGCAGTTCTCCTGCCTCAGCCTCCCAAGTAGCTGGGACTAAGGCGCACGCCACCAAGCCCAGGTATTTTTTGTATTTTTAGTAGAGATGGGGTTTCACCATGTTGACCAGGATGGTCTCAATCTCTTGACCTCGTGATCCGCCCGCCTCAGCCTCCCAAAGTGCTGGGATTACAGGCTTGAGCCACCGCGCCCGGCCTTCTTGCTCTTTTTAGTTATTCCTCTCCCCGCCGTTATTCCTCTTAACTCCCCTCCCCACCCTCCACCTCTTTTTTTCTTTGTTTCTGATTACCTGCTTCACACATGGGAGGTTCCTTGTAAGTAGCAGCTTTTTCCTAAAAATTCCTCTCCATGGTTTCCCAAATGTCTAAATCCTTGAGGATTTGCCCCAGTAAATTCCAGAATGTCATAGGCTAAAATTTATTTATTTTTGTCTCATTAGGTGAAGAGTATTTGACCTGAGGTTTTAAAATACATGACCAGCCCCAGCAAAGTGTAGCTAATGAAAGAGTCGCATAGAACAATGCCAGTCATAGAAGGAAGGTGACAATATTTTGGTATCATTAGAAATGAAATGAAGAAGCAGCTAAATCATCTGATATTGAAGATGCCAAGTTTGGTGTTTGTCTGAAAAGAAAGTTGATTTCTACTTCTGTCCCCTTTTCTTTTTTTTTTTTTAATGCCTCCATTTTTAAATTCCTCATGAAATGCAACCCCATTTCATGTGGTTATTGCAGGAGAGAATCCATTACTTTCACAAAACTAGTACAGTTACACAACATCAGAAAGCATTTTTGGGAGATGAAAAATAAGATTATATGATTAATTACATTTTGAATTTCAAAAAACTTAGCTATGCATCCTTAGCACTGTATTGCAACTAAAGGAAATAGTGGGAAATTTAGAATAGTGTATATATTTTGCATTCCACTAGTAGGGTTGGTCTTTCTAAGCTACTTGGTATTTATGTCCTGTTCATCTTATTTTAATATTAGATTAAAGAGAATACCATATATACTACATTATCAGACACAAAATATCTAGATATGCATATATTTTTGTAAACAGGTTAATTTACATGGCATTTGGTGTCTTAGCCCTCGCACATATGTTAAATGGAATACTTTTCTAACTAACATAGAGATCATACCAAATAACTTCCAAAAATAGGAAAATTTCAACGATTAAAGAAAATTTTCAAAGAGAATAGGGAGAAAGTTTAACACAATGATTTTGTACATTCTCAATGGCATGTTCTATCACAATTTTCTGTTTGGGCTATTAACATGAATTTTGTGCAGTACTATGAAGGGAAGATTGGTTACTTTTCAAAGAAATCACTTATTTTCTCTCAAAACTGAGTGTCTAATGAAAGGCAATTTTTAACAAGTTATTGGTCAAATGTAGTAAAAGTTGGTATTCCTCTTTAATATTCACAAGATGATTCTTACTCTTTTGTGTCTTTCGACAGTTATTTTTAGTAGTTACAGCTCTGCCTTTTGTCTCACTATGCAGTCTGTATAACCATTATTAGACATTACAGGAAAGAACGCCGCATGTCTTAAAAAGTACTCATTCTGTCTTATCCGCCAGCCATGGCTGTCTCTTTACAGTAGCCTAGGGAGAGTAATCCCAGACACATTAACTCTTTAAAAAATATAATGAATGGTTTAAGACCCCCAAAGAGAGATGTATTACATATCTGAAAATACTGTGGTGAAATGACCTAATACTTTTTCACTACCCATCGGAAAGTATTCTCACATCTCCAAAGGGGCTTTAATAAAATCAAATTCAATATTGAGAAATGCTACTTATTATAAGGAATAATTCACTTAACCAGACACTTCAGTGAGGACTTATTTTGTGCCACTGAAAGAGGATAGGACTACAAAGATAAGAAGCATATTACATTATTCTTTTATTCATAAATCTACATTTTTTGAATATTTACTACCTGCCAAGCACTGAGTTTGGTCCAGAGGAGACAGCGCACCAGATCTCAAATTTGTTTTATTCCAGAGTACTTATAATGCCAGGTAGTTTTCTTCTACCATCTAAGGTGCCATATGCTTACAAATGATGCCCTATGTAAACATTCCAAACATACATTTTCTACCACCATTATTTTTGTCTTCCTCTTATTAATTGATCCCACCTGCTGCGTGATAGCATATAGCAAGGTGTTACACAGAAGCATCTTTTTACATCTTTTTTGCTTTTCTTCAATAACAACAATAATGATAACAAACTGTAATAATGTGTTAAGTACTTGTTGTACCCGGATTAGGCTAAGTGCCTTATAGGAAATGTCTCTAAAATCCTCCAAAAATTTATCAAATAAAAACCATTATCATTTTAATGTAATGAGAAAAAATTCCAGTTCAAAGTGACTCACTAAATCCCTTGAGCGAACCAGGTTAACAGGAGGAGGCTCAGCTCAAACTCAGACTCAAACTCAGATCCACTAAATAAAATGATGATATACAAGGAAGATTATACTGAACCCCACTTATCTTCCTTCACAAAGTCTTACTAAATCAGGCAAGTTTGAGCTGATTTTTAAAGAGCTGGATCAGGAGATGGATGTTTTTTCTTCCTTTTTAATCATTGTCTTGACAGATAGATAAAAAGCAAGCAAGGAAGGAAAGTGTCAGAGGCATTCAAACCAGAACAACTCCATCTTGAATAGGAACTGGGTAAAATAAGGCTGAGACCTACTGGACTGCACTCCCAGGAGGTTAGGTGTTTTAAGTCACAAGATGAAATAGGAAGTCAGGACAAGATACAGGTCACAAAGACCTTGCTGATGAAACAGAGATTGCAGTAAAGAAGCCAGCCAAATCCAACCAAAACCAAGATGGTGATGAAAGTGACCTCCAGTTGTCCACATTGCTCATTATACATTACTTATTATGTATTAGGATGCTAAGGGAAACTCCCACCTGTGCCATGATAGTTTACAAATGTCATGGCAATGTCAAGAAGTCACCCTATCTGGTCTAAAAGGGGATAAATCCTTGGTTCCAGGAATTGCTCACCCCTTTCCTGGAAAACTTAGGAATAATGCACACCTTGTTTAGCATCTATTTTTTTTTTCTTTTTTTTGAGAAGGAGTTTCACTCTTGTGGCCCAGGCTGGAGTGCAACAGTGCAATCTCAGCTCAATGCAACCTCTGCCTCTGGGTTCAAGCGATTCTCCTGCCTCAGCCTCCCAAGTAGCTGGGATTATAGGCATGCTCCACTATGCCAGGCTAATTTTTTTGTATTTTTCATAGAGATGGGGTTTCACCATTTTGGCCAGGCTGGTCTCAAACTCCTGATTTTGTGATTTGCCCTCCTTGGCCTCCCAAAGTACTGGGATTACAGTCCTGAGCCACTAGCCAGGCTGGCATACAATTATTAAAGAAGTAATTTTAAGTATAATCAGGTAAGCAGTCCACACCACTACTCTGCCTATGAGTAGCCAGTCTTTATCCCTTTACTTTCTTAATAAGTTTGCTTTCACTTTATGGACTTACCCCAAATTCTTTCTTATGCAAGGTCTAGTGTATTTGGCATTATGGAATGTTAATTGCTATTCTCTTTGGATGAATGTGCCTTGCACTTTTTGCTGACAGCCATGGGTGACAGGATTAGGCATGTCCAGGATAACTGGACATGGGGAGCTTTTTTCTCCTGAAAGGGGGAAACTTGAGAGCCAATGGGACTGCAGGGAAAGATTCTTTTACTACTGACAAGTGGCCACCTGAACTTTTTATTCAGTGTTGCTGCAATGAGTGGGTCTTTCTCTGGCCCCTCTGAACTCCTTGCCTTCCCACCTTGCCACGGGCAATGCTTTTTTCTTTTCTCTCCTTTCTCTTCTTTTATATATTTTCTGTTATTCAGAGCAACCATCTTGCCCAGATACCACCTGTTAGAACACGTGGTCAGAAAGATCATCCCACCCCACTTTGGGTGAATCAAAAATGACAGGGCCCAAGGGGCAAGTTTGAGACTGGCCAGTTCAATATTGGGTGCCGAGGTGGGAAGCTAACGTCTATGTTTTGTCACACGTATTTTGCTCTGGCCACAGTGGAAAAAGATTATTTTCCTTTGTGCTGTGGTTTGGCCCCCAGGGCTGTGGTGTGGCGAGAGCCAGGTCACTAGGGCCACCCAAGGAAAGGGAATGCAGAAGCCTGGCATGCTGGCAAAAGGTAGGAATTTCTTACCAGTCAGGCTTTGGCCTCTCTGTGTGCAAACTGGTTGAATAAATGGCAAAAATAACTGTTTATCACCTCTGTAAAGTTTTGATTAACGGGTAAAAGAATTTGTGAGGCAAGTTTTAAGCTGTGGCAAATCTGGCGTACTTTGTACTATAAATTGATCTATTTGTATTGCTCTGTCATAAAGAGGGGCACTTTAGGACAGAAAATGGGCTTAGGACCCCATACACCCACTGTTAAAGTCAGCCTGCCAAGCTAGTCAGTAACAACTTTGCTGCAGGTCCCTGAAACAAACAAACAAAAACAACTGAATGAAGTTTCCTTTTCTTCTTGTACGTCCTTGGAAGCTTGACCTTGTGACCATGTACTTTCTCTTCGTCTCTGCTAGCCAGAGGACAAGAATTTGGGGGTTCATGTGTAGTGAGCCCTAAAAATTATCTCAAGCAGTTAAAAGTCTTTGCAAGCTCAAAATTGGCTGCTCTAGACTCCTTCTGGGAAGAGGAATGAAAATTGCCCAGTGCTGTAGCTTAGTAGCTAAGGCTTTGTCTTCTAACAATGGCAGTCTGGGTTCAAGGTTCAATTCCCAGCTTAGGGAATCAGTCCTTTCTGGTTTAATATCTGCATGGCCTGTATCATGTGTTGATTCTCTTCTCCTCCATAAACAACTTCTGGCTTCATTTCTTTTTTTTTTTTGAGACGGAGTTTCTCTCGTTACCCAGGCTGGAGTACAATGGCACGATCTCGGCTCACCGCAACCTCTGCCTCCTGGGTTCAGGCAATTCTCCTGCCTCAGTCTCCTGAGTAGCTGGGATTACAGGCACGCGCCACCATGTCCAGCTAATTTTTTGTATTTTCAGTAGAGACGGGGTTTCACCATGTTGACCAGGATGGTCTCGATCTCTTGACCTAGTGATCCACCCGCCTCGGCCTCCCAAAGTGCTGGGATTACAGGCTTGAGCCACCGCGCCCGGCCCGGCTTCATTTCTTGAATCTTCCTTTCTCTAACCTACCTTTGGAGATTCTAAATCTTGTAAATACTGCTAACCACCTCTTTGAAAATAACTTGTACATTCATGGTAAAGTCATAACCTTAGTTAAGGCTTGTTGGTTTCACTTGTGAGTTTATTTTTGGTAAAGTTTAAAAGCCAGAAATATTTGGTGTTTTGCCTAGCTAAAGTAGGGTTTATTAGTCTGTTTTTACATTGATATAAAGCACTTCTCTGAGACTGGGTAATTTATAAAGGAAAGAATTTTAATTAACTCACAGTTCTACATGGCTGCAGAGGCCTCAGGAGACTTACAATCATGACAGAAGGCATAGGGAAAGCAAGGACTTTCTTCACATGGCAGCAGGAGAGAATGAAGGAGGAACTGCCAAACACTTTTAAAGCATCAGATCTCGTGAGAAGTTACTATCATGAGAAAAGCATGATCTAGTCACCTACCACTAGGTTCCTCACTCAACACATGGGGACTAAAATTCAAGATGAGATTTGGGTGGCAACGTAAGAGATTTAAAAGGATTTTACTTTTTAAGGAGCACTATGGTTAAAAGTCAGCTCAATTAAAAGCAGATATTCACGCTATATGTACATTTAAAAGGCTTTTTATTGTCTTCTTGAATTATTTTTCTGGAAAAACGTTTTTTTTCTTTTTCTTCTCAGTAGACTGAATTGTTTTTCTCAATTTTACCTTCTTGCCACTCTTGATGCACACATGAGAGGACCCAAGATAATAAAACCAGGAACTCCTTGGGAAAAACAAGAGGAGCCACAGATTGTGTTTTGAGAAAAATATCTGTTTTCCTCATGAAACCCCAGGATAAGAGCAGATAGATCCCTCTTAAAAATCTAAAGCTCCATTCGGTTTTGCTTTGCCTTATCTGACATTTTTGACTTTTTAGGGGTATCAGAAATTATTTTGCATTATGAGAGAATTTTGGTTTATAATAACTAGGTAGGAAATACACTTTTAGGGGTGGCTAATGGCGGTTATGAGAGGATGAGACACATTCTCTTGACCACCTGGCAGATATGGAAACGTCTCCACCCCTCCACTGACATATAAGTCTCCCATGAGGGTGGGGTGATCACAGAATGGGTTGATTGGTTTTGGATTGCCTGGCAATAAAATGCATGGTAAAACTTTTGCACTGTCTTGTTCTGTAGTGTCCTTTAGGATTCAAGATGTAATATAAAAATAGGATCCTTGATTTTTGGGCATCTGTTTTTCCTTCCAGCTGTGCCAAATTATTAGACTCTAGAAACAGTGCTTTAAAGAGAAACATGAAAAACCGGCAAATGAAAAGAATCTTACAAGTACTGGATCTATCTCTATGTATTTATATTTGTTGTGTGTGTGTGATGTTTATACATGAAAGAGCTCTGATTAATTGACTTAAAAATAATAAGTACTTAAATCAAATATTGTCAGAGAAACAAAAACTAATGCTTTTTAGTTCACATGACTTAAGTAATATTTGGGAAATGAAGACAGTTCTAAAGATTATAGGTAAAGTTTAGACATTTGGTCTAAATTAGGCAGGTCAGATATTTGGTTTGCTAAATGCTTTAAGGTCACAAAAGGCTTCTTTGAAAGTCAAAGAAGCCTTCCCTGCTTTAGAGCCATTAGATTCTAGATACGGTCTGGGGACATGTGGAGTTAGTGTTCCCCATAGCAATGCTGGAAACCATCAGACCTTATCTGCACTTTTGTCTGGTGTCCTAGGTGCCACACCTGGTACATAATTAAATCACTTACTTACCAAGTTTTTCACCGAAAATAAAAGTTGCTAAGAGTTAACATTGTGACTTGTAATTGAGACTCCTGAAGAAACAGTTTTACATGCAAGGTGTATAAGGGAGAAGGGAAGGAAGAGGAGAGAAGGCAGGAAGGAGGGAAGGGAGGGAGGAATTTCTCTCTCACATAGTGTTAGGATGTCCCTGAATTAAGAGTTGGCTGACATCAGTTTTTGTCACAGATGCATGACCTTGGCTGAGAATTCAACACTTCCATCACTGTTTTCTCATTTATAAAGTCATAATCCCAGCCTTGCCTAGGTCGCCTCCTCACTTCTTGAGAATAAAATCAGAGGATGCTTGAGACAACCCTTGGAAACTAAAAGAAGATGCTCAGGGTGTCATTGGTAAAAACCTGGGTGTTGGGCAGGGGAGGAAAGAAAAATCACTAAGCTTCATGCCTCAAATGATTATATTTTCAAAAAGTTAAGGCAGGGTTAGATGTTGTCACATAAAAAGCTTTGTTCTGTGAAATATTTATTCCCTGCAAAACTTTCTTAACAAAGCAGAGGAAACACACGAGTCAAAGAAGATACAGCTGAGTGTCATGGTTAAGAAAGCAGACATTAAAGTCAGCTCTCCCTCGTTTGAAATTAGCTTGGCCATTCATTATCTACAAGATCATAGGAGTTGTTTAACCTTTCTAAGCCTCACTTTTCTATCTGCAAAATAGAAAGAACAGCCATCTGACAAGATGGTTCAAATTATTAAATAAAAATAATGTAAGCAAAGAGCTTAGTATTGCTCCTGGCAGATAGAAAATGCCCAATAAATGGTCTCTGCAGAGTATGGCATACTAAGTGATTTTCTACCAATACACTTATATTAGTTTGTTTAACTGTAGGCGAAGTCTGAGTCATTTCAGGCCAGTTAGAAGGTTGATAAAGAATTTAAGATTCAAGGTTTTAGAAACTGACAAAGATTCTTTGCCTGGCCAAACTTTCATCAGGGTCCTAAGTCCAGCTGTTCACATCCTTGTAAAATTCAGTTTTAGCAAAGACCCTGCTAAGTCAGTTTGGCAAAAAAAACCCTCCACCCTCAATATTTGATTAGGTTCCTTATCCCTTACTGCCTCCCGTGTGATGTCTGATCATCCTGCCTTATCTTAAGCCAGAATCCTATTAGATCAGTTGAATCAGAATTTACCTTACCATTGATGTTTGTGCTGTTGTTAATTTTCCTTCCACTGACCCCTCACCCTGCTTCCTGGCTGTACATTTCCACTTGCTTATGCTGTATTAGAAGATAAGCTCATTCTCTTTCCCCCACGGCAAGATTCTGTCACAGTGGTCCCTAAACTTATCATAGTGGTCCTGAATAAAGGGTTGTTTTTTAACTATGCTTTAACAAATATCATTGAATAATTTTTTCTTTAACAGAAGAATCGAGGCAAAGTTCTTAGACTGGAACAAAATGAATAGACAGGAAATGAAGGTGAGTGTCCCAGGCCAGATCCACAGAGGCGATGCGATGCAGAAATAAGAGTCACGTCAGTTCCATTTTGGATGGTCAAGGGGAGCGATTGCAATGAGACCACAAAGATTTAGTTTGCTCATAAAAGGCACTACTTGGAATTTTTAGAAAAAGAAATCGTGAAAAACAAAACAAATTCTTTGGGGATGTGAGGTAATTTACACTTCTGGGTAAAGCAATGGTAATGTTTCAAGTAGCTCCAGAAAGACTAGCTTTACACCTGCTCTCCTGGTAGAACTATTAGCAGTGCTCTAAATGTGCCCAGGTCTGGACGATAAATTGTATGTTATACTCTTACTTCTGAAGCCTTGGGAATAAATGGGGACTATTTGGAGGGATTCTCAATGAGGCTTTTGCAGAAGTTGTGAAAGTAGTAATTTCTCTAATTACATATTTAAGTTTGTAATCTCTTAAATTAATGGTCACGTTTTCCTAGGAAGAAGATCTTTGGATTTAGAGTACCAGCAAGCACAGAAATGCCTTCTTCTTTTTGTCTAGGTTATTTTCCCTTAATTAATGATTATGTTTACCCAGGAAGACCTTTGGATTTGGAGTCTCAGCAAGCACAGCAATGCCTCCTTCTTCCTTTTATCCAGATTATTTCCTTCCAAGACAATTGCAACAAAAATTTTGAAAAATAGGTCACCTAGATTTCAAAACTATTTTGTTTCTAGCCATCTGGGGCTGGGGATAATTCTGAAATTAGCTGTTCTTGGTATCATGGCAGAAACCCGACACAACACACTTATTTGCACATCTCCCAGTGTTGCAGCATTGTTCTGGGTATTTGATATTCAGATGATGTATCAAGAATTTGAGCCTTGGAGAAGAAAACCACTCAGCATTTCAATTAGAATCAGTGTGTCATGCATACAAAATATCACTACAGAAAATCTTGGAACATGTTGTATTATTACGTGGGTTTCTAAGACTAAATATTGCCAAGTAGTGGCAAGGTAAGTTCTAATCTGCATAGGTGATCTCTGTTTCATCCCTGGGTTTTCCTCTAAGAAAGGTGGCAAATACAGACTCCCGATTTTCACTTCCAAATTTTTACCCCTTTAGGTTTCCAGTCCATGCTTAGTGAATTATTCTCAGCATACTTAATAGACTCTGTATAAAGCTTTGATTAAATGGCATCTAAGAAAGCAGCCCATGTGAATCTGTGTATTTCTTATAATGCCCAAAATAAGTATAAAAAAGTTTAGTGGCTTGATTTACAATAATTGCCACTTTTGTGTCCTTCCCCCATCTTGCTGGATAAATTCTTAATGTTCTTCTCTTTCACCGTGTGTTCGTGGGGCTGCCAGAGTTCTATTCACAGCTGCTAATTATCAACACAGAAAACAGAGATGGCTCCATCTCTTGTAAAAGAGCATGTTAGAATTTAAATACAGCTATTTCTCCTTGTCTGCCTCAGTGGTGGATATAGGAGAAAACATAAGGCTTAGTATATTCAGATAGTAATAATGAGGTAATACTACTATTAAAATAATAATAGCAATTGTGTATTGAACATTTACTAGGTGCAGAGAACTTTATTTGCATGATGTCATTAGTCCTCACAAATAAAGTAAGTGCTGTCACTATCTTATTTCAGTAAAGAAACTAAGGCTTAGAAAGGTTAACTAGCTTGCCCAATGTCTCACAGCTGGGATCACAATTTAAACCCAGGTCTTTCTAGCATTTGAATTTATTCTTAATCTCATGCTGCGATGTTTATCTTTTACTAGTATGATGTTCTGACATATCTGACACCATCTTGCCATTTAATCTTAAGGCATTATAATAGAATTCTTCTGTCCTCCTGGCATCTTCAAAGAAATATTAATAATTAAGATCCATATAATGCTTACAGAATTTTTAATCGATAGAGATTGGCTGTGCAAAACAATTTATAATTAACTCATGGTTTAGGTAAGGATTTCTTTAATCCATTAAACTCTGAAATTCTTAAGGAGAGAGATGGTATCAATCATTTCATCCTCATTGGTGAGCACAATAGTTGACAGGTATTTGTCATCAAGGAGTGCTTACTGAGTAAATGTGGACAAAAAATAGACAAAAACATTACTCATGATAATATAATTCACTTTAGATGTTAGAGCAACTCAGATAGAAAAGCCGAAATGGACAACTTCAGTCCATGCTGAGCGGTGCTCAACAAGGGAGGGAATGAACAAAGAATGTCTTTATAATGTTTATGCTGTTACTGCACCACCTCATTCTTGGCTTTCCTAATTATTACCATTTTGTGCTGGCATTTTTCCTTTTGCTCCCTATGCCTTTTTTTTTTTTTTTTTAATAATTTTATGGTTCTGGTCAGGCACTTCACTCACCCTTTGGTGAGTGAAGATAAAATGACTGATACCATCTCTCTCTTCAAGAATTTTAATGGATTGAAAACATCCTCACTTAAACCATGAGTTAATTATGTTAATTTTTAAATATTTATCTTTTTATTATAATTTAAATTTGGGATATATGTGCACAACACACAGGTTTGTTACAAAGGTATACATGGGCCATGGTGGTTTGCTGCGCCCATCAACCTGTCATCTACATTAGGTATTTCTCCTAATCTCTCCTCTAGCCCCCCACCCCAACAGGCTCTGGTGTGTGATATTCCCTTCCCTGTGTCTATGCGTTCTCATTGTTCAACTCCCACTTATGAGTGAGAACATGTGGTGTTTGGTTTTCTGTTCCTGTGTTAGCTTGCTGAGAATGATGGTTTCCAGCTTCATGCATGTCTCTGCAAAGGACATGAACTCATCCTTTTTTTATAGTTGCACAGTATTCCATGGTGTCTCTGTGGCACATATTCTTTATTCAGTCTATCCTTGTTGGTCATTTGGGTTGGTTCCAAGTCTTTGCTCTTGTGAACAGTGCTGCAATAAACATACATGTACATGTTTATTTATAGTAGAATGACTTATAACCCTTTGGGTATATACCTAGTAATGAGATTTCTGGGTCAAATAGTATTTCTGGTTCTAGATCCTTGAGGAATCACCACACTGTTTTTCACAATGGTTGAATTAATTTACACTCCTACCAACAGTGGGCGAAGGATATGAACAGACACTTCTCAAAAGAAGGCATTTATGTGGCCAAAAACATGAAAAAAGCTCATCATCACTGTTCATTAGAGAAATGCAAATCAAAACCACAATGAGATACCATCTCACACCAGTTAGAATGGCAATCATTAAAAAGTCAGGAAACAACAGATGCAGGAGAAGACGTGGAGAAATCGGAACACATTTTCGTTTTCTTATTTGTGATAAACTTTCCATCCTTTCATTCACCATTGCTGTTTCAGCATTTTCACATGTAATGTTATTGACAAAACTGATTGCTTTCCAAGAAGGACAACAGGAATTGATTTGGGGGTAAGATTTATAAACTACACGTAGATCATAACAAACTGCCTTCTGTTTCTAATGGGTTGTAAACAAAGTCTGATTTATCCTCTGTGTAAAGTAGACAGATGGAGAGGGTACCCTGAGGCCCTTGCAGACACCTATTTAAGAGTGAAATGCTCTACTACTGCAGGAAGCAGAGCAAACATCCTTCTTACAGTAGTTTTGCAAGAATGCAAACAGAGGTCAGACAAGAAACACCTGAAAATGGTATTCCTGATCTGCAAATGCTGGGTCAGAACTCTGCTACTGAGGTGTCTCTGTTTCAGTTTATTTCCCTCCTGCCAGACTTCAGTTTGAGTGCTAGCTTTGCCAACAATAAGACCTTGGCCAAATTACTGAAACTGTCTTAGTTCCTTATTTAAAGAAAGCGAGTGGTGTGCAACTCAAGTGAGACAACTTACAGAATGTGAAAGTGATTTTCAAATGGTAAAGCACTCTTCAAATGTTGCTTATTGTATTAGTCTGTTCTCAGGCTGCTAATAAAGACATACCCCAAACTGGGTAATTTACAAAGAAAAGAGGTTTAATTGACTCACAGTTCCACATGGCTGGGGAGGCCTCATAATCATGGCAGAAGGTGATTGAGGAGCAAAGTCCTGTCTTAAATGGCAGCAGGCAAGAGATCTTGTGTAGGGGAACTCCAGTTTATAAAACCATCAGCTCTTGTAAGACTTCTTCACTACCATGAGAGCAGTAAGGAGGAAACTGCCCCCATGATTCAATTATTTCCACCTGGCTCCGCCCTTGACATGTGGGGATTAACTACAATTCAAGGTGAGATTCGGGTGGGGACACAGCCAAACTATATCACTTATTATTATTATAGGCATCATCTTTCATAAGTCTCTACCAATTGAATGATTAATAATTTGTTATTAATGATTAGCATTCTTTCATAATTTGACAGCTCAAAATTCTATCTGTTAGTTCCAGAATATAATGGTTTTTAGCTGTTGTACTTTCTAGCAAACATTGCTATTGGTAGCTCAGTGTAGGTTCCATTTTTAGGAAATAAAGTCGGCACAGTGAACTTGAATGAATGCTGGTTTGAAGTTAGTAGATTGCTAGTTCTGATTTAAGGTTGGAGTGCAACTTGTTACCACTCTGAGCAAGTCATTCTCCTCTCTGAACTTCAGGACAGATTAAATAAGGCAATGTCTATTCATTAACACTTTTTCCTACCCTTCATTTCTCAACCAGCTTGAAAAAATACAGTGAACTGTTTCTCACCTATAATTCACTAGAGTTGGGGTTTTCTAGGTCATCTAATTTCCTAATTAATTAAAATCAAAATTTTGGGGGCCGGACATGGAGGCTCACACCTGTAATCCCAGCACTTTTGTAAGCCATGACATATGGATCACTTGAGGTCAGGAAGTCAAGACCAACCTGGCCAACATGGTGAAACACCATCTCTACTAAAAAGACAAAAAGTTATCTGGGTGTTGGGGGGGGGTACACCTGTAGTCCCAGCTGGTGTACAGAGGCTGAGGCAGAATCGCTTAAACCTGAGGGGTGGAGGTTTCAGTAAGCCGAGATTGCACCACTGCATTCCAGCCTGGGTACAGAGCAAGACTCTGTCTCAAAATAAATAAATAAATAAAAATTTAAAAATTAAAATTTTTTTCAGTCATTGCCAGAAGCATTTTGGGAAGATTAATTCATATCATTTAAAGAATGATATGAATTATCTACTTAGGGGGTATTTTAGAGTTTAATCAGAACCCTCTACTTTTATGAAGTTGGATATTTATATGTATCATTTACACAAATTTTATGTGAGCCTTATATTGTTTCATTACTGAAGATATTCAGGTAACTTGTATCAATGTATGGAATTTAAGGTCAATCTTCACATATATTTACTGAGTATTACTATTTTCCAACTGAGTTCCTAAATTAGGGAAGAAGAGAGAGGTTTTCCATGATAGACATTGTGCCTGATAGGGTAAGATTTGAGTTGTGCTTAGTTACTAGTCATGCATGAAATATATGATTTATAAGATCATAAGTGTTCACATATGCTTCTTATTGTAGGTAAGATATTAGCTATCTGATGTCAGGCCCAGCAATCTTCATTCAAGAACACAAATTTAAAAAAAAAAGTCAGAATATTTCCAGAAATAATTATTGTAATAGAAATTTTGAATGCTGTAATATTTTAATTCCCGAGACCTAAGTATTGCCTGATGTAGCAGAATGAAAATACTTCCCACTTTAATGTCAAAATATCTCTTAATAAAACTAATTATACAGCAGAAGCATATGATTATCACAAAAACTTTTTGTGCCATGTTCTAGTCTTGTTATAACTCTGCTCTTGCAGTGTTATAAATCAAGACTATAAATAAAGATGTAACTTTTATTTTTTCTGATTTAGACCAAGACATTCAAGTACATTTTTTATCAACAGAAATGAAGAAATAACTTACTAATAAACAGCACTGAAATGTTTATTTTCCTCAAATGAATGGTGATGATATAAATTTAGAATTGAAGTCCTCAAAGGTTGGAAATGTTATACTAAGTGGGATCTTCCCAAAACTCTCCTACTTTTGTAATTCTTAAGGTATACATTCTGACAACGAAAGCATTCAAGGTGTCACAGACCTCCAGGTTTGGCTATTTAAAATAATATTATTGGAAAATAACATTCTCACTAAAGGTGGTAAGAATTCTAGATTGATTAAGTGTCTGAGTTAAGTACAAGTGTCTTATTGAGTGCAATATATAGATATATTCTTTTTTCAAAACGTTATAATGAGTTTAAGTATCAATACCTTGCAGACAAAAGAAATTTGAGATGTGTGCTTTATAAGAAAATTCTATGCATGGAAATTTAATGTATAGTTCAGGAAATTTAGTTCTGAACACTACCTTAGAACTTCCTTTACAGAATGTTAGATTTAAGATGGTAAGTGTCTTAGTAAATATGAAGTTGATGATTAAGAGCTTGGACTTTGGAGTGATAAAAGCCCACAATCAGATACTGGCTCTCCCACTTACCAGGTGTGTGAACTTGAACCAGTTACTTTTCTAAGTTTCAATCTTCACAAAAGAAAAAGAGTGGTAAGAGTGGCAGCTACCTCACATGATTGTCACTAGGATTTAATGAGATCATGAGATAATCACAAGTCTTAACTAAGACCCAAGATGTAACAGATACTGTAAATCAAAGAAAGAAACTGGATTAAAATGTTTTCAGAACAAGTTTCATGACCCTTGGGCTTTTCACTCAAGGATCTTTAAACAAGATGTGAGATATAAAATTTCTGCAGGTGAAACGAAGGGTTTTGTTTAAGTGATATGGGGAAAGATGGTTTGGAGGATGGTAGGTCACACCTGCTCCTTAACCCTCACCAAGGGGAAGGGGCTCTGCTCACAGCAGCCTGGTGAGTGGCTTGAATGAGCTTGTTGGGGAAAGCTTAATATGAGTCTCCCAGAACTTTAGAGGCAACAGACTTGAGTTAGAGTCTCACAAAGAAAAAATAAAGGGCAGTAGAGAAATGCACTAGCTGCTTTCCTGGGACTGTGGAGGCGAGGTGCTGCGGTATCTGCAGGGTAACTGCATTCTCTCATTTCTCTAGCGAGTCAAAGAATATGTGAGCTTCCCCACGCATTTATGCCACATGAGGAGAAAAGCTGGCCTAGGAGTATTTTAACTTATGCCCAAAAGTGCCACCTGGAAGAGGCTACAGGACTTTATCCATATAAGTGTATATGGAGCGTTCTCTCAGACAGCCAGCAGCACAACAAGGAGTGGCTGGACAAAGAGTGAATTGCCCGGTTCATGAGTGGAACAGAGGCCCACAGAAGAGCCTCTGAAGAGCCCACAAAAATGTCCACAAGGTAAAAGAGTCAGCTTTGAACTTATTTTTCATATGGGTAATAGAAGCTTCACAGAAGAGAGCTTGAAGCCCTCTTGAAGCAGCATGAGTTCAAGCAATACCTTCTCGGTCCCACTGTGCCCCTTCCCTTTCCAGTGCTCCAACTTCAAAGAGGGAGATAGAGGGTGAGAAAAAGGACAAGAAGACATCCCTCCCCACTTAAATCAAGTTATGAGCTCTGATCATCTTCTGAGACTAGACAGCCTAATTTCTGAAATTAGACTGTGATCCAAAAAGATTGTAGGACTTTCTAGACTGACCATAGAAGTCATAGCCCCTGCCCACTTTCCACCTAGGGTAATAGACTATGTCTAGTATGCACATTTTAAAGAGAACAATGGAAAATGAATATAAAGGGTTTTGCTTCATGTTCCATGAGCTGAATTTGTTCAATGTACAACTGATTATTGGTAGAAACAGCTCTCTCTCCTTTTTTAATGAACTGGAACCTTACTTGCTAGACACTAGACTTTCTTTGTATAAGAAAATGGTGACTTCTTTTGAGTCACACTTCTAACCTGCCATCCTGGCTTAAGCCAAATTCCACTATTAGTAAGGAGTGCTTATTACACATACACAGCTCAATGTTATATAAGGCCAAACAATATGTAAAGTGGGAATGTAGGCAGCAATAAGATGTAATGTCTAATTATAGAATCAGAATGCAAGACATACACTAATCACAGATAGACAGAAGAAACTGGAGACTCATTGCCATTGCATACATAACAAAAATGTATTGATTATCAGCACACTGTGAAGCCAGACTGCACATTGCTGGAGGTTAGGGAACTGTGACCAAAGGCTTGGTTATAGCCTCGTTCCTAAAGGACAACCCGATTTCATGAAATTTCTTTTAACAGTTGATTGAGAGCATTCCCCAGGCTGGAACCTGGTAGCTGTGCTGATGAACCTGCCCTGCAACCCCAGGGCTTTCCCCATCAACACTCAGCACATTTGAATTTCCATAAACTTTTGGACAACTTAGAAGCAGTATGGAGGGACCACAGCAAGCCTGTCATCTTTTATTTTTTTTGTTGTTATTATTAACAATTTGCATTTATTTATTGACATTAGTATGTTATTAGTAACAATTTAATTTCTTTATTGAAATTTAAAAAATATTTATCATCAATTTGCATTTCTTTCTTTTTTCTTAATACATATATATATATATATAATTGCACTTTAGGTTCTGGAGTACATGTGAAGAACATGCAGGACTGTTGCATAGGTACATACACGGCAATGTGGTTTGCTTCCTCCATCCCCATCACCTATATCTAGCATTTCTCCCCATGTTATCCCTCCCCACCTCCCCACCCCGCACTGTCCCTCCCGTAGTCCCACCCCCACACAGACCTCAGTGTGTGATGCTCCCCTCCCTGTGTCCAAGTGTTCTCATTGTTCAACACCAGGCATGCCTGTCATCTTTGTCTTGAATGCTCTTCTCTCAGCTTTCTGAAATCCCCTGGCATAATGAAAGCTAAACTTGAAGTTCCCATGTCACACTTTGTCTTCATAATCAGAGCTTAGCATAGTGATTGGCACTTCGTATGTTCTTCATAAATCATAGTGTGGGTGGGGGAAAGGATCTTATCATTATTGCAACTCATCTTGAAGAGCAAACCTCATACAAAGAGCTGGTGAAGAGGAATATTGTCTCCAAAATGAGCTGTGGCTTTCTTTCACATGGGGAGGCATTTTAATATGATCATATATCACTATAGCTTGAAGGCCTAATAAGGTAGTATATTTCAGCCCTTCACAGTATCCTAGACCACTAATGCCTCATATCATATAGGCCCAAATTATTGGGATGAAGCTGATCAGTACGGAGATCATCCCTGTCCCTTCAGGTCTGGAAGCGTATTACAGATATATCCTGCTGCAAAATCCCAGATCAACTAAAATATAAGCTTGCTAAGCTAAATTAAGTGTTAGGATACCACCTGATGAAAAAAAATTTACCTTATCTAAATACTAAAATAATGTTGGTACTTATTCAAATATAAATTAACATTTGCACAAAGTACATTTATAATAATTCTAATGATAATTGCATTGCAAAAAACATATCAGATATATACTTTTTTTTTTTAAAAAATAACTTTTCCAACTTCAGAATGTGACATACCAAAATACTTTTTCTTAGACAGTACAATTGTATGGTATTTACTTATATGTCTATTCCTTTAAGTTGCATTACTTTTTTTTCTAAAATGAAAATAAATTTGGAGGGGACTCAAGATGGCGCTGTGAGAACAACCCAGGATTGGAGCCCGCGTTGAATTCGCAAACGGTGAGTCAGTGCTGCATTTCCAGACTGATCTTTGTTGCCCACAGAACGGGGAAACTCCCAAGTATAAAAAGACACGGGACGCCAGGCAGTAGGTCTGCCTGGCGAAGCCAGCAGCCGGGGCGGTGGCGGCCGGCCCTACCCAGCAATCCCCACAGGGCGCGCTTGTCCGGGTGCCTTGTTGAACCGGCAACCTGAGACTTGAGAGGGCTGGACTTGAGACTGAACGAGACTTGCACAGTAGCCCAGCCCAGGGGATTGCAGAGACAGATCGCTTGGGATACCCAGTGGGACGAACAAAACCGCGATTTCAAACTATCCCGGGCAGACGGTCCGAGACGCTCTGGGGGAGAGGGGCGTCCACCACTACGGAGGCAACCTGCCCCAACTGATATACACGCCCACTGCTGAGGCAGCCAGCCGTTGCCGAGGCAACCCGTCCCTACTGAGATACACGCCCACTGCTGACGCAGCCTGCCGTTGCTGAGGCAACACGCTACAACGAAGAGACTCCGCCACAGGGCGTGGCGGAGACCACAGCAGAGTCGGCAGGAACAGCGCGAATCACACAACAGCAGGGCGGAGCCTCGGCAGCCAAACAGTGGCTAGTCTGCCTTTGAGCTGGGCAGGACACCTGATCGGACATCCAAAAATAAAGCCCAAACCCCTCAACACAGAGCATTTGAGAAAAAAAAAGTGTTGTTTAATGAGCTGTGTTGCAGCAGAATCAAACATAGCAGCCTAACAGCCCTGAATGAACAACAGAGTGCACAGCTCAGCAATTAAACCCCTATAAAGTACAAACTGTCTCCTCAAGCAGCTCCCTGACCCCTCTATATCCAAAAGACTGTCATTAGGCAGGCATCATCCTGGGACAAAGAGACCAGAAAAAGAAACTTGTAGCATCCCTCGCTGTGCCACGGCTACTAGAGGTGCACCCCAGACAAGCAGGGTCTGGAGCGGACCTCAACAGTCGTACAGCGAAGGGGCTAGACTGGTAGAAGGAAAACCAAGCAACAGAAATACTTCATCATCAACATTCTGGGTGTCCACTCAGAGACCCAAACGAAAAGTCAGCAACTATGCAGACGACCAGCGGACAAATCCACAAAGATGGGAAGAAACCAGCGCAAAAAGGAGGAAAACACCCGAAACCAGAACACATCGCCTCCTAGAAAGGACCAAAACTCCTCACCAGCAAGGGAACAAAGCTGGACGGAGAATGACTGTGACGAAATGACGGAATTAGACTTCAGAAGATGGATAATGAGAAACTTTTGTGAGCTAAAAGATCATGTATTAAATCAATGCAAAGAAACTAAGAACCTTGAAAAAAGATTTGAAAAAAGATTCGAGGAAATGATAACAAGAATGGATACCTTAGAGAGGAATATGAATGAATTAAAGGAGCTGAAAAACACAATACGAGAACTTCGCGAAGCAAACGCAAGTTTCAATAGCCGAATTGACCAAGCAGAAGAAAGAATATCTGAAGTCGAAGACCAACTCAATGAAATAAAACGAGAAACCAAGATCAGAGAAAAAAAGCGCAAAAAGGAATGAACAAAGTCTCCAAGAAATGTGGGACTATGTGAAAAGACCTAACCTACGTTTGATAGGTGTACCAGAAGGGGACGAAGAGAATGAATCCCAGCTGGAAAATACTCTTCAGGACATCATCCAGGAAAATTTCCCCCACCTAGCAAGACAAGCCAACACTCAATTGCAGGAAATACAGAGAACACCACAAAGATATTCCGCAAGAAGAGCAACCCCAAGGCACATAATCGTCAGATTCAACAGGGTTGAAATAAAGGAGAGAATACTAAGGGCAGCCAGAGAGAAAGGTCGGGTCACCCACAAAGGGAAGCCCATCAGACTCACAGCAGATCTCTCGGCAGAAACACTACAAGCCAGAAGAGAGTGGGGGCCAATATTCAACATTCTTAAAGAAAAGAAATTTCAACCCAGAATTTCATATCCAGCCAAACCGAGCTTCAGAAGTGAAGGAAGAATAAAATCCTTTGCGAACAAGCAAGTACTCAGAGATTTTGTCACCACCAGGCCTGCTTTACAAGACCTCCTAAAAGAGGCACTACACATAGAAAGGATCAACCAGTACCAGCCATTCCAAAATCACACTGAATGCTAAAGAGCTTCAACATAATGAAGAATCTACGACAACTAACAGGCAAAACAGCCACTTAGAATCAAAATGGCAGTATCAAATTCACACATAACAATATTAACCCTAAATGTAAATGGACTAAATGCACCAATCAAAAGACACAGACTGGCAAATTAGATAAAAATCCAAAACCCATCAGTGTGCTGTATCCAGGAATCCCATCTCACATGCAAGGATACACAAAGGCTCAAAATAAAGGGATGGAGGAAGATTTACCAAGCTAATGGAAAGCAAAAAAAAGCAGGAGTTGCAATTCTCATCTCTGATAAAATAGACTTTAAAGCAACAAAGATCAAAAGAGACAAAGAAGGCCATTACATAATGGTAAAAGGATCGATACAACAAGAAGAGCTAACGATCCTAAACATATATGGACCCAACACAGGAGCACCCAGATACATAAGGCAAGTTCTTAATGACTTACAGAAGGACTTAGACTCCCACACAATAATAGTGGGAGACTTTAACACTCCACTGTCAATACTAGACAGATCAACCAGACAGAAAATCAACAAGGATACCCAGGGCTTGAACTCAGACCTGGAGCAAGCAAACCTGGTGGACATTTACAGAACTCTCCACCCCAAATCCACAGAATACACATTCTTCTCAGCACCACATCACACCTACTCTAAAATTGACCACATAATTGGAAGTAAAGCACTGCTCAACAAATGCAAAACAACTGAAATCATAACAAACAGCCTCTCAGACCATAGTGCAATCAAGTTAGAACTCAGAATTCAGAAACCGACCCAGAACCGCACAGCTTCATGGAAACTGAACAACTGGCTCTTGAATGTTGACTGGGTAAACAATGAAATGAAGGCAGAAATAAAGAAGTTCTTCGAAACCAATGAGAATGAAGACACAACGTGCCAGAACCTCTGGGACACATTTAAAGCAGTCTCTAGAGGAAAGTATATAGCAATAAGTGCCCATATGAGGAGAATGGAGAGATCCAAAATTGACACCCTGTCGTCAAAATTGAAAGAGCTAGAGGAGCAAGATCAAAAAAACTCAAAACCCAGCAGAAGACAAGAAATTACTAAGATCAGAGCTGAGCTGAAGGAGATTGAGACACGAAAAACCCTTCAAAAAATCAATAAATCCAAGAGCTGGTTTTTTGAAAAGATCAACAAAATAGACAGACCACTAGCCAGATTGATTAAAAATAAAAGAGAGAACAACCAAATAGATGCAATAAAAAATGATAAAGGGGAAATCACCACAGATTCCACAGAAATTCAAACCATCATCAGAGAATATTACAAACAACTCTATGCACATAAACTAGTAAACCTGGAAGAAATGGATAAATTCCTGGACTCCTGTGTCCTCCCAAGCCTAAACCAGGAGGAAGCTGAAACTATGAATAGACCAATAACAAGGTCTGAAGTTGAGGCAGCAATTAAGAGCCTACCTCACAAAAAAAGCCCAGGTCCAGATGAGTTCACAGCCGAATTCTACCAGACACACAAGGAGGAGCTGGTACCATTCCTTCTAAAACTATTTCAAACAATCCAAAAAGAGGGAATCCTTCCCAAATCATTTTATGAGACCAACATCATCCTGATACCAAAACCCGGCAGAGACCCAACGAGAAAAGAAAACTTCAGGCCAATATCCATGATGAACATAGATGCAAAAATCTTCAATAAAATACTGGCAAGCCGATTGCAACAGCAAATCAAAAAACTTATTCATCATGATCAAGTAGGATTCATCCCCGGGATGCAAGGCTGGTTCAACATACGCAAGTCTATCAACGTAATTCACCACATAAACAGAACCAAAAACAAAAACCACATGATTATCTCAATTGACGCAGAGAAGGCATTTGACAAAATTCAACAGCCCTTTATGCTAAAAACCCTCAATAAACTCGGTATCGATGGAACGTATCTCAAAGTAATAAAAGCTATTTATGACAAACCAACAGCCAATATCATACTGAATGGGCAAAAACTGGAAGCATTCCCTTTGAAATCTGGTACTAGACAAGGATGCCCTCTCTCACCACTCCTATTCAATATAGTACTGGAAGTTCTAGCCACAGCAATCAGGCAAGAAAAAGAAATAAAGGGTATTCAAATAGGAAAGGTGGAAGCCAAATTGTCTCTATTTGCAGACGACATGATAGTATACCTAGAAGACCCCATCGCCTCAGCCCAAAAACTCCTGAAACTGATAAACAACTTCAGCAAAGTCTCAGGATATAAAATCAATGTGCAAAAATCACAAGCATTCGTCTACACCAATAACAGACTTAAAGAAAGCCAAATCAAGAGCGAACTGCCATTCGCAATTGCTACAGAAAGAATAAAATACCTTGGAATACAACTCACAAGGAACGTAAGGGACCTCTTCAAGGAGAACTACAAACCACTGCTCAACGAAATCAGAGAGGACACAAACAGATGGAGAAACATTCCATGTTCATGGTTAGGAAGAATTAATATCGTGAAAATGGCTATACTGCCCAAAGTAATTTACAGAATCAACGCTATCCCCATCAAGCTACCATTGACTTTCTTCACAGAACTGGAAAAAACCACCATGAACTTCATATGGAACCAAAAGAGAGCCCGCATAGCCAAGTCAATTCTAAGCAAAAAGAACACAGCGGGGGGCATCACACTACCGGATTTCAAACTATACTACAAGGCTACAGTAATCAAAACAGCATGGTACTGGTACCAAAACAGAGATATAGACCAATGGAACAAAACAGAGGCACCGGAGGCAACACAACATACATACAACTATACAATCTTTGATAAACCTGACAAAAACAAGCAATGGGGCAAGGATTCCATGTTTAACAAATGGTGTTGGGAAAACTGGCTAGCCATGTGCAGAAAGCAGAAACTGGACCCCTTCCTGACACCTTACACTAAAATTAACTCCAGATGGATTAGAGACTTAAACATAAGACCTGGCACCATAAAAACCCTAGAAGGAAATCTAGGCAAAACTATCCAGGACATAGGAATAGGCAAGGACTTCATGAACAAAACACCAAAAGCATTGGCAACAAAAGCCAAAATAGACAAATGGGACCTAATCAAACTCCACAGCTTCTGCACGGCAAAAGAAACAGTCACTAGAGTGGATCGGCAACCAACAGAATGGGAAAAAATTTTCGCAGTCTACCCATCTGACAAAGGGCTGATATCCAGAATTTACAAAGAACTCAAGCAGATTTACAGGAAAAAAACAAACAAGCCCATTCAAAAGTGGGCAAAGGATATGAACAGATACTTTACGAAAGAAGACATTTATGAGGCCAACAATCATATGAAAAAATGCTCATCGTCACTGGTCATCAGAGAGATGCAAATCAAAACCACATTGAGATACCATCTCACGCCAGTTAGAATGGCGATCATTAAAAAATCTGGAGACAACAGATGCTGGAGAGGATGTGGATAAAAAGGAACACTTTTACACTGTTGGTGGGAGTGTAAATTAGTTCAACCATTGTGGAAGACAGTGTGGCGATTCCTCAAGGCCTTAGAAATAGAAATTCCATTTGACCCAGCAATCCCATTACTGGGTATATATCCAAAAGACTATAAATCGTTCTACTATAAGGACACATGTACACGAATGTTCATTGCAGCACTGTTTACAATAGCAAAGACCTGGAATCAACCCAAATGCCCATTGATAATAGACTGGATTGGAAAAATGTGGCACATATACACCATGGAATATTATGCAGCAATCAGAAATGATGAGTTCGTGTCGTTTGTAGGGACATGGATGAATCTGGAAAACATCATCCTCAGCAAACTGACACAAGAACAGAAAATGAAACACCGCATATTCTCACTCATAGGTGGGTGATGAAAAATGAGAACACATGGACACAGGGAGGGGAGTACTAAACACTGGGGTCTATTGGGGGGAAAAGGGGAGGGCCAGTGGGAGGGGGAGGTGGGGAGGGATAGCCTGGGGAGAAATGCCAAATGTGGGTGAAGGGGAGAAGAAAAGCAAAGCACACTGCCATGCGTGTACCTACGCAACTGTCTTGCATGCTCTGCTCATGTACCCCAAAACCTATAATCCAATAAAAAATTAAAAAAAAAAAAAAAGAAAATAAATTTAATATATAAAAAGGTAAAAGTTATATGTATATACATTTTCCTAGAAGCAGGAATGTTTGCTCACTTTTAAAATTCACCAGAATATTAAATAATCTTTGTTTTATTCTGATTCATCCATTGAGCTTGGTAATATATCTGTTACTCAGTGAAAGAAAATAATTACACAGAAATTATTATACAGAAATTATTCTGGTAAAGATGGCCAATATTAATTCTAGATTTTATGATTCTATGAAAAGTTTTCCTTCAGCAAAGCACGAGGAAGTGTTTTCTTTCTAGCTCTAGGGAAAGCCTGTAAGCTATAATTAAGTTTTGAATTAATGCTACTAGTTTAGAATCAATGGTCAGTATAATCAATACTTGAGCCTTTATAAAGTATGGGGACCGGCATCGGCAAAACTGCTGGAAACAAAACAGAATTCAAGATGAACTCCATTTGCTGCTCTATGTTGTAACCTTAACAATAAAGGGGAAGATAGTATTAATGCTGGCCAAATAAAAGGTCCAGCTTAAGATTTCATTTACACACACACACACACACACACACACACGGACTCTGCATTAAAAGACAAAAGCTTTGGCACTATAAAATCACACTGCCAACTAGTGTACTATTATGTATATACTTCATATTTAATAGTGTTTTATTATTTGCTACTTTGATATTGTTTTATCTGTGACCTTCTTTCTTTGTTCTCCATAAGCCCTGTGGAATATATATATAATTATTGTATTGTATCTTTCAGTAGATTTTTTGTGGGACTTTGGCTGGGTTGCAATATGCTCCTTAAGATAATCAGAGACATCCTGAGCTGTCACAAAATCCCTGATGCTTGTTTATTCAATGCAGCTAAAGTGCAGGACAGCCCCCTCTCAATGTTTGCCTTCCAGGATTACACTAGCATTGTGCTGTCTTTATAAGTCATCTCATTGTTGGGCTCTTCTGTGGGAATGAACAAGTTGTTCTCATTCCTACCTTCCTACATAATCATTCAAGAAATACTTGTTAAGCATTACTATGTGACAGGTCTATGGGAAACAACTAATGAAGTTTAGCTCTCATGAACTTTGAAATCTTGTGAGGAAAGACAGGCAATGACATCAAAAAATAAATTTGAAGGCTAACAGTTGACAAGTGCTAAGAAGAAAAGTCCAGCATATTAAGGGAATAGAGAGATGGGGGTTAATTAATGCAGCATGATCAAGAAAGTAGATTGCTGGTGTTCAATAAATGCTTATTAGGTACATGAGTGAACAGCACTATGTAATCTTACATTTGTTATCTCAGTTGGTCCTTCAAGAAATGTTAGTCCTTCCTCCAGGCATTTCCTTTTTTTTTTGAGATGGAGTTTTGACCAGGCTGGAGTGCAATGGTGCGATCTCAGCTCACCACAACCTCCGCCTCCTGAGTTCAAGCAATTTTCCTACCTCAGCCTCCCTAGTAGCTGGGACTACAGGTGCACGCCACCATGCCCAGCTAATTTTTGTATTTTTATTAGAGACGGGGTTTCACCTTGTTGACCAGGATGGTCTCGATCTCTTGACCTCGTGATCCACCCGCCTTGTCCTCCTAAAGTGCTGGGATTATAGGCGTGAGCCACCCCACCCGGCCGGCATTTCCTTTTTAACTTATTGAGTTGTTAATCATCCCTACACCATTTTGGTGTTAGAATTGAAGAAATTATTGAAATGTAATTACTAATGACTTAAAAAATGTCTAGCACAATATTCAGCACATAGTAGACATTTCACAAGGCTGCTTGTTTTACAGCATTGAAAATCTTTAAAATAGAACTGAATTTTGACTCAGCTTCAGAATTCCACATAGTTTCCCAATCTGCAATATTTGGCTTTTTCCCTGTGAGAAACCTTCCAAATAGTGATTGTAATCATAATCAACTTTACTGAGTAAACTTTATTAAAATGAGTTTATTCCATGTTAGTTCTTTAAGTCATGATCTTATAAATCCTCACACTGACACTGAGAGAAGTACTCAGGTGGATCCTTTTTGCTTTTTTTTGGATTGCAGGAGGTGCAACAGGCTTTGAGCCAATGCTGTCTGACCTGAGACAAGCCCATGATCACCCGCACACACATTATCTAAATAAAGCTTATATTATCCGCTTAATTTGAAGTGACTTTTATTCACAAGGCTGATTAACCTCCTAAAGATACAAAAATTGAGGACGGTACTTGAATAGCAGTATTTGAGTGGGTGTTTGTGGAGGAGAAATCTTTTAATTTGAATCTGTGCATCCCTCACAATAAAATGCAGGCATTAGACTTTGATCCCAAAGGAAACCTATAGCTCTGTTATTTTTACAATCTCTACTGTTCACTAATGGGATTAGGTTGAGGTTTGACAAGACAGAAACCTGGATTAGTAATTTATCCTTACTGCCTCTCCATTATCCAGAAAATAATTCATAGATAGGCTGCTTGATTGGACAGTTCAATGCTACCTTGAGTTTTTTATTTGAGAATGCTCCACAATACTGAATATCCTGATGAGTGTAGGGAAACTGTCAAGGAGATTGGTCTTCCTTCTCTTGTTTTTGGTCTAGGGTATTACGTTTTGAGTTGGCTCTGGTTTCCTTGTGAATTCTCCGGAGCTACCAGAAGGCCCTTGAAGCCCTTAACTTCTTAATGGTGTTCTTCTCCAAAAGGCTCAGGCTTGAAAAACAGAATTGAAAAATATGCTCCTCTGTGAAGGCTGGAGTTTTTCCAAGGCTAATCAGAAGCCTGAATCCAATAGCCCTCCCCTGCAGCACTCAGCTAGCTAGTCAGCTTTCTTTCTCCTCCCTCCCTCCTTCTCTCCCTCCCTTCCTTCCCTCCTTCCTCCCTCCCTCCCTCTCTTCCTTCCTTCCTCTCTCTTTTTAAAGCAAGTTGCTTCATTTGTTTCTTAGACCAAAAAAAAAAAAAAATCAAATAAATGAACCAACACAGCAAATTGGCCTGTTTCCAAAGGGCAGCTGGAGATACTGAGGAAGAGACCCAGGATGGCTGAAGAATTATTTTTCCAGCTTCTAACGTGACCCTTTATGTGACATCATTAAGATCACACCCAGATTCTTTAATGTTCATTGGACTTCTTTGAGGTTAATAAATAAATTGCCAAAGATTCTCCAAGGCCAAGTGAGGCCTAGGCCACTTCCATTTTGGAGCCTCCAGTTGCATTAAAAATGAATAAGAACCCAAAATAATTCTCTGAAAGGTGTTATATATTTTAAACCCATTATACCTATTAATACTGTTTTAAAGCAAAGATGCAGTGCCATAGTGGTGTGCTCCTCACAAAAATAATTACAGTACTTATTATATAAAATTAATCATGATAAGCTGTTTAATGGTACAAAATTTAAAGTTTGGTACAAAAATGTAAAGATTTAAAATTGATAATGGATGTCTTTCAGTCCTGTTACACTATCTTTGTGAATGTACCCAGATCCTTTTGTAGATATAATATAAAAGTTAGGAAATAAGATCTGCCTTCAGCCCCTATCGTAGGTTCTGTAAGCTGCCATTGAATACTTCTTGAACACCAGATTCTCAGGGAAAAAACCAAAAAACCAACCTTGGGGGATGCAACTTAGATCTACACTGACAAACACTTTACCAATGATCTGAGGACAGCATATTGGCAAAATATTAACCAGTACAAGAAAATCTTATTTTTTTATTGAATTTTAGGTTTTGGGGTACATGTGAAGAACACACAAGATTGTTGCATAGGTACACACGTGGCGGAGAACTCAAGATCTATTATTATAGGTTTCCAAACCTTTGAGTTTTGTTGGATTCTGCTTGATTAACCACTCCTTGCTTTATTAACAGAAAACGCCAAAAATAATGAAGTCTTGACTTGCTATCTCTGTATCGTCACTGTAAAAACTAGTAATTGTCTTTGCTTTTACCTACCTAGAATTGTCTTAGTGTCCATCCGGGAAGACAAAGATGGTCATCCTGCCCTAATCACTCCAGACGACCATGGAGATTTCAGCTCTTATGTTTGATTTTTATGGCCTTTTGTACTCTCCCCCTTGGTTGTCAGCAATTATATTTTTCACATCTGCCACTGAGCCTGCAAAGAATAGACTCTCGTCTGCTCTGTACTTTCTTATTTCTTGGGAGATTAAAGATTAAAGAACTAACTTTGTTGGCTGTGTCTTAGAAAAAGACACAGACATCTTTGGGACAATGTTATTATGAATATGTGATACAGGGCATTAACTTCAGTGTCTGGACTTTAGTGAAGTTATTTTTGTACTTTTGCTTCATCGGAGACTCTCTGAGCCTCAGATTCTTCATCCATAAAATTATACACAGAACTTTGGTGAAGATGAGTATATTTATATAGTGTCACAGAAAGAGATGTCATGGTTTTATAGTAGTACCATATTATATATAATTATACTTAACTAATAGATACACAAATATTTACAATTATTATTGTTTCTGATTATTAGTGGTGTTGAAGATAGAAGTTTCCATATAGATGAATTCTGGGAAGATGAGATCAAAGTTTGTAATCTTGAGAGAATAGGATCCAAGTTGGAAAAATCCCAAAGTCAATATGCATTTAGAAAGAACTGGACTTTTGCATGCGTCAGACTCAGCCAGAGGAAATAGGTATACTTTCTTAAGATTCTTTTGAGCATTCCTGCTATCCTGGCATAGCAGGGCTTGACCATACTTCCAGAACTGCTCAATGGCTTTTCATTCAGACATGCAAAGTAGAGGTATTCCCTCATCAAATCCTCTCCTAGAAAATGCTCGACGCCCTGGGTTGTATTCATGGATGAAAGATTGGAATAGAGTTAACACAAAGACAGAATTTCAGAACAATTTTCTGTAGCCAACTGCCCTTCTGGGACTCTAGGTTCCCTAATGCATTATAAACTAGAGTTTATGTATAAACAAATGAATATATATAAATATAATTACATAAAACATATAAATAGTAAATATGTAAAACATAATATATAACATAAAATTGTATATTTATATAGCATTTATCATGGAGTCTGAAACATGGAAAGTACTCCAGAAACATAGCTTGTTCCATTACTGTAGAATTAAATACTCACCAAAACATCAATCTGTTATACAGTTCTGTGTTTTCCTCCATTTTAACGTAGTGTATTCATTCATTCATTAGTATTAAAACACACACTTTCATTTTTCTAAAATTAGTTATTACTCAGAAATTCTCATCTACATAACATTGGAAACATTACTACTGTTCACATATTTAACTTTATAATTGGTGACCTAGTAGTCCACCGGTTTGCTTTGACATAGTTTGTTTAATGATTCCTATATCTTTGAATATTGATAAGCTATTTATTATGCTAATTTAAAAATGAAGTCACCAAATAAACCAGTGCCCAAAGGAGAGTGAAATTTTCTCCTAAAGTTTTCACTGGGACCAACCCTCCATGCCGAGGAAGCTGTCTGTGTGTCTAAAGCTTACTGATGATCAGGTGAGCTCGAACGTCTCTCCTCCACTCTCCCACATACCATAGTACCACATTATTGTTATTTTTTTAACCCGGTGAGTCATGAGAAGCTGTTTTAAAAAACCAAGATTCCTTTAAGTTTTGGCAGTGCCATGGTGCAATCAAAGACGGCTGACCAGTACTAAGCCATTCCATTGAGCTTGGCCAGGCAATCAACCCACAGAAATGACCTGCTCTTCACTTCTCAGTGCGGAATAAAGGTGGAAATCATCACACACATAAACAACTCTGTAAGAAAAATGCTTCAAATGTCACTCTGCCTAGCCAGCAAGAGTTTCTGTTCTGATGGCAAATTAAACCAGTTAAAGAATAAAAATTACAACGCTGGGCACAGCTGGGCCTGAAAACATAAGGACTCAAGTAAAAACAATTGGTAATTATCAAAGATGTAAATAAACAGAAAGAGGCTGACTGTTCTGATGCAGTCTCAGGGCTACTTGTCTGCCTCAGGATCCCATTATAAGTCATATGAACAATTTCTGTAGCCTGCTACTAGTCTTCTCCCTTCCAGGCTTTTGTGTCCTGCAGACCATCTTCCAGGTGCCGTCAGAACCGCTACCTGAGAGACTCTCCACTCAGAATCAGTAAGTGACTTCCTTTCACCAGATTCCTTACATTTTATTTAAATTGCCCCAGCATTAAACCTCAGCCTACTTTTTTTTTGAGATGGAGTCTCACTCTGTGGCCATGTTGGCATGCAGTGGCACGATCGTGGCTCACTGCAACCTCCGCCTCCTTGGTTCAAGCGATTCCTCTGCCTCGGCCTCCAGAGTCCTGAGACTACAGGCATGCAACACCATGACCGGCTAGTTTTTTTATATTTTAGTAGAGACAGGGTTTCACCATGTTGGCCGGAATAGTCTCGATCCCTTGACCTGGTGATCCACCTGCCTCAGTGTCCCAAAGTGCTGGGATTACAGGCAGCCTACCTTTTATAGGCTTATTGTTCCAGACCACTTTCCTCATGCTATGTTCCAGCCAAATTGAACTCCCACTGTTCTCTCCTATATGCCTTGTGTTTTCCTGCCTTTGTATCTTTGCATAAGCTATCTACTCTGTCTAGAAGTGAAAACACAAAAATCCTCTCAAAACTTTGCTTTGTTTAACTATTTACTTCCTGGTATATATTCTTCAAGGTGCATCTCATGTGCTGCCTCTTCCAAGGGGCCATTTTCCCATACTTTATTATTTATAACAATAATTGGGAACATTGACTGAAAGACTGAATGCTGAGACTATACCAAGCACTCTGCTAAAGGTTTCATAGACTTATCTAACAAAATGAGAGAAGCATACATAGTATTGTAGACTACAGAATGCCAGGTTCAAATCCTGGCTCCACTGCTTATTGGCTGTATGAACTTGGGAATTTATTTACATTCTGTGTCTTCATGTGTGAAATGTGTGTAATTTTAATACAGCTAATACCTAACAGAGTTATTATAAGGATTATGTAAAATAATATATATAAATCCCACAGAACAGTTGTAATTATAAATACCTGATGCTGTTATTACAATACCTCACAATATGCTACAAGATAAATGTCATCATTATTCCTGATACGGAAGGTAAAAAGAAATTATTTAGGCAAATCGTGAGGGTAAATGAATCTTCAGCGGAATTTCCCTTTTAACAAAAAGCAGCCCCAAATCATTTCTTTGCTAACAAAGAGCAGCTTGAAAAATTGAACTGCAGACATAGATAAGCATGCTGGAAGCTTGCACAGATGAATACTGGCAGCTGTGCCAATAGAAAAGGGCTACCTGAGGGCCAGGTACTTTCAACATGTCCTCCCTTTTCTTTGTCACCACATGTACAGTAAAGGAACAGACAGTAGGGCACTAGCCAGGTAGAGAACCATCTGCATAATAAAAGGTCAGGGGTGGGGGTGGCCATGCAAATGGCACACTAGCCCTCACCAGTTTTTCATACCTTATGCAAATAGCACACTTGGTCTGACCGATCTTTCGTGCCCTGTCTAAACCAGACACTGCCTCCCCAGACTCATCCATAAAACCCCTTGCATTTCGCTGTGAATCTGAAGACCTACGTGGGGCCCTTGTCTTGTGACACAGAGCTTTTCTCTTTCTTTTGCCTATTAAACCTCCACTCTTTTTTGAGACAGAGTTTCACTCTTGTTGCCCAAGCTAGAGTGCTATGGTGCTATCTCAGCTCACCATAACCTCCACCTCCTGGGTTCAAGTGATTCTCCTGCCTCAGCCTCCTAAGTAGTAGGAATTATAGGCATGTGCCACCATGCCTGGATAATTTTATATTTTTAGTAGAGATGAGGTTGGTCAGGCTGGTCTCAAACTCCCGACCTCAGGTGATCTACCTGCCTTGGCCTCCCAAAATGTTGGGATTACAGGCATGAGCCATCACAATTGGCTAATCCTCCATGCTTAAGCTCACTCTTTGTGTGTCTGCATCCTTAATTTCCTTGGCATGAAACAGCAAACTTTGTTTATTACCTCAGACGAATGATGCCACTTCATTCACATTTAAGAGATGAGAAAACTGAAGCTCAAAAAGGTTGAAAACATGTCCAGAGTTATATGGCTGATTTGTGACATCTGGAGCACACACATAAATTTGTCAATTTGAAGCCTCTGATCTCTGCAATATAGACAGACTGGTTGTCTGGTTTTGATCTAGGAATTTTCCTCAGGGAAAGAATAACAGCAAAAAAATATTTGCTAACATTTATTGAATATTTACTATGCGCCAGGCATAGTACTCAACACTCTTCATCCATTCTCTTACTTAATTCTTACAGAAGATTTAGAAACAGAAACCTTTTTTAATCCTTATTTTATAGAGGAAGAAACTTTGCTTTAGAGAAACTTGTTCAGTCACACAGCTTACATGTGACAGAGCTAGAAGTCAAACCCTGGCTCTTACCTGAAAATATACCCTGCCTAGCAAAGGTTATTCCCTTACTCCTCTTTTCTTCCAGTTCTCTTAGATATATGCAACTATGTAACTGCTACTATGTTACTTGATACTTTGTGAGTTGTGCATATATCACACACTCCTGTCAACCTGCCAGTACAGGACCCTGCCCTATACACCATTGCCTACCTAGAAATTTCTCCCAAGTAGTGAATGCCTTATAAATGTTGGACTGAATTTAAATTCACGTTGCAAGTTGGATTATGAAGAATCAAAGAGTGCATGAAATATTTTGCATATATGCTAACACTAAATTATAATGACGAGAGGCTGGAGTCCATTCCTCTGTGGATGACTCATGAATGAGAAAAAGCTGTTGCAATAGTTGGGTTGAGCTGCTTATCTTGCCCACACTTATTAATGTTTTTGTTTGTTGATTTGACTTACCTATTTCAAACCAGTTTCCCCAACTATAAATAGAAGATAAGAATAATATTTCCCTTTTGGGTGTGTGGATAAGATTAAATGAGAATATTCTTAAAAATTACTTGGGATCGTGACTCACACATGGTAAGCACTCAGTAAAGTTTGCTTCATAAATAAAAACTTATTTTTAAAAAGTCAAATAATTACAGAATAGCTCCTTACCATTCTAGCAATTACTCATCTAGATCTAACTAACATCTTCTTCAGGAAGGATCACAACTACTGTGAAATAAACTTAAATGAAGATGAGGGAACAGAAAATAAATCACTCACTTGGGAAAGGTGCCCTGAGAGGGGCAGGTATGAAAGGAATGGCAGGAGGAGGCCATTTTGTGGTAAACAACAGCATTCTTCACCCAAGGGACACAATCCCCATAGGATCCCTTTGTGTTGTTAAGATGTGTGATAAAGGCCCCAGTGGGGAGGGTTTTCCTTTGTCCTCCAGTCTCATTGAGAGATCACATGTTATACTCACTTATTTAGAAACTCTCATCCCTAATTTGTTAAGAGCTGCAAGATTAAGACTGATGTAAAATCTGAGAGCGAATAAGAAAAAATGAGTAAGCACACCAATTTCCCAAGGAAGATACCACTTACGGTGCCAGTAAATATACACACACACACACACACACACACACAGACACACACACAGACATACACACACACACACACACACACACACACACTAAAGAAACCTATATTACGGCCAGGTGCAGTGGCTCACACCTGTAATCCCAGTACTTTGGGAGGCCGAGGCGGGTAGATCATGAGGTTAAGAGATTAAGACCATCCTGGCCAACATGGTGAAACCTCGTCTCTACTAAAAAATACAAAACTTAGCTGGGCGTAGTGGCGCATGCCTGTAGTCCCAGCTACTCGGGAGGCTAAGGCAGGAGAATTGCTTGAATCTAGGAGGCAGAGATCAGAGATTGCAGTGAGCCGAGATTGCGCCACTGCACTCCAGCCTGGCAACAGAGCAAGACTCTGTCTCAAAAAAAAAAAAAAGAAAGAAACCTATATTACATGAAATTGCAGCATTTGAAGGGTTCTGACTATTATGAACTACATTGTGTTTTCCCAAAATTCATAGGTTGAAGCCTTAACCCCTATTCCAATGTGACTGTATTTGGATATTTGGAGATGGGACCTTTAAGAAGGTAATGAAGGTTAAGGAAGGTCTTGAGAGTGGAATCCTAGTCTGATAATATTGTTATCCTTATCAAGAGAGGAAGAAATATCAGAGATCTCTCTCCTAGAGCACAGAGAGGAGGCCACTGACAAGTCAGCAAGAAAGGTCTCACCAAAAACCAACTGTGTTATAACCTTGATATCAGACTTC
This sequence comes from Callithrix jacchus, assembly GCF_049354715.1. Classification (NCBI taxonomy): domain Eukaryota; kingdom Metazoa; phylum Chordata; class Mammalia; order Primates; family Cebidae; genus Callithrix; species Callithrix jacchus. Next base: position 46,312,581 of record NC_133503.1, read on the forward strand.
CAATCTACAGAACTGTTGAGAAAAAAATCTGCTATTTAAGCCACCCAGTCTGTGGTTTTATCCACGAACATTTGTATTAAATTACTTCCCATCCACCTGGAAAAGTGATGGTTATATTTTCCCAGTTAAGAGTCAGGATGACTTTAAAGAGATGGGATTTTTGTGTCACTTTCAAGTCAAAGGGTCTGTTTGGGAGATGTAGTTTGGATTTCATGCTTCAGACAAAAAGAAAAATTAATTACAACCCCCTACCCCCACATATCCCTTGTTTTGTAAAGCCTCTCTTTATTAGGAATCTCTTCCATAAGTACCTCCCTCTAGACATTAAGCATGGGCACAGGGCCGCAGGGAGACAAAGACCAGCCACACAGCCAAAAGCAGTGTGCGCTTAGCAATAACACAGGCTCTTTGTTAGAGAAATTTTACTCTTTTTCCTTCTGAAATTCTTTCCGTTTGAAAAAGTTTTTACAATTCCATGTCTTTAGGCCAGCCACACTTGGAACTTTTTGGTCAAGGAGTGGAGCATAAAGCTGTGGCCTGCCCTGATGGATAAGGTTCTGCAGGACTGCAAGGCTTAAGGGGAGCTGCGGCTTACACTGATAGAGAGCACTCATTTATTTATTCTCCCTTCTGAAAAGTACTTTTGAGGATCTGGGTTAGAGCAGTCAAACAACAGCCAGAGTCTTTGCCCTCAGCATAGAAACTAGTACTAAAATGCAGACCACCATGTAAAAGCAACAAAATTAATCAATAAGAGACTTTCTGATGGCAGTACTATGGAAAAGAACATAAAATGGAGGAATAGATGACTATAGGCTGTCATTTGGAGTGAGTCTGCACTGGGATCAGGAAGGCTTCTCTCAGGGTGACATCTGATACATAAGGAGGAATCAGCCATGCTGAGATGGGGAAAGAGAATTCCTGGCAATCAGTACAGAGGCCCAGTCAAGGGAATTATCTTGTTTTGTTTAAAAATCTGGATGAAGGATGGAGTGGCTGGGGCCAAGAGGGGTGCTGGATCAACAGGGCCATGCACACCATGATCAGGAAAACCGAGTACTGTATACTTAGTGCCTGAGAAATCATTGCAGGGGTTAGAGTTAAGTGAGTAACATGACCATATTTCATTTACACAAGGATCACCTGTCTAATACAATAACCCACAGGCCAAATTCAGCCTACAGCCTGCCTTTGTAAACAGTTTGACTGGGACATAGCCACAGCCATGCCTAGTCTTTTTTTTATTTTTTATTTTTCTTTTTTTGAGACAAGGTCTTGCACTGTCTGTTGTCCAGGCTGGAGTGCAATGGCGCAATCTCAGCTCACTGCAATCTCCGCCTCCTGGGTTCAAGTGATTCTCTTGCTTCAGCCTCCCGAGTACCTGGGACTACAGGCGCACCACTATGACTGGCTAATTTTTGTATTTTTAATAGAGACAGGGTTTCACACTGTTGGCCAGGCTGGTCTTGAACTCCTGACCTCAGGTGATCTGCCTGCCTGGGCCTCCCAAAGGGCTGGGATTACAGGCATGAGCCAATGCTCCCAGCTGCCAGGTCATTTAAATATTGTCTATAACTGCTTTTGTGCTACAAAGGGAGAGTTGAGTGGTTGTGACAGAGATCTACCTTAAGACCCACTAAACCTAAAATATTTACTACCTGGCCCTTTGCAGGAAAAGTTGGTTGTGTGGCAGCAGGAAGCTGTGCAGTTATCCCTGGTGGAGGTGATGGTGGTGATGATTGCTTGGACCACGGTACAGGATGGCACTGTAGATACAGGGAGATAGATCTAGGACATGATTTGCAAGAAGAGCCAACTACATTTGCTGGCGCATTAAACATCAAACAAGATAGAGGAGAGGATTGAGAGGACTTAAAATATTTCTAGCTTTTTGGCTAGAACAACTGAGTGGATAACAAGGCCATCTGCTGAGATGGGGAGTTCCGGGGGAGGGGCAGCTTTATGTGAAGGGTGAAAACGGACTGTTGGAGAATGTTCAGTTTGAAATGCCTTTTTATAGGGCCTCTGTTATTTTCTGAGTCCAGCACAAGAAATTGCAAAGCAACCAATAAGTTTTGTCTCCTCCTCATTCTATTAACACAAACAAAACCCATGTGACCAATGGCATTATAGCTGGCACTTTCTTGGATGCTAAACCACAAACTCTCTCAAGGCAGGGACCATGTCTCCAATTGGTCAAAATTATATCTCCATCTCTAACCCACCACTTGACTCATAGTAGGAGCTCAATAAATATCACTTTTGAAGTGAAGAAATAGCAACCATTTACTGAGAATTTACCATGGCCTCAGGAACAGAGTAAGGCACTTGATACAAGTTACATTACTTAAACCTTACAAGAGTTCCTCAAGCTAGTTGCTGCTATACTAATTTTACAGATTTGGAAACTGAGGCTTCGAGGAGAGGATAAAAAGCACAGATGCCTTTCCTACAGGGTTGAGTCGGGAAATATGAATGGGTGAAGGGGGATCGTGTGCTGATTAATGGCAGCTGGCAGGGCAAGGAGCTTCCTTAAGCGGGCAGTGTCTCCTCAGCTGCCACTGAGCATTGCTCTGTGCAAATGGAACCACACGATATTGCCAAACCTGATTTCTCAAGAGAAACTGAAAATCCAATTTACTGTATAAATATGAAGTTTCTCAATTAAATATAAATTCCTTAATGTTTTCTCATTGTTCTGGAGCAAGCATTAAGGAATTCGGTCTTAGCAACTATCTCGCACAAATTCCTCAGTGTACTAACCATCTTCCTTGTGGGAGAAAAGCTTATCTGCCCCTTAGTAAACATTATTGGTGGGTCTGGTGTAACACATTGTGCCTATGTGCTCAGCGAATGTATTTTTTGCTAAAGATGTTTCTTATAATAGGTAAAGGTTCCTCTAGGCACTTACTTTTTGTGTCTGGAACACTGTAGCCATTTTCAGAGGATGACGAGAGTGAAACTCCAAATCATATTGTCTGAGTAGCTAATGAATTCCTGTAGTCCTCCTAATGCAATGATGCAACCACACTAACGTCACTGTGCCAACATACCATGTGATTTTAGAACTAAAGACATTAAATGCTTCTCCTCCCCTACTTTTTTTTTTTTTTTTTGGAGACAGAGTCTCATTCTGTTGCCCAGGCAGGAGTGCAGTGACACAGTCTCGGCTCACCGCAACCTCCGCCTCTGTGTTCAAGTGATTCTCCTGCCTCAGCCTCCCAAGTACCTGGGATTACAGGCACCTGCCCCTGCACCCAGCTAATTTTTTGTATTTTTAGTACAGACAGGGTTTCACCACGCTAGTCAGGTTGGTCTCAAACTCCTGACCTCGTGATCCACCTGCTTCAACCTTCCAAGTATTAGGATTACAGGTATGAGCCATGATACCCAGGCTCCTCCCCCTTTTTAAAGATTCAATTCTAGTTACTACCTTTGGTTTCTGCAGTCGGGATACGCTACTGATGGTTCCAACTTAAAATAATTTCATAAAAGGGAGATTAAAATGCTACCACTGGCTAATCTTTTCCATTTTCAGCACAACAACCTCTAATTTGTAACATGGAGGGAGATTTAAAGCAAGAGGATGTTTAAAGTGTTCAACAAACTCAATCTAGTGAACAATTAGTGAATGACTATTATACGCCAGGATGTGTGCTAGGCTCCAGGATACAAAACAAATAAGCCATTGCCTCCACCCAGGAGCACTCTCTTTCCAGTGAAGGAGAAAGACCCGTAAAAATAATATATCGAGACACATGCTATAGTTGAAGGATTACAAAATACCCTGGAACTAAATAAAAGGATGATTAGCAATGAGGACCTGGTGTCAGAGCTGAGAGAGCCTAGCTTAAGGGAAGCTACAGAGGAAAGTTTACAACTCAGCTCTCACTTTAAGAATGACTAGAGTTTGAGAATTCAAGTTATAAAAGGTGCACTTTGGATGATGCAAGCTAACAGCTACTAAAAGTTTACCACGAGTGAGGTATTATTTATTGTACTCATAACTAATTCCTCACAGCCACCCAATTAAGACTGGTTTTCAGTCTCTACTTTTTATATTAAGAAAGTGAGTCCCAGGAAGGAGAAGTAATTTATCAGGGACCTCATAGCTAATTATTGAGAAAATCATATTCTAGTCTATATAACTTGAAAGTCTGGGATTTTAAACAGTAAACTCTATCACAAGGTAGGGTAAGCAACATATGGACATAAAATATAGTGGTTTGAGGACTAGTGATTAGGCCACTATGAGTGGAAGAGAGCTTGCATCAAGGAGCCTTGGGAATAGGTGTACACATAAGGAGCAGCTCTGAATAGTTCAAAGTAAGATTTGCAAAGCAAACTGGGTACATATTTTATGACTATAGAGTTGGAGCATTACTCCACAGGTAGCAAGGACTTTGGGGATGCTTGTAAGAATCAGAGTAACAAGATCAAGAATAATCTCATTAGACAAATCCAAGAGTTTAGAACAAAGCTTTGGAGAAACTAAATGCTAACAAATCTACTAGGAGGTTATTGAAACAATCCAGACAAAAGACGACGTTCTAAATAAGGATGTGGCAGTGAGGACAAAAAAGATTAGGATGCCCCACCTTTTCAGATTAAACCAATGTACATCTCATACATAGTAATTGATGTCTCATGTATCCCTGAAATGTATAAAATGTATACAGTGATGTCTTATGTCTCCCTAAAATACATAAAACCAAGCCATACCCGAACTTCTTTGGGCACACATCACTGCATGGTTTGTCGGCACAGTGATGCTAGTGTAGTTGCATTATTGCAACTCAGGACCTCCTAAGGCTGTGTCACTGGCTCATCCTTAACCTCAGCAAAATAAACTTTTTAAATTGATTGAGGTCTGTCTCAGATACTTTTGGGTTCACAGACACAATAGCAACACCCATAATAGTGATACATGGTTATTAACAATAACGTTTAATTTGATGTTAGGCATCGTTCTTCCCGGTATGTTTGTAATTTGTCTTTGTTAATTGGTTGAAACTAACCAAGGCAGATTAACTTTTATTTTTATTTTTAATTTTTAAAAAAGAGATAGGATCTCGCTATGTTGCCTAGGCTGGAGTGCAGTTGCTACTCACAGGAGCAATCATAGTGCACTTCACAGTGAACTCCTGACCTCAAGCAATCCGCCCAGTTCAGCCACCTGTGTGGCTGGGACTATTGGTCCATATGCCAATGACCCTGGCTCTTTTTTGAAAGTAACTAGTTCATCCACCAATAATGAATGACTAGGGGTTTCTGAGCATTCCATGATTCTGGGATATAAGACAGTTAAACACATTCCCTTTGAAGAGCCACAATGAAAATTGAGATCATTTAACTTATTCTGCATATGTATGTATATTGTGTATTGCTCTAACAAAAGGAACACAGGTTACTTGCAAATATCCATGTGAAAGTATGAGAAATAAATGAGCATATCAGTGCAAAGGGAAGGGACCAATAGGAATATTTACATTATTTTAAAAAAAGAATATTCTCTGTGATTACTAATCATTTGACTATAATGAATTAAATGGAAGTACAATTATTTGAAAGAATTATTATTCTTTTCAAAGCACCTTATAGTTTCATGTTGTGACTGAAGCATCAGAGAGAAGAATTCTATCAAAGACAATTCGTATTTGTGTTGTCTTTACTGGAGAAATCATTTAAGTCAGTAAAAAGGTCAGTAAAAAAATGACAGGGAGGCTCCCGCCCTCATCCCTTACTCTGGTACACACACAGATTAGAGTATTCTAACCACCCAGCCTTAGAATTATTGCAGACGTTACCTTTGAGCTATTCAAAAAGTCTTTGTTCATGAAAAGTTCTCATGGTTATAAAACATTAAACAGAAAAGATCTTGCTTGGCATGATGTGTTGTATTTATTTTCTTTTTGTTTGAGGAATTCAAAAAGCTTTACAAACAATGTCTAATAAATCTCTTCAAGACAGTTGCTCATGGGAACTCTTTTCTACTCAATGCAGACTGGGACAGGTAAATGGAGAACAGAGACTGAGAGAAGAAAAGGAGGGTGGACCGGTAGCTGCTGATCTCTAAAGTCACCAAGGAGGTGCAGGGCTACTCACATTTATCCTTTGACAGGGCCTGTCAATATAAACAGCCTGTGCTCTACCCTTTCCATGTGGTAGCTGCTGTTTCTAGATTTACCATCTGTTAACACAGGTGTACAACAGAGAACAAAACACCAGAAGTGCAGAGCAGGGAGGTAAAGAAGAGAAGACATGAAAAATCAACAATTACAAAGTAGTGTCTGTGTTCAGGAAACTGTGCTAGATGCAGTCATATTTTATAGTAGGTGCTCAATAAATGCCTATTTTCCTCCCCTTCACATAGCTTATGCTATTTGATTAAAGGAAGCTGTTTTTTGGTAGAGAAAAGGAAGAGAGTCCCTGTGAATTAATGTTGCTGATCATGAAAGAAATTAATGTATGCATATATGGAGGCATGAAGGGAAAGGGAGGCATGGTGTGGGGTCATGGTCTGTTGTTACATGGTACATACAGTAATTACACCCAGGTAGGACCCATTCCATTCACAGAAAATGTGACTATCAAAAATGAAGAACCCACAGAATACAGGTAGCCACTGGGACCAAGAAAGCGACTTTCCTGCAAACCTTTTTCCTGGTAAAGTGGACTATCGAGGGCGAGGGAGAACTCTTCACAGGTGAAGTCACTGTGTTAGTTCTTGACATTGGTAGCAGAGCGAGATCATGATGTGGTATTAGGGAAACTCTTCTTATCTGCTCCATCCACGGGATTAAATGTGGTCCTTAAAGTTTTATAAAGATCTAAAGAAGACCTTCGAGAAGAAATAGCTTTCATGAGACGAGAGAGCTACTCAAATCAACTGAGTCAGGGATGGGATCTCACTGGTTGTGGAGTCTAATGTCCTTGGTGTGAATCTAGCCTCTGCCCTTTATCCTGGGCCCAGTTATGCTATATCTGAACCCTAGTTTCCTTATTTATGAAATGTGTGATCATAATGATATGTAGAATAACTGACTTTCAGAGCCGTTGTGGTAACAATGAAAAGAGATGATGCATGTGGACATTTAGCAGTGTCAGAGATGGTAAGAATTTAACATATATTAATGTAGGTTGGTAGCAATTCTTTAAAAATTCTGAGATGATAATGCAGTTGCATCTGAGGCTCCACATCAATCTACATAATTTTTAAAGTATTATGATGATATTTGATAGAAATATGATGAAATATTTGACATATATGCAATCAACTTCAATCCACATGTTCTGTTTCTTCTTTTTTGTCTTTTTGGAATGTATCAAGTATTAATATTGAGGAACATGTTTTTAACTTCAAAATATGAGCCATGACATTTTATAAACTCATGCATAAGCTGCATCATGTGCTATTTAACTTACAAAGGATACATTTATCTATTTAAAGATTATCCATCATGGACTTTATTTTAGGTAAAACAGTCAAAGGTAGTAACACACAGTTTAGTAAAGATTCAAAAAAAAAATGAAGATCTCTGAGGTTTAGTTTCTTTAATGTAATGAGAACATGTAAATACTAGAGTAACCAGAATATTGTCCACCAGTTTCCAGTCTTACAACTTTATGTAAACAGTTACAGAAAATTTTGTGGTAATTTTGCAACTAAATAATTTAAATAATTTCTGTTGGTAATGAAAAGGCATAGTGAGTAATTGCTAAATGCAAATGAAGGCTAATTTTTAGGAGAGGTTAAAATAACTTCTTTTAAAATACAAAATAGGTGTTATATAGAACAAAGAAAAATAATTTGGAAAAACTTACATAACCTGTAGTTTTTAACATATAACAAAATGAGCTTCAGGCTGTTTAATGAGTTAGCTATGACCTTCAAATCATAGAACAACTAGCTGAAATGGACTATCAGATCTTTAAAGAGGCAATAATTCCAAATGCTGGAAAATAAAAACAGTAAATCACAAAGAAAAAAGTTCAACATAATTGAATATAAAACTGTTTTGTTTTGTTTTTTGACATGAAGTTTCACTATGTTGCCCACTCTGGCCTTGAACTCCTGGGCTCCAGGGAACCTCCTCCTGCCTCAGCTTCCTGAGTAGCTGAGACTACAGGTGTGCATATCATCATGACCAGCTAAAAGAGTTTTATGCAATGAAATGCCCACTAGAACATACGCAAACATATCATAAATGCATGCAAAACTAAGTCAGAAAACAAGAAATGAAAAGTCCCAAGAATGCAATTCAATGAACTATGTATGTATAGTGCAGGTGCATTGTTTAGGGTGCACTGTCTAGTGCCTCTACCACTGACCCATACACTAAGGGACACTAGTACCCCTATTACTTACTGGAAAGTGTCTGCTTATTACTCTTAGAAACCTCTCTTGTGATCTTCTTTTATTTTTGGTGATAAAGACTTGAAGAGGCAGAAAGAGAGGCAACAAATTTTAAGAGTTATGTCTTATCTTTTGATCCAATTTCCATGGCTGGGTAAATTGTTTCCAGAAAATAATTAAGGGGAAGAGTAAAAATGCATACCCAAACCAGAAGATGATCATGTCAGTGTTATCTAATAATGAAAACAAAAGAAAATAAACAGAGGAAGATAGAAGTTGGAAAACAGAAAAGAAAAGGAGGGAAGAATGAAAGGGAAAGAAGAAAGGGAGCAGAGAGACAGAAAAAAGGAAAAAAAAGAAAATGACCTGAATGCCAAAAAAATGAGATGGCATATCAATTAGATTATTATTTTTTAAAGACAGTTTTGTGGACCATGCAGTCACAGGAAGAAATGTTTATGTGAACTCTGGTCTACAGCATTCATGCACAGATTTGAGTATCTAGTCTTCAGGCGCTGGTCTAGACTTTCAGGGATATGAAAATGAACCAAGAGAGTGCTAATGGTGGACGGAAACAAACCAACCGCTAAATAAAACATCAATCAATGATAAGTGTAATACAGGACATGAAGATGATTTGAGGTGCTGGAGAGTAGCTGGTGACTCCTCTAAACTGGATGGTGGGAGGGCCTCTCTTAAAACAGGACATTTAAGCTGCGATTTGAATGACAAGAAGCCGCTAATCTAATAAGGTAAGGAAAAGCGCATGTCAAGAAGAGTGTGTCTGAGGAACAGGAAGAGGAAGACAAGAGGAAGAGATCAGGAGAGAAGTCTGCAAGGTCAGTTTGTCGGATTTAGAAAATTTTGACAAGGATTATGTTTAAAAGGGTCATTGTGTTCTCTGTGAGGAGAATTTACCATACAGAGGAGAGAAGCAGGCAATCCCACTGGTGGGTTACTGAGGTAGTTCAGCCAGGGGAAGATGGCACCCCTACACAGGAAGGTGGCAATAGAGATGGAAAAGTAGGGAATGTTTTGAGGCAAAAGCAACAGGAGGGCTAACAGACTGAATGAGGGTTATAAGGGAAAGAAGGAAATCAGGGATAGCTCTTCGAATTGGCTTTAAATACTAATGCCATTTACTAAGATGGAGAGGAGGAAGGACAAGTTTGTGCTGGGGTAGAGCACACACGTGAGTAAAGAAGTCTACTTGGCCCCTATAAAGTCTGAAAGACTTGTAAGCACGTTAGTGAAAATGTTAAATCAAAAATTGAGTATGAGCCTGGACTTGTGGGGGGAAGTCAGGACTGCAGATTGCTGTTATTGTAAACGTGGGGATGTGTGAGATTACCTGGGGAGAGTGTAGCTAGAAGACAAGGAGGTCGGGCACTGAGCCTTGGTGAACACAAATATTCAGAGATGGAATGTAGAAAAGGGACTAGAGAAGAGGCAGTCAGAGAAGAAAAAAACAGTCAGTGTGTAGTTATCAAAACCATGAAGAGAAAGCCATTCATAAGAAAAGGGTGGTCCATGATCTTATCTGAGAGGTCAATATAAGAAAAAGAAAGAGAAAAATGACATTACAATTTAGCGTCAAGGAACAGAGTTTGTTAAGGCTTTGACAGATGCAGTCTCATGAGAATGGAAGCCCGACTATGGCAGCTGTGGAGAAAGTGTGGGGTGAGTAGGTAGAGACACCTTTGAGAGAAGAAATACTCAACACACATTGCTATGAAGGCTAGAATATAAATGGGATGATGATTGAAAGGGATGTTAAGCTCAAATAATTTTTTAAGATTTGAGGTATGAGAGCCTATTTATATGCTGATGTGAGTGATATAGTTGAGAGGAAGAAATGGATAATTCCAGAGAATGAGCAAATAATTGCAGGAGGAAAGACCTTGAGAGGTGAGAGGGATGGGATCCAGAGCCCCTGGGCTCCTCGCTGGTCTGGAAAGGTGCAGGGACACTTTCCCATTGGGAAAAGTATGAGGTTCCTATAGCAAGACACATTAATTCTAATTATAACTATGATCTCATATTTGTATTAGATAGGCTATAAAGAAATACAAGTAACTAAAAACATGTTAAATAAGGACACAGGGTGAATCTTCTTTCTTTTAGTATCTCTTAACATCTGCTTTTATACTAAACAATTTTTTTTAAGTAACAGATTCTCAAAAATATTTCTAAATCAAAATATTCTCATCAGTTGTGATTTAACAATAAAAGTGCTGAAAATATACAAAACATCTGAGCTATTATATTTTGACAACGTGGTTCTTCTGATGGTAATCCAGCTCCTATATTACTTCACATATTTAATAGATATCTATACAGTTTTCCTACGTGCCAAAACTGTTATAAGAATTTTATAAATAACCTATTTAATACTGAAAATAATATTGATTATGTAGGCAGCATCACTATTCCTATTTTACACATGAGGAGTTTGGGGCAGAGAGAGGTTAAGTACCTTGTCCCCAGTCACACAGCAAGTCAGTTACCTGAGATTCAAACTCAGGCACTCTAATGTCAGATTAATTCCTTGCCCTTCATCTCTCCACTGTGTTTTGGATATATTATCTAACTTCATCTTACAACAAACTTAGAAGGAAATACAATTATTCTATATTTGACAGCTGAGGAAATGGCACTTAACAAAGTTAGGTGAGTTTCTCAAGGTCATACGAGGTAACTGGGCAAATATTCAAATCTGGATATTTCTGTAAGTATATATTACTGGCACTAAACACTAGAATAAGTGTTAGAAGCAGACAGTAAAAATGTTACATGTTTCATCACTCAAAAATATGAAAAATGGTATAAAAATAGATCTTTTAGTCATGAGAGTGAAAATAGTTAAATTATAATGATAAAAGTAACTAAACATTTAATGATGTTATAAGCATGAATTTATAAGACACTGGTAGTTACTAAGCTCAAGACTGTTACAATCTGAATAAGTTTTATTACATTTGAAAGGCACTTTTAAAACATGGGATAAAAATACATATGTCTTATAAATATTTTCAAAAATAACTCATGTTCATTGGGAAAAAATAGGCTTTACAGACAAGTGATAAAAGAAAGGAAGGAAAAGAGGGAAGGTGAGAAGAAAGGAAACTATATTTAGAAAGGATTTGAGGGTTTGTTGCATATAATTCTTGGTACACATATGCACATACACACAGATAAATACATTTGTATACAAATGGGATCATACTATGTATATTTTTTAGTTACCTCCTTTTTTAACAAAAAGCATAATGAGAGTATTTTCTACATCAATAAACATAAAACAAACCCTTATTTTTTATAATTACATTATATACTAATGTTAGATTGCACTGTTATTCATGTAATTTTCTCCATTGCTTGAAGATTGGGCTGTGTATAACTTTGCCAGGGCTACCGTAACAAAATGCCATCAGCCAGTGGCTTAAGCAGCATATTTTATCTTCTCTCACTTTTGGGGGCTTGAAGAGTGAGTAAAAGTGCTGGAAGGTTTAGATTCCCCTGATGTCTTTCTCCTTGGCTTTCAGACAGCAGCTACCTTCTTGCTGTGTCCTCACATGGCCTTTTCTCTGTGGTGCACAATCTGGGTGTCCCTTTGTCTAGTTATAAGGACACATGTCATATTGGATTAGAACTCAACCCTTATAACCTCATTTAACCTTAATTAGCTCACTAAAGGCTGTATCTCCAAATGCAGTCACATTGAGGATTAGGGCTTCAACATATGAATTTGGGGGTAAAGGAACATAATTTAGTCTATAACAGGTTGCTTCCAAATTTTTGGTGGTATAAATCACTTAACAGTAAATTATAAAGTGATTTTTATCCAATTTTATTTCTCAGGGACATAATCCTCACAGTGTGACGTTATTACTAGGTCAAAGGATGTGTCATTTTAAGGCTTTTGATATGAATTGACAAGTTCATATCAAAAACATTTTGGAAAGTTTTCTCCTTTAAACTTCTGCCAGGAGAGTTTGAGAATGAAGCACAACCATTCTAAGGAATATACATGTGATGTAGAATTCTCTGACCCTGAACTAAATGTTTGGTCAAGCCATCACCTCTTGACTGCCTATGGTAAATGCTGAGTAGCCTGAGACCACTCCAGTTCCAATCACCAGACCACAGGCAGCCAGTTTGTTCACTCCTGAGTTCCCTATGAATTTTGGGAGAGTAGAGGAGAAATTGTTAAGGAAGGCAAAGAGTTAGAATAGCCTGGATAGAGGAGTTCAGGCAGTGTCCTTTAGTGTCTTCGTTGTCTATATGCTAAGTTACCCCCTTTCAGTTCTTCACATGGCATTAATGGGAAGATAAAACTCCCACTTCATCCCACTGACAAAGAGAAAATGCAGACAAAAGAGAGGGAACGTTCTGGTTCATTTGGGAACAGTTACATGCGGCCTTCTCTTTCTTCTGGCTCACTGTTGAAGGAGAAGCCTTTTCCTACTCAGCATTCTTTTCATAAATAACTGTTCTGCTGTCTCTTGTTGGGGTCAGGTTACTACAGGCTTTTGAATATCCTAGAAGCACTGCAGGAAATTAAATATGGAATCATTGCTTCTTCTTATTTTCATTTTGTCTCTGGAGTCTGGTACTTCCACAACCGGGTAAATATTTTAATTTAGAGGTGGAGAGGAATCTGAAACTGCAATATAGAGAAGGTAGGTTCTTTCACCTAGGGAATGGAGAGGGCTTATCAATAGTTCCTGGGATAGTTTTATTTAATGAACTGGGCACTTTGAGCTGTAACGTAGTTTTGGGGAGTGGAAAAAATGTATTCGGGAAGATACCAAGTGAAGAATGAAAACTTGGCATGAACAGAGAAGACCTTTTAAAAGCAAATAATCGAGAGTTGGTTATATTTAATGTTTCCTACCACAAAATTTTACCTCATTATGTCAAACCAAGCAAGAATAGAGAAAGGTAGAAAATTAAATGAAGTTGTAAATGAGGTGCCACATAAAAGTCACCTAAGTGTCACCCAGCCAGACACCATGGAGGAATGGAAGATATTTAGAGACCAAGAGACAGCTCTGAGTAACCAGCTGTGTAGCCTCAGGAGCATACACAATCTCTCTGTTTCAGTCTCCTGTCATGACTTACGAAGGTATTAATACCAACTTAACAGAGTAATAGTGAGGCTTAAATGAGAGAATACACAGAACACCCAGCATAGTACATGGCATACAGAATTTGTTCCTCAAATAGACATGTCCTTCCCCTTTTGGAAGCGGAAGGAAGATTGCAGATTTTTCAAGGGACTTTCAATCTTGATGTGGAATCCTGATGTTCCAGTGAGAACATGTGAAACAAGGAGAACAATTATGCACTGAACAGTACCATAGTGACCACAAGTATGACAGGAATTCAGACAAGGGAGGTCTGAGTGTGCTGGGGTACTCTGCCAGTGAAAGATTCATCTAAATGTTGGGTCATAGATACTGGGTGTCCAGGAAAAACAACATTAAAGAAGCAAATTGTGGAAAGAGGATATTGAAAATGGGTGGGATAGGGATGGGATGCTGGAACAAAGACACAAAAAGATGGTAGGGATATTAAATTAAGTAAAAGAGATTGAAAAAAACAGCTTTTCAACTGAACCATAATTTATAGGAAGAACAATTCAGCTGGGCCCGGTGGTTCATGCCTGCAATCCCAGCACTTTGGAAGGCTAAGACAGGCAGACCACAAAGTCAAGAGATCAAGACCATCCTGGCCACACAGGGTGAAACCCTATCTCTACTAAAAATATGAAAATTAGTAGGGCGTGGTGGTGCGCGCCTGTAGTTCCAGCTACTCAGGAGGCTGAGGCTGAAGAATCGCTTGAACTTGGGAGGCAGAGGTTACAGTGAGCCAAGACCATGCCACTGCACACCTGGCAACAGAGCGAGACTCCATAAAAAAAAAAAGAGCAATTCATGCTCATAATAGATACATTTAAAAAAAAAAGAAAACTGGAATGACCAAAAAGGATTACAGTATGAGTATACACTGTATAAATACTAATAGATGAAAATCATGGTTTATCACAATTCATTTTGAAAATGAGCAAAAGATCTGTGAATATAAACCAATTGCTCACATTTTCCAAAAAAAGAAAGGACCCCAGTATTAATTTGCATAATAATGAGTAGATAGAACATGAAGAAAGCTCTGTTTTTTCCTACTGATGGTGATGATGTAATTATTTTGGTCCACTTGAAGTGACACAATGGCTTTCCCTTCATTATCATTACAGTTTTAATAACAGCAGGACAGCACTGCTGATCTTCACTTGGCTTGTCTAAATCCCAGGGTTTTCCTTTCCTGCATATCTTCATGGTGAATTCCTTTAAGTCACTCACATTAAAAGAAAAAAGACCAAGGAAACAAAGGAATTGCTCACTTTAAAGGTGGAAAAATACAAGGCTTGCCTTCCCCTCCTAATATCCATCAGGGACTTTGTAAAATGTTCAGGTAAAGACAACTCCTTAAAGTTCTTTTGGTTTGTTCCTTTTCATATTAACCAAATAGCGTATGTTCATTGGAAAAAAAACTTGGGAAATGCAGGTCAATAAAAATTTAAAAATAAAAATAAAATTCACCTGTAATTTTACCACCTGAACGCTTTTAATATTTTTACATTTCCTTCAGGTCTTTTTTTTCCGTACACATACAAACAAATTTCAGTAGACATAGTGTTTACAAATCTACATTTTCATTCAGTATATTCTAGACATCTTTGTAATTCATTGCAATTTTTAAATTTGTGATAATTTTTAAGCATTTATAACATGTTCTTCCTGTGATGCTCTCACTATATCTTCATTATATTCCAACCAGTCAAAGCAATTTTATGCAGTTTTTTGCTTTGTGGCTAGATATTAAAGATTTAGAGGTCAAATTAATACGCACTTTTCAGCCATCTGCTCTTCCCTCACCCAACCTCAGGTTATGATCTGCTCCTTAGGGTTGTGTTTCCCCCCATCTTTTCTCCTTCTTCCTCTCTGCCTCACTTCCCTCAAGGGGACACTGTGGGCTAATGGGAGAATAAGTAAAGTCCATAAATAATTTTAATCACTACCTTTGGCAAATAAAAAGACTTTGGATTCAGAAGAGGATTTCTTCAGTCAGCTTGGAAACATGCCTACATAGTTGAAGGCAAAGGAATTAAGAGATCTTTCTGTAGAATTCTTTTGAAAAAAGGAAAATGGTAAGTGATGTCTTTTATCTCTCTCTTTTTTTTTATTTTTTATTGGATTTTAGGTTTTGGGGTACATGAGCAGAGCATGCAAGACAGTTGCGTAGGAACACACATGGCAGTGTGCTTTTCTTTCCTTCTCCCCTTCACTCACATTTGGCATTTCTCCCCAGGACTAACAAATCAAAAATCAAGAATGGACAGGATGCCTGCTCATGTCATACAATCAGCTGGTAGCTGAACAAAGACTAAACTTCGATTTCTGATTCCCAAATTTGTGCCTTTCCACTGTGTCACATGGATTTACTCTAAACAAATCGGAGCTGGTATAAGTGAACTTGGTACCAAGATAACAACTGTGAGAAAACAACACTTGTCAAGTCAAGGGGTTCTCTGATTATGAGATATTCTTCTGACTCCGTATACAACAACAGCACATGCCCTGAGAGATGGGAGAGAAGAAAAAAGATGATCTTTTATTTTTTCCCTTGATTTTTCCTTCTAAGGAGAGCTATATTCATACTTTGATTAAAATATCACACATATGGGTAAGCTGGCTTCCAACACGTCCTCTAAAAAGGGAAAGCTAGTCAGTGGCTTCCTGCATGTGCAAGTGCAAATATTTTGCAGAGCAGAGAATGCTCCTGCCTTGGGGGTCCACTTGCCACAGATTCATAATGCTGAGTGGAAAGTGGCATTAATACAACCTGATTTAAGCCCTTAAATAAACCAGAAACCTCTCAATGAGATCTGCCAATCAATCATTCACCTTATGCTTGCATACTGGCCTTAAGGATGCAGTGTCTGGGCTGTAGTAGAAAAAAGTAGCCACTTTCTTTATGCATTGGACTGAATAATTAGCCTAGCAGCATACCACATTATATGCACCTTTTGATGTATATCTTGAATTTAATGACCTATTTGCTAAACTGAATGGCAACATTGCACACACGCACGTGTGCGTACACATGCACACAGTGAAACAGAAAAATGGCAAAAAGCTGAAATGTCTTATTACCTTGGGAAGCATTTACTATGACAAAGGACTAACAGAAAATGTGATGGATAGTCGAGTCATAAACTCATTGGCTTACAGCTGGAAGAGTCCTCATAGATAACCTATCCCATGACTTCCCTTTTATTTAAAGAAAAATAAAGAGTTTAAAAGATTTGCAATAGTTTTATAGGTTTCTGGCTCAGTGGCATTTGACTACACACCAGCAAAGAGTTTCCAGATTATTAATACCAAGGTTGGAGTACTGATAATCATAGCTCAAAGAAGAAAAATCCAAAGTGAAGGCAAGCAAATCAGAATCAATACTCTCATTGAGTACTCAGTGACCTTTTTCCCTCTGGGTTTATAGTTTTCTCACTTTCTGGGTTGATTTTTATGTATTACATACAGAAAAAATAATAATGAAAGAGTCCCTTGACTGTATCTGAAATCAATGTATCTAATGTGTTTTCCAATATTTATCATGCATATGCCCTCATTAGATTCACATGCAAGAAAGGGTTCAAACTGGAAAAAAATCTTTAAAAAGACATTCACAATTTTCCTTTTAGGATTTAAAAGTCGTTTCGTACTTCAGTCTTCAGTCTTATACTCTGTTTTCTAATAGATCCCAAGTGATGAAGTTTCAAGCACGCTGAAATTGAGCACAGCACACCAGTCTGCAAAGTGATCTTTTGTGTTATTTGGTTTGCTTTATTTTTAAAATCCATTTTATTGCATTATTCCCTGAATCATGGCCATTCATGGCTTGATTCATTGTAACTAATATTCTTTTTTAAGGCATGACAGGTTACAAAACCTCTACAAGCACTCTCTCTCTCTCTCTCTCTCTCTCTCTCTCTCTCTCTCTCTCTCTCTTGCAGGTTTGTAAATTCAATGATCAGGAATTAATGTTTTTCTTCATGTACCTTGATTGATATTCTTAAGTTTTCTTATATAGATTTTTACATATTTGAAACTCAATTTGTAAATGTTCTTATATTCTGATAAAGGCTTCTGGGTCTCTCAGCAAAATTTTAGTGCCTAAAGGCTTACTGCTTACTCTGCTTTTAGGATTTTTTATTCATCTTTGTA
The DNA here is from genome assembly GCF_049354715.1 of Callithrix jacchus. Lineage (NCBI taxonomy): Eukaryota > Metazoa > Chordata > Mammalia > Primates > Cebidae > Callithrix > Callithrix jacchus. Next base: position 46,330,227 of record NC_133503.1, read on the forward strand.
GGTTCCCTACTCACTACTTACTCCTCCACACATACACCTAACTTAGAAGAACCCATCGTAGGTGTTAGAATTATTTTTAAACTTAATTCTTCATTGTATTACAATCAAGACCACAAATTTAACATATACCTGTTTGTATTCAGCTTAAAACAAATTTTACAGTTCTCTTTTAATTCAAAATATTCAAATATGTCTCTGATTCCTAATTGAACAAGTTTATTAGGTGACATCATTTTTAAAAACAGATGCTCTTTGGTTAGTAATTTACATAAAAATAAGTCATGTGAGTTATTTTAATATTCATCACTGAGATAGGTTTGGTCAGACTATTAAAATATACTCTAATGGATAGCAGTACAATGTGCAATAGTGCATCAGGAAGTCAGAATTATAAAATAATTCACACTCTGCTTTTACTTCCTCAATAAAGAGCAAACATGATTTTCTTCAAATAAGACTTTATATCTTTATGGCAAATGTTAAAGTGCTAAAATTTTGTTTGAGGCCCTGTCCTTTAGTAGCTGAATGGGAGAGCCATACAGTCACAATGTTTGTAATGTTTTATTGTTAACTTTTTTTGTTCACAGACTTGTCTTCCTACATAAGGCTTTGGAGAATAGGATTTTTATCCCATGCACCTAGTATGAAAACAAGCAAGAAGAAGCCATTCAGCAAACCATTTATTAGCTGGTTGAATTTGGGAATGTTCCTTAACATTTCTCTGTCTTAGTTTCCTCATATACAGAGGTTAAAAGGGGAGTACAATATTTCTTGCCTCAAAGATACTATGCTAAGTGATCAGAACTTTGCCTGACACACAGCAGGTGCTCATTCAGTACTCCTCCTTTGTACAACTCAGGGAGGTACCACTCACACAGTCTTCCCTGGAGTTGTGCCCCTCTGGACCCCACCCTCAAAATATGAGATGTCACTCTCATCCTCATCCTCATTGTCATCACGATTATTAGGCCCAAGAAGAGAAACATTTCATTTCACCTAAACCACAGAGAGGGCAGCAAAAGTGTAAGCAGATCCTTCATGATGAGGATAACTGTGCATACCTCCCAGAGGGAAAAAACTCAGAATTCCACAGAATTTGGATGGATTTTTGTCCTGTCATGTAATAATCCTTGTTAGAGCTTTTCAATAAAAACGGATTATGACTGAGCCACATAGTATTAAACTTGGATTTTTGTCTTATTATCATGTATTCTAATAATTACTATGAACTAAAATCACTAGAGACTAATGAAAATAGGATGCTGAATATCCCAGTGAGAACTGAAATTTTTAATTTTTAAGGACATTAGGTACACAGAATGGCAATTGCATTAATTATATCATTGGGTTTCAAACTATTGTGAGACAAGATCTTTGTTTTCAAAATATAAGGACACTCAATGTGTATTTTGTGTAGCGCATCTGGATCCTATCCTCCTCGCCTTTTCCTTCTGTCTGGGACTCACCAGAAACACTGTGTTTGTCTCTGAAAACCAGATGGAGCTGCTGACCCCGGTGGAGCAAAACTGGGTAGTCAAATACTTGGACTTGTGGGTGATTTAAACACTTTGATATCAACATCTTTCCTTAAAAATATTTACCACATTTTGTTAATTAAAGAAGTAAAAGGTATTTTAGTAAGTTTAGAAACCAGAGAAGTCAGAGAAAAAATTTCTCATAAACTTACCACCTAGAATCAATTCCTGTTAATATTTTGATTTGCACTATTTTGGCCCCTTAAAATATATGTATGTATGTTTGTGTAATTTTCTTTTCACAGAATTGGGATTGAATTCTACCTTTTGATTTTTGACTTTTTTTTAACTTAGACAACTCTTACATATTTTTTCTATATCATGAAATATTGTTCTACAACATACTGTTTAAAGGGCTTCATTTTATTCCACAGTTGGGATAGGTCACATTTAACTTATCCTATATATGTGATCCATATATCTGTATATTTAACTACGCACAGTGACTCCACAGGGCTTCTAAAAAATGGAAGTTTTGCTCCACCTGGATCAGAGGTCCTAAATGAGTTTACATAGATAAACACAATTTCTGGTGAGCCACAGCAAAAAGGAAAAGGGAAGGACAATAGGATCCAGGCTCTCTACACAAAATACCCATTGGACATAGAAACGGACAACCAAATCAAAATTTCAGTCTCTCATCCAAACCTATTCTTTTTATAATTCCTGCCATTTACTGTAAACAAAAAAATTAAAACAAAAAAGCCTTGAGTTGTGTGAATTTATGCCGTGTAAACGATAAGACCAGTTTGTAACCACTGTGCTACATAATCAGATAGACTTTATTTCTATCTCAGCTCGAAAAATCACTAATTGAATGGCTTTGAGTTGGAAATTTCACCTATCAAAGCTTCATCTTTATTGGAAAAATGGGAATAAAAATGCCTACTTCACCAGCCTGCAGTGAGCAAAAGAGACTGCAAAAACAGACACGGATGAAAATATTCAGCATACTAGATGCGTAACAGATGCTCAAAGAATTTAAGTCTTTTTCTCATTTTCTGGATAACTTTAGAAAGGAAATTGTTCTGTTTTGTTCATTTCATATTTGTCATATTCAGAGCATATCAGATATCCTTCTTATTAGGAAGTTCAGAGCTAACCCATTAACTGCAGAATAAATAATTATACTTGAATTATAAAGAAAATTCTAAACTATGGGTCTTGCCACACCTTCTAAAGAGTAAAGATGAGTCAGCATCAAGTTTGAAAAAATTTTCAAATTTACCTAAGGGAAAGTGCATCTTTGGCGAAAGTCTGTCTCACATGAAATGCTTTTCTACTGCTTCATCAGCTATTCTCTGCCGTAGGGATCCTTTCGTTAGTTAAACAGCACTTAAGCACTCCAAGAATGTGGTAGTGATGGTACCATGTGAACTGAGAACTGATCAATTATGCTTAGATTACAGTTGACTACACAGCCAAAGATCAAGTGAGAGGATTATACAAAATAAAGGTAGAGAGTTCATGTTTTCAAACTACACAAACGTTAGTGAAAGTTCAGTAAGCAAATGACCAGTGACTGCCTAGAAATATTAATCTTGTCTTTTTGCTATGTTTCAGGGGCCTTGGCTAAACCATTCAGGCTTGATTTTAAAAACTGTATGTAAGATGAAAGGAAAAAAATATAAAATCACACACCATAGTTAAAAGAGATTCGGTAGTATATGTAGTCAAATCTTTCCACATAAGAGTGTTAGTATGGATCAACCATGTTTAAGTGTGCATTTGGATACTGAACTCTTTTAAACCTGTAGAAAGCAAAAATCCAAAGCTCACACTCAGATGCAACAATCGATTTCCTTTTTTGTATGCTAATATTTTCCCTTTTCTTGTTTCAGAGTGTAGCATTGCACCCTGTAGGTAAAAAATGGGGACCATCTAGCTAAGAAGAGAACAAAACAGGTAAAGCATTCCTTCTATGTAAAATTGATTGAGGGAAGGCATTCCTTGTTACCTCAATGTTGAAAAAGCTGAGACTTATTTTTCATTGTTGCTAAATGTTTTAAGCATCTGGCTCAAAATATGCTATATTCTAAATTTTATAGATAATTTCATTTAATAAAGTTCTTTAAAAAGAAGTCAAAATTCAGACATTTTTCATAATATAACTAAAAATAATATGTTCTCTAAAATACAAAATCCATTTTATGGTTAATTAACTACAACTTAAATTACTCCTTAAAAGACAATAGGAGACAGAGTCTGAGCCAGTGGTCAGAATAATTCCTTCTTTTGGGTTTAAGAAACTAGAGCTGAGCAGATGATGGAGAAATCCCTGTAATTCCAGAGTACCCATTTTTGTTAGCTGAATTACCTAGCAAATTCATAAGAAAGCAAATTGAGGGTCTATAATATCTTCAAAACATCTAAGTCCTTCTCTCTATGTTGCCAATGTCAATTAGCAGAATTAGCAGCTTGTGAATTCTCAGCATGGATTTTTAATATAAATTCTCCAAACTGGTTATAATCATATAGAAATGTGTTGACTGTTTGGCTCTTGATTTAATGGCTTATTGGTAGAATGACACAATAGCCTAGATTTCACAGAATGCTACTAATTTAAAATACTGTCTAGTTGTTTTCATGAGTGTTTTTGCATTTAAAAAAACTAACAATTTTATTTTGGAAAGTAAGTTCAAATTAGGTATGCTTGATCTATGAGTAGGTTAAGGGATTTAAATATAGATCAGTGATGACTACAGAGTAAGAGCTCCGTTTATTTTTGGAATACACCTCTCTCCATGAAGTGCTACATAAGAAAAAGCCAGGTAAGGAATGTGGGTAAAAAACAATTACCTGGTTTTTACTGTGGGTATAAGCATTTTTCAAGGGAACATTTCCAGTTTGGAAAGAAGGTATGATGAAAATACCACTCTCTTCTCCTAAGCGCATGCTCACAGGCTTTTTTAGAGTCAGGATAATCTCAGCAAAATTTCCTTCTTGAAAATAATATTGAGTGGTTTTCTAACTATATAGTGTCAGCTAAAATCAGTCAGATTTGGTTTTCCACGTATATTCTAACTGCAGCTGAACTCCAGAAATTCAAGAATTGCAGTAAGTGCCATGATCTTGATTTCGATTCCAAACAAAGGCAACAAAAGCTTTTTCCTCATACTTAAGTTACAGCCTATCAGCAGGCTAGACACCCATATAAATGTCTATCCTCAGAGGTTCAAAAGCATGTCCTTGTGTCTGCTAAGCTAACCCTCTTGTTCAAGTCACTCTTTTTATATTTGATTTCAAAACTTTCATGAAAGCAGGATGCTGCCTTAATTTATCTTTGGAGTAAGATGCATTTCTGATTCAACTTAATTTTTGGATGGAGAGATGATAGAATGATTTGTTTATGATTAATGAATTCAGTAGAGTTGATTTCTAAAATAGCACAATAGCTGTGAAGGTGTATCATGTAATTTGGAGCTTATAATAATTAAATTACTAACTTATTTTAATTAATCACAGTGAATTAAAGGTATTTGTTAATGATATCACTATTTCTGACTTGCAATTCAGTTTTGAAAAGAAAATGAAAAGAGCCACGGAAGTGTTCATAGCCTTTCTTACTTATGTCATAGCATGTAGTGAGCAGTCTTTAATCATGTATATTGTTAAGTATTGTGATATGTTACCTTTAAGAATCTGATTTTGCCTTATCAAAATCATAACAATATCCTGAGGATATGAATACAATTCATCTTGTTTTTACAGTCAAATTTTAAAAAATGAGAATCACAGTCAAAAGAGCTATTAGTTGAAGTCTCCTTTACAATCTTAGGCTAGGAGCCCTGTAGGGGACTCTCATTCTTTCATTCATTCTGTCACTCTGCCAAATAGTCTTTATTGAGCATGCATGTTGTATCAAGGCATTCATTACAACTGGTGAACAACACAGGTTCATTTTCTGCCCTCATGGAGCTTACATTCTAGTGATGAGTAGGGAAAGCAAATAATAAATAGCTCTGTAATTACAACTTTTTATACATATTATGAAGGAAACACACAGGTTGGAGAGAGTAATAGGGGAGATATACCTAGGGAATTCTTTCCAAGGCATTATGTTTGAAGTTCAGACTTAAAGTTTAAGAAGAGTCAACCATTCACATTCAAAAAGGGGAAAGACTCAGATGACTGGGTTTTTATTTGAAAACTAAGATACACATGAATTCACTAGGAAATAATGAATATAGTGAAAAAATAGCAAAACTAGATCTTGGTGATATGGGTTGGCCGTGTACCCACCCAAATGTCATCTTAAATTGTTGTTACCATAATCCCCAAATGTCGTGGGAAGGACCCAGTGGGAGGCAATTGGATCTTGGGGATGGTTTTTCCCATTCTAGTCACATGATAGTAAGTTCTTTCATGAGCTGATGGATTTATAAGGGGCCTCCCCCTTAACTCAGCTCTCATTCTTCTCCCTCTTGCCACCACGTGAAGAAGGACATGTTTGCTTCCCTTTCTGCCATGATTGTAATTTTTCTGAGGCCTCTCCAGCCCTGAGGAAGTTTGAGTCAATTAAACCTCTTTCCTTTATAAATTACCTGGTACTGGGTATGTCCTTATAGTAGTGTGAGAATAGACTAATACACTTGGTTTATTCTGAGAAGACACTTAAATATCTTCCCATAAAGGAGTTGAGTTGCTTAACCAAGGATAAAACTATAGGACAGGCAGGGCATGGTGGCTCCTGCCTGTAATCCCAGTACTTTGGGAGGCCCAGGCAGGCAGATCACTTGAGGTAAGGAGTTTGAGACCAGCCTGGCCAACATGGTGAAACTTTGTCTCTACTAAAAATAAAAAATTAGCCAGGAGTGGTGGTGAGTACCTGTAGTCCCAGCTACTCTGGAGGCTAAGGTGCAAGAATCACTTGAATTTGGGAGGTTGAGGTTGCAGTGAGCCGAGATCATGCCACAGAACTTTAGCCTGGGCATCAGAGCAAGACCTTATTGAAATAATAATAATAATAAATTAATTAATTAAAAAATTAAACTACAGGACATACCACTACAGCACACTGGGAAAACTAATATGAATCTGAAAGAGATGTGTTTTAGTTTTTTGTTTTTAATTGTTGCTGATGCATGCACCTGGAGAAATTCCTAGTGACTTCAACAGGGATTTCACTGCCTTGGATTCAGAACTTATTCATTACCAGCAGACAAGGAATGACCAATGTTAATTTAACACCCATTGTAAGATGCAGTGGCAGGTCAGGGTAACAGAGTTCATATTTCCTGAATATAATGCTTGACTCACAGTTGCTTAAAATCAAGCATGGTCTACCTGTATCATGAGAAGTATTTAAAGGTAAAGAGTGAAGACTCCCACGTGAAGGAAAAAACAGCTTGAATCATCAAAAAAATGTACAAGGAAATTTAAAATTCAGTAGAGACGTATTTGTTGACATGGATAGATGGCCACTATACATAAAGCAAAAGCAGTATAAAACAATGCCTAGAATATGGTCTATTTATGAAACTGTGTGTCTGCATGTGTTTCTGTGTGTCTACACAAAAGTATCTAAAAGGAAATATTCTGAAACGCTAACAGTAATGATTTCTTGATGGTAGGCTTATGAGTGGTTCTCATTTTCCTTCTACACATTTCTGTGTTATCGTTTTCCACTATAAGGATGTATTATTTTTAAATATAAAAAGCTTTACGCCACAGAATTTACTTGTAGTAGTGAATAATGATTTAAAGAAGAATTTTTTTAGTGTGACAGGTCTCATTTTTACTGCATGCTAATTAATTTTCAAGGACACTTTTTACAAAGGTAGAATATAGTTCAGATGCCATGATTTGCTATTTGGCCAGGGCTGAATTACCAAATTGTCACACCAGTATGTTGCTAGGCCATTAATGAAGAAAAAGAGACACCAGAAATTAGAATATCTGAAAAACACATAAATATTTTTGATATTTCAGAAAAATGTAGAAGCATTTGTTCAGAGAAAATAATCAAAAAATCATTGAACTGATGTACACTTATTTTATGACAATATCATTTTTACTTTTAAGAATGTGTAGGTGGAGAGATAATTAGGACATATAGGTAGGAATGGCAAAACTTTTTTCAAGATTCAGGACCTATAGGAATTTTAATCTGATCCTAAGCATAGAAAAATGGTCACCTACTAACCTCTATGTCATTAAAAATAACAATATCTATCTATAAAATAAGTGCATATTGGTCCAACAAAGTTCTGATTTTCATGCAAACAAATGCTTCTAGGTTTTTCTGAAATAGCAAGAAGGCTAGATTTTCTCTAAAATACTTTTTTTGTGTGAGCCCCCCCTTTTTTTGGCAAACTCAATACATTCAAAGAACAAATTATGGTACCTGAAATAGTGAACTAAAATGAGCCACACAATGCAGATTTGTAAATTGAATTAAAATTATTTTACTAATTAAAATTCAAATTGGTAAGATAATTCACTACCTTTCTACTATGGTAGTTTGTACTCATGAAATTAGTGATCCATCCTGTTACACCATTCACCAAACACAAATCTGAACAAATCTAACCTCCCTAAATCTGTTCCCATTTATTTTAAATAATTGTTATGACACTGGATTTGCTGATATGATTGAATTAAAATGATAGAATAGAAATTGAAACTGATAAATATAAAATGAAAAATAAAGAATGGAAAAATGACAGAATTATATAAAATTGTATTAATATAAGGTGAAGTGATGGTACTAATTACAACTATATTGTTTTCATCATTAACTATTTCCTGGGTGTAGATCTTATATTCTCCAAGGAAATTCTTTTGTTGCAACATATGCAACGTCTCCTAGTCATATAAAAGCTCTACAAATAGTTGTTAGTTAATTGATTAATTTATTCTGTTTGAAAGCACATTTTTCCCTTGATAGAATAATAGTGGAATTTGTAAACAGAGGGAATTGTAACAGACTTCAAAGAGTAACAACCAAGTATAAACCTAACTTTTTATTTCAGTAAAAGCCCATTATTGTGTTATTTATGTTAAAACTTCCACAATAAGACTCCAACCATGAGAAACAAAGCATTGATTTTTGATGAACCCAAAATAAATATAGAAAACTATTTTACTCTCCAAATATTGGCTAAGTCATTCTGAAGTCAACTTGCAGAAGGTAGATAAAATAAAAATATGTTCTGAAGTCACTTGAAATAAGAAATATCCTATTACAAAGTGAGAAAGTAATTAACGTGTGTCTTAATTAAAACAAGTTTTACTAAGGCTTACATACCAATCAAAATATTTAACTTCAATATTCCAAAATGAATGACATTTTTAAGGTAGTGTTTGAGTGGAAGATTAGTTTGTTAAACAACACATTTAAGCATTAATTTGTACATATCTTTCAAAAAATTTGTTTTTTTTAAAAAAATCAACTTGATGGTTCTTAAATTATTTTGTGTCAAGACCCCCTTAAATAACACATTACATTTTTCAAAATTAACCATACAACAGAAAATAATTTTAATATAGACATTTGACATCACAATCCAAAAAGTTGCTGAGAAAGGCCTCTGTTAATGGGTAAATGTTCAGTTTCCTGCATTCTGGCAGAATTACATGTAAACTTCTCTAGGAAGACAATCAGTTAATTTTTTTACAAATACCTAGATCCTGTAATTTAGAAGCCAACTACAAAATGGAGTCTTACTGTTATAATCTAGAAGTGCCTGATCTTAAACAATGAACATACTCTCTTAAATAAATGACTTCCTCTAGAAAAAGCAAGAGAAGTTATTGAGAAGGAAATCTAGTCCATCCTAGACAAATGCATATCTAGGTCATACTTACGGAGGTTTTGATGAGAAAAGAGTGAACTGCTTTATCTGATTAGCCAGTTGACTACTCACACATACAATGAGGAACTTCTACAATTTTATATTTCTAATATTCATAATTCCTCATAAAGTTGAAGCCCATTGACCATATTTGAGGTTCCAAAAAATAGCGATAAACAATGTCCTATGCTTATGCCTCATGTTCAGCTTATCTGAAACAAATAATTGTCATATTTCAGTTTTCTCTTCTCCAAATGAGATAATCCTAGTTTTAAAAGAATCTTTCCTCAGAGAGTTCACCTTTTAGTGCTTAAATCATACTTCACTTTTCTGTGGCCCCTTAGCAAAGGCCATATAATTGTCTTAAATTGTGGGGTCAAAAGCTAGACCTGTATTTCTATCAGGGTAATAGCTGACACTAGGCAGAAACAGGCTATCTACAAGGAGTTTCAAGCACATGGCCTAAGGGATTTGCCTCTGTTTGAACTGTACCAACTTTGCCTATAAAATCACATCCTATAAAAACTCAACAAAAACAAAACCCCAGGATATCTCCTTTCCTTGCATGAAATGGGGTCAACTAGTACAAATCTTAATTTTTTGAGTGTACTATAGACATATCTAACATTTTAATTTTTGGAAGTCAAGAATTATCACTGAAAGATTCAGGATGCAATGTTTTACAATTTTGATATAACATACAAGCCCAGTATCTCTTTCCTTGCCCTACTTCATATAGTTGTTACAATTAGGCGCACGGTAGCAGGAGTTTACAAAGCTGTGGATCTATAACATATGGCATGCTATGAGCACACGCACAATTAAGTCACTAAGGCCCCTTCTCAAGTATAAACCAAATAGAACAATTATTCTCAGAGAAATTAAACTTTAAATCTGATTCAAATACATATGAAAACTATAAATGTGGGTGGGGGTGTATGTAGAATCATATGCAAGGTTAAGCCCCAAACAATTGTTATTTTACATTGTAAAAAATGTCTATACTAACAGCGATATTGTTAGAGAAGAGATTAATGGATAAAACCTTAATAGCCCATGTGGTGAATGTAATATTACTAATACATTTTACCTACAAAATGTTTCTAGCTTTAGTTCAATGAAATCCATTATCCTGGGTGGGAATGGAACCTCCTCATCTCCAGCATCTTTAGTCTCCTGAGCTGCCTTAAAGCCTTGACATAATAAAAGGTCAAGCAGATCCCAATAAGCATTTGTAAACTACAATAGCCCCCCATTTCAGCTACAAGCCACACATTTTCCTGCTCAGCTTTGCTCCCTCTCTGGTTTCATTTCATTGTATAAGCAGACTAATTTAGAAATGGCTGGGCTAGGTACTTGGGAATAGCTAGATTTTCAAAACAATCCTACTTTCCTACTTAATCATTTGCAGAAGGAGACCCACAATACAACATTTGAGACAACTGTAAAATGGTGCCTGGATACTGAAGGAATGAACAGCATATAGCAGCACTATTAAATAAAATGAATGCATTTCACCTTCCAGCTTAGCTGTGCTTCCTGGGACACAAGGCACAAACATGAAAAGGTTGGGGTGGCATTTCCAGAAAACTGATTTGCTCAAACATTTACTTGGCAAGACGCTAGAAACAAAATAATACCACAAGCCGCCTCCCTTTCCCATCATTGTAAATTTGGTGTCCTCAATATCACCCCCCACAAACCCAATTAAAAATAAAGAGGCAGGCTATGAATTTGCATCTAGTTCTATGATACAGATCAAATGATAGGCATCTCTTCCAATTGGTCACAATAAAATTAAGAGACAACAACAAGAGTAAATTTCACATTAATCCAAATGAAGCCAATGAATAATAATACAAACCAGAAGCATAGTTTCAAAAACATGCAATTACTTTCAGGCATGCAAGGACATATCTAACCCATAAAAATGATTGCAAAGCACACTCTACATATAAATATCTTTCATAATTGCCATATAAATGCTAAGTAATGTGTGTATATATGATATGTATATCCATAAGATATACATGTATAAGTTCACAATCAAATCTATGTATAAAATAAAACTGGTTCTGGCAAATGATTTCTCAATAAGAGTACATTAGAATATAAAATAGAATGTCGAATTCTAGGGCCACCTTTTCTAAACAATCAATGAAATAAGCAAAACCACCTATCATGAGTCTAGGAAGCTTATGAGACACCAAATGTGTTTCTGAAGAAGGCCCAACCCTGTATGTGAGAGCTGCAAATGAAACGATTCCTTTCAATAACACCCTCTTCTTGTTGTTAGCTCCTTTTCCAACCCCTGATGCTGTTGCTAAGCTTAGGAAAAAAGGCACCAAGTGGCTCAGTCTGCATTCTGAGCCAGTTAGAGATAAAATCAGAACATCAAATTTTTTTTTTTTAACACAAGCGGTTGCCTTCTCACTTCTGTCTTCCTGGCAACCTTCCTCTCCCTCCATCCTCATCTCTGTCTCCACATCTCCCGCTCCTAGTCTGAGGCACGGGAGTCATTGTTCAAGTTCAGGCCAGAAATGTATACACAGGTCAAATAATAACACACTAAACCAAGAAGGGAGCCCTACTGTTTCCTACTCACCATGCTGAGACTCGGAGAAGCTGTTTAAAGGAGGGAGAGATGCAAACTGAATCCATTTTCCTTGTGACCGAGTCGGATGCAGCCTCCGAACCCAACATCAGCAGCGGCTGCCGTTTTTTTTCTCTCTGTTTCTGGTTGGCGATGGTGCGAATAGGAACCACCCTTCCAGCTCCACTAGAGTATCAGCAATAGAGGCGGCGGCAGCAGCAGCAGCATCACCAGTTGGGCCTCCTCCCTCTCGGAGGATGGGGTGAGCTCGGAAGCAGCCAGGAACTTGCAGCAGACACCTCCGCTGGCTCCTCCTCTCTCTCCCCCTCCCCCAGTACCCCACCCCTGCTGCGGTAGAGGCTGCTGGGCTGGCAGCTGCTGGTTGCCGTGGCAATGACCAATGATAAGCGACCAAGCTAAAGGGGAGGGGAGATGGGCGAAGCAAGCTGCAGGGTCTGGAGGGGAGCGAATTTGTGCTGCTGCCCTCTGGGATGCTCTTGATCTCTCCTACCCTAGACTCCAGGTCTTTTAAAAAATGGGGCGAGGGTGGATAGGCACGGGACGAGAATAATTAAAATTTAATTGAAATCTAGGTCGAAACATACGAAACAGCTTAGCTGTTTTTTTCATTTTCGGTGGTTTTCCAATAAAATGCACGAAATTTACCATCAGATAAATGATAACAAATGTGGAGAAAATTATGTAGCATGACAGCAGATTATTATTACTTCCAAACGTGTTGATCCTTTATAGCATCTTTACTCAATACCAGGCAACAAGGTTGTTAGAAAGCAAACGGAGTGGCTGGACTTCGTAATAAATTAAGAGTCTGCTTGATTCCTTTGCACTACTTCCGGCTTAGTCTCAGGTGAATTACTTGGTTTTACTGTTTTTCCAGCTGCCCTTCTGAAGAGGACCTGGAGGTATCTGACACTTCCCTGAGGAAAAGTAAGTTGGACTAGAGGAGACTGAAATTCCTTTCAACAACCACTATTCTCGGTAGCACCAGTTGGTGGACAGTTCCCAATCTTTTTTAGTGTCAAACTCCTGGAGCGTTCCATTTCCTGAAGACACTTCCTGCCATTTTCATGGATGCCCTTTTCGAGTTCCGAAGTCAGCTGGCAGTCAGGGTGGTGGGTATGAAGAGGGGAAGTGAAATCAGTAGTGTCGAGTTCTAGGCGAGTTCTGTTTCTAACTATACATTATAGATGACACTAGTATTTATCGCGTGCAGGCGTTGTAAAGGTTGAATGAGATAATGCACTAAAAACACTTGCATATAGTAATCATACAGTGTACAATAAAGATTACTATTGTGGCATAGTAGTAGCCACCTCTTAACCTAAGGGTTTAAGGGGAATTACTTGGCAATTTCAGGTAGGAGAAAAAATTAAGTGAGAAAACACAAAATACGTGATAGCCATGGTGATGACGGCGAAGACAGAGAGGCCCTAAGAGATTGAATGTTCTACACATTTCGATATTTGAGGACATTGTAAAACTCAGAGGAGTTAGATACATTTCCTAAATTCACAACTGATAAACGACAGAGCCAGAATTAAAATGGACTCTTATAACACTCACATTTACCCTCCTGACCACTACACTTTTCTGCCACTCTTCCATAAAATGGAAATAATATCTGTTCTTAATCCACAGAGTTATTTACAGGTAAAAACGGCATTAACACAAGTTTCAGAGTCAGACGATCTTGGCTCCATTCCTAGTGCCAGTATTTACTATAGGTATAATTTGGAACATATATATTAACTTCCTCAGATCTATGATTCTTCATCTGTAAAAAGAAATAATCATAGAATCTCATGAGTCATTATAAAAATTAAACTAGATGATGTGTATAAAATGTACAGTGTTTAGCAGATAGAAAATATTCAATAAATGTAGCTACAGTTACTTTTTACACATTTGTAAGTGACTAATATTAAACCATGAGAAGATGGATGTTTTCCTGCATGGTGTCACTCTGGATGTCAAGAGCTTATTGTAATAAAACTGACTTGAAGATAACTAGGTGATGGGGGAAAGGGTTGCAGCTCTTCCCCAGCAGTTGACCCTGGCTTCCCGTCCACTTGGTGGGAAAGCCTGCCTCCTGCTTTGTGCAGCTAGTGTCCCCTGCCTTATGTCAAAGCCTCAGCAGCCACACAGCCTGCACACACTTCCAAGTCAACATCACATATGTGTGATGTGTAGCATAAAGGAATAGGTTGTGATCATCTCACTTCATTTTGCATTCCTGTATTTTATCTTCTCCACAGAGATGGTCTTGTAAGTAAGCAAAGCAGGAAGTTGCAGGCTATAGAAGCTGTGACACACTAGATGACAGAACCCTCCACACAGCATTTCATCCTTTGCTCCAGGAGCTGACTGGCTAAGGGTGAGTGATTCTAGTTTTCTCCTCTCCTCCCATCAACATAAGACAATTGGTCAAGAGTCAATCGGTGGGGAGAAAAGTTTGGTATTTCCTATTTGAAGAAGTCTCCAATTTAACCACTCAAATATGACTTTCTTATTTCTTTTTGGTCACGTCCAGGTAGCACCGTTATCATTACTTAATAATAGTTTTCCCTTATTTATTGCAATTATTTCTGATTTACTTAATTTGTTATTTATTCATTTTTAAGTGAAATTTGTCTCTGACTTCAGCAAAACATAAATGAAAATTGACATGGTAAAGATGACGGTCCAGGTCCAGTGGCTCACATCTGTAATTCCAGCACTTTGGGAGGCTGAAGCAGGTGGATTACGAGGTCAGGAATTAAAGACCAGCCTGGCCAACATGGTGTAAACCCGGCTCTACTAAAAACCTGGCTCCTGTAATCCCAGCTACTTGGGAGGGTGAGGCAGGAGCATCACTTGAAACTGGAAGGCGGAGGTTGAAGTGAGCTGAGGTCATGCCATTTGAACCTTCAGCCTGGGCAAAAAGACTGAAACTCCATCTTAAAAAAAAATAAAAAGAAAGAAAGAAAGAGATAATGGACCCATAAGAAGCAAATGAAAACAAATTCTTAAGAACTCAAACAGATTTACAGGAAAAAAACAAACAAGCCCATTCAAAAGTGGGCAAAGGATATGAACAGATACTTTACGAAAGAAGACATATATGAGGCCAACAATCATATGAAAAAATGCTCATCGTCACTGGTCATCAGAGAGATGCAAATCAAAACCACATTGAGATACCATCTCACGCCAGTTAGAATGGCGATCATTAAAAAATCTGGAGACAACAGATGCTGGAGAGGATGTGGAGAAAAAGGAACACTTTTACACTGTTGGTGGGAGTGTAAATTAGTTCAACCATTGTGGAAGACAGTGTGGCGATTCCTCAAGGCCTTAGAAATAGAAATTCCATTTGACCCAGCAATCCCATTACTGGGTGTATATCCAAAAGACTATAAATCGTTCTACTATAAGGACACATGTACACGAATGTTCATTGCAGCACTGTTTACAATAGCAAAGACCTGGAATCAACCCAAATGCCCATTGATAATAGACTGGATTGGAAAAATGTGGCACATATACACCATGGAATATTATGCAGCAATCAGAAATGATGAGTTTGTGTCGTTTGTAGGGACATGGATGAATCTGGAAAACATCATCCTCAGCAAACTGACACAAGAACAGAAAATGAAACACCGCATATTCTCACTCATAGGTGGGTGATGAAAAATGAGAACACATGGACACAGAAAGGGGAGTACTAAACAGTGGGGTCTATTGGGGGGAAAAGGGGAGGGCCAGTGGGAGGGGGGGTGGGGAGGGATAGCCTGGGGAGAAATGTCAAATGTGGGTGAAGGGGAGAAGAAAAGCAAAGCACACTGCCATGTGTGTACCTACGCAACTGTCTTGCATGCTCTGCTCATGTACCCCAAAACCTATAATCCAATAAAAAATTAAAAAAAAAACAAATTCTTAATTTTTTTAGTAAAACAAAGACTTCAACTTTATTTATAATAATTTTTAATTAAAAAAAAATTCACACCTCTCTTTTACCATCCCCTCTCTTACCATGCTCTATTTTTCTATATACTATATATAAAATTAATAGTAATATACCATATGATAATATAATACAGTATGTTATCATATAATATAATGTAGTTTAATGTGGTATGCTATACTATAATATGATGTATAGCATTACTACTATATTATATATTAGTAATATACTCTATTACTACTATACTATATATTAGTAATTACTCTATTACTACTATATATTAGTAATATACTCTATTACTACTATATATTAGTAATATACTCTATTACTACTATATTATATATTAGTAATATACTCTATTACTACTATATTATATATTAGTAATATACTGTAGTTTTTGTGTGCTATTAAATTTCTTTATTTGTTTCTTCCTGTTAGAATGTAAACTATTGGAGAGCAGCGATTTTTATTTCTCTGTATGTGACTAGTGTCTGGGCTATATTAGGTGCCCAATAAATATTTGTTGAAGGATAAACCAGTAAATCAATAAAGGAACAACTTTCTGCATTGAATCATGGTTCTGTAATTTATAATAATACAATTTGTTCAGATAATATACTGTTGATATTTCTCACAATTAAATTCTGAGATAATTATACTAGTTACCTTATTTAGCACACATGCATATTAACATAATGTTTATCTGACACAGATTTTAAAAATACATAGTTATTAAAGTAAAAATGTTTGCTCATGTATGAAGTCATCTAACATGTTTGAAGTCATGTTTGAAGTCATCTAACATATCCTCACTACGTAGGCATGATGTTTTTTGGGAAACACTGATTTTCTTCTAAGAATGGTGTTAATTGTGACCAAACTGTCTGCCTCTCCTGGGACTTTTCCAACTTTGACTTCTGAATTCTGTGAGATGTCTGAAAAAGCACAGGGTATGGGTCTTGGCTTCAAAAGTGGCATTAAAATTTCAGGAGATAACACAGTATAATGGGAGGAAGCTGCAAAGTGTGGGCTCTGGAAACAGACTTACTGATTGAGTCCAGGCTTTACGATTTCTCTTCTGAGTGACCTTGGAAAAGTTGTTTTATTTATTTATGGCTCAGTTTCTTTATCTGTATGACATTAGAGCAGTACCTACCCCACTTAGTTATTGTTCTGTGTGATTTGTTTGCACTGTGAAATATCATTTAGTAACTCATAGTGTTTGTGGGGCAGACATCTGGGAGTGGCTTAGCTCACAGCTTCTGGCTCAAAGTCTCTCATGAGGTTGTAGTTAAATGGTTGGCTGTGGTTGCAGTCTCATATGAAGTCTTGACTGAGTTCAGGGATCTGCTTCCAAGATCACTCCCTGGGTTGTTGAAAGTCTGTGGTCCTATTGAGTTGTTTTTGAAGTTTGTGTGTGCAAAGTATTAAGGAGTAACTGGCATGTAATAAATGATAAATAATATCAATATTCTTATAAACACAATGTTATTAACTATGGTTATGCCTAGCACATTTTTCTGGATGTTTCCAAATCAATCAGATCACTTGGGATTATTCTAAAAGCTTGCTGTTATGGCTGCAGACCAGCCGTCAACAGATAATGAGGAATTCTGAAGATACTTATCTCATACTTAGTCAAAAGCCTGATTTTCCCCAAAAGAAGGCAAAGACAAAGGCATTCATAAGTGACTGTTGTTTGTCTTCTGCCTCCTTTATAAGAGATTATTAATACATTATATATTTACAGAGAACATTAAATGTAAGCAGTAAGGATCTTCTTGAGTTTGCTAAGAATAAGGATCTCATTCTGACCTCATTGAATGTTCTTTATCAATAGTTTCAGTATACAAATATATTAGAAGAACTCTCCTATGAACTCTACACTCTATGGTCAATGATCTGACAGATGACTTCCTGCATAGCAGGTAGACACTTCTGTGTTTGCTCCGTCTAGTACCACCTGAGGTTCCTTTGCTGCCTCAATTCTTCAACCTTTAAAACTTAACCATTACTTTCTTCAGTGCATCTTTACTGATACCAGGATTAGCATTGAAGCAAGGGTTTCCATTGTACCATGATGCATCTTAACTACACTTATGATGATGAATGGAAAATATTCTTTTCTTTGTCTTTCTCTCTGATTTTAGTGCAAGCCTTTTGAGGTCAAGGTTAAAGTTCAT
The DNA here is from genome assembly GCF_049354715.1 of Callithrix jacchus. NCBI lineage: Eukaryota > Metazoa > Chordata > Mammalia > Primates > Cebidae > Callithrix > Callithrix jacchus. The sequence goes on from NC_133503.1 coordinate 46,348,301, forward strand.
TCATTCACTCATTGTTACTTAATCTAAGAAATATTTATTGCTACTTGCTATTGCACGCTGTTACTAAGTATCAGAGATGTAGCTATGAGTCAGGAAACATGAGAACTCCCCTTATGGAGCTTATGGTCTAAGAGGAAAGAGAGATTACATAATTACTTAAAATAAATTATGTTGAGCACTACAATAGAGAAAATCGGGCAGCTCTGACAGCAGATAAAAGAAAAGTACAATGTAGTTTGGAATCCCAGGGAAGATATTACTGGAGAGATTGTGGGGTGAAGTGGAAGCAGGTGGTTTAGAGTATGCATGTAGGTCCTGATATGCTTAAGAACATGGCATGCTGCTCAAGTGTTGTTTAATCCTGATTCCTAGCACAGAACATGGTTCCCATTATGTGCCACCTACGTGTTTATCAAAATAATCTGCCTTCTCCATCTCCCAACATGCATAAACACACAACTTCTTTCCTCCATTTTTCTTCTGTTAATTTACTTAGGGGATTAGGGCTTGTCAATAGCTATGGAGCTGACAAGCCGTGTGAGATAAGAATAAATGAAACCAGGCCAAAGGATTAATTCTTCTAACCGTAGAAAAAAAGTTATAATGTTCACAGCAACCACTGCTCCATTACAGATTTATTAAGTCATATTCGCATGATAATACAAACCTTTGCTCTGAAGCTAAAATGAGAAGCAGTTTTTCCCTTTCAGGTCCTGGACAGTTGTATATTACCGTGGCAGATAACACGTGGGCCTAGGTTACCAAAACATCAGGGACACCAAAGAAATGAGAAAACGTCTGTTTCAATGACCTTTCCCAGAATTTTACAATCCAGAAATTCTACAAATAAAAGCCAGTTTGATTTTAGTATAAGCTTTATTGTAACTGTAGTTTTTATTTTTAGTTATTTATGGGAAGCACCATACTTTTCATAATTTTAACAGTGCTTAGGGACTCAAAATGTCTTATTACAGCACTGGGAATAGAGAACATGAGCCAGAGACTACAGTAAACACATGAATTCCAGAGAAAAAACAGACATGAGCTTTTGCTCTTGTGGAGCTTAGAGTCAAATGTGTGGGATAGCCAAAGAACAAAAAATAAACCACTAAAATAGTAGCAAATTTTCACAAATACTAGGAGGTAAGGAATGAAAGGATGAAGAAGGACTGAGGGTGGGGAAAATGAGAGTGAGTCACTGAGGAGTGACATTCAAACTGAGAAATGACATTTGAATTGTGCCAATCATGTAAGAGCTGAGAAGAGACAGTTCCATGTGGTTGGATGAGCTCTGAAGGGCAAGTTAGGAATAAGAAATACTTTTGAAGGCTGAAATATGGTGAACAAGGGTGAAACTGGCATGAGGGGAAGTTTAAAAGGTGGGCAGGGGTCAAATTTTGCAGCACCTTGTAGCCCATTGTAAGTTAGTTGGAGTTTTTCTTAATTGCAATGACCCGCCATTGCAGAATTTACATTTAGTTTAAAGCATTGTGGGAATGAACTAGTGGTGGGTGAAAATGGATGCAGTTAACATGCTACAGTAATTTAAGCCAGAGATGATACTTATTAGATTAGGGTTGATATGGAGAAAATTGGATGGTTTCAAATGCATTTTAGAGGTAGAATTCTGGAGATGGTTGATGAATTGGATGTTGGGGTTGAGGAAGAGGGAAGTATTAAAGTTGACTTCTAAGTAAACTACTAACTTCTTCCATTTGGAAGGATACACTCTCAAGTTTCAGTTATTACCTTCTGTAATGAGGAGAGGCCTCAGAGCTCTGGCTTTGGGAAAATGTGGAGAAACTTGAAGGTGTTCTAAATGCCCAACTTGTGGGACCCCTTTTTCTGCCTCCCCAGGTTTAGTGCTTTTGAGAATTAGGCATGAACAATTTGTCAGTGGATCAGGCAAATCATCACTGAGCTTATGCTACTGCAGTGAAAGCAACTTCACTAAAAAGGGTAGGTGAGGCCTGGAGGAACATCATGATTTTCATTCAGAAAATTCCTAAGGACCTTAGACGTGGGTTGCCAGTAAGAAATGGCCTTCCTCTATCTACTCAGAATGTGTTTCCTCCCTCAGCTAGCTTGGCATCTTCCTCGACCACAGTCCTGATCCTGTTACCTTCTAGCTACATGACCTTGTAACTATATCTTCTATGCCTCATCGTCCTCATCTATGAGGCCAGGACAATAATTACCTTTGCTATTAAGTGGAGATTTAAATGAATTGTGTTTGTAAAGATCTGAGCACATGTCTGGCATGTAGAAGGATCTCTTTAGTTCCAGCTGTTCTATTATATAACGCCCTCCCCCAGATATGAATCTTCCTTATAAAAGTCTTGAGAGCCCTAGTCTTTTCCTTCAGGACTTCAAGTGTTTGAAAAATTTTTCTAATACCTTCCACCTCAAGACCCCCAGATTATCTTTTAGGTACTTCAAACAGCTAAGTACTTATTTTCCTTTGAAAGACATGCCAGGTTGGCTGGGAGCAGTGGCTCACACCTGTAATCCCAGCACTTTGGGAGGCTGAGGCAGGTGAATCATGAGGTCAGGAGTTTGAGGCCAGCCTGACCAACATGATGAAATCCTGCCTTTACTAAAAATACAAAAATTATCCAGGTATGGTGGTACACACCTGTAGTCCCAGCTACTCAGGAGGCTGAGGCAGGAGAATCGCTTGAACCCAGGAGGCAGAGGTTGCAGCACGCTGAGATTGCACCACTGCACTCCAGCCTGGGCAACGAAGAGAGGTTCTGTCAAAAAAAAAAAAAAAAAAAAAGACACACCAGGTGCAGAGAGACTGATGGACAAAACGGTTGTTGGAAGGTGGAGCTTACAGATTTCATGGTCTGTCTCACATATTTACGAGACAGCTTTCTTTAAATATTTACATCCTGTATTTACATTTTATTACTATTCGATTTGTTTCTTACAGTTGATACGAAGTGTGAAATTGGGAGCCTGGAGATTGCCAACACTTCCATGTCAGCAAAATGCACAATGAAGGAGTTTGAGTTTTGTGGGTTTTTAATTTTTCTCTTTACCCCTCCAAGGACACAAAACTTTGTGAGCTAATCTCTGAGATCTCTGTGTCTGCTCACTGCCCCACTGCCTCCTCATGGGACACTTTGCTTAACATGTCCTTGGCTTTAGCTACTGAGATGTCTGAAACTAGTGGGTTTAATTCTGAATGAAGACTTTAGAAGAAAGACAGGGCCAAGCCAAGAGAGAATGATTTACACTAAAGGGCAGCAGATTTCCTCATATGAACTCTTTTAAACCTCTTTTACCCTAAGTCCAAATACATTCTTGTTTCTCAGCATCCATTTCTCCTTCTAATACATTTCTCAATTTTTAATAAAACTCCAATCCATTTCTCAAACAAATCTATTAAACTCTTAGCTCTGGCTGAAGTATAATTCTCAAAATGATTATACCAGAATCCTTAGGTAAATGCAAAATTAATTTATGTCAATTATTTTAATTATTGAATTAGATGTTAAAACTGGCCCAAAGTACATTTCAGAAATTAGATTTTTACAGAAAATGTACAAATAAGAGGACAAGAGCAGGTTTACTTGTTCAGCTCATTTGTGCTTCAACCTTGAGATAAAATTTTATACATAGGATTGATCTAATTTATGACCCTGAATAAACTAAGTCAGTGCTTGACTTTTTGAGGTCATGATAGCCAGCCTTTGTGTCACCTGAATCAACAGATCTATGAATATTTATCTATTTGCTTATACCTGTGAGAGACCTCACACGGGATGTTAAGGACACAAGTATCTGATCCTGAAGTTGGAGAAATACAATTTCATATCCTTTTTCCTAACTTTCCTTAATCTTGCCAGATTGTGTTTTAAACCCATCTGCTGATCACAACATGCCCAAAGTTAGATATTAGAGTTCTTGTTTCAGCAATGTCTTCATCTCTTACAGTACCCTCCCACCTTGCAGCTATACGTTTATGAGGAAGAGATACATAACTAAAAATAGAGGGCAAAGAAGGAAAATGGATGAAACTAATGCTTTCAGGTAAACTGTGGCACTGGACCCTGAGCCAGTCTTGATCCAGTGACAGTGGGGGTATGAGTCATGCTGTACTCTGTGTGGAAACTGAAAGATCCCTTCTACTCAAAGCATTCACACACTGGAGCTGAAGAGATCCTGCTTTGACAACTCTTCTAGAAGAAGGTAAAGATGATGTTCTCACCTCACTCACAAAGGTTAACATACAGAGGAAAGAGCTTTCTCCTTTTCTAAAAGAGCATAGAGGTGAGAGTGAATTCTCTTTACCTTGAAAGAGACTACTAAGCATTTTGGTCTGACAAGGACTGGGGACATTGGTGGCCAGGGTGAACTGGCTGACCACTGTGCCACGGAGGAGATGAGAACGCCCGCAGGGTGGTGAGAAGCCCAGCAGACCATGTGTGAGGTGCTTGAGAAGCGACAGGAGTTGCATGCTTAGTGGCACTGATGAAGGGCGGCTCCTCACATGCAGAGGCCGGAGGCTGCTGCACTGATTCTGGAGCTCGTATAATAAACCTCTTGGGGACTTTTAGAGTGATATTGAGGTGGAAGATGTGGAGGGCAGTTAGGGAAATATGGAGCAGGAATGTGGTCTTTCAGTGTGAATACGTCAGGGTTCCTTCATTAATCCAGGTGAAGCAGGGCTTGAGATATGAGGTTATACAGCAAAAGTTGGGTTTTTGTTTTTAAAAACAGGGTCTTTCTCTGTCACTCCGGCTGGAATGCAGTGGCAACACAATCATGAGTCACTGCAGTCTCAAATTCCTGGACTCAAGCAATCCTCCTGCTTCAGCCTCCCAAGCAACTGGGACTATAGGTGTGCACCACCATGCCTGGCTAGTTTTTAAATAATTTGCAGAAATGGAGTCTGACTATGTTGTTTAGGCTGGTCTCAAATCTTGGCTTTAAGTGATCCTCCCGTCTTGACCTCTTAAAGTGCTGGGATTATAGGCGTGAGCCACCCAAATAGTTCTTGTTAAATTTCTTATCCAGTCTCCAATACCTTCTTTGCAAACAGGTAAGCAGAGTGTGCTGTGGAAACGCAGAAGAGCACCATGCTACATCTCTATCATTTTACTTTTCGTGCTTCATTGCCTCCACATTAGAGCGCTGCGGGACAGTGGCAGAAAATACAGATGGTTTTATTTGAACAGTTTGCTCACACCTATATTTCCTGTTAATCCTATGGTTTGTCTTCATAAAACAGAATTTCTTGAAAGAGGAAGAAAAAGAGAGGAATTTTTGCTTCATAAATTCCCTTTGATTTGTCTAGAGTTGTCTGGCAGAGGCCTTCAGGGCTCAGTGCTCAGAACTTCATGTTCTGAGAAGTATTCATGAACCAGACCTAAGTATGGAATATCAGGCTTAGAAAGAATAATTTATACCTAATTACGGCCTCTGTGACCAAATTAGACCAAGAATTCAACAGAATTGTAAACACTGTGGACCCTGCTTCTCTAGGACCCCTTCCAGTGGCAGCCCCCCTTGGAAAGCCTAACACTATGTGGTCATTGTTCTCTACAGAGTTATGATGACTGTGCTTTTGGTCAGTGCAGAGAATCAGCGGACTTTACACCACAGAGAAACTCTTGGAGTCACTTACATCATCCCAACTCTATGCAGATGGAGATTTTATATTATGATGTAGAAAATTGGACCTGGCCCTTTTCCAGAGTTTTGAATACTTAGGTTTCAATATGAGAGCAGAGTATTAGTGGTAAAATTCATGACTGTTCTGTTATTACATCATCTTCTTATCTCCTGAAAGACCTGGTATGTATAACGTCATGAATAGTAAACCTCCCCTCCCCTTTCAGCCTATCGTATTATTCTAGGTGAGGCTTTCAAAGTTACTACATTAGAAGAAAATTAACATGAGTGAGAAAAATGTCACTTCTTTCTGCATTTCCAAACAGCTCAATTTCAAATCTTTCCTTATTCTATGTATAGTCACTAAATAAGTGAAGACCCAGAAAGGATGAATAGGTTACATAGCTTCGTTACTATTTTCCCCAGATTCCCGGCAAGCTGTGATCTGCCTTTGTAATATGGAGCTTATTGAGAATCATGCAAATTCCTCTGTAATTCTAGAGATTTGCTGGCCTCCACAATCAAGAGTATATTTTTATTCTTCCTTTTGATACAATGGAGTGACTAATGACTATCTGGTTCAAACACCTAATTATTGGAATTAAAACAGTGTGAATCAGAGGCATTGGAGCTCCTAATATTTTCTCCATTTTTCCAACTATTTCTGTTTTGGCCCTGAGATATTATAGCATAGAAAAGTTATAGAAGAGAAAAGTGCTTTGCATTATACAATGCCCTAATTTCCCAGAATTTTCTGGAAAATGGCCTGTGTCTGACTTTATGCAGAGATCATATGTACAGAGACAAGAGTACATTTGTTTTACAAACCTTCCCTGAAGGAGAAGTATTCATGAACCAGACCTAAGTATGGAATATCAGGCTTAGAAAGAATAATTTATACCTAATTACGGCCTCTGTGACCAAATTAGACCAAGTCGAAGGCCTGGCCTTTTACAGATCATAATAATGATGTTTTCTATTTCTCGAATCAAAGGTTGTGATAAATATTAAATTCTGTTTGTTGAGCCTCTGTTCTCTAGACTATCCTGAGTAAGGAGCTATAAACAAGATTTTAAAAGCAGATTATATGAGACCAAGATAAAGCAGCTTCTGGCTACTAATGGCCTGTGTGCTTCCCATTTTAAAAAAATATAAGCCTTAACTAATCTATTACAAACAAATTCTTATCTTCATTCAGTGTCCTCAACCTTCATACTTTCCTCCATTTGACACCCTATTCTCAGATCAGAAAAACCCAGGTATAAAACAGAGGATGAGAAAGTTAAGATAATTGAGACTAACAATTCCAACTATATGATAATTCTTAGTAATGGCTTATTAAGATTATTCATGGTAATATTTTAGTCCAGGGACTAGTTTGAGGGACCAAACTTAAAGGGAAAACCTAATGCTATTCCTCTCCTTTTGCTTTAACACTACTAAAGTATGTTAGTAGTGTGTCACTAATATTCCGACCGTCCTCTCCTCCACCCACACCTTCAATAGAGAAGTGGCTCCATAACTGTTGTCAGGATTTCTGTGAAACCCTCAGTTTTGGGGAGCTGCAGTTGGATGTGAATGAGAACTGCAATCGGAAACTAGAATTCCACCTTTATTACTAATGAACTGCTGAGTCTCTCCTCTCCCAATACTGTCCCCACGACTTTGTGAGTCTAACCATCAGAGCCAGGATCTTTTCAGATCATGCCTTCTAGGAAGACCTTTACTGTGGCCAAGAAGCATCTCACTGAAGAAAGGCCACAGAGGAATAATAGAACCACTGGCTTCATATCATATACATTCTCATCTCTCCAAGATCCCTTTCCACTCTAAATTTTCTGTTGGCAAAATTTTAGATGCAGTCTTTAAATGGAGATTTCTTTTTTTTTCATTGAGCCACCTTTGAGCACACTAGAAGTATTTAGTAGAAGTATTAATAAACCAAAGCTTGGTGTCAGGGACCAGTCTTTGAGACAAGGCTTCATGTCTGTCTTAGGGTTTGTACTGACCCTTCTTCTTATGTGTCTCATATACATTAGGGCAGATGGACAAAGTTTACTGGGAAATACTTAGCCTACCTTCTCTTAAAAGCTACAGGCATAACTTCAGTCATAGTTTGCCACACTGAGGGGAACTCTTTGGTGACATTTAGTCACCCTGTGCCTCCACTTTTACGTGGAGCAGTGAATGTTGCCTCTTCCCAGATCCATGTGAGTCTGGCCTTCAGGACTAGAATGGGTCATTGGGAATTGTCTTATAAGATCAGATTATTATAAAAATAGCTTCTGTTGATAAGGTGTGGAGGAACAGATACTCATAAATTGTTTGTGTGAACAAAAAAGTTGGTAGTGAGATGGGGGGATGAAGAAGGAAGAGAGAGATTGCTGATATGTATATGCCAGCTCTGTCTGCTCAGAGAGACTGGTAGCAATGATACAATGAAATCTGAAACATGAATTCTAAAGACCATACTTAATTAAAATAAAATAAATCAAGACTCATTGGACAAATGGCTGATTCCATAGTTGGGGCAATAAAGATAAAATGAACCTGGAACATCTTGCTATTGTAGAAAGTAAAGAAGTACTTAAAGAAAGATGGAAACACTTTAAAAGTCAAGAAATTATCGCAAAAGGAGTGGCATTCACAAAATCTGAAAGAGTTTGAGCATGAAAAGGAATAACAATAGTAATGGAATGTAATCCACATAATAAAACTAGAATCCATGACTCCATGCTTTCAGGAATAAATAAAATGAAATCAATGGGAAGGAAAGAAAAGCTTTTTCTTACAGCAGAATGCCAACTAATAACTATAAAAGGAATTATCCATCATTTGGCAGATTATCATTTAGCAAACATCATAATAATATTCTAAGGATGAATCATCAATGAATGCTAAAACTAATGCAAAAATGTTTGATGAGGAAGAGGATATTTATAGTGTCTAAAACCATATCTCCACAAGGTCCCTCCACCCCGATTCATTACAAGAGGAAAAGTAGTAACTTTACAGTGAAGAAACCTAGTTGGTGCCAGAGATCCCCCTTATCCTTATCCTTAGTTTTGCTTTACACATTTTCCATTACTTGCAGTCAATTGCAGTTTGAAAATATTAAGTGGGAAATTTCAGAAATAAATAATTCCTAAGTTTTAAATTGTGCACCATTTTGAATAAGATGATGGAATCTCTCATGGTCCCACTCTGCTCCACCTGAGACATGAATCATCCCTTTGTCCAGCATGTTCATGCTGTATACACTACCTGCCTGTGAGTAACTTCATAGCTCTCTCAGTTAAGAGATCAACTGTAACAGGATTGCAGTCTCTGTGTTCAAGTAACCCTCATTCTACTTAACAATGGCCCCAAACACAAGAGTAGTAATGCTGGCAATTGTTATAATTGTTCTACTATATTATTAGTTATTGTTTACAATCTCCAACTGTGCCTAATTTATAAATTAAACTTTATCATAGGTATGGATGTATAAGAGAAGACATAGTGTCCAGGCATACCTCATTTTATTGTGCTTTGCTTTATTGTGCTCTTCAGACATTGGATTTTTTACAAATTGAAGGTTTCTAGTAACACTATATGGAACAGATCTATTGATACCATTTTTCCAACAGCATGTGCTCATTTCACGTCTCTGTGCCACATCTTGGTAATTCTTGCAGTTTAACTTTTCCATTATTATTACATCTGATAAGGTAATCTCAATGATTTTTTTTTTTTTTTTCAGATGGAGTTTTGCTTTTGTTGCCAGGCTGGAGTGGTGCAGTAGTGTTATATCAGTTCACTTCAACCTCTGCCTCCTGGGTTCAAGCAATTCTCCTGCCTCAGTCTCCTGAGTAGTTGGGATTACAGGTTCCTGCATAATTTTTTTGTATTTTTAGTAGAGATGGGGTTTAGTAGAGATTTTTTTGTATTAAAATATTTATAGTAATTATTCAAACTTCATTTTATACAACGAATGCATATACCGCTGGGGGAGTGTCTGACTGATACATGGACGGGTGGGCAGGGATGTCGCAGCTATGAGTGGGGAGGTGGCAGGGAGGCCGTGGGTGCTTCCTCACCTGGGCTGACCACCATGTGTCCATTCCCAGAGAAGAGCTGGACACAGTCAGCCCTGGGGAGATGCACATTAGAGAGAGGGACCTGCAGATGTGGCACACAGCCCCTGTAAGGGCCTCCCCAGGAGATGGGGCCTCTCTAGGCCTTATAGCCGAGTTTGCTCACCCTGAACGAGCCTTCCAGTCCTGGCCATTGGTGTACGGTGGCTACAGTGTATGTGGTGTGTGCGTGTGTGTAGACATGGTGTGTGTGTGCGTGTGTGCGTGTGTAGACATGTTGGCCAGGCTGGTCTCAAACTTTTGACCTCAGGTCATCAACTTGTCTCAGCCTCCCAAAGTGCCAGGATTATAGGACTGAGCCACCAGGCCTGGCCAATCTCAATGATTCTTGATGTTTCTATTGTAATTATTTTGGAGTACTATAAATTGAGCCCATATAAGGCAGCAAACTTAATCGATAAATGATGTGTGTCCTCTCACTGCCCCATCAACTGGCTATTCCCCATCTCTCTCCCTCGCCTTGGACATACCTATTCCCTGAGACACAATAATATTGAAGTTAGGCCAATTAATAACCCTATAATGTCCTTTAAATGTTGAAGTGAAAAGAAGAGTTGCACCTCTTTTACCTAAAATCAAAAGCTAGAGATGATTAAACTTAGGGAGCAAGGCATGTCAAAAGCCAAAACAGACTTACAGCTAGTTCTCTCATGCCAAACAGCCAAGTTGTGAATTCAAAGGAAAAGTACTTGAGTAAAATTCAAATTATAAGAAAGTGAAGCAGCGTTATTACTGTTATGCTATTATGGAGAAAGTTTGAGTGGTCTGGTTAGAAGATCAAACCAGCCATAATATTTCCTTAAGCCAAAGTCTAATCTAGAGTAAGGTCCTAACTCTCTTCAATTCTACAAGGCTGAGAGAGATGAGAAAGCTACAGAAGAAAAGTTGGAGCTAGCAGAAGTTGAGGTTTCAGAAAAGAAGTCATCTCTATAACATCCATGGCTAAAAAGAAGTCAGTGCCTGGCTTCAGAGCTCCAAGGGACAAACTGGCTTTCTTCTTAGGGACTAGCAGCTGTGACTTGAAATTGAAGCCAAAGTTCATTTACCACTCTGAAAATGCTAGAGCCCTTAAGAATGATGCTAAATCTACTCCGCTTGTGCTCTATAAATGAAATAGCAAAGACTGGATGACAGCCCTTCTATTTACAGCATGATTTATTGAATATTTTAAGCTCAATATTGAGAACTACTGCTCAAAAAAGGGATCCCTTTCAAAATATTACTGCTCATTAGCAAGGCATTTAGTTACCTAAGAGCTCTGATGAAGATGTACAAGGAGATTAATGACATTTTCATGTCTAACATAAAGTCCACTCCTCGGCCCATGGTTCAAGGAGTCATTTTCACTTTCAAGTCTTATTATTTAAGAAATTCAGCCAGGTGAGGTGGTTCATGCCTGTAATTCCAGCACTTTGGGAGGCCAAGACGGGTGGATCAACAAGGTCACAATATCCAGACCATCCTGGCCAACATAGTGAAACCCCATCTCCACTAAAATACAAAAATTAGCTGGGCATGGTGGTGCATGCCTATAGTCCCAGCTACTAGGGAAGCTGAGGCAGGAGAATTGCTTGAACCCAGGAGGCGGAGGTTGCAGTGAGCGGAAATCGCACCACTGCACTCCAACCTGGTGCCTGGCAACAGAGTGAGACTCTGTCTCAAAAAAGAAAAAAAGAAAAAAATTTATTTCATAAGGCCATAGCTCTCAATCTAAGTGATTCTTGGGAAAGAACTGTGTAACGTGAAAGCCTCCTGGAAAGGAATCATTATTCTGGATGCCATGAAGATCATTCGAGATTCATGAAAGGAGGTAAAAAAATCAACGTTAATAGGAGTTTTGAAGAAGTTGATTCCACCCTCATGGATGACTTCAAGTGTTCAAGACTTCAGTGGAGGAAGTAACTGCAGTCATGGTGGGAATAGCAAGAGCACTAGAATTAGTAGTGAACTTTAAAGATGTGCCTGAATTCCTGCTATCTCATGATAAAACGTTCACAGATGAGAAGTTGCATCTTATGGATGACCAAAGAAAGTGGTTTCCTTTTTTTTTTTTTGAGATGGAGATTTGCTCTCATTGCCCAGACTGGAGTACAATGGCACGAGCCTGACTCACCGCAACCTCCGCCTCCCAGGTTCAAGTGATTCCCCTGCCTCAGCCTCCCAAATAGCTGGGATTACAGGCATGTGCTGCCACACCTGGCTAATTTTGTATTTTTAATAGAAATGGCATTTCTCCATGTTGGGCAGGCTGGTCTTGAACTCCTGACTTAGGTAATTTGTCCCCCTTGGCCTCCCAAAGTGCAGCGATTACAGACATGAGCCACCATGCCCGGCCTAAAAGTGGTTTCTTGAGATGAAAACTACCCTTGGTGAAGATGCTGTGAACTTAGTTGAAATAGAAGCAAGGATTTAGACTATTACATCAACTTAGTTGATAAAGCAGCGGCAGGATTTGAGAGAATTGGCTCCAATTTTGAAAGACGTTCCACTGTGAGTAAAATGCTATCAAACAACATCGATAGCTACAGAGAAATCTTTCATAAAAGAAAGAGTCAGTTGTTGTGGCAAACTCCACTGTTGTTCTACTTTAAAAACTTGCCACACCACTTCAGCCTTCAGCAATTCCCACTCTGGTCAGTCAGCAGCCATCAGTATCTAGGCAAGCAAAAATATGACTTGCTGAAGACTCAGATGATCATTAGCATTTTTTAGCAACAAAATATTTTAAATTAAGGTATGCACATTGTTTTTTTAAAGACATAATGCTATTGGACACTCAACAGACTACAGTATAATGTAAGCATAACCTTGATATGCACTGGGAAACAAAAAAAATATGCATGGGACGTGCTTTATTTTGATATTCGCTTTATTGTGGTGATCTGGATTAAACCTGATGTTAATCTCTGAAGTATGCCCATATACAGGGTTATGTACTTTTTGCAGTTTTAGGCATCCACTGAGGATGTTAGAACATATCCCCCTGGATAAGGGGATAGAGGTGGGTACTGTACCTCTCTTATCAAGTGATCAAAGTTAACATCACTAAGAGTCAAACAAACAGAAATCCTGTGTCTCTGTTTCTTTTTTGAGACAGAATCTAGTTCTGTCCCCCAGGGTGAAGTGCAGTGGTGCCATCTCAGCTCACCACAATCTCTGCCTCCTGGGTTCAAGTGATTCTCCTGCCTCAACCTCCAGAGTAGCTGGGATTACAGGCATGTGCTGCCATGCCCAGCTAATTTTTTGTATTTTTAGTAGAGAATGGGTTTCACCGTGTTGGCTAGGCTGGTCTCAAACTCCTGACCTCAGGTGACCCAGCCACATCAGCCTTTCAAATCGCTGGGATTACAGGCATGAGCCACCGAGCCTGGCCCTGTGTCTCCTTAACGTCATGCACTGAAAAAGACACAGCATCACTCTGCAGTATTTCTACCAAAATACATAATCTGATTCTAATCAGATAAAATAAAAGTTTTGTTCCTGTAATTGGTTAACTCCCCCAAGAAGATAAAGCCAACCCATAAAGGACAGAACAAAGAAAATGCACACAGTTTAGAACAAATAAGTAAAGCAGGCATAGAAGAGATAGGAGATGAGGTGCATGTTTTCTCTCTTTGACCCTACAGGTCCTGCTTCATGGATCACATGTGACAGGCATGCTCACTGAGTTTTTGAATGGCTGGGGTATCATCTTAGCACCAGACCTGGTCCAGTAACAATTTCCATTGTTGACAAAATTTTGATGTCATTATTTTCAAAAAAGTATAGTTAAATTGTGTTGTTGAGCCTACTTAACATAAGGGAGTTTAAGAACAGCCAAACTCTGCATTTTCCATTCTCTTATAAATCTCACTGCATTGGCACTGATAGGATTTTTAAACCAGTCTATGCTAAAAGGAGCATTCTTCAAGTATGGTGCAGTAAGGAGCATTTAGAATTTGTTGTTTGGAATGGGGAAGAGTTTCCTGCAAATAAGCACATGGAAAGAAAGACCCCGGTGAAGATGGTAGTGAGAGCAGGACTAACCAGTAGGTCAAGGCAATCAAACACCGTGGGAACAAGTTAAAGGTAGGGGCAGATTGCAGGATCCAGGTTCTGTAATAGCATCCAGACATTATGCAAATCTTTTAAAAGAAGCTTAATCAGAGTCTCCCATTTATATTTACAGAAATCTCAAAGGCCTGAGAACCAGTATTTCTGATAAAAAGAAAATTATCATATGCTTCACTATAGATGCATCATCCCTGGTTTAAGTACTAAAAATTGTTAATTTTGTATTTACTTAATGACTTTAGAAATACTAGATTTTATATCAAAGACTAGATTACTTTGTGATCTACCATTAATAGTAACATAAAAAAGGTAACTTAAACAGCTCCCTCTTGTTCTAATGAAATATATTTTCCATTGACTACAGACTGAGAGACATAGCAACAAGGAATGCAAACTCCTTTGATTCCATATGGTGAAATGAAAACCTTGGCTCATCCATCATTCTTTCCCAGTTGCTCTGAGCAAATAAATGCAGCGCTCTATCTTAGGAGAAGTGACTCCAGTTTTCCTGGAATATCAATACAAAATCCTTTTGTGTGCAGCAAGAAGGACATAAATTAAGTTGATCTGGAAGACCAATCTCTTAATCTTCGTCTGCCTGGGACAACAGATACATACAGCCACAAATATTGAGAAAACAGCAAGATGAACAGGTAAAGATAAGGATTTGGAAGCAGTGTCAAGTGTGTGCCTAAATTAACTTGGGACTTGGCAGTGAGAATTATAGAACTTAGCTGAGATGGAGGGAAGGGAACACTAAAAATAGTCTTGACCTTGATATGAGTATGATCTGAGCCTAGGAAATCCTACCTGAATGCTTATTTGTTTTGCTGTGTCTCTTACCTTACATTTTGTGGCCAGTCTCGTCCTCAATGCCCCTATATGTGTGCTCTTCATTCTCTTATACATAAAGTGATCTCTCCAAGTTCAGGGGGAGATATTGATCGTAGGAATCCTTATACACCCAAAGACAATTGCAAATGATTGTCCTGGTGATGTTTAACCAGTTCCTGTAATGTGGAGGCACCATGCCATTGAAACTTAGGTGCATACCCCTTTCTACTTTTTAGTTTCCAAGGGGAATTAGACAGCTTAGGATTTTATGGACTTCCATCAGAAGTCAGGGAGGACAGAGGCTGATGTTTCTATCGATGCCCAATTTTCCGTTTTCCTTTTCAAAGAAAGAAAAAGGAGTGGTCCCTAAAGTTCTCTTATTCTGGTTAACCGGTGGCAAAGCCACAGCGGGCCTCATAAACACTACCAGGTCTTCCTGCTTAGGTATCCTGGGTTCTAAGAGAAACGTTTATCTTGGGCAATACAGGGCTGTCCAGGTTACATGGGTCATAGTGGAAAGGGCCGAGTTATCTGCTAGGTAAACTTCACCCTTTCTAGGTAAATTCACAATTTCCTCTCTTGAGGCCAAAACATAGAGCTCCCCACTCCTGAACTAATTCTGCTATAGCGGCAAACTCTTCCTTAGCTTTTTGTCTACCACCTGAAACTGATCCCCAGATCCTGCTATCTTGAGAGAGCAAGTAATGCCTAGGAGTTTGGAGGCCTCACTTTCTGTCCTAGCCTGGCTTGGTGACACTCCAAGGGAGTATTTCACACATGTTCCTTAGAAGAGGTTAAATGATTTCTCTGTTGTTATTCATAGCTTAACATCATTGATGCAAGTCTCTCTCCGGTATGTTTAATTGAAAGTACTTTATATCAGGTAAGTAACTTCTGGCCTTAGACTCTTTTTAAGAGGAAAATTCTGTCTAGATTTCTAAAGCTATCACTTGATAAGCCTCCTCCTTCCTAGTCAGATGGGTGAAATACTCAGGTTAGTTCTTACAGACACAGTCTGTAGAGATGTGCTTCACTCTCTTGCAATAGAACTGTAGCTTTATGTGGTGAGAATCGATAGGGAAAAGCAGGACTTATGCAGAGAAGTAACTGCATATGTTATGGTGGGGCAGGCTTTGGAAGTGTGTTGGGATTAGAGATGCAAAACAAGTGAGAACTGTAGCACAGAGATGATATCTTTGAGAAAAGTGACATTATCTTCCCTTAAGATGACTTGCCTGGGTGCTAAGACTTGCTTCCCCATGCCTCGCGTGATCCTCTGCTCTGGCCCTTGAGAAGCTCTGTTTTATCACCATTCTAGGCTATAAGCAGGGGGTGCCAATAGGCACCAATTCCCATTACCACATCCTTGCCTCTGTTGATAGCTGTGCTTTCTATTTTTAATGGGCAGTGGTCCTTTCTCCCATTCTACTGTGTCTAGAATTTAATCTGTTGAACATAAGAGGCAGTTCATCCAGGGATCCCCTGTGATTGGGACGTTTTGCTGAGTTATGCTTGTGATCAGCAGTAGTCTCAAAGAGGAGGCTGCTGTAGGGTTGAGTATCTGGGCACTCTATACCTTTGGACTCACAAAGGACCACCCATTAGCAGTAACAGTCAGGGATAGGGAGTCTCTGGATGAGGAGAAGGCATCATTGTCATTCTTCCTTCTTAGACGTAGCATGTCCTTGTTGTACTGTCTCACAGATCCACCACATTCTTTAATTTTTCAACCTTTTTTTCTTTCCTTAAGAAGATTTTGATTCAGCACAGCAAAGAAGGGCAGTGGTGCTCTTTCTAGGATCTGTAAACACAGTAGCTTCATATCCATATAGGATTCAGACTCCTCACCCTCAGCTTGAACCAATAACTTGCCTAACCATTCCCTTCAGAGCTTCCCAGATTTGTATTTAAGTACCTATCCCTGGTACTTAAATTCCCAATTTATTAAATGATATGTGATAATTCCCAGTTAACTAAGTTACACTTGAATTGCAGTATAGACTTTGGAACTTCTATTTTTTACATGGCAGGGGAATGTGCACAGATAACGATGTTGTTTGGCTGTGTCTCCACTGAAATCAACTTGAATTCTGTCTCCCAGAATTCCCATGTGTTGTGAGAGGGACTGAGGGGGAGGTAATTGAATAACAGGGGCCAGTCTTTCCCATGCTATTCTCTTGATAGGGAATAAGTCTCACGAGATCTGATGAATTTATCAAGGGTTTCTGCTTTAGCAGCCTCCTCATTTTTCTCATGCTGCTGCCATGTAAGAAGTGCCTTTCACCTCCTGCCATGATTCTGAGGCCGCCCCAGACATGTGGAAATGTAAGTCCAATTAATCCTATTTTTCTTCCCAGTCGTGAGTATGTCTTTATCAGCAGCATGAAAATGGACTAATATGGATCATGCTTATGATGCCTGGTAAACTAAGTTTTTAGTCATAGATGCAGGTGTTGGGATAATGGGACTACGTTTTCAGTGACCTTGACCACGTTTTCAGTGACCTTGACCTTGGGATAGAGATACTGAACTATGTCCCTCTGGGAATGGAGCCATAATACCATGAGGGAGGATGAGTAGAAAAAAGGTGGAAAATACTCTAGAAGAATAAAGGTCTCATGGGGGTGGGGGGAGGAGAAGGAGAAAGTGAATGAGAGAGAGAGAAAGAGAGATGTTAGAGAAGATGGACAAAAGAGGAGAATAGATAAACATCCAACCCCTTATGACAGTCAGATAGCCTCACTTCTGCTGATTCCACCTTTATTTTGTAAACCATTTAATTTCATAAGCAAATCATTTGCATGCTGCAGTTTACATAATTATTTTAATTCTTTGGGCAAGCTTATATTTATTATTTCACTTTTAAGGACACTTACTCTGAAGGGTAATTTTGACTTGCCTAAGATCACATGACTGCTTTTTCATTATGACACACTCTCTCTGGGTGAGATGGTCAGCCCAGTTTCCCAAACAATATTCCAGTCTAGGGTGGAAAATGGTGACTAGAAAGAGCAGACAACCCAGGAAAATAGTTTTGTTACATATTATATAAATCAGAGATTCATGTCTATGTCAGTTAGTGCCAAGCCCAGGAATAAGAGGTCATTCTAAATATTTCAAGCAAAGAGGAATTTAATGCAGACAATTGATTACAGTGCTCTTAGAAGCACTGAAAGAACAAAAAAGAGAAGAGTGTTATACAGAAACTGGAAGCTGCCATTGAACCTGGACTGAAGCCTAGCTGCCCTTGCCAACTTTCTGCTGGAGGTGCTGCCATTGATGCTGAAACTGCATCCCTGCAGCTGAGTAGGAAATTTAGGAGTTTATCTTCCTGCTGCTGTGGCTGAATGCATGGCTGCCGCTTCTACAGCTGGATCCACACCACTGCAGCTGAGCAGGAAATGCAGGAGTTTACAATCCTGCTGCTGCTGCGGCTGCTGCTGCTCCTGCTGATGCATTGCTGCTGCTGCTTCAGTTGGATCCACACGGTTGCAGCTGAGCAGGAAGTCAGGAGTTTACACTTCTACTGAAGTTGCTGCTGCATCTTGATGTACCATTAATAGCAGAAAATAAAATGGCTTTCTTCTTTTTTCATACTGTATTCTCTTAGCCTCCACTGTCAACAAAACCCGGAAAAAATGGTTTTCAGGATCCCAACTCTGCCAGTTATTCGGAAAAAAGCATTACAGAGTAGGGGTAGAGCTGGCAATTAACAGTCAACATAATTCACTTCTTACTTTACAGTGTCCCTTTGTCCCCCTTGTACCCTTAGCTAAATTTCATTTAACAACAATCACAACAATATGATGCTTTTACCTAACATAGTTAGCTATTTTTCATACAAACAGAAATGTTGTCATTCTGGATATTCTGTAATTTAAATATTAAACTGCACAATAGCCATCATACCACTTTATATATAAAATAGGACAAGAAAGGGAGAAACAAAAAAGCAAACAGCTGATCGACATATACACATATTGGATAATAGGCAAGGAATAAATTAAGTGAAACTGCAGTCATTATTTCTATGATTGGTTGTTAACAGATCATCAGCTTCCGGTGATAGTTACAATTCTTTCTTCTGCTCATTCTATGTTTTTTTTTGAGATACTGTCTCACTCTGTTGCCCAGGTTAGAGTGCAGAGGTGCAAACAACACAGCTCACTGTAACCTCAACCTACTGGTTTCAAGCAATCCTTCCCCCTCAGTCTCCTGAGTAGCTGACACCACAGGCATGCACTACCACATCTTGCTATTTTTTAAAATTTCTGTAGAGACAGTTTCTTGCCAGGTTGCCCAGGCTTGTCCTGAACTCCTGTGCTCAAGCCATCCTTCTGCCTTGGCCTCCCAAAGTTCTGGGATTACAGGCATGAGTCAATGCACTTGGTCTCATGTTCTCTTTAACCTCAAGCAGGTCCCTCATCAGGTTGCTATTCTTTCCTTGGTGGTGTAATTCAGACTTTAGTTCTTGAAGAGTCTGAGCCCATTGTAGTTATCTTTGTTGAGTTGCTATAGTTTTCCATGAACTTTTATTACTGGAGGCATCTCAGAGAATCTCTTGGGTTCTGTATGTTGTCAATCATGTTCCATTGTGGAGTAACATTGTATTTACCCTTAACAGAGATCAGTTACCTCACTTTGCCTGTTGTTTCAGTGACATGAGGATTCCCCAAAAGGCCAGGTGATGGTCTCATCCTTTAGATCTACTAAACCATCATGTAATGTGGTAGAAGTGTTCTTCTTTTGGAACTGAGACCTTAAAAGAAGCAGAGTTTACATTTATAGGGCCAGGAACTTAAAAATTTTCAGCTGGTTATTGGGTAACTTCTATCCTGTGATTCCCATAACTGTGAAATCTGGCAATGGTAAAAAAATAGCATCATATTTTGACTTCTGATTCAAGGAATACACCACATCTTCGGGACAGCATCACATCTTTGGAGCATGTGTTTGTTTATTTGCTTGTTTGTTTTGAGATAGGGTCTTGCCCTGTCATCCAGGCAGGAATGCAGTGAAACACACATGGCTCACTCTGTACTCAACCTCTTGGGTTAAAGCAATCCTCTTGCCCAGCCTCCCAAGTAGCTGGGATTGCAGGCATGCACCACCATGCCCAATTACGTTTTTTATTTTTTGTGGAGACAGGGTCCTCACTATGTTTTCCAGACTGTTTGTAGGGTGTTTTCAGCCAGAAAATAGTATGAATACATTTTCAGTAGGCCATTCTAATGCTCTGTAGTGAGGAATGTTTCTGGATAATGAAGCATGTGGTAAGATCAGTAGATTTAATGAGTGTCAGCTCATTGACCCACTTTGTTTTCTATGGAATAAATTCATTGGTCACTAGCTGCAGTAGGATGAACAATGATGCCCTAATATGTCTACCTACTAATTCCTGAGACCTGTACATGTATTATATTATATGGCAAAAGAGATTTTGCATGTTTGATTAAGTTAGGAATCCTGACATGAAGAGAATATACTGGATTGTCTGGGTGGTCCCAGTGATTCAAATATTCTTAGTTTTATTATTTTAAGACAGGATCTTGCTCTGTCACCCAGGCTGAAGTGCAGTGGCACTATCTTGGTTCACTGCAGCCTCCACCTTCTGGGCTCCAGTGATCCTCCCATCTCATTCTCCTGAGTATTTGAGACTATGGGCACATGCCATCATGCCAGGCTAGTTTTCATATTTTTAATAGAGATGGAGTTTCACCATGTTGTCCAAGCTGATCTTGAATTCCTGGGCTCTTGCAATCTGCCTGCTCTAGGCTCCCAAAGTGCTGGGATTATAGGTATGAGCCAAACTTCCTGGTCACAAGTGTTCTTATCAGAGGGGGGGGATCAGAAGGAGGTACCACTACAGGAGAAGAGAAGGTGATGTGAGACAGAAGTAGAGGCTGGAATGATGAACTTGAAGATGGAAAAAGGGGTAGCAAGTCAAAGAATACAGGTGGACCACTAGAAGCTGAAATAGACAAAGTAACAGATTCTCCTTGGCTCCAGTAGAAACTAGTACTGCTGAAATTGACTTTAGTTCAATGAAATAATTTTAGACTTCTGACCTCCAGAATTGTAACTGCATAAAATAGTATTGTTTAATTCTCCTAAGTATGGTAATTTTCTACAGCAGCAATAGGAAACTAATAAAGCATCAATGTTCTGTGGAATATAAAGATTCCAAATAAGTCCTTTGCAATGGTACATATGAAGGCACTGTGTGCAGAAATGGGCAATCCATTTTCAAAATAACTATATATTTTAGAGATGATAAGTTGCTTTTCCTACCATTGGAAAGGGGTCCAGTGAAAACAGCCTAACACCAAGTAGCTGTCTGGTCCCCTGAGGAATGATGCTACTATTAATAGAAGGACTCAGCATCAACATCTGCTATGGTCAGGGGGATATTCAGCAGTGATGGTAGCCAGGTCAGCCTTGGTGAAATCCATGTTGTTGAGCCAATGCATAGCTTTCATCCCTACACCATGGACAATTTTTAACCTGATAGAATGGAGTGACTGCTAGAGTGCCTTGGGAAAGAGATTGGCTGACATCCGCAGACCATAGCTTTGTCCATGTGGTTACTGAGAACATCCTCTGCAGTGTGCACTCTTGAGTGAGTATCCACATGGAAAACAAATCTTCTCACGTTCTATGTTCTTTCTGAGAAGGTTGATATACTTTCTCCCCAGACCTCCTTGTTACCAGATCTTCAGTTGTGTTCCTTCCAAGCGTCTGATGATCTGGCCAGCCCAGTATAGTCACTGACCATGAAAGTATAACTTAGTAACTTGAGCCAACTCTACCCAGAAAAAGTTGAAAAAACAAACACACTACTAGAAGATATTCTAAATAGGAGGCTCTTCTTTTTTCATTTTATAACACAAAGGCTTTTAATAGGGCTGTAATTCCACATCATGCATTTCTAGCTTAATGCCAGCACAATATGCAAAGCCATCTGCAATCACACACCCTTTATTTTTTTTCTCTGCCAACTGAAATTAAAGAATTTCAAGTGAAGACATAGGTGTGTACTCAAGGGAGGAACATCAGAGCAACAAGAGTAGGTGTTGTTGGAGCCCCAGCCACCTGCTCAGGTACCATCCACTGCTCCAGCACATGCTAACAGTGTCATTTCCAAAAGCTTTTAAAAAAAATAACATGAAACCTTCTCTAGGGAGATTAAACTTTAAAGTCATGAAATCTGGTTATATTACATCTGCAATTATCCCACATCTTCTTGCATCATTGGTTTCTGCCTCTTTGCCCAACATGAGTTCAAAAACATGCTTTGGAAGGTTCCAAAGCTCTCCATATGATGCCATATTTCCCTGCAGATGGAAACCCATTTCTCCACTCCCTATCACAGCATATTTCTTAAAACAGTTATCTTTACTCACTGTCTCTACTCCTTCACCTTCCATTCACTCTTCAGCTCATGCTGCACTAGCTGTTTGGTTTGACTTATCCAGAATTGCTCTTGTCTCTGTCATTAATACTTTCCCTGTTGAAACACCCCCCAGGTCTACATCTATTTCATTCTTGAACTTCTCAGTAGCAGTTGACCTAATTGACCAACCAATCTTTCAAATATACATATATATATGGGTGGTCATATATATACATATATGTATATTTTATTAAGAGTGGGTGGTCAGTTAGTGTGTACATATATATAATTTCACGACTTCATATTCGCTTTATTTTTCTCACATTTAACGGGCCACTCTTTTTACATCATTACAATACCTTTTCCTTGTCTATAGAACCGAGGCTCTCTTCTTTATATAAACTCACTGCAGTGATCATGTTCTTCCATGGCTTTAAATACTGTTCACATGCTAAAGACTGCCAAATACTCTAGTTGTATCCGCTCCTCCGAGTCTCGGACAAAGAGCCAATTAACTACTGTACATCTCCACTCAAGGTAACACACTTTGATAAAAATTAAATATTCACTGCCTGTCTTCTACCCTCAGTTTATTCCTCAGTGATGTGATCTAGCCAAAAACCTACCAATAATTCTCAGTTCTTGTCTTTCCCTTCTTAACTACCCACTGCATCCAAATCAATAGTTAGTCCTAGAGTTTTTATGTTAAAACACATTTTAACCTATTCTCTCCCCTCTACCTTCCGATCACTATCCTAGTAAAAGCCATGATCTATCAGTTAAACGAACTCAAGAGGCTTTTAATTGGTCTTCCTGTTTCACTCTTCTATTATTCATTCTTCACAAAGTAGTCAGAATAATATGTAAACATGTAGAAAGACCATATCAGTTTTCTTTTGAAAACCTTCCGTAAGTTCCCATTTTGTCTAGAATAAAATCCAAACTTGGTTCCACAGACTGCAAGGCTCTACATAATAAGGCCTCCTCTACCTCTGTCCCCTCATCTTCTATTACAGTACTGCTCTCCCCATTGTTTATCACACTCCAGCCACATGTTCTTCTTTGGGTTTCTCTTACACATCTTTCTGCCTTAAGTACCTGGCACTTGCATTTGCCTCTACCTGGAATCATGTCTCATGAACCTCTGCAGGGCTGGCTTCTTCCTATTTGGATTTCTGCTCAAATACTACCCCCTTATGCATGCTCTCCCTCACCATCCCATCTAAAGTAGCTTCATCACCTTGGTTTCAACTTCAGTTATCTATTGCCATGTAACAATTCACCAAAAGCATTGTGATTTAAAACAACTGTTCCTTTAGTCATGACCCAGGGGTCAGCTATTTGTTCAGGGCTCTGCTGGGATAGTTTCTCATTGCTCCACATTCTGTTATCTGGGTTCACTCATGCATTTGTGGTCAGTTGGAAGGAGCCCTGGGGCTGGCTCTCAAATGACCTCAATCACCTACCTATAAGTTGGCAGAATCTATCAGCTGGAAGGCTTTGATTTTTCTCCACATGGCCTTTCCAGCAGCCTAGTTTGGTCTTTCTTACAAAACGCCTGGGCTATAAGAGGATGAGAGCATAAACTAAAAGGCCTCTTGAGGTATTGCTTGAAAGTTGCACAATATCACCTTGACCACAGTCTATTGGCCAAAATATATCACAAGGCTAGTAAAAATGAACAGGTGAGAAATCGATTACATCTTGATGAGCATTGCTGCATTTAATTTGTGGTTATTTTAAATCTATTCTGCCTCCTTTCTTCTGCCCTCCCATCAGTCTTTATCATATCTTCTTATTTATTTTATAGTTCTTAACATTATCTGAAGTTATCTTGTGTATTTGTTTTCTTTTGATAATGAGTTTTGCTCCTTCCATTTCAGTGTGTGCTCCAAGACAAGAGGCATCTTTTCTGACATGGTTATTATTGAAGCTCCGGGGATTAGAATGTACTTACTTAGCATATGATAAATGGCCAAGGTATGATGGTTGACTGAATTAATGGATGTATGAATAAGTGAATTCAGAATACCTGGTTCAACAGAAGACTGGTACTTACAGTGATTTGAAATTATTTCCCGTGAATACTCTCTGGGATCTAAATAGATAGATTGACTGAAGAGAAAAGGTGAGAAGTACCGTGAACGATGAACACGATCTAGTGGCCTGCTTGTGTTCCGAGGAGATTGTTGAGCAAAATTGCAATGCTGCTTTGTTTTCTTGTTCAAATTCTGAATAATTAATCACAGGCAGCCCTTGCTATGCATTATCTTACTATCTTCCAATAATTGAGAATTAACTCATCATAGGAAGCCCCATTGTGGCCTGCTTTCTGTGGAAGGCCCTATGTAAAGCTGAAAAGGTCAGTTGGGATTAATCCTACATCATTTTACAACAGAACCAAGAAAACATGTCAAAATATTTTTCAATTAAGATTATTATTTTAAATTTTTATTTTATTGCTACACTGTATCTGGAATAATAGAATCTGTCTCTTTTTTGTATCTAACCGGAATTTGTTTTAAATTAGTCTGAAAAATATTTTATTTTAATTTATGGATTAATAGTTCTGGGGGATGGTATAGTAGTAAACTCAAAGTTATTCAGGAAAATGTAGCTCAGTAGACACTTATTGAGCCTCCTGAAGACAAAGGCATGGATTAAACACATCTTCTACATTTAAGGAATTTTCTTATAATGAGAGAGAAAGATTACACAGGTAGATAATCAAAACATGAGGTATGCTATGGTAGTGGTGCGCACACAGGGCCAGCAAGGCCATGGGAAGTGTATGGCCCGTCTCATCTATCAATGCTAGAAGATGGGGAAAGAGAAAGAAAGAGTTGTAGTAAATGAACAAAAGCAAAGTGTGTTCCAAGCAACCAGAAGTAAGTCTAACCTGTAACAGGGAAAGAGCAGGGTTAACTGGAGTTTAAATTAGCGCCTATGCAAAAGCTGAATATCAGTAGCTATGTCCTATAAAAGAGCTCACATTCTGGCTGGGCGCAGTGTCTCACATATGTAATCCTAGCACTTTGGGTGACTGAGGCAGCTGGATCACCTAAGGTCAGGAGTTTGAGACCAGACTGGCAAACATGGTAAAACCCCATCTCTACTAAAAATACAAAAATTAGCTGGGCATGGTTGTACACACCTGTGGTGTCAGCTATTCAGGAGGGTGAGGCAGGAGAATCACTTGAATTTGGGAGGTGGAGGTTGCAGTGAGCTGAGATTGGGCCACTGCACTCCAGCCTGGGTGACAGAGCAAGACTTAGTCTCAAAAAAAAAAAAAAAAAACCCCTCACATTCCATCCCAAAGGCCATGGGTTTCCAACTTCTTTGCATATGAGGCACTCCTTAATGCCAAAAATTAGAATGTTTACAATTCATTAGTTAAGAAAGTGCACAAAGACTATAACTTTAATATTTTTTAAAATGAAAAAATTAATATTGCCTTTAAATTATTTTTTATGAATAAAACCCTCAAATATATTTGAACAATTTTGTTATTTATTTATGGGAGCGGTTTCCTTTGTCCACAAACAATGCATAGTCTATGTAAAGATTAATTGAGCTCTTGTATTTTAATTCACATCCAGAGACGCTACTTAAGACATACAGAAAGCTGCATGGCACAATGAGAATCACACAGTTAGGCATTCCCATCCTGCCTTTCCATTTACTAAGTCTTTAGTAGTAGACAATTACTAAACCTATTAGGTTCAATGTCCTCACCTGCAAAATAAGAATAAAGTTTCTTACATAAATTTTTAAGGAGGTAAATATACATGATCTTGTGATAAAGGGGAAGAGGGAGATTAGAAGCAAGGAGCTAAGTGTAAATTTCAGGTTATAGTTTGAGTAACTAGGTGAGTGGCTGAGTAACTAACAGAGAGAAAGAGTGAGAAAAAGAAAGAGATAGAAGCAGGCAGACATGCACACACACACAGAAAGTGAATGCATAAGGAATGGTTTGGATGATGAGAGTTCAATGGAGAGACAGGAAAAAGTTAGTTGGTAGTATGAGGACAGTGGGTACCCACTCATTACTGAAGACAAACCTACTTCACCTACTTACAAGTTCTGGCATAATGAGAAGAGAGATGTGAAAATAGAGGGGACTGTTTTCTAAGTTCCAGAGTGGAAGGATGAAGGAAGACAGACACTGTAAAAACAGTCCCCAAGTTATTCCTGTCTACATTAAATGTTCAATAAAAAAATTAGAACATTGAAAATATTCATAGATTTATTGGTATTGCAAGCCTTATGTCATCATAAAAAGCAAATAAACTTCAATTTGAAGTCCCATTTTCTTTTTTTGAGACGGAATTTCGCTCTTGTCACCCAGGCTGGAGTGCAATGGCCCGATCTCGGCTCACCACAGTCTCCGCCTCCTGGGTTCAGGCAATTCTCCTGCCTCAGCCTCCTGAGCAGCTGGGATTACAGGCACGCGCCACCATGCCCAGCTAATTTTTTGTATTTTTAGTAGACACGGGGTTTCATCATGTTGACCAGGATGGTCTCGATCTCCTGACCTCGTGATCCACCCGCCTTGGCCTCCCAAAGTGCTGGGATTACAGGCTTGAGCCACCGCGCCCGGCCTCAAGTTCCATTTTCTAAGCAACATCTACCAGCAGTTATGGAGGTTAAGTCAAGTTATTCTACGAAGTATCATAATCTCTTCTTCTGTATACTATCTACCCTCTTGCCTTTTTTCTCTCTTCTCTTTCTCCAACAGCTAAGGCAAAAATACCTGAGTTATTCATCACAGACTAATGAAAGTGAAGGGTGTTGAAAGGAGAGGACTAGCTTTTGTTAGCCACCTTCAATTTAAGGAAGTGAAATGGGGAAAATATTATGTTGATGTCTAATGATGACATTATAATAATTAACATGCTTTATTTCACATGTAAGTATCAAAAAAAAGTTTCCAGTTGATCTTCTCTTCCGGTAAATGTTTAAGGAGTATCTGTATGAACAGATTACCCCTGGCAAGTTGAAGTACAGAATTGAGGAAGATGGGGTTCAGGATGTGCTACCAAAAAAAAATAACACATTGACATTTGAGAAAACCATGGGGAAAGGAAGGTCTCTCTTACCTTCTCCTCTCTCTTCTCCCCTGAAGAAGGTCATTAAACCCTCGTTGGAGAGATGCCTGCCACATACCCAGAGAAAGCAAATGTTTTTATATCTGAAGGCACAGTCACAGAGAAGAATCTGAATAAATAGGCCTTGCTGAATCTACCCCCAACCCCAGGTCGTTTTCATTAAATCAGACCTCCTTTGTCTCATCATACTTCTCACTGACTAACCACCTTTTCACCAAACCTAAGACTAAGGAACACAAGTTTACCTGGGTCTTCATTTCTTCTCTTTCTTTGGGAGGGGGACGGGGGGCAGGGACAGAGTCTCAGTCTGTCTTCCAGGCTGGAGTGCAGGAGTACAGTGGTGCCACCGAAAACTTTGCCTCCCGGGTTCAAACGATTCTGCCTTGGCCTCCTGAGTAGCTGGGAATACAGGCATACACCACCATGCCTTGCTAATTTTTATATTTTTCATAGAGATGGAGTTTCACCATGTTGGTCAGGCTGGTCTCAAACTCCTGATCTCGTGATCTGCCAACCTTGGCCTCTCAAAGTTCTGGGATTACAGGTGTGAGCCACTGCACCTGGCCTTGGGTCTTTATTTCTTTATGAAATTTCCCTTGTCACGAAAACTTACATTAAATAAATGCATATGCTTTTTTTTTCTTGTTAGTTTGTCTTTTGTTATAGGTGCCACAGCCAAGAACTACACAAGGGGTAAAAAAACTAGCAATCTTTTCCTCCCCTACAAGGTATATATCCTTGGAACACAGATACTTGCTTTTGAATGGACTATTTGCAGCTACAGACTGCATTTAATCCTGTGGCATCTGTAAAATTCAGCACGGAATATTGAGAGCCTTTTTTTTTTAAATTTTTTATTGCATTTTAGGTTTTGGGGTACATGTGCAGAACATGCAAGACAGTTGCATAGGTACACACATGGCAGTGTGTTTTGCTTCCTTTCTCCCCTTCACCCACATTTGGCATTTCTCCCCAGGCTATCCCTCCCCAGCTCCCCCACCCACCGCTGGCCCTCCCCTTTTCCCCCCAATAGACCCCAGTGTTTAGTACTCCCCTCCCTGTGTCCATGTGTTCTCATTTTTCATGACCCGCCTATGAGTGAGAATATGTGGTATTTCATTTTTTGTTCTTGTGTCAGTTTACTGAGAATGATGTTCTCCAGATTCATCCATGTCCCTACAAACCACACAAACTCATCATTTCTGATTGCTGCATAATATTCCATGATGTATATGTGCCACATTTTCCCAATCCAGTCTATCATCAGTGGGCATTTGGGTTGATTCCAGGTCTTTGCTATTGTAAACAGTGCTGCAATGAACATTCGTGTGCATGTGTCCTTATAGTAGAACGATTTATAGTCCTTTGGATATATACCCAGTAATGGGATTGCTGGGTCAAATGGAATTTCTATTTCTAAGGCCTTGAGGAATCGCCACACTGTCTTCCACAATGGTTGAACTAATTTACACTCCCACCAACAGTGTAAAAGTGTTCCTTTTTCTCCACATCCTCTCCAGCATCTGTTGTCTCCAGATTTTTTAATGATCGCCATTCTAACTGGTGTGAGATGGTATCTCCATGAGGTTTTGATTTGCATCTCTCTGATGACCAGTGACGATGAGCATTTTTTCATATGATTGTTGGCCTCATATATGTCTTCTTTCGTAAAGTGTCTGTTCATATCCTTTGCCCAATTTTGAATGGGCTTGTTTGTTTTTTTCCTGTAAATCTGTTTGAGTTCTTTGTAAATTCTGGATATCAGCCAGATGGGTAAACTGCAAACATTTTTTCCCGTTCTGTTGGTTGCCGATTCACTCTAGTGACTGTTTCTTTTGCCATGCAGAAGCTGTGGAGTTTCATTAGGTCCCATTTGTCTATTTTGGCTTTTGTTGCCAATGCTTTTGGTGTTTTGGTCATGAAGTCCTTGCCTACTCCTATGTCCTGGATGGTTTTGCCTAGATTTCCTTCTAGGGTTTTCATGGTGCCAGGTCTTATGTTTAAGTCTTTAATCCATCTGGAGTTAATTTTAGTGTAAGGTGTCAGGAAGGGGTCCAGTTTCTGCTTTCTGCACATGGCTAGCCAGTTTTCCCAACACCATTTGTTAAACAGGGAATCCTTTCCCCATTGCTTGTTTTTGAGAGCCTTTTTTAACTAAATAGTTTATAGTTTTGTCTTGAACTGTTTTGGGTTGAGATATTTCCTATTTGGAGATTTTTCTTGAACCAATAGGGAGTAACTTCTACGTATCTGTAGTCATGGAGACAGAGCTTGACTTTAAAAACTAATAAGATAGAAAGCATAAAAATGTGGCTATTGAGTCACAGAAGTGCTTGGATTGTTTTCTTTTCTTCCTTGCTTTTCCTGTTTTTTTTTTTTTTTTTAATTTTTCTTTTTTCCCCCTTTCTCTTGCTATCCCTCTTTCTTACTCTGTTCTTCCTTTTTCTTTTCTTACTTCTTTATGCAATTGGTACTAGATCCTCTTTATCTAAGAACATTAAAAGTACACCATTATTTTTCTTTTATTCTTTCATTTTAAAGTGGAGATATTAGCAAATAGTGACAGAAAACCAAAACAGAATGGCATGGGAAAAATGGATCTCAAATATTATAGAATAGTATATATATAGTATACTATGAAAAAAACACTAAATAGTTCATAGATCTAAAGATAAAGTTATAAAACTTCTGATAAGAAATAAAGAACAAAATCTGTGTGACTTGGAGTAGGCAATTAAAAAAATTCCATTTTTAACTTAGATTCAGGGGTACATGTGCAGATTTGTTACAAGAAAAAATATATAAAACATATAAAAAAACTGGTAAAATAAACTTTATTTTTATTACATTTTTTTGCTCTCTGAAAAATACCACTAACAAAATGACAAATAAAATGACATACTGGGAGAAAATCAAGAACACTCATAATTTAATTATGTGACAAATAAATCAATTTAAAAATGGGCAAAAGATTTTAATACTTTGCTGAAGAAATACACAAAATGATTTTCAACATCATTACTCATTAGAGAAATGAAAATTAAAACTACAATGAGATATCACTATACATACTTGCTAAAATAGATAAAACTTAAAAGATTGACAATACGAAGTGCTGGTTGTGATGTGGAGTAACTGGAACTCCCATACATTGCTATGGAAATGCAAAATAATACTACCGCTTTGGAAAACAGTTGGTGGGTTTTTTTAAATCAAGTTAAAAATACAGCAATTGTACTTTTATGTACTTACCCAAGATTAATAAAAAATATGCCCACACATATACTTGTATGTGAATAATCATAGCAACTTTAATTATTATAGTTGAAAAATGTTATAATGAAAAGTTGGAAATAACCCAATTACCCAACAAGAGATGAATGAATAAACAAATTGTGGTACCTTCAAAAATGGAATGCTACTGAGGTAGAAAATAAGAAGAAACAATTGATATATATATAACAATGAAGAGGAATTCCAAAAACATGATACGTCAAAGAAGGTGAACACAAAAGAATATATAATGTTTATCCCATCCATGTAACATCCTAGAAAAGGCAAACAATGTTTAGTGACAGAAAGCAGATTGGAGGTTGTCTGGAGTTGGAAGGAGCAGTGTTGACTACAAAGGAGCACAGGAAACTTTGGGGTGATAGAAATATCTCACTTTTTAACATTACAATCAGACTTCATAAGCATATATCTTTGTAAAAACTCACTGAACTGTTTAAGTGTACAAAGTTTATATAAGGATTATTTTCTAAGAATACATGATGGCAATATTTTCCAGCTGAAAAGGTGATTGCATTTTCATTATTATGGAAATTTTTATAACATATCATTCAGATTCTCAATAAAATCTAGGTTGTTTTCATTACATATTATACACGCTATTTTTTAAGAGGAATGTGATATACTTCATAAATGTAAACAGTAGAGCTCTCCTGACCTTTATTTTAGAGTCTCTGAATTCTCAGACCTGGGTTTCAGCAGGTAACATATGGAAAGTGGGGTTTATAAACATTTGGTTTATCTGCACTGGGCCCTAAAAGAATTAATTTCAAAGCACTCATCATCTTGAATAGGTGTGATATTCCTTACTATCAATAGTTTCTAATTAGCATTTTAAAAACCTTCTAAACAGAGTAAAGCAGATTCATTTTTCTTTTTGTTCATGCTAACAGGTAAAGAAGAAAGATTTCTGATGCCTGATATTTGGGACACTAGAGAAAATATTTAACAGGAACAAAAAAATAATTAATTACTGCAGCACAGTAAAACTATATTTGCAAATGTGAAATCTATGTTGGATATTATTTATAAAATTTTAAGAAATCGAATTTGGTTTTTAAAGATCATAAAAATACAGATGCACAATACTCAGTGAAGTAAAAAATGAAAAATCAACCACCAAATTATGACGATGTTCCAATTCCTTTTTAGGGTTTAACTATTCAAAATTTCATTACAATCTTATTAAATCAAAACATTTTATTAAATTCTTTAAACATTTGGTCTGATCAATTTTCAAATAGGAATTTTCAGGTAATAGGGTAAAATTTAACTTTTAAAAAATGTTGAATACTTCAGTATTCTTGATGCAGAATTAACTTTATTTATTGAGGCAGTATACTGATAATGTGCTGTGATTGTATAATGTGGAGTACAAAGATAATTATTTGGGAAATTAAAAGAAACAAATATGCACATACTTTCTTGTATTTCAGGTTGACTACAATTACTATTAGAGAAGAAGCATCAAATTATTATGAGAATATGGAAGCGATTAGTTTGAGAAAGCAAGAAAAATTCATGGAGGATCCCACAGATGAACTGGGTGACAAATCAGTAAGCCTCTCCTCAAGTCAACCGATCCAGAGTATCAGGAGGTTGTAGCCTATCCATCTACATTGTAAAGAAGCTCTTCAGGTGATTCTTATGCATTCTAAAATTTGAGGACCACTACCATAAGTGACAGCACTTATGCGTGTGATATTTATTTATTTATTGTACTTTAAGTTCTGGGGTACATGTGCAGAACATGCAAGTTTGTTACATAGGTATACATGTGCCATGGTGGTTGACTGCATTCATCATCCTGTCATCTACATTAGGTATTTCTCCTAATGCAATCACTCCCATAGCCCCCGACAGTCCCCACTTGCACATGTATGTTTATTGCAGCACTGTTCACAATAGCAAAGACTTGGAATCAACCCAAATGCCAGTCAAAGATAGACTGATAAAGAAAATGTGGCACATAAACACCATGGAATACTATGCAGACATAAAAAGGATGAGTTCATGTCCTTTGCAGGGACATGGATGAAGCTGGAAATCATCATTTTCAGCAAACTAACATGAGAACAGAAAACCAACCACCGCATGTTCTCAGTCATAAGTGGGAGTTGAACAATGAGAACACATGAACACACAGAGAGGAACATATATATATATATATATTTTAAGACGGAGTTTCACTCTTGTTGCCCAGGCTGGAGTGCAATGGCACTATCTCGGCTCACTGCAACCTCCACATCCTGGGTTCAAGCGACTCTCCTGCCTCAGCCTTTTGAGTAGCTAGAATTACAGGCATGTGCCACCATGGCCAGTTAATTTTGTATTTTTAATAGTGACGGGATTTCTCCATATTCGTTAGGCTAGTCTCAAACTCTCGACCTCAGGTGATCCACCCGCTTTGGCCTCCCAAAGTGCTGGGATTACAGGCATGAGCCACTGTGCCCAGCCACATGTGATATTTACTAAGCAGTTAAAATTTTGATAGGTGAAAAAGGAGTGCAGAAAGTTAATTTAGCAGGAAAAATGCCTGAAGACAGGAAACTTGAGATTTAATATTATTGAGGGTCTATACCAGAAGAGAGTAGGACTTTCTTTAGTAGACAGTATGCAGCCATGACACGTTTTTCATCAGAGCACTACTGTAATTATTTTGTAGTTTAGAAGCATTCTCTGGTTCAGGATGAATTGGCATTGTTCAGTGGGCCATGTAGGAGGATGCATTGGAGGGAAGATGGGCTGAGTAAACTCGGGCAGGTAGAACCTCTGGTTTGTTACATTGGACCATGTAAGAAGTAATGCTGGGCTTAATGAGGACAATTGCTAAAGAAATGAAGGAAAGAGAATGAATTTGAGAGACAATATAGTTTTAGGAATAAATTTCATTTTCCAGATTCCATGGAAAATTTTGTTGGTCCTTGATTTTTGTCTGCTAGATACCAGTTGTTTTTTTGATAAGATCATGGGGTGGGGAAACGGATTTTAGTATTTGACTAAGAAACAGATTAATTGAATTCATCCCAATACCACCCTTAGGAAACTTAGAAAACTAAGAGAAGGGAAAAAGAAAAATTTGAGGAGTCCAGGGCTTCTGCAGTAGCAGAGATCTTCGAAAGTCATCTCAGAAATTGGCAAGCACACAGAAGGAATAAAAAGTCAGATGTAGAGAATTAATAAAGGATCCCCAGAGGTGGTGGCCAGAAAAAGAGAGATGGAGTGTGTGATGTGTGTGGGAATGTGTGTGTTTGCCTGTGTGTGTTTGTATTGTGCAGAAGTAAAACAAAAAGGATGATTCAACCAGAGAAGTAACACAGAGGCCAGAGAGCATGACATGCTCAGGGAACTTGGAGTGATTATTTTTCAAAGAAGGGGAGGTCATCAGTGTTAACTGTTACAGAAAGCAGAGGCAACAGGAGCAGTAAATGAGATTGACGGACAGTGTAACATCACAGAGAAGCCAAGGAGCTCTGCAGTTTGACTAGTTCAACCCTTGAGGGAGTTAAAACCGGTTTTCTCATTCCTAAAATGAGGATCCCAGGGCTCCTTGTGAGGATGGATAAGAAATATTTAATACAGGTTCTGGCACATAGAATTGTACCTGGAGGTTAGCCCCTATACTTTTTATTATTCTTTATTAACTTTCACCTTGTACTAATTTACATCTTTAAGGTTTGAAAGTTAATCTTTATTAAGTCATTCTTTTAGACGCTCTGAAGTTCTCTAGAATATATAAAAAAAATTCAGGCCAGGAGCAGTGGCTCACGCCTATAATCCCAGCACTTCGAGAGGCTGAGGCGGGTGGATCACGAGGTCAAGAGATCAAGACCATCCTGGTCAACATGGTGAAACCCCGTCTCTACTAAGAATACAAAAATTAGCTGGGCACGGTGGTGCATGCCTGTAGTCCCAGCTACTAGGAAGGCTGAGGCAGGAGAATTGCTTGAACCCAGAAGGCGGAGGTTGCAGTGAGCCGAGATCATGCCATTGCACTCCAGTCTGGGTAACAACAGTGAAACTCCGTCTCAAAAAATAAATAAATAAATAAATAAAAATAAATTTAAAAATGTAGATGTAAGCTTTTAAGAAAAGCACATAGAATTCATTTCAGTAAAAAAGATTAAGAAAAAAAACCCCTGAAATTTAGCACAAGTATTCAAAATATAACTTATTGTGCATCTGTGCTTCTGCAACCATATTTACATAAATCTTATTAATTTCACTGTCTTTCTCTCTGCTTCTCATTCTTTGTCTATTCAGGTGTGTATGTCTACATTTTGTTTAATTTAATAGTATGCATGGCTGGGCACGGTGGCTCATGCCTGTAATCCCAACACTTTGGGAGGCTGAGGTGGGCAGATCACAAGGTCAAGAGATCGAGACCATCCTGGCCAACATGGTGAAACTCCATCTCTACTAAAAAATACAAAAATTAGCTGTATGTGGTGGTGTGCGCCTGTTGTCCCAGCTACTCGGGAGGCTGAGGCAGGAGAATTGCTTGAACCCAGAGGCGGAGGTTGCAGTGAGCCGAGATTGCGCTACTGTACTGCAGCCTGACACCTGGTGACAGAGCAAGACTCTGTCTCAAAAAAAAAAAAAAAAATATATATATATATATATACGTATATATATATATATATATACGTATGTGGCATGTGGCTCTTTCTGCCTTTTTCCTTCTAATTTCCACGGTTACACATTTAAAATTTATTTTTATTTCTAACACAACTTTTCCTCTGGTGACTTCTTACTATTATTTTTATTTTACTATTATTTTTTGAGACAGAGTCACCCAGGCTGGAGTGCAGTGGCATGATCTCAGCTCACTGCAACCTCCGCCTCCCGGGTTCAAGCAATTCTCCTGTCTCAGCCTCCTGAGTAGCTGGGACTACAGTTGCCCACCACCATGTCTGGCTAATTTTTGTATTTATAGTAGAGATGGGGTTTTCACCATATTCGTCAGGCTGGTCTCGAACTCCTGACCTCAGGTGATCTGCCTGCCTTTGTCTCCTGAAGTCCTCTAGTGACTTCTAATTTCTCATTTTCTCTTATTTTTTCTTTTCTTTTAACAGGGACTAATATGAAACCAAAATTATTTATTTTGTATTATACTTTTTTATTCATGAATACAAATTAAATGAGTTGAATGAGTTATCCATTATCTGTCAAAAGCAAAGTTAAATCACGAAGAATTTTAAGAGCTTATTGTGAGTACAAAAGAACAGTTCATGAACTGGGAAACCTCAAGCTGAAAAATGCCTGAAATCTCCATTTTACAGCAGTAACAACACAGTTTCTAGAGCCTGAAGGAAGAAGTATTCTGGCCTTCTTCATAACTTTGAAGCTGTCATATATTTGTTTTTCTTTTTCTTTTTTTTTTTGAGACGGAGTTTCGCTCTTGTTACCCAGGCTGGAGTGCAATGGCGCGATCTCGGCTCACCGCAACCTCCGCCTCCTGGGTTCAGGCAATTCTCCTGCCTCAGCCTCCCGAGTAGCTGGGATTACAGGCACGCGTCACCATGCCCAGCTAATTTTTTGTATTTTTAGTAGAGACGGGGTTTCACCATGTTGACCAGGATGGTCTCGATCTGTTGACCTGGTGATCCACCCGCCTCGGCCTCCCAAAGTGCTGGGATTACAGGCTGAGCCATTTATTTGTTTTTAAGGAAACAGCCTGTTTAAGCTGATTTATCTGTAGCTACTGGTTTAATTTCATCGAACCATGCAAAAAAGGACAGAATGCTAATGTCTATGCTTTGTTTATGCTCAAGGTTAATATTTCAGGGAAATCAGTATGATGTAAATTTTCGTTACATGGCTGTGGGCAGTTGACCATGGGGTATCTAAATGGTAGCCTCCATTTTTATTTATTTATTTTGAACACATCT
Source organism: Callithrix jacchus (assembly GCF_049354715.1). Taxonomy (NCBI): domain Eukaryota; kingdom Metazoa; phylum Chordata; class Mammalia; order Primates; family Cebidae; genus Callithrix; species Callithrix jacchus. The sequence goes on from NC_133503.1 coordinate 46,384,629, forward strand.
AAAAGACATCTAGCCACAAATAGCATCCTAACCGTGTAAGAAGGTTTGGACTTGATCTCCAACCAGTCTATTTTGTTTGTTTTGACTGTGTCTTTGCTTTTTAGTGACTTTGGATTTGTTTAAAAGCAAAAGGTTGGCCAGGTGCAGTGGCTCATGCCTATAATCCCAGCACTTTGGGAGGCTGAGGCTGGTGGATCACCAGGTCAAGAGATCGAGACCGTCCTGGTCAACAAGGTGAAACCCCGTCTCTACTAAAAATACAAAAATTAGCTGGGCATGATGGTGCGCGCCTGTAGTCCCAGCTACTCGGGAGGCTGAGGCAGGAGAATTGCCTGAACCCAGGAGGCGGAGGTTGCGGTAAGCCAAGATCATGACATTGCACTCCAGTCTGGGTAACAAGAGCGAAACTCTGTCTCAAAAAAAAAAAAAAAAAAAAAAAAGCAAAAGGTCTATATTATTCCTTTTTTGGAAACATCATTTTATTATATACCTATTCCATATCTTTAGCTAAAAGTTAGCTTTTGTTTAAACAATGAAAGAAAACAAAGGATCTCTCTGCACTGCATTGTGAGGGTTAAAGAAAAACCAAAATTGTTGGCAGTGCTAGGACTGGGAAAAGTAAAAGCTTTGCATGTTTTAAAATTTAATTGTGTCCCTTATTATGCAAATTGATTGTATTTATACATAGCTGGAATAAACTAAGGTTTTCAAGGGATAAATTGGGTCAGAGAAATGAAAATAAAGGGACAATATCTTTCAAGTTCTTATTTTTCAGGAGGCTTGGCATAAATTATTTTATAAAATGTTTAATTTCAAACACATTTACCTCTCCAATGGGACAATTCTTTTTTTCTGGTTTTCACACTGTTCCCATCAGATAGCTTCATATTTCAAATGTTCTGAAGCCAATAGAGGAAAGTGTACAAAAATATATTGGCCCTGTGACTATGCCCTCTTAGAGTTCACTTGCAGTTTTGCGGTCCTGTATTTAATGAGGATTACAGTTCTTTTCTTCATCCAAGGATGTGGACCTAACAGTGTGAGCTGGGTTTATTACCCTATTCCCTCCCAGGGCTACAAAACCCTTCTTAGTCCACAAAATTTGTCTTCAACCATTACTCTTGAATTTCTATTTTGGGGGCATGGTTTATAATTCTGGAATTTTTACAATTAAAAGTGGAGAGATTTTAGTCCCACTTGTACCCAGTAAAGAACTGTCTTCTACAAAATCCCTGACAATTCAATAATGCAACAGATTATTACCCGAAGAAGTAAAGTTTTTATCGTAGAAATGTTTATGTACCAGGAGACAATCAGTCACCTTTTTTAGTAAGCCCAAAGATTACAAGATGAATAATAATAACAACATAACAATAATTATTCTTGAACATATACTACATGGCAGGCATTGTGCCAATTTCTCTATGAGGGAATTGTTATTATTAACCCCTATTGGAGATAAGGAAACTGAGACTTTGAGAAATTCTCCAACTTCTCCCAGGACACGGGGTTAGATAGAAACAGAGCCAGAATCAAACTCAGCCTCTCTAAATCAGAGCCCCTGATCTTAACCATTATAGTGCGCATTTTCCCACTCAACCAAAATCAGTATCTCTTTAATCTCTACCCAATTAGTCTAAATTCTACCCTTCGAGGCCAACCAGAACATGTTCATTCCTTGTCCCTATTCATTTATGTAGCAAAAAGAATATTAATTAAGTACCTCCAAGGTGTTTGATACTCTCTTTGAGCTTTTAATACAGCAGTGAATAAAAGGATAAAATTTCTGCTTTCATCGTGTTCACATTTTAATCCTGTAAATCTTTTGAACAGACCCACCAAGTTCTAAGGATTTTCCTTTCCTTAGCCCAAATTTTCCTACTCCTTCCAAGCCCTCATCATGGAGCAAAGTTTCAAATTCTTATCAATATTGGTAGTTTCTCTCCTCTAAACATATTCTGTTTTTAAAATCATCTCTTTTAAAACACAGCTACCTGATATGGTTTGGCTCTGTGTCCCAACCCAAATCTCATGTCAAAATCCCTAGTGTTGAAGGTGGGTCTTGGTGGGAGGTAATTGGATCATGGGGGTGGATTTCTCATGAATGGTTTAGCACAATCCCTTGGGTGCTGTTCTTGTGACCGCGTTGCAGGATTTTCTCAGTTTCTCTAAAAACCAAGTTCTTGTCACACAACCAGGAAAGAGTAGGCTCGTGGACACATAGAAGGTGAGAAAAAATGGAATTTATTGGGCAAAAATGGAAAAAGGGAACAACATTCAGTGTTTCTGAAAACTGAAAACAGCAAGAAGGAAGCCTATTAACCGGCTTCCACCCCACCACAGGGAAACAAGAGGCCAGGCTCCTCCCCTCTGCAAAAGCCTTGCACTTCCGTGGCTCCACCCCATTCTCCCACTGCAGGCTGGTGGGAGGTTCTCCAGGAAGCCCTTTTTACTTGGCTGTCTCAGTAGTGAATGAGTTCTCATGAGATCTGGTCGTTTGAAAGTGTGTAGCACCTCCCCTCTATTGGGCTCTTGCTCAGCCTATGTGACCGGACTGCTCCCCCTTCACCTTCCCTAGAAGTTGAGCAGATGCCAGCATTTTGCTTCCTGTATAGCTTGCAGAACCCTGAGCCAATTAAACCTCTTTTCTTTATAAACTACCTAATCCCAGGTACTTCTTTTTCTTTCTTTTGTTTTTTGAGGCAGAGTTTTACTCTTGTCGCCCAAGCAGGATTGCAATGGTAACATCTCTTCCCACTGTAACCTCTGAATCCCAGGTTCAAGGGATTCTCCTGTCTCAGCCCCCCAAGTAGCTGGGATTACAGGCACCTGCCAACAGTCCTGGCTGATTTTTGTATTTTTAGTAGAGACAGGGTTGCACCATGTTGGCCAGGGTAGTTTCAGACTCCTAACCTCAGGTTACCCACCTGCCTTGGCATCCTGAAGTGCTTAGGATTACAGGTGTGAGCCACGAAGCCCAGCCACAGGTATTTCTTTAGAGCAATGGAAGAATGGCCTAATACACTACAATACAGGAACATAGCAATCTACATGCTTTCTGATGGGTCAGAGAGAGAACAGAACCATTAAAGACAGACAATTTGGGTTAATGGGTTGCTTCTGCTATAATCTCCAAGCCTTGTCTCTCCAGACTTGCAGACTGGTTCAATTGGACATGAAAATTTGGAGCATTCAATTATTTAAGTTCTGTTACCATAGCAAAGTTCCTTAATATTAGGGATGCCCTTCGAGTGTCCTCTAGCATCACAGACAAGGTGTTGGAAGCCATCTTGCATCCGTAACTGCTGTTAGCATGATATTTAACGAGAGCTGTTAGAAGGGGGTTTGGCTGAGGCACTTGGCAGACTACAGCATCCTCTAGCGGTCAGATTTAAACCGCAAGATGTGTATATTCTGAATATCCCAAGAAATTAACCTAAACCTTAGAGAGTCAAGCACCTGTGTTTGGCAAGTGTGGAATAGCTTTTGATTGGTTATTTCTGGTTCAGCGGGTGATCTATTCCCTGCTGTATATTAGAAAACCTGCTTCATCGCAAGCTCTTTAGCTCTCTACCCAGTTTTCCATTCTAGGCTAGTTCTTCATGAGTTTGGGAATTCAAGCTGTTTTTTCCTCCTCCTCCTCCTCGTCCTCCTCCTCCTCCTCCTCCTCCTCCTCCTCCTCGTCCTCCTCCTCCTCCTCCTCCTCCTCCTCCTCCTCCTCCTCCTCCTCCTCCTCCTTCCTTCTCCTCCTGCTTCTTCTTTCCTCCACTTCCTCCTCGTTTTTCTTTTTTAGTAGCTCTAGATACTTCTTCTTTCTTTTTGGGGCAATTCTTTAGTTTTATCTTATTTGCTGTCCCTGAATATAATAAACACATATTCCTTTTTAATAGGAAGATGTTATTGAAAGTTCCTATAGAAGAAATAGTCAATGGGTAACTCATGTGAGGTGACTGTAGCTTAACAGAAGAAGCATTGGGCTTGAAGTCAGTCCTGTATTATAATAAAAGCCTAAGTCTGTCGCTTTGTTTGCTGGCAATATTAAGCAGGCGATTTCACTTAGTTCTAAGTTTACTCATAAGGTAAGGATAATCTTACAGCGTTGTTGTGGCTCACAGATAAACCAAAGTGCACTGTACAAAGGTCTCAATGATCAGTTCATCTGATCGATAATCACTTTTTTCCTTGGCAGATTATCTTTTAGGAATGGTTTGATAGTAAAAGAGAACATGCCCAAAGTTAATTCGGAATCAGGCCTCCCCACCTACCTGCATCAGGTTAGCACAGAACAGACCCACCAGGCCCTATGAAGCAGATCTCCCAGGAAAGCATAAGATAAAGTCTTCATTCAAGCCTCAGGTTACCAGGGACAACCGCAGGCTCTACTTTACACTGTTCACGTTGGTAACTAATGGGGAACCGTCCCTGCTGGAGAAGGACCAAGGCTAAGTCCAGAAGCTGCTCCATGGCCTTGTTAACAAAATGTAGTTTTTTTGTTGTTGTTTCCTCAATGATTCAAATCTTTTTTGAGACAATTATGTCTGACTCAAAATCTACATTTTAAGTAAGTGGAAAAATCTCAAAGACTAAACTCTATTTCACCAGAGAGGCAGCTCTCTGCCCATGCACATAGACCTCTTCCAGGCACAATAGATGCTCAATCAAATCCCAAGGAAACCTTAAGGAGTTATTTCAGTTAGGAAACTGTGATGTTTCTGGACTGGGTATTTTCCAATTGTTCCTTAAAACAGTAGTCCAGTCCTCTACAGAATTACTTGTGTTCATGATCATCTGCGCTTTACCATTTATTATCTGCAATCACATTTTTCTGAGACAGTGACTTTAGGATGTGAGAAAGATGAGGGAGGAAAAGGAATTATGAGGGAAACCCTGTCTGAAATGACAGGATTGCTGGCATTTTTAAAACTTGGTCTATTCCGAGTCTTGCCCACACCCCCTGACCCTGGTATAATCAAACATACCTTTGAAGAAAAAGTAAATGGAAACGACAGGGGTTATTTAGATGCATTTATTTAACAATCAGGCCCGCCAGGCCTTGCAGTGACCTAATGAGATTTCAAAACCTTTGTTCTCAGCAAACTCCAGATTTTTTAATGTAGACAGGAACCTGGCGCCTCCTGCAGTAGAGATTTAAAAAAAAAAAAAATCAGCTTAAGCTTTACTGACAAAAAAGAAGAAAAACAGTGGGGAAAAAAGCTTCATTTAAAGTAGAGAGGTTTGAGATGTATAATCTTGTATCTATCTTTCATTCATTTATCCATTCACTTACTCATTAATTCATCAAATATTTATTGATTACTCTTATATACACTAAGGATACGGAAAGGAAAAATATCTGTCCTTACAGTTTTTACATATCTAGTGGCATGTTACAGTGAAATTAACCTCAAATCAATTGTTGCATTTTTGCTCCTTATGCCTCTGCCTTCACCACCAGGTTTCTATCTAAGCTGATGCCTGGGCTGTTGTTGAACCTCCTAATTGATTGATGTTTCATCTTAGAGCTCTGGCGATTCATATCTGTGAGGTCTTGCAAAAGTAAATCATGTCTTTATTCTACATCATTCTTGCCAGATCTAAACATCCTCCCCTCCAGATGAAACCTCTCTGTTTGTCCCATACTACCATTCCAAACCAGTTTTCTCTTCTCTAAGCTAGTATCTCTAAATTTTATAATTGTTCCTTAGAAGACTGTTTCCAGGTCTTTAAGTTTTCTAACCACTTTTTCTTTGAATATACTGGCTTACAAAAATTCTAACTCTCTATTACTGGAGGACATCTGACTTCCATATACTTTTATACAGGCATTTATCTGGACCTTGTTAACTCCCCCCCCTTTTTTTTTTTTGACAAAGTCTTGCTCTGTTCCCCGGGCTGGAGTACAATGTGCGATCCTGGCTTACTGAAGCCTCCGCCTCCCTAATTCAAGTGATTCTCCTGCCTTAGCCTTCCAGGTAGCTGGGATTACATGTGCACACCACCACACCCAGCTAATTTTTGTATTTTTAGTAGAGATCAGGTTTTACCATGTTGGCCAGGCTAGTCTCAAACTCCTGACCTCAAGTGATTTGCCAGCCTGGGTCTTCCAAAGTGCTGAAATTACAAGCATGAGCCACCATGGCCAGTCAAACTTATTTTAAGTTTTCAATGCTTTCTTGTCCCACAATCATTAACTGCTCATAATACTGACTTCCAAATCAGTTCGCATACATAAGCACACACACCCAAACAGAGTAAACAACAAAAAAGTGCTATGCTTTTAACTCTGATTTCATATATTCACTATTGACATATAGTTATTTAAATTTAAATTAGTTTAGGTAATATTAAATATTCAGTTTAGCAGTTGTACTAGCCACATTTACGTTAGTGTTAACCACCTAAGGCCACTGTTTCGTGGCTAGTGGCTATGTATTAGACAGCAGAAACATAGAACATTTCCATCATTACAGAAGGTTCTATCAGAAGTGCTGGTTTATGGAAAAGAATTTACCAGTCAGATTCCCTACGAAGATATAGAAGGATGAGAAAAAGTCTTTATTAAATATATTTGCCAAGCATTTAATGACCAAGAAGACTGATTTGCAAGCCCTTGTTTGGTATTATCTACTTGTTTCAAACTAGGGTCAGCGTCTGGCTTTATTTACTATGTAATAAGTTTGGGACTTTAAATCAACAGAAATAAAAGACAATGTCATACATTAGGAAATACGTTGTTTTTGAGAAAGCAACTTTTTGTCTCTAGACCTAAATTTTCTTATCTGAAAATATAGGAAGAGAGGTGATGTTTTCTAGTGTACAAATTTTGAACAAACAAAAAGAGTAAGCAGAACCTTGTCGGTTTCAGAGACTAAGCAGATAGGGTGTCCAGCCCGCTACTCATAGTTTTCTAATGTTTCACTCTAAATGCTGAGTGGCACTTGGAAATTTCCCAAGTCTCAAAGCTACTGTTCTCTTACTTCCTCCTCCCATTGGATGGAAATATGATGTTTGACCTTAATGTCAGGAACATGGGACATGAGAAAACTAACAAGTGGCTTCGAGTTCCTTTTACAAGTCTTGATTATGGAAACACATTCACTACAAAGTAGAATACCTGATTTTTTTGGTCTAAAACTTCAGAATATTAACCCTCTCATCCTTGGGACCTATTTCCACAATACTTGCTGAACTCTGAGAATTTTCTGAAATGGTTTAAAACAGCCCAAGAAGAAGGTTTGCATTATAGGAAAGGAAATTTATGCAGTGGAATATAATGGAAATTTACACAGTCATTTGAGCCTGAGTCAAAATCTTTAACATCAAGTCAATCCCAGAAAAACTAGTTACTCGTGGAATCCCTTATATTTGTTTTGTTCATTCCACACCTTTATTTAACCCAGCATGCTTTTTTGATACTGCCAAAATTCAGAGCTCTATTTAAATAGCATTCTATTTTTTTTTTGAAATGGAGTCACTCTCTTGTCACCCAAGCTGTAGAGCAGTGGCACGATCTTGGCTCACCGCCATCTCCGCTTCCCTGGTTCAAGTGATTCTCTGCCTCAGCCTCTTGAGTAGCTCGGATTACAGGTGCCCACCACCACACCCAGCTAATTTTTGTTCTTTTAGTAGAGATAGGGGTTACTCCATGTTGACCAAGCTGGTCTCAAACTTCTGACCTCAAGTGATCCTCCCTTCTCAACCTCCCAAAATGCTGGGATTACAAGTGTGAACCACCATGACCAGTGGGCATTTATTATTTTCATGGATCCTTTCTTGACCCCTTTCAATAATGAAAACTATATTTCTGCTTCACTCCTGTTGCACTTTATTTACACCAAGTCTTCTGGCATTCGCCCCAAGTTATAAGAAGCCATCCTGTATGTGCTTATGACGTTTTCTTAGTCATAAGCACAAGTAAGACACAGAATATTAGCACAATGCTTGACACATACTAAGGGTTCATTTGCTGAGTGAAATAGGAAATCTGTGTCGAATCTGTTTCTCTGTATCCCATTGCCTACTTATGGACACTGAGAAAATAAAGCTTTATTGAAGCTGTCTTTCATATCCATAAGTAAAAATACATTTTTGGTTATCTAATCGATATAATTTATATTTACATAACTGAGGGCTTTAAAAAACACAACCACTGCAACCATTAATTTTTTTAATTAAAGGTATTTTATGTATATATGATTTATAAAAATCCAAGCTATTGACTATTTTGCTGTAATAAAAAAAGTAGGCTTTTATCACACAAGTGGCTTTTAAAAAATAATATTATAATACTAAACATATAAAAAGGAGAAAAACAGATAACTGTTTTTGAAAAAAGTAAATATTTTGCTTCTCTCAGGGTGGGATTCATATTGTCAGTATATTTGAAGATAACTAACTTAAAATATATAGTTTAAAAGAAAATCAAGTTTGTACTCACTGATTTTCAAGACATAACATGCATTCATTGCCGTAAGTAACTCCATTAGTCCCACAGACAGGGTTGAATATCTTGGTGCATCCATTAACTGTATTGTAACAGTTGGGCTAAAAATTGAATTAAACAGAATCATTTCCCATCATTCTCCATTCTTGAGTTTATAGCAGAATCTCTGAAATGGTTTTAATTTCTCTGGGGCACGACTGTGATTGGGAGAATGATAATGTGTGTGATAAGAGAAATAACCTAAGATCTGAAGACAGAAAACCTTGTTTTAAGTCATGCCTCTGCTGTTTCTAAGCTGTGTGACATTACAAAGTCCTTTGGCCCTTCTGAAACTCAGTCAGTTCTTCTGCGAAATCACTATCTCAGAGTGCTGTTGTGAGTTTACACAAGATGGGTGAGATCATGTTCAAGTTTTACAATTACTGTGGGTGCCGGCATCTCTCAGGTTGGCCGCACCCTGGGGCATGTTCTTCCTTGAACACTGTAGTCCACACACACTGGTCTTCTCTTAGGCACTTAAAGGCACTGGGCATCTTCCAGTGTTGGAAGTCTTTACATTCTACTCTAGTAAGAGTTTATAATCATTAAATAGGACTGTTTGTCATTGCCCTAAACATTGTCCTAGTGCCTTTGTGTATTATTCTGTTTAAACCTCCTAACTATCCTGTGAACTAAGTATTATATTCTTCACCAGGTGAAGATAATGAGGCACAAAACAGTAAAATCAGCCAAGGCCATGCAGCAAAGGAATTCCTAGGTTCAGAATCCAAACCTAGACATTAGAGTTTCTGACCTTTAGCTCTTCACTACTTCATTCTACTACATCTCCCCACCACTTACGTTTTGCTAACACTCATTTTGTTTTTATTTTTATTTTGGCTCAAAATGACCCTTCACTTACTTAGGAGCACCCTTCCTGATCTCTCTAACTAGGCTTAGTTCATAATGGCAGCAGAACTTTTTCATGACACTTATCACAAATGTAATAATATATTCATTCATGAACGTTTGGTCTATCAGCTGTCTCCCACTAGATAGAAATGTTCTGAGAAGAGGCACACTTTTTCCTCTGGTTTCCAAATTTACTGAAATTACATTTTAAGCAAAAAACAATTGAAAAGGTTAGAATTAGAATATTTTTCTAGAAGGATAACCTAGTTTATTATTTTCTGCTGTTCTTTAAAATTAGAGCTGCACCTAGGTGATTGGGAGAGCTGCGTGCCAATATGGTCAAACTGGCTGTAAAGAAGAAGAGCTACTTGAAGCAAGCTTGAGAAGGCTTCCACCCCAAATACTTGCCTACGGCTATCACTAGTCTATATAAAAAAAACCCTGTCACAGTAAGCACTGTAGGACTATATAGCACTTGGTTATGCATCAGTGAAATTGTCCTTCAATATAAGCCTGCGGGGTGGAACTACTATTACCGTTTGCATTTCACTGGTTAACCCTCCCTGGCATTCATCTACTGTTAACTTCAAGCTAAACTGAAAGGTGACAGGCAGGCTGCATTTTTATTGGATCAAACTGTTTCAGCCTGAGAAATAAGAAGTTACAGATTTCTCTTTACCTTTCTTCCCTCGGGTTCAGCTCCGGTGTTACCTAGAAATAGATCAGATCTGTTAAGTTGGCTCCTAAATGAGAGAAGTCAGATGTATTCTTTGTCAGAATTCTCTGCTTTCATTCTAGACTGTGCTGCTTTACTGGGCTCTTTACCCTTTCTATATTCTATAATCTTCCAAAAGTGTTCTGCACCCCTTGCCTGACAAAACCTTAAAAGAATTAAGTAAAATATTGATTATGACCAAAGTATCTCGATTTGGTGTTTTAGAAACTTGATCAATTTCCTTGAAAATAGAAATTATGTACTTACTGCTGGAAATGTATCAGGCACTGAGCAAATTAACTTTTGAATGCTCACTAACATTCACAAAACCAGTTACTAGATCTTTCATCTCGGAACTAATGAAGTATAATTTTTATCTCAGTTTACGAGATAGGAGGTTTATTCTGTTTAAACCTCCTAACACAAGATGGGTGAGATAATGTTCAAGTTTTACAATTACTGTGGGTGCCGGCATCTCTCAGGTTGGCCGCACCCTGGGCATGATCTTCCTTGAACACTGTAGTCCACACACACTGGTTTTCTCTTAGGCACTTAAAGGCACTGGGCATTTTCCAGTGTTGGAAGTCTTTGCATTCTACTCTAGTAAGAGTTTATAATCATCAAATAGGACTGTTTCTCATTGCCTGTAAGTATGGAGAGTTTTTATAATTAGCTGTGAAACAGTTATCACAAGCAGTAACCAGGTCTTCTGAGGCAAAATTAGCTTTTTCAATTACATTTAAATCCTCTTTTGTAAGTAATGTTAAAAAAAATAGAATTCTTTTGCCAACTCACTGTAAGTTCCCAAAGAGCTATTTCCAACAGTTGTATCATATGGACTATGGGTCCAACTCACATTTGTAGAGTTTACAGGCAGTCAAAATAGCTCATCTGCATTCCCCAGAAAATAACGTAAGTTTTGCTGACAACATGTAGGGAATGATAACTGTGGATGAGTTCATGGAAGGGAAGGGGAACTAATGTGATAGCATCCAAATGAGGAAATATTGGTAAAATTTAATTTTAATATCGACAATCTTTAAGGTGATCTGGGTAAGGAGATAGTTCTTTGTATCTAAACGTAATGAATTAGTGAGGCATCTATGATCTTGGTGAAGATTCCCATGGGATAGTCAGAACTAGTTGTTGGGGGCCCACTGGCTTTTAGAATCTAGTTGAGTCTAAAAGCTGATGAGCAGGTGCTCATCAGAGGCATCTGTTTGTATTAATTAACATGCACGAGCAGGGGAAAAGGGAACACTAACTGCTACCATAAATATTCAGCTAATACAACAAACGACGTTCTTCCTTTTCTTAGCAAAGTGCTGATTTGATCCTCTCTGTAGGATCCTTCGCTACATCAGAAGTGAAGTTGAAAATGTTAATAAATTCTAGTGATAAAAAGGAAACTGATCTTAACTCTCTGGGTTCAGAGTTGTCTGTCAACATTGTCAAGTTGCGGTTGGGGGTATATGTGCACCATCTATTCAAGCAGAATGTTTCCTGCTGGTCAAAACACTCTGCTGGTCAAAAATAATTTTTTAAAGTAAAACATGTAACTTTATTTGTAGTCAACATAATTTACATTTCAAGAAAGTCCTAAGGAATCTACAAAAAAAACCAAAATTTTAGAATTAGTGAATTTAGCAGCCCTGTAGTACATAATGTAAATACACAAAACACAGTTGTAGTTCGAGATACTGATAAAGAAATACCAGAAATTAAAAATAAAAAATTTCCTTTATATCACATATATTAGCTATTCAGGGATAAATCTGACAAACTATACATGATTCCAGTACACTGAAACCTATACAATACAAAAAGAAATTTTTAAATCAGTCAAATTATGCCTTTTATACTGAAGAACCGGAAGCTGTTTTATCTGTTTAATGCAATTCCATGAGAGTTTAAAATTTGTAATTCTGCCTTACACATTAAAGAATTAGAAGTACACTTAAAATATTTTTACCCTTTTGTCTCTACCACATTCCTCCAAAGGGTCAGCCACATCACTAGAGAACAACCACTTTATCTCTGGGCAGTTCTTACTAGGAGACTTGTTTTCCTTATAGTAGGTTAAAAAATCCCTTTTAAAAAATAATTCCTATCTGTTGATCTTATTTCATCTTATCCGGTCCAATAGATCTCTCGAAGACCAGACTACATAAAAAATCCAGAAGACAGTGTGCTCCACAAAGCAACAGCTCAGAAAGGTTTTATTCAAATTTGAAAAATACGCAAAAACACTTACCAGATAGACTCAACAGGACCAAAGCACTGAGAAGACAGATGCCTGTTACCTTCATGGCTCAAATTCTGCGTCCAGAGGTCAGTTGAAAACTGCACTGCACTTGCCACGTCTCCTCAGAAGCCTGGGAATGGAAGGGTCGTATGGCAGATGGCAGCAAGGCCCCACCTGCCAGACTATATCACAGATCTCCCTGGTTATTGATTGACTTTGTGCTGTAGCCTGGCCTCCAGGTTCTGGGAATGTCACCTGTGTAAGAAAGGTCAAAGGACCCAGGGGGGCCTGAAAAATGCAAGACAAATATTTTGTCAGAAAAATGGTTCTGGTGGTTAGTTTAATCCCTAACTCCCTCTATGTTTGTGGGAATGCCACTCCATTCTTAAGCTCGTTTTCTCACCTTTAAGGTGAACTCAAAGATCCCTTCTACTCTGTAGTTCTGGATACATGAGCAGGTATAGATAGCTGAAAGTCCCTCTCCATTCTTTCTTCCTTTCCTCCACTCTTCCTTTCTTATTCTTTTTTCTCTTTTCTCTATTTTTACATCACCCATTCACAAAGCCTAAAGTAGCTGATGGAGTGGCAGATGAGAGAGAGAGCAAGAGAGAGAGAGGACTCAGTTCCATAAAGTGTGTATTCTGGAGCTAGAGGGTGCTTGTTGGGGCCACTTTTGCTGTGCTTCTGGGTATTCATCTGGAAACTGAAATAATAATAACATCTAACTCAAAGGGTTACTCTTTCATTGGAGACTGTGTGCTGGGTGTCTACCATGTGTCGTTAGAGGACAGTTCTCCATTCTCTCTCATGTTTGTGTGTCTTATGAGCAGAGGTACTGATTACCTTTGTTACAGACCATCTTTTTAAGGGGTGTTTGTGTACCCTTAAAATAACCTTAGAAAATATGTAATTTCTCCGTCTGCATCAAAAGGCAGGTTTGTTTACTATTTAGCATAATTAAGTTAATATCTTCCGCTAGGGCAAAGCTCATGTTAATTGCCCTTTTTAAAAGATTTCGGGGTTTAAGAGCTTGGCCTTGCTTTCCTTTAACACATTGTGCTTTCTCTTCGAGTATCACTTGATGCTCTTCATATTGCCCTGTGGAAATTGGGGCTTGGGAAACCAGAACAAATTCCAACACTCTAGCTGTTGCTATGGAATAATAAAGTCTCTTATCTCTGAGCCAGGAATCTGTGCCTTCTGCCAGAAGCCATTGTAATGTGGCAGGCTAACTTCTTACCCTCCATGTAGGGTGAAATCTGAAATCCTTCCCAAGTCATGACAAGAACGATATTTATCTCTTGGGACAAATCAGTAAATAAAAATAACAATCTCTGTCTTCATTGAGTTTCCATTACATTTTTGTTCTGGGAGACAGGTGACAAAAAATAATAAATGATTATAAAATACATCAGATAAACACTATGAAGAAAATGATAGGAAGGATAAGGGTGCTGGAGGGTTTAGGAGCTGTGTATCAGTGTAATCAGAGAAGGTCTTGCTTTTCAGGTGACATCAAACAGAGACATGAAGAAAATGAGGATTTGAACTATGCAATTACTCCAAGGATGTGCATTCCAGACAGACAGAATAGTAAACGCAAAGGCTCTGAGGCTGACGCTGGCTTGGCATGTTTGAGAAATATCCAGGAGGACAGTCTGGCTTGAGCAAAGTGATTGAGGGCAAAATGGGAGATGAAATAAAGGAAGCAGTGAGGGTCTGTATCTATAGTGCAGGCTAGAGTCAGGACTTTGGTTTTTTTTGTTGTTGTTGTTTGTTTGTTTTTTTGGGGGGGGAGGAAGGCAGGAAGGGAGAGAAGAAGGATGGTAGGGAGGAAGGAAGGGATGAAGGAAGGAAGGAAGGAAGGAAGGGAGGAAGCGGGGAGGGAGGGAGGGAAGGGAAGGAAGGGAATCAAGCAATGAGAGAGACATTGCCGACCTGGATCTAGAGGTTTACAAGTTGATTTCTTTTTTTTTTGAGAGAAAGAAAGAAAAAAAAATAAGTAAAGGAGAGGAAGAAAGAGGAAAAGAAAGAGGGAGAGTAAATGGAAATATTGCTTTATTTTGAAAAAAATTGGGTATTAATAATGGCCCATCAATGTTTCATTTAAACTTATGGGCGTAGGTGTGGTGTGGTATTGACTAAAATGTATATTTTGTGTATTTGAAGTGGAGAGCTCTATAAATATTTATTAAGTTTACTTGTTCCGGATCTGAGTTCAAGTCCTTGATATCCTTATTAATTTTCTGTCTCATTGAATCTATGTCTCGTATCTGGGTGTTAGGATCGTTAGCTCTTGTTGTTGCATTGATCCTTTTACCACTATATCTTTGTTGCTTTAAAATCTATTTTATCCGATATGGGAATTGTAACTCCTGCTTTTTATTTATTTATTATTTATTTTTGCTCTCCATTTGGTTGGTAAATCTTTCTCCATCCCTTTGTTTTGAGTCTTTGTGTATCCTTGCATGTGAAACAGGTCTGGATGTAACATGCCATTGGGTTTTGGCTGTGTCTTTTGATTGGGAATTCAGTCAATTTAAATTTAGGGTTACTGCCATTTGATGTTGACTGGCTGTTTTATCCATTCGTTGGTGTAAATTCTTCTTTATGTTGGTGCTCTTTACTTTTTGGTGTGTTTTTAGAAAGGCTAATACTGGTTGTTTCTTTCTGTGTGTAATGCTTCTTTCAGAAGCTCTTGTAAAGCAGGCCTGGTGGTAATAAAATCTCTGAGTTCTTGCTTGTTCATAAAAGATTTTATTTTTCCTTCAGTTGTGAAGCTTAGTTTGGCTGGATATGAAATTCTGGGCTGAAGGTTCTGTTCTTTGAGGATGTTGAATATTGGCCCCCACTCTCTTCTGGCTTGTAAAGTTTCTGCTGAGAGATCTGCTGTAAGTCTGATAGGCTTGCCTTTGTGGGTAATCTGACCTTTCTCTCTGGCTGCCCTTAGTATTTTCTCCTTCGTTTCAACCCTGGTGAATCTAATGATTATGTGCCTTGGGGTTGCTCTTCTTGAGGAATATCTTTGTGGTGTTCTCTGTATTACCTGGGGTTGAATGTTGACCTGCTTTGCTAGTTTAGGAAAATTTTCCTGAATAATATCCTGAAGGGTATTTTCCAGCTTGGATTCATTCTCTCCGTCGCATTCAGGTACACCTATCAAACGTAAATTTGGTCTTTTCACATAGTCCCACATTTCTTGGAGACTTTGCTCATTCCTTTTTATCCTTTTTTCTCTAATCTTGTCTTCTTGTTTTATTTCATTAAGTTGGACTTTGACCTCTAATATCCCTTCTTCTGCTTGAACAATTCGAGTGTTTAAACCTGTGCATACTTCTCGAAGTTCCTGTATTGTATTCTTCAGTTCCATTAATTCACTCATACTCCTCTCTAAGTTGTCTATTCTCAATAGGAGTTCATCAAACCTTTTTTCAAAGTTCCTAGTTTCTTTATGTTGGGCTACAACATGGTCTTTTAACTCACCGAAGTTTGTTATTATCCATTCCTTGAAGAGTGATTCTGTCATCAGGATGCGCTCGTTCTCCATCAAGCCTTGTTCCATTGTTGATGTGGAACTGTCATCTTTAGAGGGAGAGGCGTTCTGACTTTGAGTATTCTCAGCTTTTTTACACTGGTTTTTTCCCATCATTGTAAATTTATCCTCCTGTCGTCTTTGAAATTACCAACTTTCAGATTAGGTCTCTTGAGTGGACGTCCAGGTTGTTAGTTCCCAGGGCCAGAGCAGCGGCGTTAAAACTGATGGTGCTTTTCTGCCCAGGATTCTCCTGTCTGGCTTCCTTCTTGTGTCCGTAGTAGGTGACTCTGCCTTCCCGGGGCTCCAAACCTCGGTCAGAAGGGGAACCGGTCCCGTTTACTCTGCGCCGAGCGCTGCTGTGCCGAGGTGCAGTCACAGCCGCTGCGCTGGACTCTGGTGTAGTGCTGGGGACCCGTGCGGGTCCTCCAAACCTGTTTACTCTGCTCCAAGAGCTGCCGCGCCGAGGTGCCGGTGGAACCGCTGCGCCAGCCATGAGAGTCGCGCTGGCCACCCGTGTGTTTCCTCTACTGGGGGATCTTCTGCTCCGTGAGCGACCAGAATTTGTCTGAAAGTGTGGCGTCCTCTAGTTCTCCGCGCCTTTCCTGAGAGCTGCTATCCCGGGATGTTAGCGATCGGCCATCTTGGATCGTTCTCCAGGACTTTGGTTTTTATCAAAGGGACGCTTTGGAAGTGTTTGGTCTTGACACCATTATTTGGATATCTTACAGATGCCTCAAATCTCCTATGTCCTGTAGTCCTATTGTAATCTTTCACCATAATATTTTTGTCTTTATTCTCCCTACAGCTTTTTTTCTTTCCAGTAGATCACTCAAGCCCAAACCTCGTTGTTCTCCCTGATACTTCCCTTTCCCCTTTCTATACATCATCTTTCACACTTTCTTACTAAGTTGCCTTCTTGGATCCATGTACAAAATTACCTCAATCCCGGACACTTCTCATCAGCTTCCACTGTCATATCTAAGATAATGCCACCATTTCCCCCCTGGGTTTCTGCATCTCCTTCAAAGAGTTTCTCAATATTTATTGTTGTTTTGTCCTTAAAGCTGCTGCCCTTAGAACGGTGAAGGGATCTTTTTGGCTGCAAATTTGATCATGTCTCTGTCCAGTTTCTCATTGTTCAAAATACTCAGAAAGAATTTAGGTTCTCCATGACTTGGCTCCTTACTGTCTTTATTCCCCAACAGGTTCTTCCTTGCTCAATCTGGTCATTTCCTTGCTACGTTGGTCATTTCTCTGTTACCCTTTACTGGGACCAAAAACAAAACAAAAAAGCTTTTCACCTTCTAAGGTTAAAAGGTTAAATGGTATTTTCTCATGAAGCCATTCTTTCTTTACTTCTGTCTGCATCTAGATCAATCCATCCTATTGTGTGATTTCATAAAAGCCTTCATTGCATTTAAAATAATTCTAACTCTATAGCTCTTTGCATAATCATTACACATCTTTTTACTTTTAGGGAGCAAATACAGTTGCTTTATTTATTGTAGCACCTAACAAAGTGTCTGGGAAATAGTAGATACTAAATAAATACTCACTGAAAACATAAATTAAGTGAAAAATGCATGTATTTCTGAAGATCAAGATTTATACCTTGTTCATTTCTGTGTCTCTAGTGCCTCCGGTTGAGTGATTATTCATTGGTTCATCATTTGGCCTTTTATTCATTCAACTATTTGTTTATTCAAATATTCATCAAGTCCCTGCTATATAAAAATTTTTGGCAGAGTGCTAGGGAAATGAATACGATGTCTGCCCTCATGGAGTTCAGTCTTAGCGTTGATAGCTATTGGTTGAATCTGATGTGATTTGATTTGAGATGAAAAGATATTGGTTCTTTTCATCTCAAATTATTATTTAAATGGTAGTTTTGTAGCTGGTAAGAAACTTCCAGTAACCACTGATAAGGAGTGTTAATATATGAAAAACTGATTTTTTTTTTTCTTGTGTCTCACAAGCAGTGTGGGGAGAAGGGAACTGGCTGGGATTTGGTAACAGAAACTCTTTAGATAATAGCAACATCAGTAATAACCTTAGATTTAGGCCTGCTTGATGCCAAAGCCTGGCTTCTTTTTGCCAAACAGTGTTTTTTAAACATTTTGACTGTGAACATAAAGTAAATATTTTGGATTATGGCCTAGTATATATATAGACCCGTGAACAGACAAACACAGTTGTTAAAAAATAAAACAGTCTCATTATATGTGAGGACTCTTGATACTTTTTTATTCTATTCCGTCTCAGTTCACCAATCCTAATCTGCAATTAGAAAAACATTTCACTACAAAAACATATCCTGTGGACCTCAAACAATCTTGTTTTTTAAATCACTACAATAGTAAGAAATAATTCTAGTTAGAAACTGGCCCTAAGTTTGTGATAGGAAATGGCCTTGTGTAGATAGCAACTTAAAGAGGATAAACAAAATCCATGGAGACAGAGGCCTGTCTCCAACTATAAATCTGCCATTTCAACTGTGACGTGACTGGGTAAAACAGTTTTCTCAATTACAAAAGTACACATACAGTATTCTTTGGTGTGAGAATAAACCTAGAAACTGTAAGTAAATATTGTGCAAAAATATTATTCTTCACATCTCCAGAAAGTATAATTGCTAGCTAGTAATAATATCACCCTCCTTGCATGAATTAGAATAATAGAAAATATATTGAGGCCTCATATGATCACTTCTTGACAGAATAAATATTGTTTGCCCTAAGAGATAAGGAGTGCACTGACCAGAGAAATCCTGCTACCGTGCTAGACTATCGGTCATATTGAATGTGTTCGCATTGCTCAACCTCGTGTAAATGTTTTCCTTCTTTACCTCTCTGAGTACATATTTATGCATGACTATCTTTGAGAGCTCAAGCAAACATATTATGACGCATCCCCCTCTGATTCAAGGACGAATTATTTACCCGGGTAAAGAAAGATGACAAAACTCAAGAGAATTGCTCTAATGAATGTTGTTAATACATGCTGGAATGGGAATGTTGGCCTGGCACCTGTTGATTTTCACATTCTGTGCCCAAAGTTTAACTAGTAAGCAAAAAGGACAGAAACTAGAGCTATACAGCTTATTATATTTAGCCTGGCGTTTGGAGACCTCCTTGACATAGCTGCATCTTAATTCTTCAGCTTGTATTTTTCATTACTTAGGGAACTTCATGACTTTTCATAAATGACATCTTGTTTTTATTCCACTGCTTGTTCTCTAAATAGGTTCCATGGTTTTGAATGTATCCATCCTCTACAACTTGACTAAAATATCTGTGGTGCTTGATGCAATTAGGAATGATTTTCTCACTTTCCTTTGCCTCTCATAGCAGTTTGTAAAGCTATCACTTAATAATTACATGGATTTCATCCTCCTCATCATCATTATTACTATAACCACTACTAATATTTTTCAAAAGTTGCTATTCATCAATCATTGCAGTATTTTATTTTCATCATTTTAATCCCAATAGCATTGTTATTTGTCTTTTATATGAAAGAAAAATAAAGGACAGAGATTTCAGTTTTCTTGTTCCTGGTCACAGAGATCATATTTACTGATTTTGTGTGTGTGTGTGTGTGTGTGTGTGTGTGTGTGTGTGTGTGTAAACTTAATGTCATGGTTAGAACATTGGATTAAACTCCAAGAAGCCAGGATTCTTAATTTAATACTGTCATTGACAAACTGATGTTTTGCAAGGTCCCTTTACTGCCTTCAGCTTCCTTAGGTATATATATTACAAGCACCTTCTACTGAGTAGCCTAAATTTTCACCCTCTTAATATCTTTTGAAGAACAAAAGCTCTGAATTTCAAATGTGTCCAATTCAGCAATCTCTTCCCTTCTCATATGTGTTTTTATGTACCCTGTTAAAGAAAGATTTTCCTGCTTCAAAATCATGAAGATATTCTATATAATTCTAGAAAATCTATAATCCACTGTAACTAATTTTTGTGAAGGCATGCATGAGTGTCCATATTCCATTTTTCCCACATAGATTTGTGGATAGTCAAGCCATATTCAATGATTGAAAATATCACTGTAATTCAGTGTCACTCTTGTCAGAAACCATGTGGCCATATAACGGTGGTTATGTTTCTAGATCCTATTCTCTTTCATCTATCCTTGCTCAGATACCATATTTGACTTTTCACCCAACATACTTTGCTTTCTATATAACACCTGCTTGCACCTCCTGTCACTCACTCTCTCTTCCAGAATGCACTGTCCTTTTTATTGCTATGCACACTAGATAGCAGCCTTCTCTCTCATGATGCCTTCTCTTTGCTATTGGTGAATGTCTCTTGACTCTAAGGAGGCTCACAGAGAATGTGGGAAATCTACCTTGACCTATCTATCAGATCGCTTTAGTTTAATTGAAACAGGGTCTTTATCTGATACCACTGAGAATCTAACTGGAGTTGAAATGGTCTTCTCTTTCTTGGGCTTGCTTTTTGATAGTCAAAGAGTGTTGAAGATAGTGGAGATTAGCAAATCATTGTGTCAGTGAGGGACTGAGCTTGGATACTCCTCATGAGTCCAATCAACTGGCTGTTTTAGCATCATCATCATCAGTCCTATAGTTACCCTTAGGGATTGTGAATGCATTTTTTTTTTCAACAACACAGTTTTAAGGCCAAGTTAATGTTAGCTGACTGTGTCAACATGCCTTTTCAGAGTCTTAAATCATTCACTAGAATAGCTGTGTTCCTCCTAGGATTGCGGAGGATAAGGATCATCCATTTCAACTCTCCCTCTGATGTTTAAATTCTGTCTGTTCACTAGAGGGTGTCTAGCCAATGATTAAATCTTCAGGTGATGGGAAATGGCAGTTCCTTACCATGAGTTGAAGCCTGTCCTTCTGGAATTTCCATCTAGTTATCCTAATCTTTGACCATAAAACAATTCTGCTTTATTGTCTACATGCTTCTTCTTCAAATATTTTTAATAACTACTATAGTCTACTCTAAAAATTCTGCTTTTGCAATATAACCCGGTCCTTCATTACTAATCATTTGATACTGTCCCAAGTTTTTCTTCCTTAGAATAGTTCCATGAGTCTTTGTGCTTTCTAAAGAGGACAGCCTACAATGTTCCTCCCGAACAGTTTGTCCAGTGGAGTGGCCTCCAGTGCCCTCCTCCTCAACTCTCTGTGAGCACTAAGACCTGAATAATGAGGCCTAAAATCTTGTTCATTAGCTTTCAACTCTAAGTTATACTTTTAATTACCTTGTGACATGAACTCATGAACTTTATCTACATCTTTTTTTTTTCTCCTAATGAGATGCTGCTAAGTTTCTTCTTTCAGCTTCAGTTCTGTCCTTTTGCTAGCACTCAGCACATCAGTTTCTTTGGGGTAAACCAGATGGGGAAATGCCTCAACCTCACCACTTCCTTTGCTCATGGCAATTTTATAACTAATATATTTTTTGTTCAACAAACGCTTATCTAGATTGAATATATGTTGAGTGTTGGTAGAAGAAATATGTAAATTTCATTTAAAGTAAATTACAAAGTGAAAAAAAAGGTGAGGAAATGGAAACAAAGAAAACAACCTCTGTTTCAATAAGTTTTACTTTGACAGAAGTAGGGAAGGGAGGTGTTGCTGAAAGTGGACATGGAATTAAAAAGAGTTTTAAGGTGGGAAACCACATACTTGAAATGCGGATGTTTGAAGACAGCTATATGGCCCATTATGAACAATCTTTTTTAAAGGCTCAAAACTCTTACTTCCTTTAATCAGTAACTAAGGTGGAAAGAAAATAATGCCATAAACCCTTTATAGAGCCTTCTAGTATTCAACATATAAGAGGCCAGCGATAACTATTTACAATTGGGGTAGTAAGGAAGAAAACAGCTTGAGACCATCATATTTTTTAACAAAGTACTGCTTAGAAAGATCAAAAGGAGCTGTAGAGCTCAAAAGGAAAAATTTTCCCAGGACCAGGAATTCTAGCAGCATATTTCCAAATACAGTTACTGAAGAAGCATTTTTCATCATCGTGCGAATGTGGTTTTGCCTGCTTTGGCTGCTCCCATGGGTGCAAAGCTGGAATGGTGATCCTCTGCCACATAGAAAGGGTTGCCCCCTCCTCTATGTAAACTCCGCACTTAAGCGTGTTTCTGCTGTAGCACATTAAACTGGAAATTCTAATTTTCCGTTTTTCTTATTTGTCTCGTTTACTAAACTCCTGAATGTCATGGCCTTTTATCTCCAGAGTCAAGTACGCTGTTAGATCCAGTGGCACCTGATAACATGGGTGAAATCCATGTCTTCTAAGCATTTGCAGGCATAGTAGACTTTAGTAAGATTGCAAAGGAATGGTGGAGGGTATTGCATCACACACTAGACCACAAAATATTTAATAAAACATAACAGCCTTTATAACTACTGTTAACTGGAAGTATTTCTTGGTCACTTCCCACCAAGCAGTATCCAAACTCACAAAATAATTCTTTGGCAAAACATATGGCGTAAAGAAAATAATTATCGTTAAATCATCTCTAGACAAAGTTTGCTGTCAAATAAGTTACAGAATGAAACAAAGCAAAAAATTCTGGTTTTTGGATCTCTGTGGGGTTTGAAATGATGAATTAGGAACTGTGGACCTGTAGCTTTTTCGTGGAGTTGTTATGAGAAATAAAATGGACAATGCCTTTACGTAGGGCTCATAGCTCAGACCAGGACAGCAAAAGCTTAACAAATGCCTGTGCCTACTACCACTGTTGCTGCCATACGATGACTCATGTCAAACCTGAGATCAACTACCTGCCCTTTCTCTTTCCTTTTATTGGTATAATCTTTCCTTATCGTATGCTTAATTTACAGGAAACTGCTGTTACATTAACTTCTTTTGTTGTTGTCCTTGTTTTGAGACTGAGTCTCACTCTGTCACCCAGACTGGAGCGCAGTGGCGCTATCTTGGCTTACTGTAATATCCTTCTTCGGGGTTCAAGTGATTCTCCTGCCTCAGCCTCCTGAGTAGCTGAAATTACAGGCGAGCACCAAGATGCCCACCTAATTTTTGTATTTTTAGTGGAGAGAGGGTTTCACCATGTTGGCCAGGCTGGTCTCAAACTCCTCACCTCAGGTGATCCACATGCCTCGACCTCCCAAAGTGCTGGGATTATAGACATGAAACACTGAGCCCAGCCACATTAACTTTTCTTACAGGGACAAGCCGTTTGTGTTGGAGGCCGCCTGCCTTGAACCCAGAAGAGTTTTGCGAATGCCTCTCATCAGCTTTTTTCAGTGATAGACCTCTAAGTCTCATTTTTCAGCAGCCTTGCTCTTCTCCCAATCTGGCATTGATCCCCTACAGCAATCATTAACAGCAATCATTAACTAAACGTTCAAACATAAGACAAGGAAGCATCCAGTTGAGAAACATGTTTACTGGAAGAAAAAAAATATTTTTGTAACATATGAAAACCAAAGAAGAATTCTATAGCTAAAGGTCATGGAGTATATCTGGGGCCAAAAGATCAATTAATGAATAACCACATTTCAGATAAGGAATTTCAGATGAGAGTAGAACAACCACAGCAAGAAGGAGAGTGTATGAAGATTGTGAAAACAATTTCAGTAGATTCTGGCTTCTGGTCCCATCCTCTTAACCAAGCCTCTTACATTTTATTAATGAATTTATTCTTGCCAATTCATACGATCTTTTTTACCCTTTCTCTCTTTTCTTGATGTATTGTATATGTCTCCAGACTCTAGTTGCCTTCACTCTACTGTAGAGCATTTCCACATAATGCCCTGATATCATTTTAAACATACTTTATAAAACACATCTGATTACATTTTTTGACAATTCTCCTTTCCCAGATTTCTCCAGTTCTTTTGGGAGCATTGTCATTATTTCAAATCTTAGGTTTATAGTCTCCTTGGATCTCATTCTTTGGTTTTCCATGGCCTTTGATCTAATCTGTCATCAGTTTTCCTAATTCATCTTCATCTACATTCATCTTCCTATTCATCTTCCATCACTCTGGGCCTGGGGTATTTCCTCATGGTTTTTCAGATGGTCTCTCCTACTTGCTATAGGTTATGCATCTCATAGTCCTGAAGAGGCAGAGGACCTGGACTGGCAACTTGATCTGCCACTCATCAACACTGTGGTCTCTGTCCCCTCTTTTTTCTCACCACCCTTCTATTTCCTCTAACATAGTCACTGTATTAGTCTTTTCTCATGCTGCTAATGAAGACATACCCAAGACTGCATATTTAATAAAGGAAAGAGATTTAACTGACTCACAGGTCCACATGGCTGGGGAGGTCTCAGGAAACTTACAGTCATGGCAGAAGGGGTAGCAAACACATCATTCTTCACATGGCAGCAGCAAGGAGAAGTGCCAAGCAAAGGGGAGAAAAGTCCCTTATAAAACCATCAGATGTTGTGAGGACTTATTCACTATTAAGAGAACAGCATTATGGTAACCACCTCCCATAATTAAGTTACTTCCCTACTGGGTCCTTCCCATAACACATGAGAATTATGGCAACTACAATTCAAGATGATATTTAGGTGGGGACACAGCCAAACCATATCAGTCATCAAACCATGTTAAACCTACATCCAAAATCTTGACTCTGTCTCCATATTTATTTTACTGATTCTTCCTTCATTCAGACCATTATCAACTTGTTCAAGTTGCCTAACTGTTCTCATTGCATCCTGCTATTTTAAAAATATAAACGTATTTTAAAATAGTTTTAGATTTGTCAAAAAATTGAAAAGTTCATACAGAAGACTTATGCATATCCTATCCCAGTTTTCCTTATTCTTAACATTTTACATTGCCTGGGTACATTTTTCAAAACTACAAAACAAACATATTACTATTCATTAAGCACCACACTTCATTATGATTTCTACTAAACATACTTCGTTAGTTTTTCTACTAATGTCCTTTTCCTGTTCCAGGAGTTCATCTAGGATACAACGTCACATTTAGTGGCCGTGTTACCTTATTCTCTTCTGTCTAAGACTAAGGAAACACAATCATTAAGTGTGGGAAAAATGAGGAATAGTCACAAATCAAAAGAGACTAAGGAAAATTGGTTACTCCTCATTTTTTATTACCTGGATAAGTTTTGAGTAGTCGAGTATTTTTTCAAATATCCCTCAATTAAAAAAAATTTTTTTTTTATCATGAGTAGACTGGAGTTAGGGATTTGGGAAAAGAACTTCCAAATTAATGAGATCAGATACCTTTCTCATCAGATATTATGGATACATGCTATTAATAAGGCTTGCCATACATGATGTTAAACTTTATCATCTGGTCCAGATGGTGTTTCTCAACTATAAAACTAGTTTTGACCTTCTTTTCATAGCCTATTATTTGGAAGAAAGCCAGTATGTGCAGCCCACATTGGTGAGTGGGGAGTTAAGCTTCGTCACTTTGAGAGAATTTCTCCATAAACTATTTCAAATTCCTCTATAAAGAACATATGTCTCTTCCCTTTTATTGATATATTTTTATGTATTTAGTAAAAGATTTATATCTGTGTAAATACTGAGACAAATGAGTACAAAGTCTCATGAATATGTATTTAATATTTTGAATATAATTCAATAATATACAATTTATTTTGGTGATCAAATTGTTCCAGGTTTGGCCATTCGATTGGGTGAGCTTTCAGACTGGCTCCTGTAATCCCTGACATACTTTTATTTTACATTTATTTTGTTTTTTGAGAATTTTATTTTTGGACACTACAAGATGCTCAACTCTGTCTGTCTGTCTCTCTCTCCATACATTATATATATATATATATATATATATATATATATATATATGTATATGTTTTAAGAAAACATTAAAAAAATTTTATTATATATTTTTAAGGTGTACAATATAATGTTTTGATATACACAGTTAAATGACTACTATGTACATCAAGCCAATTAACACATTCATCATATCACATAGTTACCTTTTAAAAAAACAATAAGAGCACTTAACATGTATCTACCATCTTAATTTCTGGGCTATACAATGAAATATTATTAATTATAGCCCTCATGCTATACATTAGATATCCAGACTTTTGTTTTTTGAGATGGAGTGTTGCTTTGTCACCTAGTCTGGAGTGCTGTGGTGCAATCTTGGCTCACTGCATCCTCCGCCTCCTGGGTTCAAGAGGTTCTCCTGCCTCAGCCTCCTGAGTAGCTGGGATTACAGGTGCACACCACCATGCTCAGGTAATTTTTGTATTTTTAGTAGAGATGGGGTTTCACCATGTTGGCCAGGCTGGTCTTGAACTCCTGACCTCATGATCTACCCTCCTCGGCATCCCAAAGTGCTGGAATTACAGGCGTGAGCCACTATGCTCCACTGATATCTATACTTTTTCCTCCTGTATAACTTTGTACCCTTTGGCCTTCCTATTCCCAGAATAATCCTGCAACTCCCTTACTTAAAACTCCTTTTTGCAATTATGATAAAATGCAAATCACTAGCATTACATAATAGATTCTTTGTGATTTACTCCTTGCTTGTGAACACATCCCTCTCTATCTCATTTTAAATTTCAGCTATTCTGGAAACTGGATCCCTTCCTTACACCTTATACAAAAATTAACTCTAGATGTATTAAAGATTTAAACATGAGTCCTAACACCATAAAAACTTTAGAAGAAAACCTAGAAAATACTATTCAGGACATAGGCATAGGCAAGGACTTCATGACTCAAACACCAAAAGCAATGGCAACAAAAGCCAAAATAGACAAATGGAATCTAATTAGACTTATGAGCTTCCGCACAGCAAAAGAAAATACCAATAGAGTGAACTGGCAACCAACAGAATGGGAAAAATATTCTGCAATCTACCCATCTGACAAAGGACTAATATCCAGAATCTATGGAGAATGTAAACAAATTTACAAGAAAAAAACAACCCCATCAAAAAGTGGACAAAGTATATGAACATATACTTTTCAAAAGAAGACATTTATGCAGCCAACAAACACATGAAAAAAAGCTCACGATCACTGGTCATCAGAGAAATGCAAATCAAAACCACACTGAGATACCACCTCACACCAATTAGAATGGTGATCATTAAAAAATCAGGAGACAACAGATGCTGGAGAGGATGTGGTGGAACACTTTTACACTGCTGGTGGGAGTGTAAATTAATTCAACCATTGTGGAAGACAGTGTGGCGATTCCGCAAGGATCTAGAAATAGAAATACCATTTGACCCAGCAATCCCATTACTGGGTATATCCCAAAGGATTATAAATCATTCTGTTATAAAGACACATGCACACATATGTTTATTGTGGCACTGTTCATAATAGTAAAGGCTTGGAACCAACCCAAATGCCTGTCAATGATAGACTGGATAAAGAAAATGTAGCACATATATACCATGGAATGCTAGGCAGCCATAAAAAAAGAATGAGTTCATGTCCTTGGCAGGGGCATGGATGAAATAAAAACCATCATTCTCAGAAAACTAACACGAGAACAGAAAACCAAACACCGCAAATTGGTGTTGAACAATGAGAACACATGGACACAGGGAGAGGAACATCACACTCTGGGGCCTGGGGGGTGGGGAGCTAGGGGAGGAATAGCAGGGGTGGGCGGATTGGGGAGGGATAGCATTAGGAGCAATATACTTTATTTTATTCTCTTGAGGAATTAGAAAATTAAATATGAATTCTTTTTAAAAAATTATAAATAAAATAAATAAATAAAGTTCAGTTATTCTGGGAAGACTTCTTTTATCAACTGCCCCCTCCCCTTAAAACATGGGTTTAGAAACCTTTCTGTGTTTCCATAGTGCACTGACTACATGGTAGCAGGTTCTGAGTAAACTGTATTGAATGAATAATATTCCGATCTTCACAACGGCAATTAACCACGGTGTCTTCATTTGTAAAACAAATGTGATGGCTTTTTAGAGATTAATAGTTTGGATGCAATGAAATAAGCTTTTGAAAATGCTATGTGAATTGTTATCAATTCACAGATATAAATTACGTTAGAAAATCGGGGTGCGAAATGAAATTAATCTGAATCAACTCTCCCCCACGCCTCTCCAATGCGAAGCCTAAGACAAGTAGTTTGCTTGGCAGGAAGCAGGAATAGGAGACCAATTGTAAGTCAGGAAAAGGAGAAAAAGGGGTACATTATTGTTCTGATTACATTGTGAGCAACTTGGGCTCCCGTTACACAGGGAACCTTGCTAATCAGCTGCTTTTACTGTTGTGAACAGTGGACTTAACATTCAACTCATGGCAGGAGTAGATAAGAGTGTCGCAGGAGCAGCTGGGGGAAACAGAGCCCTCCAACACTGAATGGGGAAGGAAGGACACGTGGAAGAATCTTAGGTTTACAGACTTAGAAATTACATATGAGATTTACAGCTTTAGGACTCATATGTGAAAAGGTTTCGGGTTTGATCTTGTTTTAAGTAAAAAGAGTGCCTTCCGGAGTTTCCTCAAGACCAAACCTGCCACCTACAGGAAGGTGAATCAGGAGGCACCAGACGGTCAGCCTGTTCTACTGAAATGCAGTGTGGCAGTCAAAGGGGAAGTTGATCCCAGATGCCTGGTTCTCCCTCCTCACGAGCAGTAAAAAAGACCTCAAGCTTACAGAAAACCTTTTTAGCTGACTAATATCCTTTAAGTATCTATTGATGAGGAAAATGTGAAAGTGAATGAGATACAGCCTTTCCTCAAGTTTTGTTGCTTAAATGAAGCACATGCAGTCAGAGAATAAGGAGGAAAACCAAATTCTAGAAACCAGATTGGGAGGGGTCTGGCTTGAATATCAGGCTAAAAAATTTGGGCTTTACTTCGCATATAAAGGACACATAGTGAAGATATTTAAGCAAGAGAGTTATGAGTTACCTGATCAAAGCCGTATTTTAGGAATATTGTTTTGGTAGGGATTTGAATGGATCACAATTGAGAGGGACCATTGGTAGGTGAGGAATAAGTTGACAATAATTATTGGGAGCCTGAAATGGAAAGATAGAATGGGACATTTCAAGGCATTTCAATGTAAATGAGTAAATAGAGTGATGAGGGCTCAGAATTTCTGGGGCCGACTAAGGATCAATGATTTAGAGGCTGTATGCCACACAGTTGTCTCCCTTTGTATTTGATAAGGAGCCAGAGGTCCTCGTTCACTTTAATTTTATTCCACACATATTTTCATATAGCCATTTAAATTAAATCTGTTGAACATCTGAGTCTTTTTCAGTTTCGTCAAAGTTCACAGTGGAAGAGTTTTGAGATACATCTGTATAGTATTTCCTTGTGGAACAGTGGAGCCACTTTATAGGCTCTAGCGTGCAAAGATTTTCTTGAGTTGTGTATTCGTATACGAGTTTATATTACCCAGATAAATTTAATGCTTCTTTAGGGTGGCAATTTGGTCTTATATATCTTTATAGCTGTTATAGATGCTAGTGTAGTACTTATCACAAAGTACTTTAAAAAGGCTTATTTTTATTTATTTATTTATTTGAGATGGAGTCTCGCTAGTGGTATGTTCTCGGCTCACTGCAAACTCAAGCGATTCTCCTGCCTTATCCTCCTGAGTAGCTGAGACTACAGGCACATGCCACCACACCAAGCTAATTGTTGTATTTTTAGTAGAGATGGGGTTTCACCATGTTGTCCAGGATGGTCTCGATCTCTTGATCTTGTGATCTGCCTGCCTTGGCCTCCCAAAGTGCTGGGATTATTGGCATAAAAAAAGGCTTATTTTTATTAAATGAATAGTATGTTCACTTATGGTTAAGAGTGGGCAAATTTGTTCTAGGAAAAATGTTGCAATGTGTAGAGTTTATAAAGTCTTTTTTAGGAAAGAGAATTTAGACAGTCAGAAGACTATCATTCCAAAATAGAGAGTTTATCCACTAAGCTGCATTTGTTCTAGGGTCCTCAGTTCTGTTTTTGGAAACTCTTGGACACTTTGAGACCTAATCAATCGTGCTCTCTTTTGTGTTCCCAGTACCACCGAATACCTTCCGGTATAGCTTTCCATATAAGTCAGGAGGTCCCTGGAATGCAGGTTCTGCAGCTTCCTTTTCCCAGTACCTGGCAGATCACAGGTCTTTTAAAAGTGAATGATGTGCCAAACACATGGTAGGTGCTTAAAAAGTGAATGAACCAAGTAAAATTATGTTTAAAAATTATTACTTTATTCTTAATTAGATCTTTATCTGCTGACAGTAAAGAGTCCCATTTTGTATTGTGAAATAAATAAGTTGCAGGATGATCCCATTTATGTATAAAACATTGCAAATGGTTATTAACAGAAGACTTGAATATAACTGGGTCAGAGCCAAGCAGTAATTTCACTGTATGGTATGGTTTGGATTTTTTTTTTTAAGCAGTAAGAATGTTTTTCCGCATTACTTTTTTTTTTATCATGAAAGTAACATTTTAAACTATGCGAAAATTATCCTAAATGCAATTTTATTTATGAAGTATGGCACCTAGCACTAAACGTTTTGCAAAGCCTGCCACTGGAAAGAGTCTCCTGTAATGGCTAATTAAGCCCTTGTAAAGTAAGAGGGAACAACTTAATAGGAAGTATCAGAAACAGAGAACTCAGCCTGGAGACCTCTGTCTCAAGAAAGACGAATTAGAATTGAGTTTAAGACAGTGCCAGAACCTTGATAAGAATAGGTGAAAGCAATTGAGCTGCACAGTGACTTAACCAATATTAAGGCTGCTCTAAAATACTGCAGAGGTCCTCCAGTTGATCCCGTCACCTTTGAGATGAGGATGCTAAAGCTGAAATCAAGTAAGAAGCAAAAACACTTGTTTCCTACTTGAGGTTAAAGGAGCTATATAATGAAGCGATGAGTAGAATCTTGAGAATTCATCAAATGCACAATCAAGACCGAAATAACAAAAAAATTACTGCATAAATCCAAGAAGTCAGTCCCCTAATTGCTTCCATTCTTGGTTGTTATGATGAACAGGTGGCCTCTGCAATCTTTTCCATCCTCTCAATTTTATCCAATTTAGCCACATTCTGTCCGTCTCAACCCCAGTTGCCCCATCTTATTATTATCTTTAGTGAGCTCCATAGGGGCCCCAGTATATTATGGAGGATGGATACTCTCTTTGCTGCTATTCTGAAATGTACCCAAAGCCATATTGTTAATTATTTCAGGACCCCGATTTTGCCACTCCTCACCAGAATATCAAATCTTACTCTAGGAAGAAACCTTAGGCATTTATAAAGTTTCCCTCTAACACATTTGACATTGACATTGCCAGAGAAATCACTATATTATGAGGCAAATATTATTTTTGATTACATTTAGTTATTAGAAAAGCCTTCCTTGTGTAAGCCCTCATGGATTATAACCTCTATCTCTTTCTCCTGAGTAGGTTCTGGAGATAGATACATGGAACAAGCCCATTCTCTATTTCTTATGATAGCTCATTATATAACTGAAAGCAATAACCCATTCTCCCATATCCTTGCCAATGTGAGTCTCCTCTTCTGCAGGCTAAACATGATAATAATAAAAATGTGTTGAATTGAGATTTTTGGCTTTAAAGAAACAGGGACTTAACAGAAAGAATCATTCAATAGGAGGGCTTCAAGTTGGTGCTGGAAAGTCATCAGAAGCTGAGATTGCTTCTGGGATCAGCTCCTCTTTCTTCTCTCTCTTGTGAGCCACTAGCTTGCCAATCTTTTAAGGCAACTGTTTTATTCATCCTCTGCTCTTTCTTTCCAGGTAGCAGCCTCCATATACTATTTCTCTTATTTTTCTTAAGGTTTCTGCTTTCTTATTATTTCACCTTGCCATGTCCCCTCTTGGCTAAAGGCAGACTTTTATTTTTAGTTTCAACCACCCGCTGCTTCATTTTCTGGTATTAGCACTTTCATAGTCCTAAAATACAAACTGACCTAGCTCGGTGTGTGTGCATGCTTGTGCATGTGCATATGAGGTTATGCTGCAGTTCTCAGGCTGCCTGTAGCTCATCTGCTCTAGAGCCATTGGAGTGGGATTTTGTGGTGCACCTCATGGTCTTCTAGTAATTAGGGCTGTTGGGGGTAGTGGGCAGCTTCCTTCCATCAGCATAGCAGGTATCCTGAGGCTAGGCCTATCCAGCACAATAATCCCTTACACTGACTTAAAGGCTTTTAAAATTTTTAATGGTATATATTTATCACATATGTCTTTTGATACACACACACACACACACACACACACACACACATATATACACAGGCATATATATATATATATACACACAGTGGAATGGTTAAATAGCTCCAGTTAACATGAGTGTTTCCTCACATACTTATTTTGTGTGTGTGTGTGTGTGTGTGTGTGTGTGTTGACTTATCTTTAAAGCTTTTTGTGTACAAAATGCCTTTTTTGTGTACACAAAAAACCTTCAAATACACATGACTTATCTCACTCACCAACACTGTAAGGTAGCTACTCTTTTCAGTTTTAAAAGACAGAGCAACTAATATGAAGTATCTGATCCAAAGCCACCCTGTTAACAAGCGTTGTCCAGACTCATGTCTATTTCATCTTAAAACAAGGGTTATTTTTTCTCTATCAGAGTTTCTTACCATTAGGCATGTATCAGACTCACTTGGAGGGCTTATTAAACCACAGATTGCTAAGCTCCACCCCTAGGATTTTGATTTAGTTTGTCTAAGAGGGAGCTAAAGAATGTGTTAATAAGTTTCCAGGAGAGGCCCTTGATGTTGGTCTGCGGACCGTGCTCTGAGAACCACTGTTCTACATAAGTGGCTTCATCTGAGGCATTCACTGATAAGCAGTGGTAGGATGCAAATATTTTTAGCAGCTGAGTAAACTGGAACCAGGTGACAGGCAAATATAATTCTATTTCAATTGCTCCTTGTTATGTGGGACCTCATAACATTTTGTTTTTGCTGGAAGAGAATATAGACCCAGTCATTTACAAGGCTGGATCAAGGACATGGGGGATTCCCTGGATAGTATTTTAATCTGATTGATCTAATCAATTACCTAGATATAGGTCATTCAGATTTGAGAATGGTCATAGGTTACTGGGAAAAAACCTGATGATGAGTTTGGCCTCAGGGGTATTGAGAAGAGATATAAATTGAGATCCCAGTGATCTGAACTCTAATCCCAGCTGCTGACTCACTGTATGACATTGACACCACTTCAAATAAACACCAAACCTGTTTCTTTGTCTGCATAATAGAGATATTTATACTGGCCACATTCCTGTATTTTTGTGAATATTACATAAAATTATATAATATATATATATATATAAACTTTGTAAAGTATAAAACTTAAATCCTAATAGTGATTATAATAATGGAATAATAATCACTATTAGGATTTAAGTTTTATAAATCCCATTCTGCTCTTTGAGCATTTCCATTCTGCTCGGCAAACAGGACTGTCAGAAAAAAAGTTAGAGATCAAAAAGGAAATTCGGATGTTAGGATAGCCATTACCACAAATCAGAAAATAACAAGTTTTGGAGAGGAATGGAACCCTCATGAATTTCTAGTTGGAATGTAAAATGGACAGCTACTATGGATAACAGTATGATGGTTCTTCCAAAAAAATTAAACACAATTACCATATGATCTAGCAATTTCACTTCTGAGTATATACCCAAAGAATTGAAAGCAGGAACTCACATATTTTACACTCATATTCACAACAGCATTATTCACAATAAACAAATGTAGAAACACCCAAATGCCCATCAAAGGAAGAATGGATAAATTGACTATAGTATATACATGCAATGGAATATTATCCAGCCTTAAAAAAGGAAAATTCTGACACGTGCTAAATATAGAGGAATCTTGAAAACATTATGTTAAGTGAAAAAAGCCAGTCACAAAAGATAAGTATTTTATTATTTCAATTACATGAGCTAACTAGAACCATCAAAATTATACAGACAGAAAGTAGAATATTGATTACTAAGGGGTGGGGGAAATGGGGAGTTATTGTTTACTAGACAGGAGTTTTACTTTGGGAGGATGAAAATGTTCAGGTGATGGTTGCGTAGCAATGTAAATGTACTTCATCCCATTGACCTGTATACATAGAAATGATTAAGATGGCCAATTGTATGTTGTGTGTATGCTACCAATAGGAAATTCAAGAGTTGGTAAATTTGGGATAGTTATGAGAATCTAGGGAATCAGTCCGGCTGCTTTTGCCCAGTTCAGAGTAACTTATCCTAGAAATGCTGTGTGCATGCCAGCCGTGTGCCAAGAGTTTGTCTTGGGGTTCATAAAATAGCAAGTTCCATTGGGGAAGATTTGTTGGAGGCAGATGATCTTAGGGGAAGTTGCTAGAAGAAAAACTGACAGGAGCTTAGAAATCGGAGTTGTCAGTCTCAGGGTATCTGTGGTTCTCCACGTTCTTTCTCAGACACCACTTACTTTTTTTGTTTTTTTGAGACCCCCAATCTTTTTGATCCCAAAGGAAAAGCTTAGAAGAACGAGTATTGAGTCAGGAGAGACAGGGATCACTGTAGATTTCTAGAATGTTAGAGCCAGAAGGAAACTTATAGATCATCCTAGATGGGACCCTTCATTTGAAAACCTCTGCCCAGAGAAAATGTCTTGCCTAAGGTTAATCAGCTGCTCTTAGGAGGAAAGGAGATTAGAAACAAATGGTCCTGTGTCCTAAATTCTTTCCAGAGCAGCAGGCTGCTTCATGGATCCACAATACATAAATAATTCAATTCCTTTTCAAAGAAGTACCAAGATAGAAATTACAGATTTTTTCTTATTGTTTGTCTCTTCTTACCCCTTCTCTACCCACCACCACTATTCACCCCTGCCCTACCTTCCTGCAGTTCACATAGTGGCTAGAGTAAGCTTCCCTGAGCATGGCTCGCACCACACCACTTACACCCAACAACTTCTCATGGCTCCTTAGGGCCTTTAGGGAACAGATGTGAACTTCTGATTAAGACATGAAAATCCAGCTGGGCGCGGTGGCTCAAGCCTGTAATCCCAGCACTTTGGGAGGCCGAGGCAGATGGATCACGAGGTCAAGCGATTGAGACCATACTGGTCAACATGGTGAAACCCCGTCTCTACTAAAAATACAAAAAAAATTAGCTGGGCATGGTGGTGAGCACCTGTAGTCCCAGCTACTCAGGAGGCTGAGGCAGGAGAATTGCCTGAACCCAGGAGGTGGAGGTTGCTGTTGCCGTGAGCCGAGATCGCGCCATTGCACTCCAGCCTGGGTAATGAGTGAAACGCCGTCTCAAAAAAAAAAAAAAAAAAAAAAAAAGACATGAAAATTCCAAATCTTGCCCTTAGTAGTGAAACTACAATGCATCCCTATACTGGAAAAATATATTCCCTGAATCAGGGATAGTGAAGAAGTTTCCTGTGTGTTGATTAGAAAGAGCTCCAGGTTACAGTGTTAAGTGGAGGGGAAAGTAAGGTGCTGGAATGTTTATATAGTGTGTCACCATTTATGTATGAAAGAGGAGGAACAAAACAATTTTTTGTATTTACTTTTATTTACATATAAAAATGATCCAAAGATAAATAAGGAAGTTTTTTTTGTATTATTCAAACCATGTAAATAAACATGGTAACTTTGCAAAAATAGAATAAAACCTGGCCTTGCCTAGTCCTCTTCCTCTTTTACCATTCCCTCCAAAATCCTAGAACTCTTACAGCTTTAGAATTTTTAGTTTCTCATACTCTCAGGTCTCATGAAGTTGACCTTCACATTAATGCTCTTTCTCTCTTTTACCTATCAACTTCATATATAATGTTTCCCGTCTTGCTTAGACACACCTGCTCTGTGAAGCCTTTCTTGCCTCCCCAGACGGAATTTAGTCCTACCTTCCTTGGTTTCTTGGCTTTTCGCTCCTTTCTCATTATTACTCTCCCCTGTTGGTTCCAGAAGTTGAACATTCATACATGGGAGAAGGGATCATCAAACACAGAGGATCTGATTTCCAGCCCGTGGGACTCTACTTGCCCAAAGCACAGATTAAAGCATCAATTTCTTTCCTTGGTTCACAGCACTGACTTTAACTGAAAATTCTTTTGCAAAAATATTTATTACTAAGCATTTATTTGTCACCATAGACAATGTTTCCTAACATTGAAAAAACAAAGGTGGGCTTCAATGTTGGTTATTTCATGTAATATTTTTAGCTGTAACCCTTTTTGAGAACATACCTTTAAAAAAATATGTGAGTCTTTATTCTAAGTTACTATATAGAATGGAATGAACTTCCTTTCCTTTTTCTTTTTCTTTTTTTTTTCTTTTTCTTTGAGGATGAAGCACTAGCTAATTAGTAGGAACTGGGATGAGGGTGGGGTAAGTGAGATGGAGTTGTTCCAGTACAGGGTTGAATCCTGTCTTTATTTAAAAATGTCACATTTTGTTTATCATGATTTGTTTGTATTAATTCTGACTGCCTTGAAGGTTTACTTATCCTGGTTGCTTGCGATTTGGGTGTCCTTTTAGATTTTGCCCTGAGGCAGGTGTCTTGCTAAGTGCTTCATCCTAGTATCTGCCCTGCTGTTGTTCTGATTACAAAACACCTTTTTTTTAAAATTTATTTTTATTTTTTATTGTACTTTAGGTTCTGGGGTACATGTGCAGATCATGCAGGACTGTTGCTTAGGTACATATATGGCAATGTGGTTTGCTGCCTCCATTCCCCCTTCACCTGTATCTGGCATTTCTCCCCATGTTATCCCTCCCCAATCTCCCTACCCCCCACTCCCCTCCCCTAGTTCCCCCCAACAGACCCCAGTGTGTGATGCTCCCCTCCCTGTGTCCATGTGTTCTCATTGTTCAACACCATTATTTTAGTTGCTTGGGTGTTTCTGGTGCAAATTTAAACGAATATGAGTTCCAACTGGTACTTGGGCTTTTGATAACATTTCCATGGAAGCTATGGAGACAATGTGTATCTGGAATTCCTTTAGCCTTTCTTACTTCTTCGCTTAGACATTCTTAGGTTCTGCCCATCCCTCCAGGCCTGGCCAAAGTTCCTACTCTCCCTGAAGGCTTTCTCAGGCTTAGCCTGCATCCTTCATCTTCCTATTCTTGGGGCCACTTATCCTACTTCCCACCCCAGCACTCACAATTGTTTTGCCAGGACCATGACTGTGTACTCCTTCCAGCTTCTATTTCTCCCATATCTAGTCCTGCCTCTAAAACTTTGACTTACAGATTTTCAAATGTTTTCTTAGCAGCAAGTCTGAATTGTGGAATAAACTGGGAACAACTATTATGACCGGTTAGGTCATTTAATTTGGCCCAGGAACTCTTCTCCTTAGTTTCTAAACTTATGTATTTCAAATGTTTATCCTTTTAGTTTTTATGTATCCTGGCATAGGTCCTAATCTTGAGATTGCTGCTGACCCATGTATATCATTCCTGATAAGACACGGATCTCTTTGAAATGGCAAATGCCATCTGTCTGACCTCCTGCCTATCCATTAAGGAGTTAGGTCTTCTTTTCAGTATTCAATCCATTTTCTTTCATCTAGGTTTTTTCTCTATATGGATTCAACAAAAGCTAAAATGAAAAGCTGAATCACTACCACTTACACGGGAGATGCTTACTTCTAAACCAAAGAGAATTTGTAATATCAGGTATATGAAGGGCCCCCGTTTCTTTAGGCCTGAGCAGACTAGGTGTTCATTAAGCTTCCCTCTGGTGCCCTCCCCAAACCCATTATTTAATATATCAGAATTCTGGTTAATGCAAAAAAAAATTAATCAATTAAAAAAAAATCAAAGCCTGGTACCCTGATCCTATATTGATTTATAAATCCTTGTACTGGTGACTCCCAGTTTTTCTATTCTGATCAGCTTTGTGGTTCCTATAGAAGGGGAAGTCTATCACTGTCCCTTTATTTATGGGTTGGGACAAGAATGGGAGCTGACCCCTCTTCTACTTGCTGTAAGACGGAAGGGGTAGTGACTCCAGCTTCCGAGTGTACTTCAGGCAGCCAATGGGATGGCAGCCACTTTCATAATATACCTTAGTGTCCCAAGTAAGCCTGAGAGGTGAAGAGTTACAACTGTCAAGGAACCTTGAGTTTGGAGGGAAAATGCATCTTTGCCATTTATCTTTTGCTGAGAACCTCCTCAGCAGCTCTGGGATTTGAACCAGGACCAGAATGAAAAGAATGACTTCTATTAGAGGAAAAGGAAGAGTAGATTTACACCCTTATGTTTATAAAGATTGTTAAAAACGTGTGTGTGTGCAAGCACATGCACTGAGATTTTGAAACTTGCCCATGGACTACAAGGAGAGGTTCTTTTTTTTAAAAGATAAGTTTTATTTTGTTTCTAATTAGCCCATAATCATTATACATATTTATTGGGTTCAGTGTGATGTGTGTGTATATATATATATAAAATATATACATATATTTGTGTGTATGTATATATATACATATATAAAATAACAATCAAATCAGAGTAAATAGAGTATCCATCACCTCAACACTCCTTTCTTCCAGCTATTTTAACTTATAACACATTATTGTTAAGTACAGTCACTGCTTTGCAATGGAACATGAGAATTATCTCTCCTAACTGTAACTTTGTACCCATTGATACCCATTGATAAGGGTTCATTTTAATGTTGGGCATGACTGAGGTTTCTTGCTAATTTCCCCCATCTAAACACACTCCTTCTCCTCATTACACATTCACCAAGTGCTTAGGGTGTAACATATACAGAAGCAGAGTACTGGCCCATTTTTTCAAGGTCCTTGGTTCAAAAACACTCTGTCATCATCAAGTCATCAAAAGGATCTTGGTGACATTGAGCTATTCTTTGAAGTTTTAAAATCAAGGTGGCTCATCTCTGCCAGGT
The DNA here is from genome assembly GCF_049354715.1 of Callithrix jacchus. Classification (NCBI taxonomy): domain Eukaryota; kingdom Metazoa; phylum Chordata; class Mammalia; order Primates; family Cebidae; genus Callithrix; species Callithrix jacchus. The sequence goes on from NC_133503.1 coordinate 46,423,334, forward strand.
TTTACCTGATGCTTATGTCCAAACTTGACTTTGATTAAGTAAAATTTGAGCAGTTTTCTGCCAGTGCTCTAGACTCTAGCATAAAGTCATTGCTGCTGGTTCTGACCCTATTTTCTGACTCGTTCTGTCCCAAGATAGCTATCTTTTTTTCCATTTGAGTCTTGGTGAGCTGTCTTCCTCTAAAGAACGAGACCTTATTTGTTTCTTGCCTCCATCTCTCAGACAATTAAGGTTCTATTCTAAAACAGGGCCCACCACCTAGAACCCACTTATAAGTTGTGGTTTATTCTCTTAATTTCTGTTGGATGTTGGATTACAGTAGAGCTTTTTGGGAAGAGGAGTGAGTGGCAGGAAAATGGAATAGGAAATTGGGCCATATTATAAAGGACTCATTTGCCTAGGAGCTGGGATTCAGGCTGCTGTCTGGCTCCTCGCTGACTGACCGTTCTAGGGAAGCTGGCAGGGAGTGGAGGAAGTGCTCTTGGAAATCATGCCCAATGAAGATGTAGAGAATTGGATTGAGACAGCTGTTGATAAAGGCCATAGACAAGGCCAGGGGGGTTATAAGTAAGGCCATCTGGCTCAGGTCCTCTTTATCTTCCTGGGGGGATGTGAAGTCCAGTTGCAGGGACACTTGCAATGGCAACCAGCAGAAAAAGAAGGCAATCACCACAGTTGCAAGGACCTGGAAGGGTTGGCTGAACCTAACCAGCTGCCTTTCCGTTAACTTCAAGGCTACAAGGTTATAGCAGCCAGTGATGATAGCCAGAAGGAGAATGAAGACAAAGAAAAGCAGGCTGGTGACCAGCATTTGGTACCATGGAATGATGATCTCTTTCCACAGTTGGTGACTTCCTGGAGTTTCATTCCACAGGTCATACTGGTTGTAGCAATAGGTGACATCTTCTGCCATGAGTTTCCTTGAAGATGAAGTAGGGAACAGAGAAACAAATTGCCAAAAGCCAGGCTCTCGAGGGTCCCAGAGTTGCCTTAGCTGGTGTGCAGTGGTTGTGGGACCAGACTGTCCACAGGATCACAAGACAGTGGTCCATGGAGATGAGGGTCAGAAGGAAAACACTGGCTAGAAAGTTAAAAATAAACATGGTGCAACTGAGCTTACAGAGCAGCTGGCCAAAGGGCCAGTGGGTAGTGCAGAGCTCCCATAACCAGCTGGAGAGGCAGTGAGAGGATGATGATGAAGTCAGCCATGGGCAGGTTGAGGTACCACACAGTGTTGACCATGCAGGACATGTAGAAGCCAGCTACCCAAATGACAAGGTCATTGTCAGCGAAGCCCAGAAAGAAAGTCACTGAGTATATGATCATGGGAAAGATGTCAATGGCAGACTTGACCCTCTCTGAAGAGTCATCCCAATAGTCCAGCATGGATGTGGGACTCTCCACAGTCAGCAGTGACAATGCAGACACATCCTCCATGCTACCTAAACATAGACAAGATTTAGTTAGGGTCAAATTTTCAAGCTACATAAACTGCTTAAATCATTACCACGTCCTTTCTTATAATGACTGCAGATAGCTTTCATGTCCTTGCTTTAGGATATCCATTGGTGATATTCCTCCTCCTCCCCCATCTGCTCCTGCTCCTCTTCCTGCTCCTCTTCTTGTTTTCTTATCCATATCCTTAACTACAGTTTTCACCACTTATTCTATGACAGCCACTATTCTAGCTATGTTCCATATATTGCATATCATGAATTAAGCACCTACCATGAGTCCAGTGTTCTGTTTGTATATTGCAATTTATTTATTCCCCATAACACATCCATCATATAGAAAGAAATTATTACAGATGAGGAAACTAAGGTCCGGGGAGGTTACTAAATTACTGAAAATCAAACATTCAGCAGTAAAAAAGAAGAAATGAATTTTGACCTTAGTTCTGCTTAATTAAAAATTCATTTACTTTACCTGATTTTTTCTTTTTATTGTATATTCCGCCTCCAATGGGTTAAAGGGAGCTCATATTTGTATTCTTAGTTTACAAAAGGGCTTTCCTGTGCTTCACACTATTTAATAATTTCTAAAATGCTATGTTGGCTATGCAAGACATGTTTTATTACTGACGTCATTTTTGACATACGTAAGAGCAAAGACTCAAAGAGGCTGTTTTCTTTGTGTTGTAACTCACTGCACTAGGAACTAGCTAGTCTGGGTCTTGAACCAAAACCTCCTGAAGCCAAATCCTTCTTTGCTTCACCTCATTACAATTCTGTTTTATGGGGAAAGGACATCAAGAAGTTCGTGTCCATCCTGGAGGAGCTGGGCTCTCTCCTGGTGACTGACCCTCCAAACTTTCTTAAGGGACGATGGTCACATCGGCTGCATTTAGGGACCAGGCATGAGTCACATCAAGGTCTAACCCACATGAATTATTTTTTTCTCATTTCCTTGTGGGAAATGTCTGCTGCACGTTGTTGGCATTGCTATCCATTTCTGTTCTGTTTCCCTGTTTCAGTTTTAAGTTCCTCAAGGTGTGGGGCCAGACTTCAATTCCACTTAATGCCTTCTTTTTTTTCTTTTTTTTTTTTATTGCATTTTAGGTTTTGGGGTACATGTGCAGAGCATGCAATACAGTTGCATAGGTACACACATGGCAGTGTGTTTTGTTTGGTTTCTCCCCTTCACCCACATTTGGTATTTCTCCCCTGGCAATCCCTCCCTTATGCTATTCTCGCTGCCTAGAATGCCTTCCCTGCCACCGTTTTCTGTTGGTGAAATCTTGCGCACACACATCCTAGTAGACTGTCTTGCTTCTTTCTCTAGTTGTTCTTAGCACTTGGTGTCTGTTTAATTCCAGCAGTCTTGCCTGCACATTAGAAATGATTGCTTTGATATCCATCTCAGGAGTCACACCTTATTCTACTTCTACCACTAAATACCTTAGGCAAGAGATTGACCCTCTCTGAGTTTTAGAGTCTTCATTTTTAAAAGCAATATTTAATAATAATACATACCTCATAGGGTTGTTATGGTGATCTAAGGAAATAGTTCCATGTAATAGTTAGAAATATATCTGATACATCACGAACACCTAACGTGTTGGTTATAATTCTTTTTATTGATGTCATTATTACTATTCTAATTATTATTTCATGCACCAAATTTGATTTATATTTACTTTCCATAACATATGCTTACTAGTTATAGTGCCGATAAAGGATAAAGATTCAATGAGATGATACCTATGAGTATAAGTTATAGAATTGAAAGAGTTACATAAAGCAGAATCCTTTTTCCAGAAGGAACCAATTATTTCGTTCGTCTTAGATCCTTACTTATTTAAGTGAACTTTTTCTCTTCTTGCACAACCTCTTCCCAACTTTTCACCTTTCATGTGCCCCCAAATGTCATCCCCAGATGACTGTGGAAGCTGCCTATGCCTCTCTCAGTAGTGGAACCCCACACACTCACCTTGACCAGCTTGGAGCTCTGCTTTCCTGCTGAGGTTTTATAGCAGCCAAATCTTTTCCGGAAGCTTTTGAATCCATGGGGCCAAAAGATTCTGAAGGCATCTGTGTCAGTTTTCAGACTGGTGAGCTGAGGACCTAAGTAATGCAATCAAAAGGAAGAACTTGGGGGTGCTTGTTGAGGTCTGTCTAAACGCATAGAATTCTTTTAGGGAGGGAGCTTGGGATACAAACAATTTTTACTCATCAGGGCCTTGAAGTTCACTGATCATTGGTCCAGATAATTGAGACATTAGGAAATGTGACCTCATCTTTGATGAAATTTATGTCTAACATTTTAAAACAAATATAAAGACAGTTTAAAAGTACATGTACATAGATAGTAAAGCTTGACATTAATTATAACAGTAACAGCTAATATTTATGGAGTGCTTTTCATAGAGCAGGTTTAACCTTTTCACTATCCTGTACTTTGGAATCAGAAGGGTGTGATGAGAGGATTTTGAAAAACCAAGTCAGAGAATTCCCTGTGGAAATGGAAGGAAGGGGTGGTTGCTTAATCACAGATGACAATCAGATTATTGGACTTTGTAGGCTTAATTTTGAGTCTGAACTGTAAGACCAGTCTACAAAATGAGTTTAATCCAATTGAGCTTTAGCTATAAAGTATATATTCTTCTGAAGCTTAAATAAACCCAGTAAATCAAGGTAATTTGACAACCAGAAAGCACAATGCAAATGTGTGATTTATGACTTGGTTTAAAATCCGTTGGACATTATAAGGATGCAGTGTTATTAAATAGTATTTGGAAAGGTCAACCACATGGGACAGTGTGGTAGATGAGAAAACAGATGCTCAGAGGGCTCCTCTCCAGTTATGGCTTGGTTGGGATGGTGAGGGATCTCCCCCATGTGCAGAAAGTCATGTGCAGAAATGGATACTTCCTCAATCATGAAAGCAGCAACTCTGGGAGAGGACCAAAGGGAAGTGAAGTTTTAAAATTGGAAGAGAGGGGAATGGATAGTGTTGGAGGTAAATGTTGAATACAAATATATGAACATAAATCTGAATTTAAATATTAAATGAAATCTACTTACATAAACCTGGCATATTCCTGTTTATAATAGCTCAGAACAATCTCTAGTGTACAGTAGCCTTTTTTTTTTTTTTTATCCCATCCGCTTTTCTTGGTTTCAGTTACCCATGGTCAACTGGAGTTCAAAAATATTCCATGAAAAATTGCAGAAATATACAACTCTTAAGTTTTAATTCTCACACTGCTGTGAGTAGCATGATGAAATCTCGTGCCCAGGGATGTGACTTGTCCCATTATCTAGAGCACCCAAGCTGTGGAAGCTACTTGCCCATTGCTCATTTGGCAGCCAACTCGGTTATCAGATCGACTGCCTCAGTATCGCAGTGCCTATGTTCAAGTCACTCTTACTGTATTTAGTAATGGCCACAGCATACAAGAGCAGTGATGCTGGCAATTTGGATATGCCAAAGAGAAGCCACGAAGTGCTTTCTTTAAGTGAAAATACAAAAGTTATTGACTTAATAAGAAAAGAAAAAATAATATGCTGAGATCTATAGTAAGAACAAATCTTTCATCTGTGAAACTGTGAAGAAGAAAACAATTGTGCTAGTTTTTCCGTCACACTTCAAGCTGCAAAATTTACATCCACAGTGCATGATAACATTTATTACAGTATATTGTTATAATTGCTCTTTTTTATTAACTGTTGTTAATCTTTTACTATGCTTAATTTATAAATTAAACTTTATCATGGGTATGCATGTGTAGGAAAAAACATAGTATATATAGAGTCAGAACAATTTGAGTTTTCAGGCATTCACTGGGGGTCTAGGAATATACCCCTCTTGGATAGGTGGGGACTCCTGTACAAAGCCCTTTCTATTATATAACCGTAATGGCCGTAATTACACACCCAAGGGGTCATATATCTTTGGATTAAACTTTCATCCAGAATCCTTATAAAACAAAATATTTTGGTAAATACTTAGATGCCTACGTGTTTCTTATCTACTATCTCTTCTGACTCTTCTACCTTCCAGCAGAAGACCATGGAAGAAAGATAAACTTTCAGGGCAGAGGCTTATAGGAAAGTTGTGTCAATGGATGGTAGCAGGTTCTGTAATTATTCCAATAAGTAAAGTGAAAATAAACTTGGGGTGAAATAAATACTCCTAGGCAAAGCCAGTACTAGGTTTGTCTGATGCATATTTGCATGCCAATACAATTTTATTACTGTAAGCTACTTTTTGTAAGCCTGACATTTTAGTATTGTTTATAATGTTTTAGAACTTGATTCTGGTAGCCATTATCTGAACTAAAAAAGCTTAATGTGATCTGGGGCTGTTAACAAACTCTAGTGTCTTCTTCAAAGAAGCTGGTAGACTTGCTCTGCTCTGTGCTGGGCAAGACCATCTGAAGTATGACCTTTAGCTGTGGCACCACATTGGAGATGCTTGGGAACACTTCTGGCTGTGGTGAGGGGGTGATAATGGTTGACCTTAGGTATCCAAATGTGACCTGTACATCTTACTATTAGTGCTGCTTTCTAAGTTTCCGTCCAGGACTTAAACTTAGTCCTGTCCTTTCTAAATGTTTCCACGATTGTTGATGACAATATGTTGGAAGTTCTGGAGTTGGCTCTCATGGACTAAAGAATGCAGGGAGGAATGAGTAATCATGCAGCTAGTGTTGGCAAGAATGTCTGTTTATTTATCAATATCCTAGTGTGACAGAAGGATCCTGAAAATCCCCCCTACATTGCTAAATATTTAGGGGATATTATAAAATCTCCTAAGATTAGAAGCCTCCAGGTCTTCAGAGCACATCAGCCAGCTTGATTACTTTGTCTTTACTCTTAAATCCCCCATATTTCCAAACCCAATATAAAAGTTTCCAAGGCTGTGAGTTCCCCTATAACCCTAAATCCGATATAAAAGGTCCTAAGCCTTCAGCAGCAGTTGAGGTAGTATTTCTTTCAGCTGGCTTACCACCTGAGATGTAAAACAAAAACTAAAAAACCATACTTCTTCCTCGTCTTTAAATATATATTTTTCAATATATTCGTTTCTTCCAGTACAGTGTGCCACAAAGATGACAATCACTAACATTGCCTGTTAGGTTGGCTTTGTTTTGTAAACTATAGCACAATATCTGAAATGGCCACAAGATGGCAATAGGGCACCACTTTGAAAGTTACTCTTGTTCACTATCGCATTCCACAGACATTCATGGTTTCCCATGGTTTGAACTTTAATAATTCCACCCCAAAAGAAAGAAAATGAAGCTGAAGGAATATCACACATAATCTAATTCATGTTGTCATTCTGAATATTCCAGGTCTCAGGACCTGTGATAGTGGTGAATTAAAATACTGGTGAAGCATTATAAATTATTATTATTATTATTATTATTATTAATTTTTTATTGCATTTTAGGTCTTCGGGTACATGGGCAGAACATGCAAGACAGTTGCATAGGTGCACACATGGCAGTGTGTTTTGCTTCCTTTCTCCCCTTCACCCACATTTGGCATTTCTCCCCAGGCTATCCCTCCCCACCTCCCCCACCCCCTGCTGGCCCTCCCCTTTTCCCCCCAATAGACCCCAGTGTTTAGTACTCCCCTCCCTGTGTCCATGTGTTCTCATTTTTCATCACCCGCCTATGAGTGAGAATATGTGGTATTTCATTTTCTGTTCTTGTGTCAGTTTGCTGAGAATGATGTTCTCCAGATTCATCCATGTCCCTACAAACGACACGAACTCATCATTTCTGATTGCTGCATAATATTCCATGCTGTATATGTGCCACATTTTCCCAATCCAGTCTATCATCAATGGGCATTTGGGTTGGTTCCAGGTCTTTGCTATTGTAAACAGTGCTGCAATGAACATTCGTGTTCATGTGTCCTTATAGTAGAACGATTTATAGTCCTTTTGATATATATCCAGTAATGGGATTGCTGGGTCAAATGGAACTTCTATTTCTAAGGCCTTGAGTAATCGCCACACTGTCTTTCACAATGGTTGAACTAATTTACACTCCCACCAACAGTGTGAAAGTGTTCCTTTTTCTCCACATCCTCTCCAGCATCTGTTGTCTCCAGATTTTTTGATGATCACCATTCTAACTGGCGTGAGATGGTATCTCAATGTGGTTTTCATTTGCATCTCTCTGATGACCAGTGACGATGAGCATTTTTACATATGTTTGTTAGCCTCATGAATGTCTTTTTTTGTAGAGTGTCTGTTCATATTCCTTGCCCATTTATGAATGGGCTTGTTTGTTTTTTTCTTGTAAATTTGTTTGAGTTCTTTGTAAACTCTGTATATCAGCCCTTTGTCAGATGGGTAAACTGCAAAAATTTTTTCCCATTATGTTGGTTGCCAATTCACTCTAATAACTGTTTCTTTTGCTGTTCAGAAGCTGTGGAGTTTCATTAGGTCCCATTTGTCTATTTTGGCTTTTGTTGCCAATGCTTTTGGTGTTTTGTTCATGAAGTTCTTGTCTACTACTATGTCCTGGATGGTTTTGCCTAGATTTTCTTCTAGGGTGTTTATGGTGCCAGGTCTTATGTTTAAGGCTTTAATCCATCTGGAGTTAATTTTAGTGTAAGGTGTCAGGAAGGGGTCCAGTTTCTGCTTTCTGCACATGGCTAGCCAGTTTTCCCAACACCATTTATTAAACAGGGAATCCTTTCCCCATTGCTTGTTTTTATCAGGTTTATCAAAGATTGTATGGTTGTAGATATGTTGTGTTGCCTCCAATGCCTCTGTTTTGTTCCATTGGTCTATATCTCTGTTTTGGTACCAGTGCCATGCTGTTTTGATTACTGTAGCCTTGTAGTATAGTTTGAAATCCGGTAGTGTGATGCCCCCCGCTGTGTTCTTTTTGCTTAGAATTGACTTGGCTATGCGGGCCCTCTTTTGGTTCCATATGAAGTTCGTGGTGGTTTTTTCCAGTTCTGTGAAGAAAGTCAATGGTAGTTTGATGGGGATAGCGTTGATTCTGTAAATTACTTTGGGCAGTATAACCATTTTCACAATATTAATTCTTCCTAACCATGAACATGGAATGTTTCTCCATCTGTTTGTGTCCTCTCTTATTTCATTGAGCAGTGTTTTGTAGTTTTTCTTGAAGAGGTCCCTTACATTCCTTGTGAATTGTATTCCTAGGTATTTTATTCTTTTTGTAGCAATTGTGAATGGCAGTTCATTCTTGATTTGGCTTTCTTTAAGTCTGTTATTGGTGTAGACGAATGCTTGTGATTTTTGCACATTGATGTTATATCCTGAGACTTTGCTGAAGTTGCTTATCAGTTTCAGGAGTTTTTGGGCTGAGGCGATGGGGTCTTCTAGGAATACTATCATGTCGTCTGCAAATCAAGACAATTTGGCTTCCACCTTTCCTATTTGTATGCCCTTTATTTCTTTTTCTTGCCTGATTGCTCTGGCTAGAACTTCCAGTACTATATTGAATAGGAGTGGTGAGAGAGGGCATCCTTGTCTAGTGCCAGATTTCAAAGGGAATGCTTCCAGTTTTTGCCCATTCAGTATGATATTGGCTGTTGGTTTGTCATAAATAGCTTTTATTACTTTGAGATACATTCCATCGATACCGAGTTTATTGAGGGTTTTTAGCATAAAGAGCTGTTGAATTTTGTCGAATGCCTTCTCTGCATCAATTGAGATACTCATGTGGTTTTTGTTTTTGGTTCTGTTTATGTGGTGAATTACGTTTATAGACTTGCATATGTTGAACCAGCCTTGCATCCCCGGGATGAATCCTACTTGATCATGATGGATAAGTTTTTTGATTTGCTGTTGCAATCGGCTTGCCAATATTTTATTGAAGATTTTTGCATCTATGTTCATCATGGATATTGGCCTGAAGTTTTCTTTTCTTGTTGGGTCTCTGCCGGGTTTTGGTATCAGGATGATGTTGGTCTCATAAAATGATTTGGGAAGGATTGCCTCTTTTTGGATTGTTTGGAATAGTTTCAGAAAGAATGGTACCAGCTCCGCTTTGTGTGTCTGGTAGAATTTGGCTGTGAACCCGTCTGGACCTGGGCTTTTTTTGTGTGGTAGGTTTTATAGTTTCAGCTTCCTCCTGGTTTAGGCTTGGGAGGACACAAGAGTCCAGGAATTTATCCATTTCTTCCAGCTTTACTAGTTTATGTGCATAGAGTTGTTTGTAATATTCTCTGATGATGGTTTGGATATCTGTGGAATCTGTGGTGATTTCCCCTTTATCATTTTTTATTGCATCTATTTGGTTGTTCTCTCTTTCCTTTTTTATCAATCTGGCTAGTGGTTTGTCTATTTTGTTGATTTTTTCAAAAACCAGCTCTTGGATTTATTGATTTTTTGAAGGGTTTTTTGTGTCTCTATCTCCTTCAGTTCAGCTCTGATCTTAGTTATTTCTTGTCTTCTGCTACGTTTTGAGTTTTTTTGATCTTGCTCCTCTAGCTCTTTCAATTTTGATGGTAGGGTGTCAATTTTGGATCTCTCCATTCTCCTCATATGGGCACTTATTGCTATATATTTTCCTCCAGAGACTGCGTTAAATGTGTCCCAGAGATTCTGGCATGTTGTGTCTTTGTTGTCATTGGTTTTGAAGAACTTCTTTATTTCTGCCTTCATTGCATTGTTTATCCAGTCCACATTCAAGAGCCAGTAGTTCAATTCCCATGAAGCTGTGCGGTTCTGGGTTGGTTTCTGAATTCTAAGTTCTAACTTGATTGCACTATGGTCTGAGAGACCGTTTGTTATGATTTCAGTTGTTTTGCATTTGCTGAGCAGTGCTTTACTTCCAATTATGTGGTCAGTTTTAGAGTAGGTATGATGTGGTACTGAAAAGAATGTATATTCTGTGGATTTGGGGTGGAAAGTTCTATAAATGTCTATCAGGTTTGCTTGTTCCAGGTCTGAGTTCAAGCCCTGGATATCCTTGTTAATATTTTGTCTGGTTGATCTGTCTAATATTGACAGTGGAGTGTTAAAGTCTCCCACTATTATTGTGTGGGAGTCTAAGTCTCTTTGTAAGTCATTAAGAACTTGCCTTATGTATCTGGGTGCTCCTGTATTGGGTCCATATATGTTTAGGATCATTAGCTCTTCTTGTTGTATCGATCCTTTTACCATTATGTAATGGCCTTCTTTGTCTCTTTTGATCTTTGTCGCTTTAAAATCTATTTTATCAGAGATGAGAATTGCAACTCCTCCTTATATTTGCTCTCCATTTGCTTGGTAAATCTTCCTCCATCCCTTTATTTTGAGCCTTTGTGTATCCTTGCATGTGAGATGGGTTTCCTGGATACAGCAGACTGTTGGGTTTTGGCTTTTTATCCAATTTGCCAGTCTGTGTCTTTTGATTGGTGCATTTAGTCCATTTACATTTAGGGTTAATATTGTTATGTGTGAATTTGATACTGCCCTTTTGATGCTAGCTGGCTGTTTTGCCCATTAGTTGATGTAGATTCTTCATTATGTTGATGCTCTTTAGCATTTAGTGTGATTTTGGAATGGCTGGTACTGGTTGTTCCTTTCTATGTGTAGTGCCTCTTTCAGGAGCTCTTGTAAAGCAGGCCTGGTGGTGACAAAATCTCTGAGTACTTGCTTGTTTGCAAAGGATTTTATTTTTCCTTCACTTCTGAAGCTCAGTTTGGCTGGATATGAAATTCTGGGTTGAAAGTTCTTTTCTTTAAGGATGTTGAATATTGGCCCCCACTCTCTTCTGGCTTGCAGAGTTTCTGCCAAGAGATCTGCTGTGAGTCTGATGGGCTTCCCTTTGTGGGTGACCCGACCTTTCTCTCTGGCTGCCCTTAGTATTTTCTCCTTTATTTTAACCATGGTGAATCTGACGATTATGTGCCTTGGGGTTGCTCTTCTTGTAGAATATCTTTGTGGTGTTCTCTGTATTTCCTGCATTTGAGTGTTGGCCTGCCTTGCTAGGTGGGGGAAATTTTCCTGTATAATATTCTGAAGAGTATTTTCCAGCTTGGATTCATTCTCTTCGTCACTTTCTGGTACGCGTATCAAACGTAGGTTAGGTCTCTTCACATAGTCCCACATTTCTTGGAGACTTTGTTCATTCCTTTTTGCGCTTTTTTCTCTGATCTTGGTTTCTTGTTTTATTTTATTGAGTTGATCTTCGACTTCTGATATTCTTTCTTCTGCTTGGTCAGTTCGGCTGTTGAAACTTGTGCATGCTTCGCAAAGTTCTCATATTGTGTTTTTCTGCTCCTTCAATTCATTCATATTCCTCTCTAAGTTATCCATTCTTGTTATCATTTCCTCGAATCTTTTTACAAATCTTTTTTCAAGGTTCTTAGTTTCTTTGCATTGATTTAAAACATGTTCTTTTAGCTCACAAAAGTTTCTCATTATCCACCTTCTGAAGTCTAATTCCGTCATTTCGTCACAGTCATTCTCCATCCAGCTTTGTTCCCTTGCTGGTGAGGAGTTTTGGTCCTTTCTAGGAGTCAAGGTGTTCTGGTTTTGGGTGTTTTCCTCCTTTTTGCGCTGGTTTCTTCCCATCTTTGTGGATTTATCCACCTGTCATCTGAGTAGTTGCTGACTTTTCGATTGGGTCTCTGAGTGGACACCCAGATTGTTGATGATGAAGTATTTCTGTTACTTGGTTTTCCTTCTACCAGTCTAGCCTCTCCACTGTACGACTGCTGAGGTCCACTCCAGGCCCTGCTAGTCTGGGGTGCACCTATAGCAGCTGTGGAACAGTGAGGGATGTACCAGTTTCTTTTTCTGCTATCTTTGTCCCAGAATGATGCCTGCCAAATGTAAATTTTCTGGATGTAGAGGGGTCAGGGAGCTGCTTGAGGAGACAGTCTGTACTTTATAGGAGCTCAAGTGCTGAGCTGTGAGCTCTGTTGTTCATTCAGGGCTGTTAGGCTGCTACCTTTAATTCTGCTGCAGCAGAACTCATTAAAAAAAACCCTTTTTTTCTCAGATGCTATGTCTCAGGGGGGTTGGGGCTTTCTTTACGAGTGTCTGTTGCACTGTCCTGCCCAGCTAGGAGGCAGTCTAGTCACTATTTGCCTGCTGAGACTCTGCCCTGCTGGTGTGAGGTCTGCCCTGTTGCTGCAGGCTCTGCCCTACTGCTGTGGTCTCCACCCTGCTGCTATGGGCTACGCCCTGCAGCGGAGTCTCTCTGTTGTGGCAGGTTGGCTTGGCAATGGCAGGCTGCATCAGCAATGGGAGTGTACCTCAGTAGGGGTGGATTGCTTCGGTAATGGTGGACGCCCCTCCCCCACAGAGCTGCACCATCCTGGGTTCAGCTGTGCCCGCAGTGAAACTCTCCACCCAGAGCGTTTGGAATCTCCATTTTGTTTGGAATCTCCATTTTGTTTGTCCCACTGCGCTGGCCCAAACGCCGTTTCCCTGGAATCTCCTGGCCTGGCTCACTGTCCAAGTCCCGTTCAATCAGGTGGATATGCCAATCTGCCCTCTCAAGTCTCAGATTGATGGTTCAACAGGGCACCCGGACCCATACGCTTTGTGCAGAGCGCTGTGGAGTGCCGCTGGCTGTGCTTCGATGGCACCCCGCATCTCTTTTATACCTGGGAATTTCCCCGTTCTGTGGGCAACAAAGATCCGTCTGGAAATGCGGCCCTGACTCACCCTCTGCACATTCTCCGAGAGCTTCAATCCTGGGTTGTTCTCGCCGTGCCATCTTGAGTTCATTCCCCCATTGTAAATTATTTTAAATATTTCCAAAAAGTAGTATTTTAAATATTTTAATTAGCATTGAAGCTTAAGTAGCTTTACTTTTGACTTGAATTATTATAGCTTTGCGTATTTGATAGTCAAAACCTTAAAATATTGAGTCCCATGGGGGAAAATAATGTGTGCATCAACATTTATTGAATTGGATACTTTCATGATAGAGTCCCAGAAATGATATGTGAGAAGCTTAATCAGGTTTCAAGTGCTTTGTTTATTGCAGTTTTGAGTATCTTCTTCTTGAATTAAGTCTTAGGTTAAGGAGTCATGTGATGATATTATGGTGCAAAATTAATAACATTTGCACCAACCTAAGAGACTTGGAAAGCATAATGTAGATAATCTCATCCATCATTATCTATTACGGGAGCCTTTTCCACAGTAAATTTGATATTAGCTGACCTTTGTTTGTGGGATTCAATATGAAATCATTAAACTTTATTTCCTTGTAATTTCTAATCACATTTCAAAAACCTCTCAAATTGAATCCTAAATTCAAATCTATTCTTGTTTCATTATGATAGCCCTTGAAATATCTGAACAATCTTTTAAGGGCTCCTTGATTCATCTTCTCTCCAGGCTGATGTCACTGAGTTTATTAAATGTGTTTCATATGGTCTTCAAAAACCTGGATAATCTTCTTATGAAGCTGAAGGCATATCAGACATAATCTAATTCATATAGTCATTCCAAAGATTCCAGATCTCAGGACCTGTGATAGTGTCACTCTTTAAAATACTGGTGAAGTGTTGTGATTTACTTTAAATATTTTTTAAAAGACATATTTTAAATATTTTAATTAGTGTTGAGGCTAAGTAGCTTTACTTTTGAGTTAGGTTATTATAGGATTATTATTAGATTGTTATAGGATTTGTTGTGCGTTAAATACGACCACACATTCTTTGCAATTCCTCTCACCAAGAAGTAGAGTTTATTTTCTTTCCTCTTGGCACTGGGCAGGTCCTATGGCCTAATTTGAATAATGGAATGTGGCTGAAGAGATGCCACATGTCTTTTGAGGCTAAACATTAGGACATCTAGGGTTTTAATTTTTATACCTTGGAATGCATTTTCCTGGAACACATGAATTACCAAGATGCTTTGCAAACTGTCTTTGCTGAGTTCCTAGCCAAAGCCAATCACAAATGCCAACCCAGTGCCCCAGTAAACATCAATCAGTGAAACAGATGAAGCAAGCATATGGCATTTTTAAAGAATCGTGGGAAAAAGAAGTGCACTGTGCTTGTTCTGAGTCACTGAATTTTGGAGTATTTTGTTATACAGCATTAGACAACTGAGAGGTCCAGGTTGCAAATGATCTCACTGGGTTGAGTTCAGATCTAAATAGAATGTATTGACTGTGACTAATAACCTATTAAATATATTTTTTTCCTTCTCTGATTTTGATGGCACATTTTTATAGTAACAGATTTTTTTCAGCCATGTTTTCATAACCTGTGATGTTTGAAATGATTTCTGAGACCAGAAATGTCGTTGCTCATGTTGACTTAAAAAGAAAGACTATTAAAATAGGACCTGCGACTTTTTCCTCAGTTCCTCAGTTTCTTCTGATGACCAAAAAATAAATCCTGGGTTTTTCTAGACTTGATGGAATGACGAACATGATTTCATCTGTATAATACTTAACTGTAAACCAAGAATTTGTACATGTGTCATCTCGATCCACACAACCATATATGGCGGCATTGATGATCCTTTCACACACCCTGGAGTATTTGTGAGTGATGGGACATTGGTCAGCAATTTACTCTCCAGTGGTTCTGAAAAAAAAGAGTTCTATGTACTGTACTCAAATCCTTCATGTAAGGTTGTAATTGTCTCAATTTTAAAACCTTATACCACAAAAAATCCTATAAGTTGTTCACTGGATGCAATGATGATTCTTTCTCCTGCTTCTGTTCTGTGTACAAGCTAAAGAAAGGTGAAATTCTTTAAAGAGAAATTATAAATAAAACACCCCAACTATTATTCAAAATTAAGTAATTCAGAAGTAGTGTTCATGAGCTTGGTGATGGTGGCTGCTGGGACTGAGGTTATAATTTTGAAGCTGGAGAGCTAAAAGTAAATATAGAGACAGGATAGCAATAATAATAATGTCCAATGTATACTGAGTGTTCACTCCCAGGTACTAATTTTTGTAAGCATTTTGCATATGTTGACTCATTACTTATAACACTCTTAGAAGGAAGGAACTTTGTTAGCTCAACTATAAATTAGTTGATAAAACTGAAGCCCAGCAAGGTAAATAACTTCTGTATTGGAAAACCTGGGCCATGAATACAGACAGGCTGGCTTCAGGACCTGTGCTCTTTGTCACTAAGCAAAGAACAAGGGTACTCAAAGCACAAAAGAGTGGCCTCAACCCTAGAAAGATATGGAGAAGCTGGAGACAGTGTTAAGCAAACATCAAGCTTCTCAGGAGCCCACACACCACAGTAAAAAGGCCTCCTCCATCCTGTACTGCTGGCCAAAAGAATCATACTGCATGTTGTTAAATCAAACTAAATATGGCCTGAGAAAGCCTCCATACTTCTATAATTGAGTCCTTGTGGATAAACTGTAACCACTTTAGTAGGTAGACAAAACTGAAAACCTAACTTAGGGGTATGCTTCTGTAACAATAGCTGAGGTCTCAGCCAATCCCAGAAGCCATACGTACCCACTCATACGCTGCTGACTGTTCAAACTGTGTTCAAATAAGGCAAGCCCCAAGCTGTAACCGAGCCATCTGCTTCTTACCTCACTTCTGTTTTTTGTACATCACTTTCTTTATTTGCTCTGACCATCAGGCATTCCTGGAGTAGCCCTGAATCTGCTGTGATTCTAGAGGCTGCCCATTTATTAATGTTTTTTTTTCCCTTGCTCAATGAAACTCTATTAAATTAAATTTGTCTAAAGTTTTCTTTTAACAGATCTAGTGTCAGAGTGGGATTCAAAGTAAAATTCCAGCAAACCTCAGGAACATCAGGTGAGCAGGTGAGGTTCCTGAGGAGCCTGTTGTGCTCACTGCTCTCTTGATTGTAGCTGGAGGCCATGGGTGAGTTTTCTCTCAGATTCCGAGCTCCACCAACTTCTGTTCTGAGTTCTGTGTTTATCTGAGCAATAGTTAGGCTGGACCGAGTCCAGGATTGAATAGGATTTGATAATTAACTGAATTATATTCAGTTAGAGGTCTCAGAACTTAGGAAGGTACCTTATTTTTAAAATGAGATTGTCTGAATCCAGACCTTACAAACTCCATCTAATTTTTATGTATAAAAATTGTGGGTCCAGAACATGTGCATTTTTAGAAAAATGGGTTAATTGCACTAGAGAAAACTTATAATTAATATGGTTACAATGAATAAGTTTTAATTTGGATAAAATTATTTATTTGTGAGGCACATTGGGTAAAGGAGGATCAAAAGCCCCACACAAACAGTGGGGAGTATTCTTTCATTGGTATGCAGAGGCCTCTAAAAGAAGACATGAGTCAAATATTGCCTTCTTAAAAGATTCTTTGCAAAGAGCAAGTGAAAAGTTTAAGCAATAGACCAAAGATGTGATGAAAAGAGACTGTACTCTGAATTAACCTCAACTATTCCTTATCTTTAACTATCTCTACCTACATAGTCTGAGTCCACTAAAGTTTTTGCTAAATTACTCTTTCACCCTAAAGTTGATGATAAAAAAGAAATCAGACAGATGCCTTACAAAGTGAGACCTTCTGATCAGCTGGGCCTGCCTGCTGTAACTACGTTCACTCCATGGTCCAAAACTAAACTTAGAGCCATTATGAAGGACTTCCTTGATCCAAGGGAAAATCTTCAAAAATTTACTGAGGAGTTTAGAATCCTCGTAGGTGCTTACGATCCAGGACTTCCTGACCTTTACCAATGTATTCACATGGTGTTGGGGCCTGGTGAAGCTCGGAAACGGATGGCAGCAGCAGACTGGGACAAACCTGAGGTGGATATTAGAGACCCCTTTAAAAGTTCTTCATGAGAATGACAAAAAGTAGCTGGAAAAATTGCTATATCCTTTAAATTTAATTTCTAAATTTTTTTCTAACAAGAAATTGGTTGGTCCATCGTACAATCTTAGAAACAAAAAAAGGATGAATCAGTTTCAGATTACGGAACTTGCTTAGAAACTGTGAAACATTTAGGGCTCAAGTACAGCAAGGAGTATTTCCTGCAGTGACTGAAATGGTATTAACTGCTCTGTTTATACATGGACTCCATCCTGAACTTAACAGTTTGATTAGAAAACACAAACTGGAATAGGAAGTTACAGACATAACTGGCCATAATTGAACATTTGGAGATGACTCCAGGGCGAGAAAAAAATTCGAAAGGCTAACAAATATATGACCCTTCAACTACAAAGTTCCAGGGGCCAGGACCAAAGGAACCAAAGGGATCTTCTCATTCTCATTTTAAATCACAACCTAAAGGTCCTAGAACAAGAAGTTTTTTACCCCAAGTTGTCTGCCTGCATTGCAAACATCCAGACACTTGAAAAGAGATTGTCTGCTTTCATTTCAGTATGTCAATAAACCTCCCTTTAGGATGACTGTTTCACCCCTAAGGCCCAAGAGACCTTAGCCCTTCTGATAAAAATCAACATTGACAAGGCTCCAAGGAATTCTCTGGTAAATTTCTCCCTATGATATTTTTAAATGAACATAGAGAAACAAAGGTTAAAATAAATGGGGAGTCATGTACAGTCATGGTGTACCAGAGCCACCCGATCTACCATAAATTGCACTTTAATTAGCAACAAATCCGTAGGAGTGAAAAGGTCATTTCTTTGGTGGGGGTTTCAAATCAAGCACAAAAGGATCTCTTACCTGATCTTATCCAATTAACTTTGGGGCCTTTTCATAATAATGCACTTTTTACTATACTGCTCCAGTAAACTGGCTAGGGCGAGATTTACTTTCAAAGCTAAAAGGGCACACACAATTTTCCTTGTTCTTACTTTTCAAATAGCTTCTCCTGAAAATTCTCATGATAGTACTTATAATCAGAGGCCAAGGGTTTCTAATCTTTATCTTTCTTCTAGCAGCTTTCCAAGTTATTATGACTTGTATTACCAAGGTAACAGTAAGAATGAGGGCCTCTTTAAATCTGGCAACTTTACAGAAAACTATGGTTCTTAATCACTATCACACTCCAAACAATAACCATGACCAATTAGACCCTAAGACTGATGAACTGCTTATATTGTCTGAACCTTGACTTGGTTAATTTGGTTCAGTTCATTTTCATAAGAACTTCTGTTAAGAAGAACACCTCGGTATTTTGGTATTATTCCCTTGATAGTCCTTTTGCTGCCCTGTATTCTCTCAAGTCCTAAATGTCCTGTATGTGGCCATCCATTGAGAGTTAAATGGTCTCACTCCAACTGTGTCAGCAAGAACATAGAGTCATTCAGCTGATACAAAGCTGCAACTTGTGAATTTCATACTGACATTAAAGAAGACTTGTGAATTCAGTACTGAGACCGAAGAATTATTTCATGATGGTGACAGAGAATGCTGTCAATTCCTAGTTTTGGTCAGTCTCTCTAAATGGAGAGGCTGATCAAAAATGGGGAACTCTTAAATTGAACTAAATATGGCCTGAGAAAGCCTCTGTAACTCCATATTTGAGTGCTTGTGGATGAACTGTAGCCTACCTTAGTAGGTAGATAAGGTTGAAAACCTAACTTCGGAGAGGGCTTCTGTAGCAATAGCTGAGTCTCAGCCAATCCCATCACGCATACTTCAACCACTCATATGCTGCTGACTGTCCAAACTATGTTCAAAGAAGGCAGACACTAAGCTGTAATCAACCCAGCTGTTTCTGTACCTCACTTCTGTTTTCTGTACATCATTTTCCTTTTTTTGTCTGTAAATTTGCTCTGAACAGGAGGCATCCCTGGAATCATTCTGCATCTGCTGTGATTCCGGAGGCTGCTCAATTCATTAATCTTTTTTTTTCCTTGCTCAATTAAACTCTTTTAAATTTAATGTGTCTAAAGTTTTCTTTTAACAATGTAAACATTTAGCAATGGGGAAATGATCTTTAGCCAAGACACTAATCCTGGACCTATAACTTGGCAAAGTATAACATGAACTTTTGTTCTTTGAGTTGCAACCACATGATGGATGTGCAGTCTGGCAGTTTTTTAGAAGGGTGTGGAGCTCACATATATAAGACATTAAGGCCAAGGTTAAAGCATGACTGATTTCACCGGTAAAGATGCAAGAAGACACTTTTTGTTTAGTCAGTTTATTATTTAGATAGATAGCAAACTAGTAAACCAAAAGGGCCAAACTCCTGTCATTCATCCTCCACACATCAAAAAAGACCACACCCAAACAAAAGGGCCCAATTACTGCACTGTAAGTAGTGGGACCCTTAGTTGCTGAGGAGTGAATAGTAGACTACAACCAAGAGGTTTTGGATCAGTAGTGGGTGGGCCCAGAGTCCTCCTGGACAGTGAAGAATCTTCCTGTCTTGTCTCACAGGAATCTGCTTTATAATTCCCATGAGCAGACACTCCTGCTCTAGAAACCGTATTTATTCCTAGTGATCAAGTCGGGCCAGATCAAGGACAAAGCTCATCAGTCAATCAGAGTTTAGGGTTTTGGAGCCACACCCTCCCATCTAACTCATCTTACACACTCCTCGCTTGTCTGAGTGTAAACCAAACATCTGTTTGATAACGGTCATGGGCAGATGCTATGCATGAAGAGTGGTGGGCAGAGAAAAGTGAGAGACACTGTCCCACGCAGCTTTCTTGGCATATCGTATTGTCTCCATTTGTTTTCTAAAAATAAGCCTTTGTAAATTCTAGTGTTATTTGTCATCTCTCTGCCCATCAAATCTTTGAATTTCATAACTGTTTGAATTCATGAGGCCTTCAGTGAAAAATCCAGCCCATGCTGATAGTTCACCTCCCCTTCCAGTGCTCTCTAGATTTTGAGATGATTCTCTCTCGATTTATTCGTTATTCTGTGTTTCATCCTCCCAGGCTTACATTCCATTTGATTTTCCCTGCAGCACCTAGAAAGCAACTAAAGGTTAACCTTTAATTACATGATACTGATTTACACTAAACAGTATTCAATCAATATGGAAAGCACTGTTGATAAAAAGAATCAAACTCTGTAAAATATTTAAAGAGATTTAATCTGAGTCAAATATGTGTGACCACAGCTCGTGATACAGCCCCAGGAGATTCTAAGAACATATGCCATGGTCGTCTGGCCATGGCATGGTTTTATACAATTTAAGGAAATGTAAGACATTCATCAATACATGTAAGATGTACATTGGTTTGATCAGGAAAGGTAAGATGACTCGAGAGTTGGGGAGAGGTAGGCTTTCAGGTCTTAGATAGATTCAAATATTTTACCTGGCAATTAGTTGAAAGCGTTTATCTAAAGACTTGGAATCAATAGGAGGGCGTGTCTGGGTTAAGATAATAGGTTGGGGAGACCAAGGTTCTTATTATGCACATGAAGTCTCTAGATAGGAGGCTTCAGAGAGAATAGATGATAAATATTTCCTCTCAGACTTAAAAAGGTGACTGATTCTTAGTTAATTCTTTCCTTGATCAGGAAAAAGACTTGGAAAGGCAAAGGGATTCTCTACAGAATGTAGATTTTCTCTACAAGAGATAGCTCTGCAGGGTCATTTCAAAATATGCTAAAGAAATATATTTTGGGGTAAAAAATTTCAATTTTTTTCAGAGGCTGCTATCTGTCATGTTGATATCTTATTGCTAAAAAGAGTCTATTTTATAGGTCTGAAGGTCTCTGTTTCAATATTAATGCTGGTCAGCTGTGCCTAAATTTCAAATGGGAGGAAGGTATAATGAGCCATGTCCAACCCGCACTTTCCATCATGGCCAGAAATAGTGTTTCAGGTTTACTTTAGAATGCCCTTGTCCAAGGGGAGGGGTACATTCAATTATTTGTGGGGCTTAGAATTTTATTTTTGGTTTACAAGAGTTAGAAACAGATTGCTTTGCCCTTCTTTAAGTTATGTGAGATTTATGTAATAAAAGCTGTGACTTTTGGCTATATTTCATATGCTTGTGTTTGTAAAAGAAAGTTTAAGACTCTTCTCCTTTGTAATGTAGGCACAGATGAAGGCCCCATTGGTCCATGCCATTTGCAGCAAATAAAAGAGAGAAAATAAACTCTACTTCAAAGTCTCCAAAGTGACTTCTCAGAGACTGTCTCCTTTTTACCTGGAAGGAAGGCTATTAGTGATGCAAGATCTTTTGTTCCCTAGTTCAGCTAAAATCCAGGTTCTTGTCACATGACCAGGAAAATTTAGGCACACAGACACATTGAAAAGTGAGGAGAGTGGAATTTATTAAATGAAAGTTCTCAGCAAAAAAAAAAAAAAAAAAGGGGAGTCTTGCCAACAGGCTCCTACCTCACAGATTGACGACCAGGCCACCATGCCTGAGCTGAAGAGGCCAGGCTCCTTACCCCTGCATGAGACACGAACCCCGGGTGGTGCTACCCCATTCTCCCAGTGTGCAGGTGGGCCCCCAGTCCATTGCAGGCATGCCCAGACAAGGCCCTGGGCAGGTTTCCCAATTTGCACAAAAGCATCTGATGTAAGCACTTGTGGGGTAGGTCGGAGATTCTCTGGGGATCCTCCCCTTATCTCCCTCCTGTGTCTATCATTCCTCCCTCTAAAGAAGTACATATAACTACTATTAGAATAAGAATAAGAATGAAGAGCAATCTTAACTGCTCCTGCTGATGGAAGGCACTGTTTGGGGACAGTCAGATCTCCCTCAGAGGCCTTATGTAAGGGTCCCTGGTAAAAAGGACCATTGTCCAAGTCTCCAGTTGCATGATCTTTTGGAGTTTGACGGTCTGAGAGTAAGAAGAGACAAATGGAGTTATTAAAAAATATGTATCAGGGCCGGGCTAACACCTATAATCCCAGCACTTTGGGAGGCCAAGGCGGGTGGATCACGAGGTCAAGAGATCGAGACAATCCTGGTCAACATGGTGAAACCCCGTCTCTACTAAAAAAAAAAAAAATACAAAAATTAGCTGGGCATGGTGGCACGCACCTGTAGTCCCAGCTACTCGGGAGGCTGAGGCAGGAGAATTGCTTGAACCCAGGAGGCAGAGGTTGCAGTGAGCCGAGATTGCACCATTGTACTCCACCCTGGGTAACAAGAGTGAAACTTCGTCTCAAAAAAAAAAACATGTATCAGAATGAAGAAAGAGGAGTGGGTAAGGACAGCTCAGAAATCCTGAGGCCTTTTACTGGTTTGCACACAGAGAAGGAGGCCAGAAGCCTGACTGTTAAAGAAATAGCAAACTTTTATCTTTTTGCCAGCACGTCAGGTTTCTGGGTTCCCTTACCCTGAGCCCAATTTTAAGCCAACAAGTTTAAGGTTTGGGAAATTAACTTTCCTGTGTTTGGAGGATGCATCCGAGAGATGTGTCCTGTAGTACAAAGACACAGTTATCTATCAGTGAAGAGAGTACAGAGAAAGAAAAAGGAAAAAGAAATTTTATTTTCATAGGTGTCCCAGGGGTTCAGAATGCATTCAAAAGGGGTAGACTGAAGATGAATGACTACATATCTAGAAAGAGGGGAGCAAGGCATCCCAGGTTTCTTTCCCTTCCTACTGAATATCTGGGGTACATGAGGGAGAGAAAGTGAGATGTTCATTTTTTTTCTTCATCCTATATCCCCAAGTCTTTGCAACCATGAGAGGTTGCTGCCCACAGGTGTCAAAGCTGCTTTCACCCATGTTAACAGGGGTGTGGAGAGTGGGAATATCTGCTCTTACCCACATATGCCCTATCTCCCCTGCTGTTAGTAGCCTTTGAGTTCCCTCTGTCTCATTTATGCCATAGATACTAGCATGACCTTTATCCATAAAATGGGAGACTGGGCTTAACTGGAAGGAATTAGTCATGTTCACCTGCACTGTCCCTTTTAACTTCCATTATCCTCTGAAGGTAAGTAACTCCTTCCTTGCACATCATGCCACCCAATGCCTCAAAGAACTCCAGGACTTGTGCTCACAACTGAAGTTGTCCTGAGGTCCTGTGGCTGGACCCTGAATCCAGAAAGACAGCCTTGGAAAAAAATTACTACTCCTGTAGCCAGCACCTTATTATTATGCATGTTTGAATGACTTTATAGGATTTGATTGCCAAAGAATCTTGCAAAAACAATTTTTTCCCCTAGGGCTGCATACCTATGGTTAGCCATGTTATTTGTGTTCCCATTTTAGACAAGAACGCTAATATCATAGATTAAAAACGTAGAATCCAGTATTACACAAATAGTGAAAACTGAATCCCAGGTTTTTCAAAAGGCACTTTGATTTTAGATCTTCAGCCTATTATTCTATTGAAAGGCTCAGAGAAGACATGCTGTGAATGTACTCAAAATAACTGACACTAGAAAAGGTAACAGAGATGTGTAAATCTTGTCATAGCACATGCATGAGTGGGCTGGGGACAGGTGAGTTCCAGAGAAATGTGGCCCTGAATGTCATTAAGCTGATGCTGTATTATACCAGGGCCAAGGTGGCCCTCAGATTGCTTTCACAACTGGGTAGTTAATGTGATTCTCCAAACTTTAAATAAATAGAAATCTGGGGGAAAATATAGAAAACTAGACGAAAACACTCCTTTTAATCCCAATATAAAAGCTTTACTTCTTTTCAGTATTCTTCCAGGAGAAGGATTCTTTGGGCTCTTTGCCTTCCACCTTCATTTCTGTGAAAGGGTTTGTGCAAGAGGTACTTGAGAATGCTATAATATAGGGCTTTGTTTCTCATGGGAACACGAAGGAAAGCGGAAAACCCTCCAAAGTGTTTAGTGAGAAAACATAACCTTTATGCCTTTCTTTGATGGGGCGAGTCAAGTGGTAGGGACTAGAATTCAGGTCTTCAGTGGGTATATAAATATGTGTGTGTGAAAAGCAGCCATCACACTTTGTGTGCCAAGTGGAACCACTGGCTTGGTAGATTTTGCTACATTTTTTGATTTTTAAACTCCAAAAAAATATCCCAGATAACTGTCATGAAGCTGGTAACTATCTTCCTGCTGATGACCATCAGCCTTTGTAGTTACTCTGGTAAGTAACTGGAATACATCTGGAGTATATGATGTTTCTCTACTTTTCTGTTAATAAGAACACAGCTAATGAGCCTTGACTCACTGACAGTAGAATATGGTAGTAGGAATTTATTTTATTTTATTTTTAAGTTTTATTTTTAACAGACATAATAATTGCACATACTTGTAGGGTTGGAAGGAGTTCTGGAATCACAGGAGATGGTGATGTTGGAAAGTATTTCAGATACCCACCATCTAAGCTCTAACCCAATATAAGTATTCTCCTTAATACATCTTGTATAGGAGGTTAGCCAACTTCCACCAAGGATAAACAAAGCACATTTCACTGCTGGATATTGGTCACCATTAATTTTTCTTATTTTCTTCAACCTTGAGTCAAAATCTGACTTTGTAATTTATTTCTTCTGTGCCTTTAAACTATAGGAGTCATTCTTGCTATCACTTCCAATTAACCAGTTTGCTAGCGTGGTACTCCTGAGACAGCTACATTCATCTTTCATCCACTCAGTGGATATTTATTGAGTGGCTACAGTTTGTTGGGCACTGGATAAGCATTGGAAGATTTAGACATAAATAAGTCATAAATATTTTTCTTAACATGCTTATAGTCTGGTAGGGGAGATAAGCCTCCTACAGAAGTTACTATAATTCTAGACTACTGTAAATGCACTGTAAGATATGCAGATAGAACTCTGTGTGTTGGTGGGTGAAGAGATCGATCTTCAGGTAAGGATATAGAAGCTTCTTGGCTTCTTGGAGGAGAATGGGAACTGATTTCTTTTTTGGAAGAAATCATTGTAACTATCAGGAAGATAGTTTGGGTACATGGAAAAAACATTTCATGATGACCATTGCTCATTGAGAGAACAGAAGTCTTTGAAGATCTTCTCCTAGGGAGCTCTAAATACATACAGAGAAGATATTCTCCAAAATGTCTGAAATAAGAAGTATGGAGATTAATTATGAAAAATTGATTGCTGCCCACACCTACACTGGCAACTTTGACTTGTGATGTTTGTTGAATTTCTGAAAAAAATTGTAACTTCACCAGTTTTGGATATTTCATTGTTCTCTAGTGTCCAGGGACAAGTATCTATGGGCAAAGGTGGTAGCAGAAAGGAGATAAAGAAAATAAATATTGCCCCCTCTGGGTGAGAATTTTGGAGGGACAATAGGTGATAGAAATGGGGAAAAAATGTATGTACAGGCTCCATTTTAATAATTTGAATGGGGAAATAACAGGTTTCCAAAGGAAAATAAGCTATGGCAGGTCTTAGCCAGTAGGAGGATATGTATTTTTACATGTGTTCTCACATACGTGTGTGCATTTATATATCTGTACACATTTTTGTAAAAATATATGTCATAAATATTTTTCTCAATATCTACTGACCCCCACCCCCCAATTAATCTTCTATGGGAAAGTTATATTTCTAAAGAAAAAGATGCAAAATGCAATTGTCCTATGTAAAAGCCTTGATAGTGCTCCATTGCCCACAGGAAAAAATTTCAAACTCCTTTGTGTGACATCCAGCATTTTTAAAAAATCTGATTTCACTCAACTTTTGCAGTCTCACTCCCTTTTTCTTTCATCCACTGGTCATAGCCTATTAGAAATCTACACTCCAGTCGTCTGGGCAGAAGGCTCACCATCCTGCATATGCACTTATATCTTAACATCTCTGTGCTCTTATTGGTCATGTTTCTAAAATGCTCCTCCTCTTCTTTACCTTATGATCCTGACTTTTGCCTCAAGACATAGCTCTAACACTTCTGAAAATTTCTGCAGCACTTTCTCACATTAGAATTAGTCATCTCTTTCTTGTGTTTCCATAGAGCTCTGTCCATAATGTTAGCATAGCACACGCTACACTGTGGTGTACATAGATCTTTATCATCCACTGGACTGTGTGAAGTCTCTGAATGGAATCTTTGTCCTGTTTGCCTATGTATCTGCACAGACTAGCAGAGAGTGGCACTCAATTATGTTCGTAGTGTTGAGTTGATTGGTTGGGAGCAGTCTCCTGGGCTGCGGTGGGGTCCATTCTTGTCCCTGTGTGGATATTCACTACGGCATATCTCCTTTAGTTTCAAAGCTGTGAGCTGTGGAGATAGCCACATACAAAATACCATCCCCTTCAGTCAATCACAAGGATTTGTTGAATGCTTGCTCTGTGCCAGGCATGGGTGCAGTAGTGAACAAAACAAACATTCCTTGTTCTCATGGAGCCTCCATTCTAATGAGAAAATAAAGACAATAAAAATAGTAAATGAAGAGTTGCTTTTTTAGGTAATGTTAAGAAAAAATAAAGAACAGAGAGTGACAGAGACCGTTCATTGTAGGCTTTTCTGAGGAGGTAACATTTGAAGATAGTCCAGAGAATGTGGGGAAGAAATATATATAGCTAACTGAGGGGAAAAAAGTTCTAGATAGATGGAATAGCAGGTGCAAAGGCCTAGAGGCAGAAGTTCTTGATAGAAATAAAATGAGTGCGTCTGGAATGGAGGTATTGATGGACACAGGGGAAGATGATGAAGTCAGAGTTTGGGCCCAGATGTGCCTGTCTCACTTGGTTTCTCCTTTGCCTGCAGCTACTGCCTTCCTCATCAACAAAGTGCCCCTTCCTGTTGACAAGTTGGCACCTTTACCTCTGGACAACATTCTTCCCTTTATGGATCCATTAAAGCTTCTTCTTAAAACACTGGGCATTTCTGTTGAGCACCTTGTGGAGGGGTTAAGGAAGTGTGTGAATGAGCTGGGACCAGAGGCTTCTGAAGCTGTGAAGAAACTGCTGGTAACTGCAGCTTGGGAGGCGAATCTGCTAAAGGGGAGGGCATGGTGACCCTGAATGTCCACCTCATCCTCCTGTCCCTTGTAAATGTGCATTTATACTGATTATACTCATAGGAAGTTTGCATGTCCTGGAATCTCAGGGAAAGTACAATTTCTACATGTCCAGGAAGCATTTTTGAATGAAAGAGACATGTGTTATAGTTATGACATTACCATTTACCACTTTCATCATTGTGGATGAGACTTAATCACTCTGAGTTTTTGTTTCTGCATCAGTAAGATGCTGGCCAAACAGGATACTGGAAGTGAATATTTTTTGAAACATGCTAATTACATGTAAGCTTCTCTAATTTTTGTTGTCCTTCTGCCTTTCAGGAGGCGCTATCACACTTGGTGTGACGTCAAGATAAAGAAAGATCAGAGGTGAATGTGGACGGAGGATGATACTCCCTATCCTTCCTGGCTGAAACCCATTCTACCAATTACAGACCAAATGCCCTAAAATGTAGTGACCATGAAAACAAATAAAGCAATGAATAGATTTTTCAGTTGTCCTATTTTTATTTCTGGGGACTCTATTCAGAAGGACATACCCAGATTAGATTTTCCTTGAATCATAAACTCGAGAGAGCCTGTTTTTATAAAGACAATCCAGAATCTTAAGACATAATCATACCTTCTCCTTTCCTTAAGTTAAACATTTTTATTTTTCTCAACTGTTTTTTATCTCAGTGTTTCCAGACCCTTCACTTTCCTATCCCCATCTTAAAGAAATTTTTACAATTAAAAAATTTAAAAAAGAGTTTTCAAAATATTGTCTGATAAGACAAGTGTCTTACTAACTTCATTGGTTTGGCTTCTGTGTCAGTAGATTCCTAGTTTACATTAAGTTTGTAGTTAAGCTATGGCCACTCAATAGCTTTCACAGATCCTTCCACTTGGGCCTTTTCTACATCATCCTTAGGCAAATGGGTGATGAACTGTGTTTTCTTTCCTCTATTCAATCATCTACAATGATGAAAGAATTAGCTTTCCAAGGAATAATTCTGGTAATGTCATGACAGAGTAGATTTCAAGCTCCTCAGCAGGGCATACAATGCTGTTCATGATCTGGCCTTTGGTTACACATCTGGTCTTCTTATCTACATTCCTTTCTTCACATGTGCTCTACTCCAGCCACACTGAACAGATAACTAAATCCTTTTCTTGCTAACATTCTTATACCTTAATGAAAAATAAAGTTTCTTCCTACCTAGAATGTCTGCAACCATTGGCCTTCAGACCCAGCCTGTGCCAGTCTTGGGACTATTTGCTTTCAGGTCCATTCCCTACCTTTCTCCCGCTCTGCTCTCCTCTGTGTTGAGGGAGGATAGGAGACATGATGCTGATTCCTGCAGCTTGCATTTCTCAGGTTCCCAAATCATTTGACATTTGGGCTAGGTTCTGCCCCTAGGAGGTGCAGGCAGTAGATAGGAAGTAGGAAAAAAGGAAAACTATTGAATGGCGCCTTCTGGCTCTGTATTTGGGAGAAGTCTCTGGAAATGGCTGTAGCATGTCTTAGGCTCCAGGTCCTTCTAGATAGGCCTGCCTTGGTTCCGGCTTTAGCTGGGTGAGTCTTCTGGCCTCTGGTCACACCACCTCCTTTGTTTTCCTCTCCAGCTGAAGTTGTTCATGGTTTCCTCCTGTTGTTAGTTTCTGGGTGCCTCCCCATCACCTACTTGACTTTTTAGCTTTTCTCATGTCTATTCAATCAGTTCTTTCATTATCTTCCTTCTGTTCTAAGTACTTTGAGTAGTTTCTGTTTCCTAATTGATTCCTAATTAAGGCAATGTTAAATATTATCTCTAGGAATATTATCTTAATTTCCTACTATTGTTTTGCTTCCGTTTTTTGGCAACTAAAATAGGTTTCACTTTGTGAAATTTTCTATTTTATTTCCTCATTTTATCTGCGTCTCATTGATAGATTAGGTTGCCCAGCTACAGTAATAAATAATTCCAAATCTCAGTGGCTTAAGTGCACAGCATTTGACCTTATTCCTCATACTGTACGGTCATCTTTGGTTGGCTATACCTATGATCAATGTTTTATGAATTCTGTAACAGGAGCTGATGGAATAGTTTGTCTGGAGCATTTTGCTTATTATATTTACAGTGAAAGAGAACTTGGTGAACCATGAGTTAACTCTTAAAGCTTCTTCTTAAAAGTGAAATACATCAATTCCAGCCATGTTTAATTAGCCAGAGCAAGTCATTTGACCATGCTTGACTTCTTTAGGAAGAGGATGTATAATTATCCTATAGAAAAAAGCAGTGCCAAATATGATTAATGTAATGTAATTTACCACATTTCTTGATGACTTCAAAGTAATTGTCACCTTAGATGCCTCTATCCTACTTGTACTTTTCTTTTCTATTGAATTATGTGCCATCTTTCCTCCTACTTTAGTTTTCTATTTGACCATTATTTTTGAGTTTCTTTAAATAGCTCTTATTATGTTTGATTTCCCTTGAATGTTGATACCTCCAAAGATTCTTAACTTGGTTTCCCTTCTACTTTTATTCTGTGCATAACCTTCATTGGGGAATCTTATGTACTACCATAGATACCAATATAGTCTCCACGTAGGAACTACAAAATCTATAGCTACAATCTGTGGTTTTTTTTTTAAGAAGAGATTTAGTTACCTATAAGACGCTTCCAAGAGATGCTCTTTTTTTAGTTTTAATTCAACAGATTTTTACCTGAGCTCATTGTTTCTCTTTCAAAACACACTCCTATATTCTACTTCGCTATTAATTTTACAGCACAGACATGTTCATGGTTGCCTGAGACAGAAACTTAGCAATAATCCTAAGTACTCCCTCTCATCAGCCTCCCTTCTGATTGGTAAGCAAGCTTCTTATTATAAACCCTTTTCACATCTATTGCATACATTTTTCATGATCACAACTGGTACTGTTCTTCTTAAAATTTTATTATTTCTTTCTTGCCTTTCTTTTTCTTTTTTTTGAGATAGAATCTCACTCTAGCACCCAGGCTGAAGTGCTGTGGTGCCATCACAGCTCACTGCAGCCTGGACCTCCTGGGCTCAGATGATCCTCCCACCTTAGCCTTCTGAGTAGCTAGGACTATAGGCACACACCATCACACCTCACTAATTTTCTTTGTATTTTTTTTACATACTATGTTGATCAAGCTAGTCTTGCACCCCTGGGCTCAAGCAGTCCTCCTGCATCAGCTTCCCAGAGTGCTGGGATGACAGGTGTGAACCGCTGTTCCCAGCCCAAGATCTTGTCATTTCTCATCAAACTACTATGTTAATCTCTCAAGTGACCTTTGTATTCCCAAAGGTCCCCTTCTAATCCATCAGCTACACACAGAAAGTGGCTTTCTAAAATACAGGAATCATTCCCGAACTTCAAACTCATCAATAGTTTTTCAGTGCTGATTGATAAAAAGAGTCAGATACTATATCAAATCAACAGACACATTCATAATATAGGTTTAAACATATGTGTTTTCATACTTATTTCAAAGTCTCTTTTCTAGACTGTGAAGTTAAATTGATAGTGACTCTAATGTACATGTCTGTATCCTCAGCACATTGCACAGAGCCTGAAGATAGCGTTGGTTCTGTGTTTACTGAATGGGTTTGTTTTTGTTAAGTTTTATCTGATTGGGTTGGCCCCTTTGTTTTGTCCACCAGTAATATTATTAAGCCATTCACTGCTATC
Organism: Callithrix jacchus; assembly: GCF_049354715.1. Classification (NCBI taxonomy): domain Eukaryota; kingdom Metazoa; phylum Chordata; class Mammalia; order Primates; family Cebidae; genus Callithrix; species Callithrix jacchus. The sequence goes on from NC_133503.1 coordinate 46,454,196, forward strand.
TCTTCCAGTGTTTTGCATGTTTGAGAAGGATGCCTCTCTATGCCTTCATCAAGTTATTAAATGGAAAAGATTGGGGGTAAAGTTTTCTGCCACTGTACTCAGAGTAATAGCAGTAATCTGGCAATTTACTGGGTTTAAAGTTTTTTTTTCCCCAGAGGTTTATCAAAGAGAGTGATTAAGAAGGAATATGGGGACATATTATATTTGGGAAGCCAGGCAGAAACTGATGATAAACATTATCATAAAAGTGACAACACCAAATGCTGGTGAGGATGTAGAGAAGCTGGATCACTCACACATTGTTGGTATGAAAGTAAAGCAGAACAGTCACTCTGGCAAAATAGTTTGACATTTTCTTAAAAAAACTAAACATGTAACTACCATTAAACCCAGTAATTGTAGTCTTGGGCATCCATCCCAGAGAAACAAAAACTTATGTTTATGCAAAAACCTGTACACAAATGTTCATAACAATTTTATTTTTAGTAGCCCCAAACTGGAAACAACACGGTTGTTCTTCAATGGATGAATTGCCAAACTTTTGTACATCGGTGTAATGAAATACTACTCAACAAAAAAGGAGAACAAGCTATTTATATTCACAGTAACCTGGATTTATCCAGGATATATATATATATATACACACACATACATATATATGTGTATATTCTCTAAGGATTTAGAGAATTACACTAAGTGAAAAAAGTCAAACCCCAAAGGTTAAATGCTGTGTAATTTTATTTATATAACATTTTCAAAATGACAAAATGATAGAAATAAAAAACAAATTTGTGATTTCCAGAGGTTAAGGAGAGGGTGGGGGCAGGAAGGAAATGAGCATGCTATATAAGGGTTGTGTGAGAGATCCTTATGAGGACAGAATTGTATGGTATCAATGTCAGCATACTGGTTTAGATATGGTAGCATAGTTTTGCAAGATACTACCATTGGAGGAAACTTGGTAGAAAATATGCTGGATTGCTCTGCATGATTTCTTAAACCCTCATGTGAATCTAAAATTATCTAAAAATAAAAATTTAAAAATGATTTTAAAGATATCAGAATATAGAAATATATAATATACATATAATTATATGGAATATAATTCACATAGGTGATATATAATTATAATGATATACAACTATAATTATGTATAAATGTAGTTACATATATGCATATATGTAACTTTCATTCTCTTCATCCATAAATTCCACAAATTAGAGGAAACTACTGTTCACATTTTGATGTACTTTTATCATGACATTTTCTAAATTTTTACAAACATATATGAATGACACATCTTATTTAAATTGTTATCTATGTGAATATTAATTTATATAATGTATATTATATTGTTTTGAATTTTTTCTTTTTTGTTATCATAAAAAGTGCTACAGTGAACATGCATATATTTGCATACATTTTTGCCTTTATGTCTTCAGAAAAATCCTGGAAATGGAAATGCAAGGTCCGGAATTATATGATGTCTAAAGTTTTGATAGCTAGTCACACATTTCAATTGGAAAGAACAGTTGGTATCTCAGGTGATTGAGGTCAGAGAAGTGCCATTTCCAAAGATGGGATTAAGGACCCAGGACAATGCCTAGGGTGCGACTGTTCTCCCTGAGCTAGCTGTAAGTCACTTTTTATTATGTGCTGGAGTGTCAAGAGATGCAAGGTATGAATGATGTGATTTCTGGGTTTCATGTCTAGGATAGTCATTACAAACAGACAGGTACATACTATTTATTTGCCACATTATTTTTTATTTAAGGAAGCAACCAGATGAAGAGCTCTCAGCCTATTGAGTTAGATTAAAGACAGCAGAGGGCGCTCATAGGATATTAGCAAAATCAAGGAGAACATTTGTGTATATATGCAAGATAGATAACAAGAAATATAAGCACCTTCTATTGCACTAACATTTTTACTGGGGATTCACAACTAAATGGCAACTGCCTGATGCTCCCCCTTTCTAGTAACTACCACTGACTTCATTTTAAGCATTGTTAAATGGTGCCTTCTTTGTTCTGTCATTAACTGTCTCATTATCAAATGAGAACTTGTTTCTGATTATATACTGACAATGACCATGATAACAGTGATAGCTATCAGTCATTTATTGTTTCCTCTATATATTTTTGATTCAACAAATAATGATTGAATATTGACTGCAGGATCTTTGCTAGACAGAAAGCATACAGTAATAAGCAAACTGTCATGACCCATATCTCCATAGAAACCGCACAAATAAGCATGGGTAAATGGATAATTATAAGTTATGATAAAAAACAATAATAATAACAAAAAGAATCGGGGGGCTGGGCGCGGTGGCTCACGCCTGTAATCCCAGCACTTTGGGAGGCTGAGGAGGGTGGATCACAAGGTCAAGAGATCGGGACCATCCTGATCAACATGGTGAAACCCCATCTCTACTAAAAATACAAAAAAGTTAGCTGGGCACGGTGGTGCCTGCCTGTAATCCCAGCTACTCAGGAGGCTGAGGCAGGAGAATTGCCTGAACTCAGGAGGTGGAGGTTGCGGTGAGCCGAGATCGTGCCATTGGACTCCAGGCTGGGTAACAAGAGCAAAACTCCACCTCAAAAAAAAAAAACAAAAAACAAAAAACAAAAAAAAAGCTAAAAGAATCGGATCCTAAGAAAGGTAATAGTGACAAGAGGTTTCCTGTTTATTTCAGGTCATTTCTATGGACATGCAAAATTAGGACTTGAGGTTGTGCAGAACCCGTTATAACCAAATAATAATCTGTGTAGAAGGTACTGAGCATGTGACTATCCTGAGGATAAGGAGAACTTGGCTTCTTCAAAGAACTGAAACATCACCTGCGTGGCTGCAGCCTTGGGAGCAGGAACACAGGGATACAAGCCAAGGTCAAACCAGGCATTGGGTATCATGGTCATGGCCCTGTTTTTATCTTAAGAGCCCAGGAAAACCTTGGAAAGTTTTGTATCCAATTTTCTCTGTATCCCTGAGTAGCAACACTGCATATCCACTTGCATTAGTCAGATTCCTACAAGTCATTCCTGATACTCCCCTCTCCCTGACACGTCATATTGAACTCACCACCATGTCCTATCAACCTCATGTCTTAATATTCTCTTCAATCCTTCCACCCTTCCACATGGCTCTGTCTGCATTGACCCTCCCTTGCTGAAGAGCCTCTTGGCTGGCTTCCTGCTTTACTCTGGACCCCTCTGTCTAGCCCGCACAACAGCCAAGTGATGTTTTAAACATGCAGCTATGATCATATGTATTCCAATGTTCAAAACCCTTTGGTGCCTTTCCATTGTTGGATTTAAGAGTAAAACCCTGACCATGACCTACAAGGTCCTGCAAGACTTACCTTCCCTAACTCTCATTTGCTTTCCAGCCACCTTGATCTTCCTTCATGGCTAGAGCACGGGATACCTGGAACAGGGCTTTTACAAATGCCATCCACTCAACTATACATGCTTCTTCCCCTTCATTTCCTTATGAATTTTGTCCTATTGAACTACTTTATTTCTCTTTTTAAATCTCAGCATATATCTCCCTTCCTTAGGAAAATTCCCTCACCTAGTCGATGACCATTTGTTACGGCTTCCGAGAGGACCATCTTCCTTCCTTCCTGAGCAAGTCTCTCAAAACATAATTACAGATTTATGTAAGATTATTTGATGATTCTTTGTATCTCCCATTTATTTGTGAGCTCCAAGATGGTTCAGTACTTAAATTGTGTCATGGTTTTGTGAGCATATACGTATGTTAAAATTCTTTAAATGTAGGCTTTAAATGCATGCAATTTATTGTACATCAATATAAAGTTTATTGTACTTCAATATAAAGTTTAGAAAATTATTCACATGCTGTGAGTCAATAAAGTGTTCATTTGGGCCAATAAAGGAATTGCTACACTTTGAAGGCTTTTTTTTTTTTTTTCTTTTTTTTATAATATCCATTAGCATTTTTGAAAATGCCCTTTGATCTTACATTCAATTTTTGGAAATCTTTTATAAAAATATTTATATACAAATATTAGTGCACATGTTTATACATACAAGCATATTATTGCAGAATCCTTTGAAAAACTGAAAAAATAGAAACAATGTGAAAGTCCATCCATAGGGAAATTATTAGATATTGAATAGCTTTTTAATGATTTCTATCTCTTTATCTAAATGTCATGAGAAATTATTCAAGAAGACAGTCAAGCTACAGAGTAGGTCATCGACCTAACCCCCCTGACCCACATGTGATTTTGTTTAGATATGTTTGAACAGACAAGGACAATATTGATTGCTGATATGGCTGGTTTGGGAATAATGGAATTAATGTGGGAGATTGTTAACTTTTAAAAGTATATACAAATTTCCATATTCTCCTCATTTTTCCCTCTCACATGGTAAGCATATGCCACTTTAATAATTTTTGAATGTGAATTTTGAAGAAATCATTTTGCCAGTTAGTACACATTAAAAAGTAATTCCTGCCACCTAGGAGATGGGTTTTTAGGTGAAGCAAACCACCGTGGCACACGTTTACCTATATAACAAACCTGCACATCCTGCACACATATCCCAGAACACAAAAGAAAATTAAATTTTTAAAAAAGAAAGTTAATTCCTCTCACTCTCAAAATAAATACAAAAGCAAATCAGTCACACAGACTGATTGGTAGAAGCTCTTACAAGTTTGGCTCCAGCATTACCCAACTGGGCAATCTTGTCAGATTCTCAATTGCATTACTTCAAAAGGGAATAATCATATCTAATTTTTGTACTAAATATGAGGAGTCAATGAAGAAACATTCATGCATGGATGGTGTCCTAACGATATCTTTTTTTTTTTTTTTTTAAGAAAGGTAGGTAGGTTTGAAGGATTGTAGGGCTATCTTTGAATGCCAGGCATTGCCACGGTCTGAGTTTTGGTTTAAGCTTCCTTCTGTCATTGAAATGCCCTTCCTTCTCATTGTCCATGTCTTCAAATCCTTTATCATCCATCAAGTCATGGATCAAATATTATCACATCAGAGAAGTCTTTCCAGATTTCCAAGGGAGCATGAATGGTTCTTTGTGCTGGTTCCAATGTTCCCATGCCTGTGCCTCTGTTATGCTGTACCATGTTGAGTATGTTTAGTTGGTTACGCACTCATATCTTCTACATCAAGACTGTGAGCTACTTGAGAGCAAAAATCATGGGGTATTCAACTTTGTATCCTCATTGCCTTGCCCTTGGGTAGAAGCTCTAAGATATAAATTTCTTCACTTCTTGCAAAATACAAGAAACATTTATGGAACAGCTGCTCTCTGCTAGACACTGTTCTAATTGCTCACTATTGCACCAGGAACATTGAACAAAAGAGGTCAAATTCTTGCCTCGTGGAGCTTACATTCTAATAAAGGTAGGCAGAAAAAGGAATGAAATAAATCAAGTTTTAATATTGTGTTAAAAGATAAATATGATGAAAGAAAAATTAAGCAGTGAAAGAAGTTAGACACATTAGGGCAGAAGATGCAGTTTTAAATAAAGTGATCAATGAAGGCTTCACTGAGAAGGTGATATTTAGGAGAAGACCTTAAAAAATAAAGGAGCAAGCCATGTGGCCATCTTGGAAAAGCATAACTTAGGCACAGGGATGAGCAAATTTAAGGCCCTATAAAAAGAACATACATGCACTGTTTAAAGACTGATAAGGATCCCAATATGGCTGGAACGAGAAGAGAAAAATAATGAGTAGGAGAATGGAAGGGAAGTGAATAGCTCAGGTAAGATTTTTACCACCATTGTAAAGAAATTTTAAAATGTAGATTTTGCTTCAAATGAGATGGGAAATGACAGAAGGAATTGATTTGATTTGAATTTTATTTAAATAGAATTACTCTATCTACTCAGCATTTCTGTAAAAAGCAAGGTGTAATTCCTTGAAGTACTTGAGTCATGATAGAAAGTTTGGGATTGGTGGCAGAATAGTGATGACATAGATTGTGTCCTCAGCGTGTCACAGGGGAATGCTCTGCTGGGAGTCAGACACACCTGGTTGGAGCTTCCATGTAGCATCTACCAGTTTTGGTATCTTAGGCATGATATAAATCAGCCTCCCTGAGCCTCAGTTTCCTCACCTGTCATATGAAGAAAACAGTGCCTCCCTAATCATTCCAATCACTTTGCAATTATGAGGTTACAAGGAGATGATAGTGTGAAAGGGTGGCATAAGAAAAATTCTACGCAGATGAAAGAGATTCTTGATCTTTAAGAACAGGTGTACCTGTTGGCTGCAGACATGGGTCTTACTGGAGGGTAGGGAAAGAAGGCAATGAAGTGGTGGAAGAGGAAACGCACATTGTAAAGCAGTTGGGAAATCTTCAAAATCTTTATAGATCATTGGAGATCTTGGTCGGCTACCTGTTAGCAATTTACCAAATCCAGTATTGATATGGCACTTTCCCAACCCCCAACATAAAAAAACTGATTTCAAAATATACAATAGACAGGTGAAGATAAAGGCAGAAAAGTTCTGTTAGAGTGTGTTTCTTACATATAGGCAGTGTATTAATTAATATAGTTGTAGTAAATGTGTTATTCATGTACAAATCAGTGAGTCAATACCTGAAAAGAGATTTTGCAGCCACATTTGGTGGGGAGAAGCAGTCTGTGTGCCAGATACTGAATATAATAGACATTTTAGGTAATTTAGTCAAGTGAGATGTGATAGTTGAAATTGACACAATCCATAGAAAATGCATAGCGTGAATTGTCTGAATTTATTGTAGAAAGAAACATGCATTTTTCAACATTTTACAGGCATTCACTCTTGATTTATCTACCTGTACTATTAAAATTCTTTGTGGTGCATGCAGACCTCTTCTAGCTAAGACCTCTTCAGGAAGATAGACAAACAAAAGATTTATTGAAAATACACTTGAGTTGCTTTCAGAGTTTATGTGTTTGGGAAGGACAAAACCAAGGCTAACTTTTGAGAACTCAGTAGAAGAAGCACATAGAGACTTTATTCTAAATTGCAGCAGTGCTTTAATTGGCATCTTGCTCTATGATAAGATTTCAGTCTTGTCTTACTGTCCACATTAAATAATTCTGGGAGATCACTGTATTTCCAGCTCTGCTAGGTCACATTTTACTTCTGATAAGTGGGCAAGAACCACAGCCATAACTGCAGAGAATCCATCTCTGTGTTATAAGGTGGTGGCATGAGAGGGCTGCACTAAATATTTCAAGGACTCTTCCATCCGTGACCCTGCTATTCTATGAGCATGATAGAGACTCCGTGGGAAGGCAATGATTTTACTAATTTAAAGAAGGTCAGTTTTTAAGTTTACTAGCACAGGAGAGTGGGCTCAGATCTTTTAAAAATACTTTCCAAAAAAGATGTGTAAAACTTTTAACTCTGAAACTGCATACATTTTTAGGAGTTGAGAGCTTGTTTTGAGGTCAGGTTTTAATCCTCTTTCTGTCACTTACTGGCTCTGTGAATTTGAACTTGCTACATTATCTGGGGTTTAGTCTTCTTATTTTTGAACGATTCTTTGGTTATCCTGCTGAATATATAAATATATAAATATTCAACAGGAAGTATAAATATTTTTGCATCATTGAAATTTAAACATGCCCAGAAGAAATTACTAATAGCAGCACAAATCTTCTCCATCGACTATGTGATCCCAAAGCCCATATTTATTCTAACTTTCTAGAAGCAAAAATGCAGTAGGAGTGTTCAAAATGAGTTTTGTTTGGTTGACAAGAGCCTGAATCCTGAGAACCTCGCTGGGAGTTGCTTTGTCCTGGAGGACTTGTGAAGCAGAACTGGAAAAGCAGGATTGGCTGCTCTTGGATTGTCCAGGAGCCACATAGGTGTGTCCTTTGAAACACAAGCCAAAGAGAGGAAAACAATTACCAAGTAGAGAGGGTTTAAGACTTTAAACAAACCAAAGAAAACTTAACCCTTTTCTTAAAATTTTTATGTTTCTGCATTTTAAAATAGAAGAAATTTCATAATAAAATCAACTATAATACATAGTTGAGGAAATAAGCAACAACAACAACAAAAAGAAAAATTCAAGGTACATAGAGAAAGAATCAGACACAAGGATGAAGGGAGAATGTACATTGAATAAACTCCTAAGGATAAGTTGAGTCACCAGTTTCACTGAGTTTCTGGATAGATAGGTGATGAAAAAGAAAAGACCAAGTCACATAAATCTTAGAAGCAGAAAAAAGAAATCTGACTTTAGGGAACGTATTTTTTTCCCTTGATTCATTTCTGAATGAAAAATTTTCCATCTGACTTCATGAAAGGGTTACCAAGTGACATTGTGGCCAAGGTCAGTTTTGCTCATCGGGTGCATTATTGGAATTCCCTGTCTTACTTACTTATTCCTAGATCCCTCCCTAGGAAGTTTTAACTGAGCAAGTTCAAGCATAAAAACTAGTGTATACTATAGTAGATTTTGTCTTAATCCAAAACATGTATAGAAATTAAGAATTCATTAAATGACTATTACCTCTTTTGATAATTTGAGGAATCTAGTGAGGTTCATCCAATTTTGTTTTTAAGCAGGAAAAAAAATTTATACTTAAAATATCAAATGACTTAAGACACAAAGAAAGATGACTTGAATTCATGTGGTTATAAACAATGCAGGACAAGTGGAGTTGAAATTTTAAGTCTATTGAAAATATTAAGTCTAGTAAAAACCATGCTAATGTTATTCAGTAGAGGTTGAGAAGTTCTCAGATTAACTAGGTATTCAATTACTGGATATTTCTCCAAATACTGTACCTCATTATATCAGATTGTATGTAGAATCTTTTCTCTCAGAGTTCACCTTATTTGTAAAGTATTCATAATGCTTATCCCTTCCTCTAGGTATTCCTTCTTTCTTCTTTTCCAAGGCATTCCCCAGGCCCCTTTATATATAACTTTTTCATTTCCTTACACAGTTGTGAGATACATAGAGCCACGTGATTGCTGAGTCCACAGACTTCTCAATGGCCAGCCAGTTATTCATTTCAGCAGCATTGGCTGATTGACGTGGTAGGTATGGATTAAAGAAACATTAAAGAAATGTGTAAAAAAAGGGGGGGGGATCAGTGTTAATAAGATAAACATAAACTATCTACATATCCATCTATCTATCTTAATTTAGGAAATGCCAGCCCGGCACAGTGGCTCATGCCTGTAATCCCAGCACTTTCAGAGGCTGAGGCGGGCAGATCACTTAGGCCAGGAGTTTGACACCAGCCTGGGCTGCATGTGAAACCTGTCTCTACCAAAAATACAAGAATTAGCTAGGAATGGTAATGCACACTTGTAATCCCAGCAACTTGGGAGGCTGAGACAGGAGAATTGCTTGAACCTGGGAGGAGGAGGTTGCAGTGAGCCAAGATCTTGCCACTACCCTCCAGCCCAGGGAACAGAATGAGACTCTGTCTCAAAAAAAAATAAAAATAAAAAATAAAAGAAGAAGGAAATGCCTAGACCTTTGGCCAAATTTTCTAAACTAGAGAAACAGACATTGCTGTGAATCATTTAATTTTAAAGTGGTGACTTGCTTTTGCTTTTAATTGAATAGGGCAATTATTACACAAATACAACTCTAAGAGCTACTTACTAAATACATATTCACTGGGGTTTAAAGAGGTACTCCTGATCAATCCATCCCAACCCAAATCCAGCCTGTCCTTTAGTTGCTTCCTTCTCCCTAGTTTAATTGTTTTTACATCCCTAGATTGAGCCATTCCCCCCTGCTCGTCAGGGCATCTTACTTTGGTTCATGTATTCATTCCAAGGTTTTCATGTGCAGTTAAAAAAATTATGGCACTAAAATTCCCTACATTCAAAACATTCATAAGGCTAAAAGTGAGGCTCAGGCAGGTAAAGTGGCTTGACGATGGTTACATAACCATTAAGTGGCTGATTAAAAGTTGAGCTTACATCTTGTCTATGTCTTCTGCTTTTTCTGCTCCTCCATGTGGCCTTGCCTATTAGACTACATCATAGACCAGACCTCTAGGATATACTCCAAGGATTTGGGGTCTGGGTACCAACGATTATAGGTGTGTACCAGAAGCTTGAATGAAGCAAAAGTATTATGACACCTGCAAGAAGAGGTAGAGCTTTGTTCTCCATCTTCTCTGAGAAGATGAGAATGAAAACATAGAAACTTAAGTGACTGAGTTGAGAAGCTTAATTGGCCTTAGGGTGAGAGTCAGTAGTGTCTGGGTTGGGCATGTTTTGATTCCCATGCCCAAGCCTAATTCTTATCCTTAGAATCATATGGAAAATAGTGGGCTAAGTTCTGGGGAAATATGATAGTAGCTTCCTGAACTTACACTAATCACACCCAGGTTATGAAATGGAGCCAGTGGGGAAAAGGAGCATTTCCAGACCAAATCACAACGGAAGTTGGTAAAGGCCATGCTTCCTGAATACACATATAAAGTAACTCAGCTAAGCAAAGGGGTAGTGTTGTATTTCTATGAACTTCTTGAGGCATGCCTTAGATCACTTCGCTTAATCATTATTCTCACTGCCTTCTCCTATACTTTTCTGCTTTGTTCTCCAGTAGTAGCACTATGGCTTAGAGATACAGCACAGACCCTGGAATCAGGCTGCTTGAGTTCAAATTCTGTCCTCCTCCTTTATTAATATAGCAGTACTAGCAAACCTCCCTGAGCCCTTATTTCCTTATTTATAAAATTTAAGAATATCTATTTTTCATAGTGATTATGAATTAAATTAACTACTACATAGCACTTAGGCATTCATCACTCAGCTTAATGCCTTAAAACAGAGTAACAATACAGTTCATACCAGCTACTGATATTACTACTTTTCCAGGTCTAAAACTTCTGTTTTTATAGTTCAATATTCATTTTCAGGAGAGACCTGAGTAGGGAAAAAACAAGTACTTCTGAGCACTCAAACTATATTGTTTGCCCATACATCCAACTGCATGAGACAGAGTTTGTTATCCTTTCTCTTTGAATTAGGCTCAGCAAATTTCATTCTTCTCAGGAGCAACTAGCTGCATGATTACATGGGTCCTTAGATTGTGAATGTGTGCTAGCCCCTCATTTCACAGGCTGAACTTGTTCAAAGCAAGCTCCTAGCAGTTGTGACAGGAACCAGGTTTCCAAACCTGCCATGCTTATTCACTTCATCTCACAGTTGTGCCTCCTCTCTTAAGAAAATTGTATTGTTAGAAACTTTTACATGACAAAAATACATTCACTTAAAATTGATTTTAAAAAATGACAGCAAGAATTTTTCTTAAATGTACCTTTTCTGCTTGTAGACAGACATGGGTACCAAAATTATTAAATAAAAGTAGACAGATCCTTTTTCTTTGTCCAATACATTGCTATTTCACTTGTGAATTTTAAGTTAAAAAATCACCTGAGGATGTCACTTTGATGAATGCTTTCCTCGATTATCACCAAATTCCATAAATCCTCTTGAAAAAAAAAAAGAGAAAATAAGAATTATGATTCAGACTGAACACGAGTGTTAGAATGATCACTAAGGTGTTGTATTATGTTTGAACCATACTGTTCTTCTCTAGATTTTTCTATGTCAGAAATAAGACCTACAATTTCCATAAAAATTCATAGTAGACAAGCAATTTAAGCATAGTTATCTTTGCATCTGCCAACAAACCAATTTGTTAGGTAGCTATTCACAGATAAACTCCATAAAGGCATATATTTTTGTATTTTTTTTTCAGTAATATATTCCCAGGGCATAGAACAGTGCATGGCAAATAGTAGAAATTAATAAATCTTTGTTGAATGCATTTTTATTATCTCTTTTTATATGTGAGAAAACCTTTGAAGCTCAAAGATTAAACAAGCTGTCCAAAGCACATTGCTGGTACATTGCAAAGAAAAGTGAAAAACTTGGCTCTCCAGAGTAATTACTAAATGCTAGAAACACTATGCACTATGGCTCAAGGACTGAGTAGCAGGGTATCTGCTGAGATGGTGAAAGATAACTAAAATATCGTTTGTGAATCATAGTCTAGTGGAGAAAACAGACGCCTCAGATGCAAGTAATTTAAAACAATGTGGGGGATAAAAGTTGTTACGAAGATTTCTGCAAAACATTATGAAATCCCTGAATATGAAAAACGGAAATTTCTAATAGTAAGTGTCTATGACTTTTTTTGAATTGGGCTTTAGAAAATGATTAGACTTGCCAAGTGAACAGGGTGGTGTTTTGGCTTGTGTGCTAGGCATTTTCAGCAGAGGGAAAAATCACATACACAGATATTGGGGTTTTACACAAACATGATCTGCTCTGAGATGAAACTCACTTGTCATTGGGGCTTCAGGTTGCAGGGGTAAGGAATGTGACTGAAAGATACATTGGCATCAGAGAAGGACCTTTTACATTAACCTAATGCATTTGCTTGGATTTTGGAGGCAATGGAAATTCATAAAAAAACTTTCAAGCCTGTCAGTGATATGACCAAATTTACATTTTTTTTGATATAAAGTTTTGGTAGTAGGTAGAAGATGAATTGGTGAGACAGAAAGAAAGTGGAACTTACTAGAAATTCAATAAAAAGACAGAAAAAAAGTGGAGCTCATTTAAAAATCCAGTAAAAAGAACTTGGGAAAGAGATGATGAAGGACTCAACTTGACCAGCTAGTCAGTGGAGCGGAGGAAGAGAAATGTACATAGGGTACATATACATATACCTAAGGAAAGTATATAGGGTAGAATACTTGACAATTCAATGAAGATGATGATGAGCAGGAAAGATTCGAGAAGATCCTTAGGTTTCTGGATTTTGTGTGGATGATGATGTGACTTAGTGAGATATGGAAGAGGGTTTTGAGTGAGATGATGGACTTGGGTTTAGACCAGTAGAGTTTGAAATATTGGTAGGAAAATGATGGAGATTTATTGCAAGCAATCAGTTATTTCATTTGGTGCTCAGGAAAAATTGCAACAGAAATGTGAATTTGAAACTCATTAGATTATGGGCAGTATTCCCAATGTGCAAGCTGCAATGTGAAAAACGAAGCACATTTGGAATCTTGAGGAACAATGACATTCGGAGGGCAGGTGCATGAAGAAAAGTCAAATGAAAAGAATGAGAAAGAACAGCTAGCAGTAGAGAGAGAACCAGGCAAATATGTCATGGAACCAAGAGGGGAAAATATTCCCAAGAATTAAGGGATCCCAAAGGGTGAGAGGAGTTAATAATATATATATATATATATTTTTTTTTTCTTCAGAAAAATGATGAGCAAAATGCAGTTGCTGTAGCTCCAAGATAATCCAAAAGCAAGTGGAGAGAACAATCTGGTCTATTCACTGTCCCAAAAGCATGTCTCTAGCATTTATTATGCATCTGACACACCACTTAGGCATCAGACATACTGGAATAAATAAAGCAAAATTCTCACCTTTATGAATCGTCATTACCTCTCTCATTCTCTCCTTCAAATCAAATCTTGTTTGGTCATTTAAGGCCCAAATTACATCTTGCTTTTGCCATAAACACTTCCCTAAGCACACTGTCCCCACTGACAGCTCCTTTTGCTGGAAGGTGCCTGTGATATTTGGCTGGCATTTATCTTACTAGGCATTTTTAGTTATTGCACTGTGCATTGGCTTATGTAATTTCACCATAAGGACTGCAAATTATTTAAGGAGAAGGGACTGACAGTCTCAATTTTTCCTTCACAGTCCGTGTCCCCCCTTTGTACATATTAAATGCCTAGCAATACTTTCTGATGATCTCGTCCTATCCCCCACTCCCTATTTTGTTTGTGGTCTTCTCTTGAACAGTGAATTATAGGTATGTCATGGGTCCTGACTCTACCACCCACTACATCGATCTCTTGAGCAAACATTGCTGTGTCTTTGAGCAAAGATCCTTCAGTATTCCTCAGTCAAATTGAGGTAGATGGGCTTTAGGTCTGATCCACAAGATATATTTCCTTAATTAACTCAAGTTCCTGATGTTATGTGCCAGATACTGTGTGCTCTTGCAACCAGCCGGACAGGTGATCTGGTCTCTACCTTCACCTAGCTACTGATTAAAAATAAATAAGTCATTCAGATGGTAACAAATATTATAATGACACTATAACAAGGTAAAGTGATAGAAAGTAACAGGCAGCGGGAATGGAAGAAGACAGTATTAATAAGAATGGTCATAGAATCACTTTCTGAGAAAACGACTTTCAAATTAGCTGCAGGCCCAAGCATTAACCACAAGAAAATGAGAGTATTTTAGGAAGGAGGGAGAGCAAGGGAAGAGAGCCTTAGATGCTAATACGTTCTAGCAACAGAAAGACCATTTACCCAGAATATAATGAGGGAAAGGGAAAAGGTAGATGAAGTGCCTTGTCTGAGCCCTAGAGCGGACAGCAATTCTTTAGCATATCAGAGAGTTGACTTTTATGGTGAACCCAGAGGAAAAAGTCCTATTTTATACTTGGAAAATTCCCTAGGGAAGGAATGAAAAGAACTATTAGTGCTCTAACTCCTTGCTTTGCTGTGTTAACATAACAATACTAATTCAATTGGAGCCTAATCTTTAGTTTGTATCTAATGGGTGGTGCTCCTGTTGTTGGCATCTGACTTTCCTTCTTGTTTACATTAACAATCTTGGAAAGGCAACAGTTGCAAAAGCCACCACAATAAGATATGTAACAATTAAAAGAAACATCTGTGAGTTATAACAATTTGTGGAGCAGGATTGCATGACTCTGCCCAATCAGATGACAATCTATTCATTTAAGAAGATCAGAGATTACAAAACCCTTAATTACTCCTACATGGAAGTGGTTCTTAATCTGCTATTGGTTAAAGACCCCTTTGAGAATCTAACAGAAGTCATGAACACTTTCCCCAGGAAAATGAAAAAATAATCACATTGACACAAAATATTTATAAAAATGTAGTATATATCCAAAGGACTATAAACCGTTCTACTATAAGGACACATGCACACGAATGTTCACTGCAGCACTGTTTACAACAGCAAAGACCTGGAATCAACCCAAATGCCCATCGATGATAGACTGGATTGGGAAAATGTGGCACATATACAGCATGGAATATTATGCAGCAATCAGAAATGATGAGTTTGTGTCATTTGTAGGGACATGGATGAATCTGGAGAACATCATTCTCAGCAAACTGACACAAGAAC
Source organism: Callithrix jacchus (assembly GCF_049354715.1). Classification (NCBI taxonomy): domain Eukaryota; kingdom Metazoa; phylum Chordata; class Mammalia; order Primates; family Cebidae; genus Callithrix; species Callithrix jacchus. Next base: position 46,469,384 of record NC_133503.1, read on the forward strand.
AGAAAATGAAATACCGCATATTCTCACTCATAGGCGGGTGATGAAAAATGAGAACACATGGACACAGGGAGGGGAGTACTAAACACTGGGGTCTACTGGGGGGAAAAGGGGAGGGCCAGCGGGGTGGGGGAGCTGGGGAGGGATAGCCTGGGGAGAAATGCCAAATGTGGGTGAAGGGGAGAAAGGAAGCAAAACACACTGCCATGTGTGTACCTATGCAACTGTCTTGCATGTTCTGCCCATGTACCCCAAAACCTAAAATGCAATAAAAAATTTAAAAAAAAATGTAAATGCTTTGTGGAAATTTAAAGCTGGTCTATGCAGCCCAGAACATCTGATCAAGGGCATGGCTTTCAAAAATGTCTGTATACCAGAATTACCTGAAACGCTTGTTGAAAGACATATCCATGGCCTTGTCCCCAGAAGGATGCAAAATGGGATGCAGAAATCTGCATTTAGAAAAATAAATTCCCCCAAGGGATTCTGTAACAGGTGGATAGACCATACCTAGTCAAACTCTACTTAAGGATCTATAAAGGAGAAAATTAGAGAGCAGAGGCTCAGAGTGGTGGAGATTGAACACACCTGGAGTTCAGAAGATGGAATTTCATCATGGAGCACTGAAATTGGGGAGATTAATATGGGTAGGATAAAGCATACAGTGAGGTAGTAGTGTTAAATCAGAACTATGTAGGCAGAAAAAAATATGTTTTGGGAATTAGACACAGGCTTGGAAGCAGGCTGAGAACACTGGAAAGACTCTGGGACTGGTGATCTATCCTAAGGCAATCCCTCATGATGAAAACCAACACTCATGCTGTGAGGTTCTCTAGATTGCCTCTAAAGAGATTATCTATTGTCTCTGCTAGCCTTCTTGAGCTACTCAAGCTGGAAAATATAGGCAGGACTCATCACACCCATCATGAATGAATGTATCATCACCTCTTACCTGCATCGCGTAATCACAGTGCTTGCATGGGGTAGGCCATATATTATTTTAACTTTACAGTTAAAATGTGAGCAAATAGAGGCCTTCAGAGTGGGAGGGCCTCGTTCAAGACCACCTAGTAAAACAGCACCTGAGTTAGGATCAGAGCTTGGCTTTTTTGTTCTTTAGTGCTTTTCCTCTTTCCTATTTGGTCTTGAGAGTTAAAAAAAAAAAAATTTCTGATGGAACCACTTGATAAGAATTTGCTTATCCCCAAGAATTCAGGGCAATTAATTCAGATGCAAAATATATCTTCAGTAGGGCAACATTTTTCAATGAAAAATAACACATTGGCTTGTGCCACAAATTTTGTTTCTCACATATTTTAATGTCATGTGGTCATTGTGTGGTCATTACCAACTTTGAACTTGACAAAAAACAAGGTTTGTCTCAGTGCTTACGCGCTCCTGGACATGGAGCGGAGGATGAACTCGACTGCATTCTCAATGATCTCTGTACCCAGGAGGTTTAGGAATTTGGGGAAGTCTGGCTTTGGGTCTTTGCCTGAGTCATCTGGCTTATCTTCTGGCTTGTCTGGTTTGTCATCTGAAAAACAGAACAGAATCTCAGAGGTGATTTTCAGCAACAAAGAAGGAAGTCTCCTTTCCATGTGGGGAACCCTTAGGATTTTTTTTGTGGCCCACTTAACGAATTTCATAGCCTTATATGAGTATATTCCTCAAACATTTCATGCTTGTCTGGTTAAAATCTTCACATACATTATCTTATTTATTTCTAAAAACAAATAAATCAACAGGTAGACACTGGCACTGCCTTGTGAGTGAAAATAAATAAATAAATAAAACAAACAAACAAAGCTCCCAGAGGCTAAGTACCTAACCCAGAGTTAAGCAGCTAGTAAGTGCCAGTGCCAGGACTGATGTACAGAATGTCTGTTTTTCCATCTGATCTCCATGCCCATGGTAATAATAATACTAAAGATAAATTATCAGCTTGGTGGGGTGGCTCTTGCCTGTAATCCCAGCACTTTGGGAGGGTGAGATGGGAGGATTGCTTGAGGCCAGGAGTTTGAGACCAGCCTGGGTAACATAATGAGTCTTCCATCTCTACAAAAAGTAAAAAGTAGCCAGGTGGGGTGTTGCACACCTGTAAGCCCAGCTACTTGGGAGGTGAAGGCAGGAGGATCACTTGAGCCCAGAAGACAGAAGCTGCAGTGAGCTATGATCCTTTAACTGCACTCCAAGAGACTGGGTGACAGAGTGAGAACCTGTCTCTAAGAAATTCAATTAATAAATAAAAATGAAATATCATTGAGTAGCATTTGCTGAGTACATGCCTGTAATAATCTAAATGAATTGTCTTGTTTTATCCTCATAGCAATTCTGCAAGGTAGGAACAATTATCCTAATTTAAAGGTAAAGAAATATAACTTGAGAGATGTTTAGAAACTGGTTCAGTCACAGAGTTAGTAAGTGGCAGAAATACAATTCAAACCATGTCAGTTTGGCATGAAAATTTGGATTCTAAAGTACTCTATGATGAGCTGCACAGTCTTTGAACAAAAGTTACACAGTTTGCACTTTTTCTAAGAAGGTTCAAAATAACAATAATGATGACAAAGAAATTCAGAAAAGTTAAGCAGTTTGCGCTTCTTTTAGAAGATTCAAAATAGTATAACAATAATGACGACGAAGAAATTCTATCACTTTCATATCACCTAATAGTTTCGTAAATAGCGATTTTACAAATGTTGTGTAATTTTACCCCCACACCAATCTTACAGAGTATGCATTTTTTAGCTCACTGAACTGAGAAAGTGAAGATTAAGTGGCTTACAGAAGACCTCACAGAGAGTAAAAAAAATGCTGGGATGATTACTGCAGGCTTCTTACACTAGACTCTTAAGTGCCTTTTGGAATGAGGGCCAAGGATCCGAGTGAAGTTGATTACATTCAAGATCCCTTGTGGGCTTTTTGACTTTGCTTAGTTGTCTTTATTTTCAGGAGATGAGAAGAGATGGAAGAGCGATAGCAGCTACATGTGGTCTCCCCTCTGAGCCGTAGTCACAGGATAAAGTGGGACCTTTATTTTTAAATTTTATTGTACCCTGACAAGTAGTGTTATCAGACTGGGTAAAATAAAAATACAGCATGCCTAGTTACATTTAAATTTCAGATAAACAACAAATGCTTTTCTGGTACTATAAGAATAACCCATGCAATAATTAGGGCACACTGATGCCAAAAGATTATTCATTGTTTATCAGAAGTCCAAGTCTAACTGGGTTTCTTGTATTTTTTCTGGCAACCTCAGACAAGTTTTAACTCAAGAAGTCCCAACGTCTAGACAATGTACCAGTGACTTTGGATTTAAAAAATGTAACTACCTTTTGTGTGGAGGCTATCAGATTATGTCAGAAGCTTTACATCTATATTAAATCCTAAAATGGAAACTATTAGTAAAAAGATTGGCAGACAATTCTATGAGTATTTATTGTTTATTATGATGCAACTAAAAATTTGATAGAAGAACCATTTGGGACTTATAATTAAAATCAATATACTAATCATCATGTAGGAATCATCATGTATTCACATATCCAGTTGTTGGTTCCTTCATTCAAAAAGTATTTTTGAGCCTACTTTAACAATTTTTAATATTTTGGACCAGCCTTCACTCTCTCACCCAGGCTGGAGGGCAGCTCACTGAAGCTTCAACCTCCTGGGCTCAAGAGATCCTCCCGCCTCAGCCTCCTGGGTAGCAGGGACTACAGGCACATGCCATCACAGCTGGCTGATTCTTGTTTTGCATAGAGATGTTGCCCAGGCTGGTCTCAAACTCCTGGGCTTGAATGATCTGCCCGTGTTCGCCTCCGAAAGTGCTGGGATTGCAGCTGTGAGCCATCCTGCCCAGCCCGAGCCTACTATTATGTGCATAGTTATACTAAGAGTCAAGGTAAAAAAGGACAATAGATATGAGCTTCACATAAAGTGCTGGGCAACCCAGGTACTCAGAAGAATTGGTTTGTTTTCATCGTGGAAAGGAGATGGAAGCAGAAGTCTTGTATACGGTGCCTATTGAGCAGATAATGTACCAGTGCTTTCAGGACATGCCTTAATCTTCATTCAGCTCAGTAGTGGTATCAGTTTTATAGGAGAGAAGACGGATGATCAGGAAAATTAAATGACTCACCGGAAATCACTCATCTAGAAAGTAGCTGATCCAGGGTTTGAACCTAATGTTTTTCTTAACTCCACAAAGCACATTATTCACATTACATAATACAACCTCCAAACAATTGTTCTGTAAAGACATTTACCAAGTGCAAAGCAGTAATTTCTTGCGTAAAAGATGAGATTTTTTTCCCTGTGTTTCTATCTAGCTATGTGCAAAATAAATTCTATTGAGTAGTTATTTTAATATGACACTAAATGCTAGCTTTTCAAGATGCGAGAAGCCTGGGATTAGAGTGGGTGGAAATCAGAATCTCAGCTTTAGCCCGTGAACCCCATATATATTGAGAGGATTAAAGTGTGGTGGATTACATGCTCTGGAGTTTTATACACCTGTCTGATTCCTGCCTTTAACAAAAAATTAGCCATGTAAACTTGCACACAGTCCTTAACTTTGCTATCTCTCAGTTTTCTCATATGTTGTCAGGATTGAAAGGTATTTTATATATCACATATATATACACACACATACATATATCATATATACATATAGATATCATATATACACCATCTATAACAGTACCAATCCCAAGGTAAACTTGCCTTATATAAATAAATAATGAATGAATAAATATTGTTTTATTGCTACTATTAATATTAATAGCAACAAAATTATTTATAATTCACTTTCTCCTCTAGTGCTTTAGAAGACAATATAAATTTTTAAAATGCCATTAAAATATCAAGAAATTTATATCCTAGAAACAAATCTTCAAAGGCAAGAATTTGATTTTTTTTTCAAGTATAATATAGGATAGCCTTTATTTACAGTAACTACCTTGTTGAATTTCTTAGTGAATGTGAATATAAATGTTCTTAACAAACAGTATTGCTAATATTTGTAGTTTTTATAGTTTACAAAGGAATTATGAAAGTGAATTCATTTGGCCTGGTGACGTTAAATAGTTATCCCATTTTGCAGATAAAGAAACAGGTTTAAAGCAGTGAACTGATGTAACCAGTTTCAGAGTTTATGGGAGACAGTGTGGCAACTGGTCTTTGGTACCAAATCTCACCTTTCACTTCACTATAGTGATTACTTTAGGAGTAGAATGGACTTAACAATCTCTAGTGGCCATATCTAGAGTAATTCTGCTGTAATGTCCGCTGTGTAATGTTCAGCCAAGTTACATTCATAGGATTCTCTTACTAAATGCTTGCAGTCTCTCTGTCTTCTGTCCTATCATTGTGAATGACACTCACAGTCTTTTGCAGACAAAAATAAATTAATTAATGAGAAGGCAGCATACAGCCTTAGCTTCTATGTGCTTGGAAAAGATGGGAAATAAGCAGTTGCTGAATAATAGTAGAAAGAATCTAGGAACTAAGATTTCAGTCCCAGGTGCCACTTCCACCTGTCTGTGTGCTCCAGTAATTTGCCCTCTGCAAGCTGAGTTTATTAACCCGTAGAAAGGAAAATGATAAAACTGTGCATGTTTGCACAGTTGGATTACTATGAGAACCAAATGAGATTATACATGACAACAATAGCAGGTAGTATTTATTGCATGCTTATTATCAACCACTTACTCTTCCAATTAGTTTCATTCCTTTTATCCAATTTTCATGATAGCTTTATGAGAAGGTTAAATGTCCCCATTTGTATGTGAGGCCTAGAGACATTGAATAGCATTTCTAAAGTCACATTTCTGGTTAGTGGTAGAGCCAGGCCTAGGATTTTTATTCCAGAGTACATACACTTTATCATTGAACATTATTAGGTATATTTATCAAAAAATAAATGCCACCCAGCTCCCATGGAATTTATACCAGAATAGCATCATTATATCATAAGAGTATATAAAAAATGTCAAACTTCATTCATCCACTGAAAATAGAGGCTAGGTTTTTATGAAAATCCTACTTTCTTTGTGTTAGAATGCACAACTCTTGTCTCCCAGGCCAGTGCTCTTTCTGCAGTGCCCAAAGGCCCCTTCTTCCTTTTATGTTCTGAATCAGTGCCACCAACTTTCTCTAGTCACTGCCAACTACTGAACAATTCATGGGCTGTGATCAGAAGCACTTACCTGCATAGCAGGTCAGGATTAAGACAAGCAGTCCCAGGACAACTGTCAGCCGAAGTACTGAGACAGCCATTCTGGTAGCACTGGGTACTGGTGCACATAAATTGTTCAGACACATCTGAAACAGTGCTCCATTTATAGGACCTACATAGGTGACATCATCTGCTTTGGAATTTAGATGTTGCATAATATATGTCTGCATAGCTTGCTTTTGGATCTGTACTAATGAACCCTGCCCTATCATTTAAATCAAATGTTTTTCGTATAGGGAAAGAAATCCCTCTTGATTTTTAAAATTTGTATCTATAAAGAGTTCTGGAGTGAACCTCTTGAGGCTCATTTCAATGCCAGCATTGATAATTGATATCAGGTAGAATTACTCATCAGTGCCAAGCAGCAGGCAACAAATCAGATTGGCAAGACATGCCAACTCCCTCCCTGTACACTCTGTGCCTTCCCTTATGCTCTGAGACAATTCTTTGTTCCCACAGGGGCATGCCCTTTCACTCCCCAGCCTCTGCTCTTGCTCTTCCTTCTTCCTCAGATACCCTCCCTCTTGTCTCCCTTTAGATTAATCCTATGTATTCCTCAGTTCAAATGCCCCTTTGCTATTGTAAACAGTGCTGCAATGAACATACATATGCATGTGTCTTTATAATAGAATGATTTATAATCCTTTGGTTATATACCCAGTAATCCAAAATGCCCATCAATGATAGACTGAATAAAGAAAATGTGGCATATATACACCATGGAATACTATGCACCCATAAAAAGTATGAGTTCATGTCCTTTATAGGGACATGGATGAATCTGGAAACCATTATTTTCAGCAAACTGACACAAGAACAAAAAATCAAACACCACATGTTCTCACTCATAGGCAGGTGTTGAACGATGTGAACCATGTGCACAGGGAGGGAAACATCACACACTGGGGTATGTTGGGGGGGTGGGGGGCTAGGGGAGGGACAGAGGGGGGTTGGGAAGTTGGGGAGGGATAACACTGGGAGAAATGCATGATGTGGGTGATGGGGGATGGAGGCAGCAAACCATCATGGCATGTGTATACCTATGCAACAATCCTTCAAGATCTGCACATGTATCCCAGAACTTAAAGTACAATGAAAAAAAAAAATGCCCCTTCTCTGTGAAACATTCATGATAACCTCTCCACCCTTCTCCAGATAGAGTCTGTTGCTTCATTATCTGTTCTATGGCATGCTTGATCCCATCGTATAAGAAATAAGTGTTGGCCTGGCACAGTGGCCCACGCCTGTAATCCCAGTACTTTGGGAGGCCAAGGAGGGTGAATCACAAGATGAGGAGTTCGAGACCAGCCTAGCCAAAATGGCAAAACCCTGTCTGTACTAAATGTACAAAAAATTAGCTGGACGTAGTGGTGGGTTCCTGTAATCCTAGTACTCAGGAGGCTGAGGCAGGAGAATAGCTTGAACACAGGAGGCAGAGGTTGTAGTAAACCGAGATTGGAGCACTGCATTCCAGCCTGGGCAACAGAGTGAGACTCTGTCTCAAAAACAAGAAAAACTGTTTTATTTTATTTATTTAACTTTTATTTTTCTCTCTTTTTTTCATTAACTTTTATTTGAAGTTCCAGGCTACACATGTAGCCAGAAGGATGTGTAGGTTTGTTATATAGGTAAATGTATGCCATGATGATTTGCTGCACAGATCAACTAGTCACTTGGCTTTTTATTTTTTATTTTTTGAAATGGAGTCTCGCTCTGTCACCAGGCTGGAGTGCAGGAGTGCAGTGGTGCAATCTCGGCTCACGGCAATCTCCAACTCCCTGCCTCAGCCTACCAAGTAGCTGGGATTATAGGCATGTACCACCACACCCGGCTAATTTTTCTATTTTTATTAGAGACTAGGTTTCACTATATTGGCCAGGATGATCTTGATCTCCTGACCTCGTGATCAGCCCACCTCTGCCTCCCAAAGTGTTGGGATTACAGGCATGAACCACCATGCTCAGCAGTCACCTAGGTATTAAGCCCAGCATCCGTTAGCTATTATTCCTAATGCTCTCCTTCACCGCCCACCCCCGACAGGCCCCAGTGTGCTTTGTTCCCTGAAACATGTCCATGCGTTCTCATAGGAGAACTGTTTTGATAGCTCTCTTCTCTTTCACCTTGTGTGTCTACTTATTTGTTGATTGGCAAAATATTGTACATATTCATGGTGCACAATATAATGTTTTGAAATAGGCATACATTGTGAAAAGCCTATTTGAAGCTATTTAATGCACAGATTACTCATACTTATCTTTTTTTATGTGTGGTGAGAACACTTAAAATCTGCTCTTAGCAATTTTCAAGTATACAATACAATGTTATTAACCATAGCCAACATGATGTACAATAGACTACTCAAATTTATTCCTCCTGTTTAACTCAAATTTTATATCTTTTGACCAACATCTCCCCAATCCCTCCCACTATCCAACTCCCAGTCTCTGGTAACCATCATTCTACTCTGCCTCTGAGTTCATCTTGATTAGAGTCCACATGTAAATGAGATCATGTGATATGTATTCGTCTTTCTTTGTCTTTCAGTGCCTGGTTTATTTCATATAACATAATGTCCTCCAGATTCAACAGTGTTGCAAATGATAGGATTTCCTTCCTTTCTTAAGGCTGTATAGTAAATAATATTCCAGTGTATACATATCACAGTTTCTTTTTCTATTCATCTTTTGATGGACACAGGCTGATTCCTAGCCTGTGGGTCTCAGGAGAAGAATGTTTTATTACTTCTGAATCCTCATGGAGCCTACTCTGGTGCTTGGCCTTGGTCTCACCTTTGACCTCACCACCTCTGAAAGTTTGTTCTGGTTCTTCCAGACAGAGATAGGTGATCCTCTGGTGTACCTGATAGATCCCTGTTTAAATGTCTTTACCAATAGGCTGTAGGCTTCTTGAAGGCAAAACTACCTATTTTAGAGTTTAATACATATTACCAGAGGCACATGGCAAATACTCCCCCTAAAAAAAGATGAAAAAAGTAGTTTTGGAGTTGATTTAGACCAATCACTCTCCGCCACTGCCAGTCTCCATTGCAGTGTTCTCTATACCTATGCCCATCACCATGGTCCCCTTGAACAAAGTCTACCTTACCATCTTTTATTTTCTTAAAGAATAAATAATTAACTGGATTAAATATATTTGTACTTGGTGAAACAGAATATTGAACTTGACATGCTGCTATGTATCTCAGGTGTGAAATAATCTTCCTTTTCAATATATGCAAGAGAATAAAGTTTGGTTCAAGTCTAGATGATACTGGTTATCCTGAAGAATGCTATAAATTCAGTTAATTGGATGTGGACTTGGGGATACCTAAACTTATTGATTAACCAATACTTACACTTTGCATGTGTCAAAGACCATTATAAAAATGGAAAAATTAACTGAAGTATGGACAAAAGGAGGTTCATCCAGCATCTCAGAGCCAAGGCTAAGGCAATGCCTCTTACTTACTAGTTAATACTCTTCACAAGGCATCGAACCACTTCTGGAAAGTAATCAGGAAGCTCTGCTTGCACCTCGTGTGGTATGACCTTCCCAGGCCTCCCCATCTCATCTTCTCAAGAAGACACTGGCCTTGTCTCTCTTGTACAAAGGGTTGTAAATCTAGACTCTAGATCAGGAGAGATAGGGTCAGAGTCTCTAATGAAATATAGACATTAGAAGGCCTTCAGTGAGGTAGATTTATGCCATCAGGGTCACTACTGATGACTGAGCACTGTCATTGTCCAAGGGGCTAGTGGGGGAATGACATTCAAGTGTCCTCTATCAGTTAGGCCATGGGTCCTGACACATTGCTGTGTTTGCCTGGGAAAGGGTGCATATTTTTCTAATTAATCACCAGGGCACTCTATAGGCAAGTGAAGGCCTTAGATACGGCAACTCAAGATGGAAATTTCCTGGCTTCTTAGGAATAACAGCTGGCTAGGGCAAGCAGACAAATCCTAAATCAGCTGCTTTTGGTGGTCTGGTGTCAAAAAATTAGCACTGCCCTGAGTATCTGGAAGCCGGCTTCGATTCCTGTCAGTAACACTAGCTCATTGCATGGCCCTGATTCAATCCCCTTCAGTTTCCCTGCTCATTGCTCTTATTCTTTCTCTTCCTTTGGTTTGTCCCTCATAGCTTCAGGTCTCAGCTAAAACGTCTTGTCCTTGGTGAAAACTTCTGTAACCCTCTAATCCAGCTCAAATCCCTATGTGATTAACTTTTCTACACTCTGTATTCTTTCTTCTCAGCACTTAATTTTGATGATTTAATGTCTCTTTTTCCAAAGAATGTTGAAATCCCAAAGGAAAGTATTCTGATCAGTCTTGTTCAGGGAGATGGCTTTGGTGTCTAGGATAGTGCCTTGTGTGTAAAAGATACCCAACAAATATACATTAAATAAAGGAGCTAATAAATAATTCTGAGAAGAGAAACCAGGTTCTTTTGGTTATTATCTATGTGACTCTGGCAAATGACTGATACCTTCTGAGTCTGTTTCTATATCTGTAAAAGGGACATAATATAAATTCCTGCATATATACCAGCAGCTTTGCAAGGATATAGGAGATAAAAATAAAACACCTGATAACTGTAAAGAACCTTTAATATTGGCCATATTAATAACAGTTACAAGCTGTGATTTAGCTTTCACTGCCATAAGCAAGTGAATTTACTTTAGGTAGAGGAGAAACAGATTATGAAAGAGGATTTTATCCATTCTGGGAAGAAGAAGATAAGAACCTTCTTCTACAACATGATTCTAGCTTGGTAAGAAGGTATAGGAATGAAGGAAATAAGATATGTTTTAATTCTTATGTATTTTTCCAGAATTAATTAAAAATCATCTGAGTTTTTTTTTTTCTCAAAGTAGAAAAGAATTACAATTTGGGGTGGCACTAGTGGTTAAAAGCATGGGCTTTCAGATCACACAGAACAGAGTTTGAATTTCAGATTTGCCACTTACATGCTGTGTGACACTGTAACTTTAAAATATTTTCTAATTGCTCTGTGTCCTGGATCCAGTGTCTCTAAAATAGGAATAATGATACCTCTTGGTGTTGTATTGAAGATTAGATAAGAAAACTTGTAAACCTAGTAGAATGCCTTACAAATACTAAGTGAAAAATAAGTAACAGACTATTCTAGTCTAGTCTAGTCTAGTCTACATTGAGTTGTCTTAGAGGAGGAAGTAACATTTTAGGACTATCACCACCACCTCCACCACCACCAATGATAATAATAGGCTACCTCCTCTGGTCAGTGGTAGCCTATTATTATTGATACAATGTATCAATGAAGTTGTTGAGAGGCTACCATTACTATCCTCATTTTTATCTAAGAAAATTTAAGCTTAGAGGAGTTTTCCCGGGGTTACAAATCGTATCTGAGCCAGAGCAGGAATTGGACCTAAGAACATGTGATTTCAGTGTTCCTGCTTTTAGCTATTCTGTTAAATTGCACTGCATGTGCTCATGAATGCTACTGGCAAAATGCCTGGGCCAAGTAAGAAACACCATGTTACCAACCTGTTTGCCAACTCTGCTTTTTTCATTAGCCTCTGAATAGTTCTTGTCTATTTCATTCACTATGTTTTAGCTCCTTTAGAATAACAAACATGCAGCTTACATCGTGTCTTTTATGTCCTTGGTAGAAAGTGGACTGAAGATAGGGTTGCAGGATAAAATACATGATGCCCATTTGAATGTGAATTTCAGATAAATAATGAGGATTTATTTTAGGATAAGTATATACCAAATATTTTACAGGAATACTTATGCTAAAAATTATTTGTTGTTTAGCTGAAATTAATTTTTTCTTATATTTTTAGCTGAAATTTAAATTTAACTGGGTGAGCATCTGGTAAATTTATTTGTGAATCTACCTGGAGAAGCCCTATGATTCTTTTCTTATTAAAAAACCTGTGATCAGGAGTGCAGAATAGGACTGAGAGAGGTTACATAAATGATTAAAGAGTAGTATGAAAGAAGCTGAAATCATATGTGGAAATTAGAAGTTATTAAAGGGCTCTGGTTCCTCTTTAGTATCACATCAGGAATATGTTTTCTTCTTGCAAATCTCATAAGGAAATCATAAACCCCTGGCTTGTTCTTGGTTCATTCCAGCTAAAGTTTCAGACTAGAGTTGGAAGGGATGGATGCAGTTTCAGATAGGGTCCCATTCCCATGGTGTCTACATGCCGAGGAGTGGTAACACTCTTTGGTACCCTAATCACCTTCCTCCATGTAGCTTAAACATTAGTCAATCTTCATGCCACACATCCATTCAACAGTTACTTTTTTCCATGAACATTTATTGAGCTTGTACTATTTGCCAAGTACTCTGCTAGTCACTGGGGACAAGAAAATACAAAACAATAGTCCCTGACCTACCTTTGTTGAGGAGGCAAACAAGTAACCAAATAATTGCAATTTAAATATGAGAAATGCTAATGGAGTTGTGAATAGATTCCTAGAGGAGCCCAACAGGGAGTGGTTAACATTGCCTGTGGGAGGGGGTCATGGACATATCATTGTATAGGCCTTGAAAAGCGATTGAGTAGGTGTTCACTATGCAACCAAGGTGTGGAGAAGACACCTCAGGTGGGAGGAATGACATTTGCAAAGATGCAGAAGCATGGAAGAGCACAGCATATTTCTAGGAATGAACCTCAAATTCTTCAGTGTTATTAGAAGTGAAGACTGAAGTGAACTAACTGAATCTCAAAATATGTTTTAATGCATGAACATATTGGAAGGAAAAAATGGAGGTGCAAGAGAAGAAAAAAGTAGCAGAGAATGTTTGGGGGTAGGGAGTAAAAAATCATTAAGTATTTAAATTCATAGCTAAGAATTTTTTCTCTCTTCCTGTTTCCGAATTAGAATTTCAGATAAGGACATTGCCATTCATCAAATTATATTAGAATGTGAATTTTCTTTAACTGTTTTTTCCCCACAGAACCAATTTTCTCACAAAGTGCTATCAGTTTTCCTCTCAAATATCCTTAAAATTTATCAACTTCTTTGACTTACCCAAAAAGTGTCGTAGCTTGGGACTGTCTTGACTCTTGCAATAGCAATCTAAGGTCTCTGATGTTTGCCTCTCCCCATTCCAGGCTGTCTTCCACATTGCTGCCATTTTTATCACTCTAAAACATAATTATGTTTACATCCTCTGTCATTTCTCTAATGATTTCATAGCTCTTGACTGCATGTAAATAAGACCTTTCATATTTCGTTCACAATCAATATGTCTAGCTTTACTCTAGGAGTAGTATAGAGTAGTCTTAGTGCACAAGTTCTAGAGTCAGGTAGCCTGCATTTAATTTCTGACTTCACCAGCACTGGTATTTACCTGGCATGTACTGGGATGCTCATAGCCAGTCTACCAGGCTGGGTTGGGATTTGCACCCTAGTTGTTGAATAGTTTAATATCTTCTTAGCTACTAACACTGTGATTTGGCAGTTCGCGTATACTCTCTAAACTTTAGTTCTCCGTCTTCAATATAAAGATAATAAGAGCATCAGTCCCATAACATTTTAATAAATATGAAATAAAATATCAATGAAATAAAGTATAAATGAAATCATGCTAGAGGAAGCTTAGTGTCATGTATGTCGGACAAACTGCTGTTTGCATTATCACCTCCCACCAATCTCTAACCATGTCACCTCCTGTTTTACCTCAGCAGACCTGCTCCAGAACTTTACTTATTTTATCACCCTAATTGTTCTGCTTGAAATAGTCAAACCCCATCAATTCATCCTTCCCACATTAAAACCTTCAGAAAGGCATTGTGAACACATCCCTGACTTACTCCATGGTAGAATTAGTCACTTTTCCTGTGTGCTCATCCCTATTATATTAAGTCATAAGTTATTGTTTATATACCTGCCACTGCCATTAAGTTACGAAAGCCTTCTTTGCATTATTTCAATTTTGTTAAATTTGTTAAGTTGGTTGAATGACTCAATGAAGTCTATCCTGATTAATAGCACATACTAAAAATTTTTATTTAAGTTGGAGTATTTTATAAAGGTTAATTAGGTCATTTTCATTAATTGTGATATTCAGGTTTTCAGTATCTTTACTGATTTTCTATCTGCTTATTCTGTCAATCACTGAGAGATTCGTTTTGAAGTCTCCAATTAGAATGTTAAATTTGTATACTTCTCTTTTCTTGTCTGTCAGTTTTTACCTTATAGATTTGAGGATCCATTGTTGCTTGCATATACATGTAGGATTGTTATGTTTTCTTAGTTAATTGACTCCCTTTCTGATTATGCAATGTGCAATGTTCACCCCCCCTTTTTTTTTGAGACGGAGTCTCACTCTGTCACCCAGACTGGAATGCAGTGGCATGATCGCGGCTCACTGCAACCTCTGCCTCCAAGTTCAAGTGGTTCTCCTGCCTCAACCTCCCAAGTAGCTGGGACTACAGGTGCATGCCACCACACCCAGTTAACTTTTTGTATTTTCAGTAAAGACAAGGTTTTACCATGTTGGCCAGGATGGTCTCGATCTCCTGACCTTGTGACCCGCCTGCCTCGACCTCCCAAAATGCTGGGATTACAGACATAAACCACCTTACTGGTCATAATGTTCCTTTTTATCTCTGATAATATTCCTTGTTCTGGATACTATCTGTTCTCATATTAATATAACCAGTTTAAGTTTTTTTGTGTGTTTGATGATATTTCTTTTTGCATTCACTTATTCTCATCTATGTTCTTATATTTAAAGTGGATTTTTTTGTAAAAAGCATAATCTGACTATCTCTGTTTTATAATTAATGTGTTTAGATTGCTTACATTAATGCTATTATTAATATAACTGCTTTTAATTCCAGTGTTGCTAGATGTTTATTTTCCATCTTTTGGCCTACTGTTAGATTAAGTGACAGTTTTTTATGAATCGATGTTACCTCTATTATTGACTCAGTAGATAAACCTACTTTGATTAATCAGAGTTACTCTTCAATTTGTAGTTTTCAACTTATAGTTTGTTAATGTATAGCTTTCTTATCAATTATGTATCTATTACCTCATTTGCATCCACAAAAACTTGTAATTTAGGTATTATTATACCCTTATCTGTTATAGATAAATTATACATAATTGGCATAGAAATATTTACACTACTAATTTTATACTGTGGTCTTCTTACTTTAGGGGAGTCACTATTCCCATGTAATTAATTTATAGTTATATTTTAATGTTCCCTTCACTCCATCCTATGTACCAGAGTGAGGCATGACATAGTACTGTTTTGGAATGTTGCCTCCACCCTCAGCCATAGCTCCAGCTACTACAAAAACAAAAGCCACTGGACTCTTAACTGCCTTCATTGTTTATGCCTGATTCCTTGGCTTGACCTTTGGCTATTGTTCTAGTGGGACTCTGGAATTATCTCTGCCACTGAAATTTTGTATAAAATACATCATACAACATGTGGCTTTTTGTGTCCAGCTTTTCTTACTTATCATAAAGTTTTCAAGGTTATTCTGTGTAATAGTATGTATTAGCCCCTCATTCTTTATTACTACTTAATAATATTCCAATATATGGATATACCACATTTTATTTATCCATTCACCTATTGATAAACACTTGGTTTATTCTACTACTATTTGGCTATTATGAATAATGCTGCCATGAACATTCCTGAATAAGTGTATGAATGAACATATATTTTCATTTCTCATGGGTATACATGTAGGAATGGAATTGCTAATTTGTGAGAAACTTCCAGACTCTTCCAAGCATCTGCACTATTTAACATTCCCACCGAAAACTGGCTAGCCATGTGCAGAAAGCAGAAACTGGACCCCTTCCTGACACCTTACACTAAAATTAACTCCAGATGGATTAAAGACTTAAACATAAGACCTGGCACCATAAAAACCCTAGAAGGAAATCTAGGCAAAACTATCCAGGACATAGGAGTAGGCAAGGACTTCATGAACAAAACACCAAAAGCATCAGCAACAAAAGCCAAAATAGACAAATGGGACCTAATGAAACTCCATAGCTTCTGCACGGCAAAAGAAACAGTCACTAGAGTGGATCGGCAACCAACAGAATGGGAAAAAATTTTTGCAGTCTACCCATCTGACAAAGGGCTGATATCCAGAATTTACAAACAACTCAAGCAGATTTACAGGAAAAAAACAAACAAGCCCATTCAAAAGTGGGCAAAGGATATGAACAGATACTTTACGAAAGAAGACATATATGAGGCCAACAATCATATGAAAAAATGCTCATCGTCACTGGTCATCAGAGAGATGCAAATCAAAACCACATTGAGATACCATCTCACGCCAGTTAGAATGGCGATCATTAAAAAATCTGGAGACAACAGATGCTGGAGAGGATGTGGAGAAAAAGGAACACTTTTACACTGTTGGTGGGAGTGTAAATTAGTTCAACCATTGTGGAAGACAGTGTGGCGATTCCTCAAGGCCTTAGAAATAGAAATTCCATTTGACCCAGCAATCCCATTACTGGGTATATATCCAAAAGACTATAAATCGTTCTACTATAAGGACACATGTACACGAATGTTCATTGCAGCACTGTTTACAATAGCAAAGACCTGGAATCAACCCAAATGCCCATTGATAATAGACTGGATTGGAAAAATGTGGCACATATACACCATGGAATATTATGCAGCAATCAGAAATGATGAGTTCGTGTCGTTTATAGGGACATGGATGAATCTGGAAAACATCATCCTCAGCAAACTGACACAAGAACAGAAAATGAAACACCGCATATTCTCACTCATAGGTGGGTGATGAAAAATGAGAACACATGGACACAGAAAGGGGAGTACTAAACACTGGGGTCTATTGGGGGGAAAAGGGGAGGGCCAGTGGGAGGGGGAGGTGGGGAGGGATAGCCTGGGGAGAAATGCCAAATGTGGGTGAAGGGGAGAAGAAAAGCAAAGCACACTGCCATGTGTGTACCTATGCAACTGTCTTGCATGCTCTGCTCATGTACCCCAAAACCTATAATCCAATAAAAAATTAAAAAAAAAAAAAAAAAAAAAAGAATAATAAATAAATAAATAAATAAAACAATCTTAAAAAAAAAAAAAAAAAAAAAAAACCATTCCCACCAGCAATTTATGAGAATTCCAGTTTCTCCATATTATGACCTATGCTTGTTATTGCATCTTTTTTATTCTAGTCATCATAGTAGGTACAGAGTGGTATATAATTTTGCTTTTGATGTGCATTTCCCTAGTGGCTAATGATGCTGAGCACACTTCATTGAGCTTATTGGTCCCATCATTTTGTGAGGCTAACATGACCCTGATGTCAAAAACAGAATGAGAAATGACAACACAAGAAAATTACAAATTAATATCCCTCAGAAACATAAAAATAAAAATCCCAAAGAAAGTTCTAACAAATCAACTAAGTAGTGTTTATATCTGAAATGCAAATCTTATTCAACATTTGAAAAATTAATAAATCCAATTTACCATATGGTCAGATTCAAGATAAAAAAACTATATAATCATTTCAGTAGATATAAAAAAGTCATTTGACAAAATTCAATATTTATTATATAATATACATATGTATGTTATATATATATATATAACATATATATATAAAACACACATATATATATGTGTTTAAGTATGCACATAACTCTCAGAAGACTAGCCATAAAAGGAAAATTTCTCTACGTGACAAGGAACATCCACAAAGACTTACACTTAAAGATATTAACATCACACTTAATGATGAAAGATTGATGTGTTCCCTCTAAGATCAAGCACAAGAAACAAATATCCTCTTTCCCTATTCCTTTTTAATGTTGAACTGGAGGTCCTTACTAGTGCAATAATGGAAGAAAAAGAAGTAAAAGGATTAAAAAGAGAAAGTTAAAACTTCAGTATTTACAGAAGGCATGACTGGCTATGTGGAAAATCTCAAAGAATCTACAAAAATACTATTAGAAATAATAAGTGCATTGAACAGGGTTGAAGAACATATGGTTAATACACAAAAACAAATTGCATTTCTACATACTTGCACAGAACAACTGCAAATTGAAATTAAAATGCACCTTTTCTAATAGCACCAAAACCATAAAATACTTAGATATATCTAACAAAATAACTACAAATTATATTTGTTTAAAACTATGCAGTTCTGTTAAAAGAAACAAAAAATGACCCCTAAATAAATGAAGATATTTATTGTGTTCATTAATTAGAAGATGTTGATTTTTCCCAAAGTGATCTATAGATTCAACAGAGATCTAATCCTAATTCTAGCATTATTTTGTATAAAAACAAGCAAACTAATTTTAATATTAAACAGAAGGCAAATAACTAGAATAACCAAAAAATTTTTTAAAATAATAAAACCATGTAGAACAAAGTCTGAGGCACCACTCAAACTGATATCAAGGCTTCTATAAAGCTCAGTGATTTAAACAGTATTATAATATAGAAAGGCTAGGCATGCTGATGGAACAGAATTCAGTCCAGAAATGTACTCACATTTGTATGGTCAGTTGCTTTTCAATGAAGGAGCACAGGTCAACCAATGAAGAAAAGATGCTTTTCAAAAGATGAGGGGAAGGAATTGGACAAAAAGAAATAAGGAATAAATCTTGATTTATATCTTGTTATGTAAAAAGTAACTCAAAATGAGTCACAGTCCTAAGTGTAAAATCTTATACTCTAAAATTTCTTGAAAAAAATTACAGGGGGAAATCTTTGTATCTTGAATTAGATAAAGATTTTTTAGATTTAATACCAAAAACATGATTGACAAAGACAGAAATACACTGTTAAGAAACAGCAAAGACAAGCCACAAATTAGGAAAAAACTCATATATCTGTTAAAGGATTTGGAGCTGGTATACATAAATTATATTTTCAAAACTAACAGGAAAACAACCCAATTTAAACAAAAGGGGCAAAATATTTGAATAGAAATTCAGAGTAGACATGAGGAGGACCAGTGTATGAAAAGATACTCTGCACCGTTCGACATTAGAGAAATGAAAATCAAAACCATAATGAGATATTGCTATCCACCTAACTAAAACTAAAAAAAATAAAAACCACGTAAAAAAACTAAAAAAATTTTTTAAAGTGGCAAGTGCTAAAGAGTATATAGAGAAACTAAAATTCTCATACATTGTTGGTGGGAATGTAATGTAAGAAAACAGTTTGGCAGTTTCATATAAAGTTAAATAGGCCAGGCATGGTGGCTCATGCCTGTAATCTCAGCACTTTGGGAGGCCGAGACAGGCGGATCACCTGAGGTCAGGAGTTCAAGACCAGCCTGGCCAACATGGTGAAACCCAGTCTTAGAAAGAAAAAAAAAGTAAGTAAAATAAA
Source organism: Callithrix jacchus (assembly GCF_049354715.1). Classification (NCBI taxonomy): domain Eukaryota; kingdom Metazoa; phylum Chordata; class Mammalia; order Primates; family Cebidae; genus Callithrix; species Callithrix jacchus. The sequence goes on from NC_133503.1 coordinate 46,488,993, forward strand.
TATAAGTAAAACCATATAAGTATGGTTAAGTATATATTTAAGTATATAAGTATATAAACTTATATAACCATATACTTATGACCATATATCTTGCTGGGTATATACTTATATGGTTATAAATATATACCCAGCAATCTCACTTTTAGATATATACTCAAGTGAAATCAATACCTATGGTTACATGAAAACCACACATGAATGTTTACAGTGGCTGTAATAGCCCTAAACTTCAGCTCTAGTACATCCACATAATAAAATATTACTCAGCACCATTAGGAATGAATCACTAATCTGTGAAACACCATGAATGAATTCCAAAGTATTATTCTAAGTGGTAGGAGCCAGAATCAAAATGCTACAACTGTATAATTCTAATTTCATTTATATAATGTTCTGGAAAAGGAAAAACTATAGCAACAAAAAGCAGAACTTTGGTGGTTCTGAGCAGGGAGGGAAAAGCTTACTCTCAATTAGCACAAAGGAATTCTTTTGAATAATGGACATTTTATGTTGTGAGTATAGTCTGATGACAAAATTGTGTTTGACAAAACTCACAAAACTTACTTAAAAGAGTAAATTTAAACTGTATATAACATATACTTTGATGTTTAACTATGTGTAAATTATACTCTAATAAAGGAAAAATTATAATAGCCTTGTTGGTGGTGTTAGTGACTAGACTATATGTGAACTGGTGGTTATGTTTATATGCCAGTTCTGAGCAAACTTTCTGGGTAATCTTGAATACCTCTTTCCCCTCTTCTTAGGTCCAAGTTTCTTCATTTTTCAATGAAAAGTTTGGATGGAAAAATGACTAGAGTTTCTTCTAGCCCTGGTATTCTGTGACTGAAGAAGTGATTTCTGAGGTTGTTTTTATATTCCCTCAATCTTTGAAACCAGATGCTTTTGTTGAAGTCTGGGCTGGGCCCACATTTGAGGCACTTCCACACATGACAGATAGGTATGTGTTTGTGCATGAGGATGGCTAGAAGTAATCTGGCCACCACCCTTTATTCTTTACATGCCTCCTTCCCCAAGCTATTTGTGACTGATCTGTGAGCAACTGCCATAAACAGCAACCCAGAGTCAAAAGATGAATTTAAAAAAACAAAAACTCCAAACAACTTGTACACTATCAGGTATCCTTTTGTCTCTCTTGATTGAATGGCTCAGTAGAGTATAACAAAAATAAATCCCATTCCTAATGCCTGCTCCCAAGTGGGAACTCAAGCATTCTTTACAATTACCCTACCCCTAAATGTAGGTCAGCGTGGATATAATTATTCTCATTTTATAAATTATTAAAAAGAAAAAAAACAACAACAGCAATGATACAATAAAACAAACTAAGATGTGAACATTTTAATTAACTACTCTATTGTCAATCTACCAGTAAGTGGCAGAACTGGGTCTTAAACTCACTTCTATCTGATATGAAAACCATTAATAAAAATGGATCTAACAGCGTTCCAGTCTGAAATATGGGAACCTAGTTCCTGTTCATATACTTATTTTTCTAATTTGTTCATTTATCAGCAGATATTTTGTAACCTGCAAACTATCAGGAAATATACTGTGCACAAGGGTAGATTGGATCTCTGCCACCATGGAACCTACATTTTAGTCAGGGGGGAGGGGAACGAACAATCAGCAGGGAATTATGCTTCAGCATTATAATTGTTATAATAGAATATTGTGCACAGATAAAGGAAGACAAAGGAAATCTCCCCAAGGAAAGTTATCTATGCTGAGATGTGAGAGATAAGTGGGAGTCAGGCAAGGATTTACAGGTAGGAAAAAGCATGACAACAAATGAGAAACTTAAGTAGTTCAGTAGTAGCACAGGGACTTGAAGCAAGGAGTCATGGAGTGGAATAAAGATAAACTGAAAAATACCTAGGGCTTGACTCATCCAGAATTCAGTGAAGTTTTTTAAATGGTTGGGACTTTTTCTAAGAGCAATATGCAAGGATTTTAAATAGAGAAGTAACATGATCAGATTATATTTTCCAGTTTCTTTGATCAGTAGTAGAAAATGAGAGTGAGCCAAGACCAAAGGCAATGAGACCCTTTAGGAAATCATTATTATCATCATAATCACATTGCTATCATAATAATGTCCATGATGATAGTGCTTGGAGATGGGGTTAGAGCCATTGGTAATGTAACTAAGTGGATGGACTTGAGCAGTAAGTTTTTGTAACTTTATCAACCCTAATGCTGCAATCTTGACATATATTTTGTAATATACTTTCCATTCTATTAAAATCAGTAGATGAAATATGCTATTGACACATAATTTCATAAATTCATAAAAATTTAAGACTAATAATAAGAATTAAAATAAGTAATAATATAATACGTTTTTTAATGAGTACACCACCACCAGGACATTCAGTCTTCCATAGGATTACAAAGTGCCTCCCTGAAGCATTGCCATTTCAATAGAGAACTACTAGATTCGAATGATATTCGGTCAGTCCCATTGACAGGTGTCAGTGATTACTTGATTTGTTGTGTGAGGGCAAGGGAAATGTCAAGTATGTTTCTGTTTTTGGTGGCAGTGTGGTTGTGGTATATTAACCAGCATTGTAGGTACCCAGTGAAGAGAGCTAGGTACAGTGGGGGCAAGGGGAAGATCATGGGTTCCATATTGGACATGTTGAATTTAAAGTGATTCTGAGACTTTACATTGGAGATGATTGGTAATTAGGAATCTTGTATGAGTAAATATAAACCTCAAGACTGGAAGGGAGGACTTCACTTGAGAGATGGATTTGGGGTCATCATTTTACAAATGGAAAAAGCAAAACAAAAGCCATAGAGCAGATGACTCTCCAGGGATAGTGGGTAGGATTAGAAGAGAAAAGCATGTATGTAGGTGCTTGAGGACCACACATAGAAAAAAAGCCGTGCAGGAGAAACTTCAAAAAGGCTACTCGAGAAAAAAGAAAATAAGGGGATACTTAGATCCCATAGAAACCAAGGAGAGAGTTTGTGAAAAAAAGGAACTCTTCTGGTTTGTTAGCTACTGCTTAGAGATCTAAGAAGATAAAGTTTGGGATGCTTTACTAATCTAGAAACAAGGAAGTCTTTACTCACCTCCAGGAAAAGTGTCCGAGTAATGGTGGGATGAGCCTTATTACAGTGGTGCCTGGAATGAAAGGAAATAGATTCTACCAGGTTCTGCATCTCTCCAAGGGCTAACATGGGTGTTGACATTCCCTGTCCACTTCTGAAGTACCTTAAATGTAAAGAACTTTAACATAAAGCAGAATAAGACACATCTGTAATGCTGGCATACATAGGATAAAGGGAGAAATCACACTCTGCTTTCGCTAATTCTGCTGCTTCCACCATAATTATCCTGTTAAACTAATCTCTGAAAGTTGTGAAACTAGTCCAAACTTAAAGTTCCCTCATAATTTGGAAGGCTAAAATCTCACGGTTGTAATTGTTCTCAAACATGTTTTCCCTCGGATGTGGAAGCTCATGCCTGTAATCCCATCACTTTGGGAGGTGAAGACAGGTGGGTTACATGAGGTCAGGAGTTTGAGACCAGCCTGGCCAACATAGTGAGACTTGGTCCCTACTAAAAATACAAAAATTGGCCGGGCGCAGTGGCTCAAGCCTGTAATCCCAGCACTTTGGGAGGCCAAGGCGGGTGGATCACCAGGTCAAGAGATCAAGACCATCCTGGTCACCATGGTGAAACCCCGTCTCTACTAAAAATACAAAAATTAGCTGGGCATGGTGGCACATGCCTGTAATCCCAGCTACTCGGGAGGCTGAGGCAGGAGAATTGCCTGAACCCAGGAGGCAGAGGTTGCAGTGAGCCGAGATCGCGCCATTGCACTCCAGCCTGGGTAACAAGAGCGAAACTCCGTCTCAAAAAAAAAAAAAAAAAAAAAATACAAAAATTAGCTTGATGTGGTGGCTGGTGCCTGTAATCCCAGCTACTCTGGATGTAGGGACAGGAGAATCACCTGAACCTGGGAAGCAGAAGTTGCAGTGGGCAGATATAGTGCCATTGCACTCCAGGCTAGGTGACAAGAGTGAAACTGTCTCAAAAGAAAAAAAAAAGATGTTTTTGTTTATTTTGCTGCAGTGTGGAGAGACTGACCTTTCTCTATGGAATTACCAAGGTGACTAGGAGGCTGAACACATGTCCTGAAAACTAGAGGGCAAATGTACGATGAGCACGTTCTTATTGCTGGTCAGTAATGCAGGGCTCAGATTCGCGTGCTATATGAACAACTTCATTTCCACTTTAGCAAAACCAACCATACCCCTGAATTTCCTTCCCACAAGACTCTAACATTTGAGGGTGGTGATGGATTCTCTGTGTGAGAGAGCAATGCTATTGCTATTTGTGTGAGCAATGAGGAGCTGAGGGGAAGTGTTTCAGAGGCAGCAGCCCAGGCGATGCATGAGGGAGCTTTGTTGATCATGGCCAGTACTTGGGTGTTCCCACCTTGAGCAAAATGCACCACAACAAACAGGCCACCCAGGATGCAGGGGAGGAGGTGAGGTGAGGTCTGGAGCCGCTGGATGCTCACTTGAAGATGGGGACTTTTCTGGTGGGTGAACAAGTGACGTTAGCTGACATTATAGTTATCTGCACCTTGTGGTGACTCTGTAAGCAGGTAGGTTCTAGAGCTTTCTTTCTACCAGACCTTTCCCATTACCAACTGCTGGTTCCTCACCTACCTTTACCAGCCCCAGTTCTAGGCTGTCTTGGGTGGAAATGAAACTATGTGAAAACACAGCCCATTTTGATGTTAAAATGCTTGCAGAGAGCCAGCCTAAAAAGGACTCTCTATGGAAAGAGTGGGAAGGCCGAGCAGAAGGAGGAGAAGGAGGAGAAAAAGGTGACCGTCTCTACTTCTGAGGCAGAGATAAAGGAATGTGAACAGCTCAAGAATATCTTTAAGCTGGATGAATTTAAGCACAAGTACTCCATCAAGGACCACGCTCTGAGGCATTGCCATGTTTGGGGGAACACTTTGATAAAGATGGCTAGTCCCTGTGGTACTCTGAGTATCGCTTCCCTGAAGAACTCATCCAGACCTTCATGAATTCTTCATGAATCGCTGGAATGTTCCAGCTATTGGATAAGCTGAAGAGGATGCCTTTGCCACTGTCATCTTCTTTGGAATCAACAATAGCAGCTCCATTTCTGGAGTCTGGGTCTTCCAAGGCCAGGAGTTTCCTTTCTGCTGAGTCCAAATTGGCAGGTGGACTCTGAGTTATATAAAAAGCAGAAACTGGATTGTGGAAGCAAGGAGACCCAGACACTGGTTAGAGAGTACTTTTCCTGGGAGGGGATCTTCAAGCATTTGGGCAATCCTTCAGTCAGGGCAAGATCTCCAAGAGATCATTTTATACTATTGCCTATCGACCTGTACCTGCCCTTCGCGAAGATGGGGATCATTAAAGGAAACTGAACATTGACAATAAAAAGATGCTTTCATTCAACTGCTCATCAGCTACTTAGAACCCCATTCTATTGTTCCCCCAAGTGTAATCTAGACTTTATTTTCACACTTCCAAAGATGGGCAGTTGACTAGGACAAGTTACTAGGCGCTGGATAGCATGGACTCTGAAGTCAGATGGAAGTGGGTTTGGATGCTGCCTCTTCCAAGGGATAACTGTGATATCTTGGGGAATGTATTTAAGCTAAGTGTCTATTTTTTTTTTTTAATGTGAAATGGGAATTATAACAACTATCAGACTTGTTAAATGACTCACATATGATGATGCATGTAAAAAGCAAATAGCACAGTCTTTGATAGATTTAAACATTTTCCATTTTGAATTGAAAAAAGAACAATTAAAAAAGAATTATTTGATTTAAAAAAAGAATTATTTTTAATTACAATATTTGTTTTTACTTGAAAAGAATTTTAATTTTTCAAGTAAAAAAAGAATTCTTTTCAATTAAAAAAGAATCTTATAATTGAACAAGAATTCTTTTTTGATTAAAAAAGAATTTTTAATTAAAAACTACAAGAATGATTCTACCAGTCTTTGGTGAAATAGTTCTTAATCATTTTTGCCAAAAGTGTCTTCTTCTAATTCCCAAGCATTGGCCATAGTTATTGCTCTTGGACCTGGCCAAGAAGTGTAATCTATTTTCCCATTACAGCTCTCCAATCATTAAATCTTCTCCATGGTAAGCATCTCAATTTCTTCAAACTTTCCTTAAAGAACATGCTTTTAAGGCCCCTGTCTATCATTGCTGTTACTTTTTTGAATTTGCTCCAAGGTGTCCCTATTCATCCAGAATGGAGAAGGTGAAATTTGATCTGCTAGTTCAAGGATTATGGGATTTTGTGGAATATGTTCAGAGATGGTGATGAGCAACGTTAAGTTGCAGTGATGTGGTGGGATCAGAAGTGTTTGCTTTTAAGTCTGAGAATATAGTTCAGGGAGAGGCTTGAATGTTTTTTTAAAAGAATCAATTCTTGGCCAGGCGTAGTGGCTCATGCCTGTAATCCCAGCATTTTGGGAGGCCAAGGTGGGCGGATCACTTGAGATCGGGAGTTCGAGATCAGACTGGCCAACATGGTGAAATCCCCTCCACACTAAAAATGCAAAACTTAGCTGGGTACCATGGTGCTAGCCTGTAATTACAGCTACTAGGAGAGCTGAGAGAGGAGAATCTCTTGAACCTGGCAGGTGGAGGTTGCAGTGAGCTGAGATCGTGCTACTGCATTCCAGCCTGGGTGAGAGGGCAAGACTCGTCTCAAAAAAAAAAAAAAAAAAAAAAAAAATTAATTCTATTCATTTGACAGTGAAGATTCCTCAATTTGCTTGGAGTGAGTGTAAGACATGATCACATGGCCATTTTGGTGCATGTAAGGGAAAAGAGAGAGAAAAAAGGAAATTGTTCATGTGTATTAATTTAGAACCAATATTAATAGTAGTATGACTTGGAGAAAGGGACAGATGTTAGGTCTATCTTAGGTATTTACAGGAATTATTTTAACATTCCCTTAGAATATCAAATATGAATATGCTCATCCACTTTTCTTCTTTTAAAACCAATGCTTCTTAAATATCAATTTTTCAAAACAAAATTTAGTCTGTTTGTGTTGTTATTTATTTTATATATTTATATGTTATTATAAATTACCTGAACCTGTAATTTACAATGAAAAGAAGCTTATTTAGTTCACAGCTCTGCAGGCTGTACAAGAAGCATGGCACCAGCATCTGCTTCCAGTGAGGGCCTTAGGAAGCTTCCACTCCTGGGGAAAGGTGCAGGGGAGCAAGCATCACATGGTGAGAGAGGAGGGAGAGGAGGAAGGGCCAGGCTGTTTTTAACAATCAGATCTCACAGGAATGAATAGAGCGAGAACTCCTTCATTATTGTGAGGACAGCTCATGATGGATCTGCCCCCATGACCCAAATACCTGCCATCAGGCCCCACCTTCAACATTAAGGATCAAGTTTCAACATGAGATTTGAAGGGGACAAATACTCAAACTAGATCATTCAGGGAATTTTAAAAAATCAAAAATAAAACATTGGGGATGTTTATAGCTCGAGACATTGTGATTTTAAAAAGCTTCACAGAACAGGGGGCATTTGAAGTTTACTTATAAGGATGTTTATATATTATTTATGTGACAAAAGAAAATAAGGCATTCCAAGTGGAAAGAACAAGATGACGAAAGGAAGGTGGGTGGAAAGACTAGGTTATACTCAAGGAAAATTTTATTAGTTTACAGTTGGGTTGTCTGATACTGTAGCCACTAGCCATATAGAAACACTTAGCATTAGTTAAATCAAATTAAAAATTCAGTCCACAGCCACAGTAGTCACATTCCAAATGCTTATAAGTTGCATATAGCTAATAGCTAGTATGTTGAACGGCATAGATATAGAACATTTCCATCACTACAAAAAGTTCTATTGAGCAGTGCTGGGCTAAAGAATCACGCTGTACACAGAGAAGTGAGAAATTATCAGATTTACACACACACGTTCTTCAGATTTTGTGTCTGAATTTTATTGTGTTGGTGTATGAACATCTGTTTTGGTTAAAAGAAACAAAATGTAACTTAAACTGGTTTAAACAACAAATGGAGTTTATTAGCTCAATTATCTGAAAAGACCGGAAATAACCGGAAAGCTCCTTCAGAGCTTTCTCTGAGCTTCTATTTGATTTTCGCTTTTGTCTTTTCTTCTATGTATTGGCTTTATATTCAGGCTGTCTTTCCAATATAGAAAACTAGCTGAAGTAGTTCTAGGTCTTAAGCTCCCAAATGACATTGTCTTTGTTTTATGTTGCTGTAACAAAATACCTGAGACTGAGTAATGTATGAAGAACCGAAATGTGTTGGCTCACAGTTCTGGAGGCTGGGAAGTCCAAGATTGAGGGACTGCATCTAGTAAGGCTCTTCCTCTTGCACCATCACATGGTAGAAAGCATTGTATGGGTGAGAGAACAAAAGCGGGCGGGAGAGAGAGAGACAAATTCACTTTTATAATACATCCACTCTTGTGATAATAAACCCACTCCTGCGATAACAGCATCAATCTATTTATAAGGAAAGAGCCTTCATGACTAATAATCACCTCTTAAAGGTCTCACCCTGTTGCATTGGAAATTAAGTTCCCAAAACATGAACTGTGGGGGACACAGACATGATTCAGAAGAAAAGAGTTTGTCTTCTTTATTATTTTTCTTTTTTTTGAGACTGAGTTTCTTTTTTGTTGCCCAATAGCACAGTCTCGGCTCACTGCAACCTCTGTCCCAGGAGTTCAAGCGATTTTCCTGCCTTAGCCTCCTGAGTAGCTGGGATTACAGGTGCCCACTACCATGCCCAGCTAATTTTTTTATATTTTTAGTAGAGATGGGGGTTTCACCATGTTGGTCAGGCTGGTCTTGAATTTCTGACCTCAGGTGATCTACCCTCATAGGAAAATAAATTCCTGCACCTTCTTGAACTTGCCCCATTTATGTCTCTGACCACTCCTGCACTATTTTGCTATGGCCAAGGGAGTGTTGTGTGCTGACTGATGCCTGACACAATCAGCGTGGCATGAGAGATAGGATAATGTAGATGGCCGTAGGCTGGTCTGGGCTAATCTTTGAGGTGAGGGTGGAGTCAGTTCTGCCCATAGGCAATCTGAATGCCACCCAGCCTGGGTGGGGTTAAATGGGGCTCTTTTAAAAAAGCAATCCCGGCTGCAATTCCCAATATGAAATCATTATCTGACTTTTTATTTTTTTTAAATAACAAATCTTTATATGACTTGATTAGGTTTGAGAAACTTTAAACTGTAAAGAGATAAAGCAGAGAAGAGATATATCAAAGAATAACCAGAATTGCATGTTTTTGTAAAAAAAAAAAAGCGTTATGATTTTATTTAAAACATAAGTTCAAGAAAAGTAATAAGTTCAAAACTTTAAGGAATGATTCATAAGACACTTAATATGCAACATACATACTGCTATACGAGAATATTAAAATCCATTCACCATGCAGTCAAGTACAATCTTCATTATCCTACTGCTACTCTCTAAACTACTGTGACAAAACAAATGAACAAATAAGCAAATTTAAAAAGGTATTAAAAACATTGCCAAGCAAGCAAGCAAACAAACAAAAAGCCTTCAAACTAGAGATCTTACAGTCAGCTATGAAAGTGACCAACCTGTCATGAAAAAAACAGTGTGACACATTATGAATAAAGTGAATCATATTAAACCTGGGTAAAATTAGGCATGTCTTAATTGATGGCTAATCATCACTAACAAAAACAAATGAGAGAAGCTAAAATTCCATATAAATTTATATGGAACTTGACAATGATAATGAAAATTTTTCTCCCTATAAAATATTATCATTAACAGAGTCATAAAGATTATTTTGCATAATGACAATGTGAAAATAGTAGAACCGAGAGGGGACTCAAGATGGCGCTGTGAGAACAACCCAGGATTGGAGCCCGCATTGAATTCGCAAACGGTGAGTCAGTGCTGCATTTCCAGACTGATCTTTGTTGCCCACAGAACGGGGAAACTCCCAAGTATAAAAAGACACGGGACGCCAGGCAGTAGGTCTGCCTGGCGAAGCCGGCAGCCGGGGCGGCGGTGGCCGGCCCTACCCAGCAATCCCCACAGGGCGCGCTTGTCCGGGTGCCTTGTTGAACCGGCAACCTGAGACTTGAGAGGGCTGGACTTGAGACTGAACGAGACTTGCACAGTAGCCCAGCCCAGGGGATTGCAGGGACAGATCGCTTGGGATACCCAGTGGGACGAACAAAACCGCGATTTCAAACTATCCCGGGCAGACGGTCCGAGACGCTCTGTGGGGGAGGGGCGTCCACCACTACGGAGGCAACCCGCCCCAACTGAGATACACGCCCACTGCTGACGCAGCCAGCCGTTGCCGAGGCAACCTGCCCCAACTGATATACACGCCCACTGCTGAGGCAGCCAGCCGTTGCCGAGGCAACCCGTCCCTACTGAGATACAGGCCCACTGCTGACGCAGCCTGCCGTTGCTGAGGCAACACGCTACAACGAAGAGACTCCGCCGCAGGGCGTGGCGGAGACCACAGCAGAGCCGGCAGGAACAGCGCAAATCACACAACAGCAGGGCGGAGCCTCAGCAGCCAAACAGTGGCTAGTCTGCCTTTGAGCTGGGCAGGACACCTGATCGGACATCCAAAAATAAAGCCCAAACCCCTCAACACAGAGCATTTGAGAAAAAAAAAAAGGGTTGTTTAATGAGCTGTGTTGCAGCAGAATCAAACATAGCAGCCTAACAGCCCTGAATGAACAACAGAGTGCACAGCTCAGCAATTAAACCCCTATAAAGTACAAACTGTCTCCTCAAGCAGCTCCCTGACCCCTCTATATCCAAAAGACTGTCATTAGGCAGGCATCATCCTGGGACAAAGAGACAAGAAAAAGAAACTGGTAGCATCCCTCGCTGTGCCACGGCTACTAGAGGTGCACCCCAGACAAGCAGGGTCTGGAGCGGACCTCAACAGTCGTACAGCGAAGGGGCTAGACTGGTAGAAGGAAAACCAAGCAACAGAAATACTTCATCATCAACATTCTGGGTGTCCACTCAGAGACCCAAATGAAAAGTCAGCAACTACGCAGACGACCAGCGGACAAATCCACAAAGATGGGAAGAAACCAGCGCAAAAAGGAGGAAAACACCCGAACACATCGCCTCCTAGAAAGGACCAAAACTCCTCACCAGCAAGGGAACAAAGCTAGACGGAGAATGACTGTGACGAAATGACGGAATTAGACTTCAGAAGATGGATAATGAGAAACTTTTGTGAGCTAAAAGATCATGTATTAAATCAATGCAAAGAAACTAAGAACCTTGAAAAAAGATTTGAAAAAAGATTCGAGGAAATGATAACAAGAATGGATGCCTTAGAGAGGAATATGAATGAATTAAAGGAGCTGAAAAACACAATACGAGAACTTCGCGAAGCAAACGCAAGTTTCAATAGCCGAATTGACCAAGCAGAAGAAAGAATATCTGAAGTCGAAGACCAACTCAATGAAATAAGACGAGAAACCAAGATCAGAGAAAAAAGCGCAAAAAGGAATGAACAAAGTCTCCAAGAAATGTGGGACTATGTGAAAAGACCTAACCTACGTTTGATAGGTGTACCAGAAGGGGACGAAGAGAATGAATCCCAGCTGGAAAATACTCTTCAGGACATCATCCAGGAAAATTTCCCCCACCTAGCAAGACAAGCCAACACTCAATTGCAGGAAATACGGAGAACACCACAAAGATATTCCGCAAGAAGAGCAACCCCAAGGCACATAATCGTCAGATTCAACAGGGTTGAAATAAAGGAGAGAATACTAAGGGCAGCCAGAGAGAAAGGTCGGGTCACCCACAAAGGGAAGCCCATCAGACTCACAGCAGATCTCTCGGCAGAAACACTACAAGCCAGAAGAGAGTGGGGGCCAATATTCAACATTCTTAAAGAAAAGAACTTTCAACCCAGAATTTCATATCCAGCCAAACTGAGCTTCAGAAGTGAAGGAAGAATAAAATCCTTTGAGAACAAACAAGTACTCAGAGATTTTGTCACCACCAGGCCTGCTTTACAAGAGCTCCTAAAAGAGGCACTACACATAGAAAGGATCAATCAGTACCAGCCATTCCAAAATCACACTGAATGCTAAAGAGCTTCAACATAATGAAGAATCTACAACAACTAACAGGCAAAACAGCCACTTAGAATCAAAATGGCAGTATCAAATTCACACATAACAATATTAACCCTAAATGTAAATGGACTAAATGCACCAATCAAAAGACACAGACTGGCAAATTGGATAAAAATCCAAAACCCATCAGTGTGCTGTATCCAGGAAACCCATCTCACATGCAAGGATACACAAAGGCTCAAAATAAAGGGATGGAGGAAGATTTACCAAGCTAATGGAAAGCAAAAAAAAGCAGGAGTTGCAATTCTCATCTCTGATAAAATAGACTTTAAAGCAACAAAGATCAAAAGAGACAAAGAAGGCCATTACATAATGGTAAAAGGATCGATACAACAAGAAGAGCTAATGATCCTAAACATATATGGACCCAACACAGGAGCACCCAGATACATAAGGCAAGTTCTTAATGACTTACAGAAGGACTTAGACTCCCACACAATAATAGTGGGAGACTTTAACACTCCACTGTCAATACTAGACAGATCAACCAGACAGAAAATCAACAAGGATACCCAGGGCTTGAATTCAGACCTGGAGCAAGCAAACCTGGTGGACATTTACAGAACTCTCCACCCCAAATCCACAGAATACACATTCTTCTCAGCACCACATCACACCTACTCTAAAATTGACCACATAATTGGAAGTAAAGCACTGCTCAACAAATGCAAAACAACTGAAATCATAACAAACAGCCTCTCAGACCATAATGCAATCAAGTTAGAACTCAGAATTCAGAAACCGACCCAGAACCGCACAGCTTCATGCAAACTGAACAACTGGCTCTTGAATGTTGACTGGGTAAACAATGAAATGAAGGCAGAAATAAAGAAGTTCTTCAAAACCAATGAGAATGAAGACACAACGTGCCAGAACCTCTGGGACACATTTAAAGCAGTCTCTAGAGGAAAGTATATAGCAATAAGTGCCCATATGAGGAGAATGGAGAGATCCAAAATTGACACCCTATCGTCAAAATTGAAAGAGCTAGAGGAGCAAGATCAAAAAAACTCAAAACCCAGCAGAAGACAAGAAATTACTAAGATCAGAGCTGAGCTGAAGGAGACTGAGACACGAAAAACCCTTCAAAAAATCAATAAATCCAAGAGCTGGTTTTTTGAAAAGATCAACAAAATAGACAGACCACTAGCCAGATTGATTAAAAATAAAAGAGAGAACAACCAAATAGATGCAATAAAAAATGATAAAGGGGAAATCACCACAGATTCCACAGAAATTCAAACCATCATCAGAGAATATTACAAACAACTCTATGCACATAAACTAGTAAACCTGGAAGAAATGGATAAATTCCTGGACTCCTGTGTCCTCCCAAGCCTAAACCAGGAGGAAGCTGAAACTATGAATAGACCAATAACAAGGTCTGAAGTTGAGGCAGCAATTAAGAGCCTACCTCACAAAAAAAGCCCAGGTCCAGATGGGTTCACAGCCGAATTCTACCAGACACACAAGGAGGAGCTGGTACCATTCCTTCTAAAACTATTTCAAACAATCCAAAAAGAGGGAATCCTTCCCAAATCATTTTATGAGACCAACATCATCCTGATACCAAAACCCGGCAGAGACCCAACGAGAAAAGAAAACTTCAGGCCAATATCCATGATGAACATAGATGCAAAAATCTGCAATAAAATATTGGCAAGCCGATTGCAACAGCAAATCAAAAAACTTATTCATCATGATCAAGTAGGATTCATCCCAGGGATGCAAGGCTGGTTCAACATACGCAAGTCTATCAACGTAATTCACCACATAAACAGAACCAAAAACAAAAACCACATGATTATCTCAATTGACGCAGAGAAGGCATTTGACAAAATTCAACAGCCCTTTATGCTAAAAACCCTCAATAAACTCGGTATCGATGGAATGTATCTCAAAGTAATAAAAGCTATTTATGACAAACCAACAGCCAATATCATACTGAATGGGCAAAAACTGGAAGCATTCCCTTTGAAATCTGGTACTAGACAAGGATGCCCTCTCTCACCACTCCTATTCAATATAGTACTGGAAGTTCTAGCCAGAGCAATCAGGCAAGAAAAAGAAATAAAGGGTATTCAAATAGGAAAGGTGGAAGCCAAATTGTCTCTATTTGCAGACGACATGATAGTATACCTAGAAGACCCCATCGCCTCAGCCCAAAAACTCCTGAAACTGATAAACAACTTCAGCAAAGTCTCAGGATATAAAATCAATGTGCAAAAGTCACAAGCATTCGTCTACACCAATAACAGACTTAAAGAAAGCCAAATCAAGAGCGAACTGCCATTCGCAATTGCTACAGAAAGAATAAAATACCTTGGAATACAACTCACAAGGAACATAAGGGACCTCTTCAAGGAGAACTACAAACCACTGCTCAACGAAATCAGAGAGGACACAAACAGATGGAGAAACATTCCATGTTCATGGTTAGGAAGAATTAATATCGTGAAAATGGCTATACTGCCCAAAGTAATTTACAGAATCAACGCTATCCCCATCAAGCTACCATTGACTTTCTTCACAGAACTGGAAAAAACCACCATGAACTTCATATGGAACCAAAAGAGAGCCCGCATAGCCAAGTCAATTCTAGGCAAAAAGAACACAGCGGGGGGCATCACACTACCGGATTTCAAACTATACTACAAGGCTACAGTAATCAAAACAGCATGGTACTGGTACCAAAACAGAGATATAGACCAATGGAACAAAACAGAGGCACCGGAGGCAACACAACATACATACAACTATACAATCTTTGATAAACCTGACAAAAACAAGCAATGGGGCAAGGATTCCATGTTTAACAAATGGTGTTGGGAAAACTGGCTAGCCATGTGCAGAAAGCAGAAACTGGACCCCTTCCTGACACCTTACACTAAAATTAACTCCAGATGGATTAAAGACTTAAACATAAGACCTGGCACCATAAAAACCCTAGAAGGAAATCTAGGCAAAACTATCCAGGACATAGGAGTAGGCAAGGACTTCATGAACAAAACACCAAAAGCATTGGCAACAAAAGCCAAAATAGACAAATGGGACCTAATGAAACTCCACAGCTTCTGCACGGCAAAAGAAACAGTCACTAGAGTGTATCGGCAACCAACAGAATGGGAAAAAATTTTCGCAGTCTACCCATCTGACAAAGGGCTGATATCCAGAATTTACAAACAACTCAAGCAGATTTACAGGAAAAAAACAAACAAGCCCATTCAAAAGTGGGCAAAGGATATGAACAGATACTTTACGAAAGAAGACATATATGAGGCCAACAATCATATGAAAAAATGCTCATCGTCACTGGTCATCAGAGAGATGCAAATCAAAACCACATTGAGATACCATCTCACGCCAGTTAGAATGGCGATCATTAAAAAATCTGGAGACAACAGATGCTGGAGAGGATGTGGAGAAAAAGGAACACTTTTACACTGTTGGTGGGAGTGTAAATTAGTTCAACCATTGTGGAAGACAGTGTGGCGATTCCTCAAGGCCTTAGAAATAGAAATTCCATTTGACCCAGCAATCCCATTACTGGGTATATATCCAAAAGACTATAAATCGTTCTACTATAAGGACACATGTACACGAATGTTCATTGCAGCACTGTTTACAATAGCAAAGACCTGGAATCAACCCAAATGCCCATTGATAATAGATTGGATTGGAAAAATGTGGCACATATACACCATGGAATATTATGCAGCAATCAGAAATGATGAGTTCGTGTCGTTTGTAGGGACATGGATGAATCTGGAAAACATCATCCTCAGCAAACTGACACAAGAACAGAAAATGAAACACCGCATATTCTCACTCATAGGTGGGTGATGAAAAATGAGAACACATGGACACAGAAAGGGGAGTACTAAACACTGGGGTCTATTGGGGGGAAAAGGGGAGGGCCAGTGGGAGGGGGAGGTGGGGAGGGATAGCCTGGGGAGAAATGCCAAATGTGGGTGAAGGGGAGAAGAAAAGCAAAGCACACTGCCATGTGTGTACCTACGCAACTGTCTTGCATGCTCTGCTCATGTACCCCAAAACCTATAATCCAATAAAAAATTAAAAAAAAAAAAAAAAAAAAAAAGAAAATAGTAGAACCATACTTCCCATAAAATGTTACATGTTATTTCCTATAGAAAGAACCATAAATGACCATCCTATTGCAAAACCAGCAGGATCAGGGCATCTGGTTTTAGAATGATCTTGTTATCTCTTTTGCTCTCTCATTCTTAAGAACTTTTGTCCTTTTTTTCCCTCAAAGGTGTTCTTTATCTTCTACCCTTTCTCTCTTTGTCAACACAGCTATCATAATATTTATTCTAAAATTCTTCTTTCTTTGGACGTGAGTGGCCTATTTTCACTCTTCCCTTTCCCAATTCTGAGTTTGCCCCACCTTGTCCTCATTCTCCTCCTCTTCCTCTTCCTCATATGTTCTGGGTGGACCAACTCATCTTCCACATTATCTTCATTGTCTCTGTTTTTATACTCATCCTCTTCCTCTCCTGAGTTGGCATTCATTATCTTTCTTACCAAATCCCTCTAAGTATGTTTTGTTGCAGCAGTTGAAAAATGTGCTTTCTCTAAGAATGTTTAGGACTGCTAAATAAGTGGAAATTTTGCAGAACTCTACTAAACCGAGCTTTTAAAGTTTTGGTTTCATTCCAAATGAAATAGATAGAATTTGGGCATTTCCTTGCCAGGACTTGTAAGCTCCAGAAATTGTATTAACATGAAGAAAATCAGTCAATGAAGGTATTATGCTTCAGCCATACATAGAAACACTGTTTTTTTGAAATGCCCATTCATCCCTTCAGTTTCTCCACAGATGACTGGAAACTATTCGTGAGCAGTTTGGTCACTCAGGCTTTTCATGAGTCCCTCCTCTTCTGTTATCACTAGTCCCATTTCCCCCTTCCTCCTACTTATACTAACTCTAACTTCAAAATTAAAAAAATAAATAGAAAATGAATGAAAAGGAAGACAAATCTACCACTCACCACCAACAAAAAGATGTGTAAGATAAAGAACAAAATAGCCAATGGAGTTCAAACAGGTGGGATGTTAACTTGGCCTCCCTTTCCTCCTCATCGATACACACTTATGGTTCCTTTCCTTTCAAGGACTGTTCAGAGATTGGCATGATTTAAAAAATATATATAATGTGATCAGAACTGCAATTTTGAAATATTATTCAGATGGTGGTGTGTGTAAATTGAACCACAGAGGAAAAAACCAAGAAGAGGGAATTAGTTAGGAAACTATCCTATTAACCCAGGCAAGAAAAAAGACGGATTGAACAATGGTTTTTTTCTCTATGGAAAATAAGCAGAGGCTAAAACTCCTAGCAGTGTTATGGAGCTATAATTTGTTAGACTTGTCTTGGAACTTAAGTGATCAGCAGGAAAATTATAGTGACTTTACCATGAAAAGGGAGCAGAGAAGGACTGGAACAGGCAAAAAAAAAAAAAAAAAAAAAAAAAAAGAATGTGGATAGATTACCATAAAAAACTGTTACATATAACAAGAGGTACTTAGCAGTGAATTTGAGAAGAAACAGTAAGGTAACTGGCAGGAGAATTCCGTGAGTTAATTATCTGGAGGTTGAGAGAGGAGAGAATTTAAGGAGGAAAAGAATGTTTAGTTGGGGGAAGGAAAGAGTGAGAGTGTTTTGTGATAATTCTATAACCACTTGCAAAGGGTTTAACCTCCTAAATAAAAAGACATATTTCTTTTCCACAGATAAGAATGTGGTCCAGTTCTAGAAGAAATATGTAGGCACGTAGTAGAAAAGAACACTTCCCATTCCTTTTTTTTTTTATCTTACTGTTTTTTTGCTCATTCAACAAGATAGTCAGTCCCTGGCCTCATGCAGCTTAGGTTGTTTTCAAGTCCCGTGGACCAAAGTTATACCTCCCCTGGCACAAGGAAGCATGATGCACTAGATAGATTATGGACCTCAAGGGTGAGAATACATAGATTGCAACCCTCCCTCTTTTAAAGGCGTACTGCAGGGCCTTAAACAAGTCATTTCAGCTTTCTGAACCCTGTCGGCAAATGGGATCTTAAGAATATTGGACTACATGAGCATATTCCAAGCTGTGATTCATAGAACACTCAATTTAGAAGCTTCTCCATGGAGGATATAAGAAAGACAAGTGCCCAAATAAATTTGGGAACGTATTTCCTTATATAAGGAGATCACAAGTAAAACATCTTTTTAACTTGATGTAATTTCACGTTTCTAACACTCATTATTGACAGTCTTTCTTTCCTCCCTTCCTTCTTTTTCTCTCTCTCCCCTCCCTCCTTTCCCCTCTCCCTTCCTTCCTTATTCCCTTCCTTTTTCTTTCTCTCTGTTGCAGTACTTTGGGAAGATGTTAGACAGTTTCTCTAAGGCCAATTATGGACATGATAGTATGAGGATCTATTTTAGTCAGGAGGAAAGGAGAAATTTGTCAAGGGTAGTTCTCTATAGCCACTGGTCAGGATGACTCCATGGTTGTCAGATTTCCCAAAAGAAAGTACCAAAGGTTAATAAAAGGGCAAGGGATTTGGAGTATAGTCTTTAAGAGTTGTTCGACATTGGGCATGTCTTTGGCCCTCAGTTTCTGAGTCTGGAAGAGGGTGTGGGGTCAGCCTGGTGTCTCTAACATGGTCTGGGAAGCTAAGGGTGTGTCTGAGCTGCATAAAAATCTAATTTGGAAATGCTTACTTGCCTGTGTTTGAAGGGAGAGTTGTGAGTTTGTGTTCATAAATTTCAGAGGCAAACTCTAAGGTTTGTCTTCTTGTTTCAGTTGAAAACTGGGTTTTCGTCAGTGAAACATGGGCTTTTTCTCCCAGTTTAAGGACTAGAATGTCCTATATTTGGTTCAATAAGGGCCTACTACTGAATTAGATTAAGTACCCAAACCTGTACCACTTGCCTGCAGTGTTGATTTCAGAAATATGGACACAATCCAGAATGATGCCCAAAGCTTGTCTCAACGGGTATGTTGTGATTGTTTCTTCTCTCATGTAAAGTTCTGAAGCCTTTATTTCACGAAGAAGCGAAATATGTCTTATCAAGTTTCACTTTCTCCAGCTTATTTCTCTTCCTATTGATGTGGAATAGAAGCTGTACGAGTAAGTACATTTTGGTGTAGAGCAGTGGGAAAGGAAGGAAGAGTGTGATGCATCAACAATTTTGGGCAGGAGACGCAATGGAGGGGAGGGACTAGGCGTGGAGAAATGGGCACTGAGGTTAGAGAGGACGGGCCTCTGTTTACATTCAGAGGAGAGACCCTTCTACCCACAAAAATGCAGGACAAAGGATCAGGTACAGAGACCACAGAAAAGGCGCACTTTTCAGGCAGCACAAGGAAGTTGTTAAGAACATAGATTCTGCGGAAGACAAACCCAGAGGTAAACTCAAGCTCTACAACTTACTGGATAGGGTAGGGAAATTTACTCCTTTTAGTTCTTGGTTTGCTATTTTTAAAAATGTCGGCAACAAAATTACCTACGACATAAAGCTGTTTCAAAGATGAAATATGATAGTGCGTATACTTTATATAAAGTTATGTGCTTAGCAATTGTTTTATAGACAGCACTTAAGACAATTAGCTATTGCCTTTATTTTTAAATTATTGTCATTATTATTATAACTTTTATATATCAATTTAGTATGTGCATTAAGTATACCAGGTCAGCATCGTACCCGAGAGAAGAAAGCCTCATAGCCACTCACATTTCTTAAGTCAACAAGAGATTTTGAGGCAATTTAGTACTACGGAAAGAGAATTGTTCTGACCTGTATGCAAATCCTGTTTCTGCTATTTGACAGTTTGGGAAAAATATTTTAACTTCTCTGAAAATTTGCTAGGTTATGAAGTTTAAATGGATGATAAATCTGTATACCTAATAGAGGTGCCTATCTTAAATAAGCCTCAGTAATAATAGCTATTATCATTAGGAATGCAGAATATTTTGCTTCTAAAATACGCACAGCTGAAGAAATTGATAAACAGAACCAGAATAGAAAAATGACTTACCCAACCTTATAGAAAGGGCAAGACTGGAACCAAGATCTTCAAGCTTTAAGTCCAGTGGTTTTGCCTATACATACACAGAACTCTCCATGGAGAAGTATTTGAAGTACATTTGATGTGCAGCCCAGTGAACTTGCAGTGAGAGACCACAGTTAAAATCTAGCTCTGCCGTTTAGTGACTAGGTGACTTTGCGCAACCCATGCAACTTCTATGAACGTCCTTTCCCTCATCTTGTAAAATGGTGATAATAACCCTTGTTTGCTTTCCAAGAATGTTGTGAAGTTCAAATGAAATTAAAATGACATTTGAAAATAATAGAGAGCAGCAGATGTATCAGGGATTTAAACTTATATTACATACTTTAAAGTGGCAAGGGAAAATATGTTTAATATTAGTTTTAGTATATTGGAAATAATGTATTTTCTAGGCTCTGCTTTGGAGCAGAAAGTAGTAAAGGAGATATTGTTTTAGGTACCCTTCATGCCAGCAAGGTGTGTCCATGTGTGGATGCCTACAGCAGTGTCGCTGTAACCAGAATAAACATGGGAACTCCAGCTGCCTGGAGTTCTCTGTGCATCCAACTTCAAAGAAACCAAGCTTGATATTTAAAGTAATTAAAGGTGATTCAAATCTTTACTTGAATCTTTTGGCAAAGATTAACAGAGATATAATTTATCACTGAAATCTTCTGATCATCCCCCTTTTCCTGGTTCCTCCAATCCTCACATCTCTTACACTCTGAAGCCACTCCAAACCTTTTTTCAGACTTTCTCTATCACATGAAAACTCAACTTGATTAGCAACAACAAAATAGCCAAAGAAACTGAGCCTTAGTGACTCTTCATTTCTCTTCTCATCTCGTCTTTCAGATTCTGTATCTCACCTTTTAATTGACTAAATATTTGTCTTTTCTATAAAAATGCCCTGTCTTTACTTTTTAATTTGTCTTTCTGGTTGTTTCTGTAATATACAGCACAGTAGTATCTCCAATTCTATGTCAAAAATTTGTCAGAGACAGAACTGGAGTGCCTGAAATTCATCTTTTGAAGATGAAAAAGAACTGAGGCATAGTAGGAAATGCCGAAAATGCAGAATTCTCCTTAATACATTGGCAAAGAGTAGAAGATAATAAATACTTACAAGTTTTTATGTACGTAGTTTAAATTCATTGCAATTTTGTTTTATTATTTATTTATTTATTTTTTTTGAGATGGAGTCTCACTCCTGTTGCCCAGGCTGGAGTGCAGTGGCACGATTTCAGCTCACTGCAACCTCCACCTCCAGGGTTCAAGTGATTCTCCTGCCTCAGCCTCCTGAGTACCTGGGATTACAGGCATGCACCACTACACCAGGCTAATTTTTGTATTTTTAGTAGAGATGGGGTTTCACCATATTGGCCAGGCTGGTCTTGAACTCCTGACCTCAGGTGATCCACCCACCTCAACCTCCAAAAGTGCTATCCATGCCCAGCTGTAATTTTGTTTTCATCTCTTCAAACGAAATACTGAATTGTGGATATGGGGATGTGAAGTGTGTATTATGACTCCAGTTGTGGAGTAGTTGTAGGAAGCTGCTTATTTTTTGATTACTTGTCATCAAGGTTTTTCCTTCACATTTTCTTCAAGCACTTATTAAGTGTCTATCTTGTGCTCTAAATTTCTACTGAACAAACCCCTTTAATACTGCCTTCAAATATTTTTATTTAATTGTAGATATCTACTTTAGCAGATGAAGTATGTATCTTTTAACTCCAAATATTTAGTTTCCTTAAACACTGAGAGCTCTCCTTTTGAAGGAAAATGCCTTTGTTAATAAGGGTAAGTACTGACTAACCACCAAGGGACATCATTTTGATTTGTTTATTGAGAGAGCATAGTAGGACAAGCCATTCTCTATTGTCGACCGCCATCTTGTGGAAATAATGATCAAAGAGGCATAATTCAGATGTTGCAATCCTGCATAGGTCAGAATTCTCGGATTAGGATCCTTTCTTTGTCATATATCTTGAGCTGACTACTTGAACTGAGTTTTTTCATCTGTAAATGGGGGTAATCTACCAACCTCGTGGTGCTTGATTTCACAGTTAAGCACATGGAGATACTACTGTGCTGTATATTACAGTTTGAGGAGCATTGACAAATAAGACTAGGTTGCTAGATAAGAGCAATCATGATAACAAGTAGCAATAACATTGAATATATAACAATGGTTAGTATTTACTGAGTGTCTACCTTGTGGCAGATTAGTGGATGCTGTGCCATGTTCTTTACATGAAGTATATTCCTTAATCTTTCCCAAGGGTCTTTTTATTCAACATTCTTATTATATTCAATGTGCAGAGGAGGAAACAGACTCTGAGGTTAACTAACTTTTCCAGTCTCACAGTGAGTGAATGGTAAAGCTGGAATCAAACTCAAGTCTGATGTCACTAAGTAAAATCTTTATGGCTCCAGGATGCTTGTGAGAGAATTGGGCCTAGAAATCATATTTGATATGGAGAAAACTCTGTGTGTGTGTGTGTGTGTGTGTGTGAGAGAGAGAGAGAGAGAGAGAGAGAGAGAGAGAGAGAGAGAGAGAGAGAGAAAGAGAGAGAGAGAGACAAGAGTAGAAAGAGGAGGGAGTATAATGGAGATATAGCCATTGTCCTCAAATTAATAAACAGCTGTTACTGGGAAAGGAATATCATGTTTTGTCCAAGTGATTTCAAATATTATAACACTTGGGGGCAAATAGATTTCTTTCCACTTACAAAGAACAAGTTTCCAAAAGGCAGAGCTATTCAAATATGGAATGATCTTCTCATGAATATAATAGCATCTTCATTATTAGAGTTATTTAATCAGAGTCTGATATTTGGTAGACATCGTGTAGGGATATGTCTAATTGAGAGGCACTGTTAAGGTATTTTCAAATCTTTTTGTTTTCTTATTCTCAGAGGAGGTGAATTCAAATCTTAAGAGCCAATATTTTTATAGTCAATTTCAAAATGGGATACCTTCTCTGGGATCCAGTCAGCTTCTTGGCCAAGTGACTCTTCATCTGGAGTATACATTGGATAGGGCACTTTTTATTACAAGTTACAAAATGAAAACTCATTTAATAAAAGAAAAAGTTAATTGTAAGGACTAAGAGCTGCTTAAGAAATCCATGGGTAGGCAGAGCAATCAGGCAAGAGAAAGAAATAAAAGGCATCTATATAGGAAGAGAGAAAGTTAAACCATCTTGCTTCACAAATGATATGATTCTACCAAGGAAACCTCGTAATCTCTGCCCAAAGCGTCTTAAGTCTGATAAGCAACTTCAGCAAGTTTTTGTACATTCATTTTGTACAAAATCAATATACAAAAATTAGTAGCATTTCTATGCACCAGTAACGTCCAAGCTGAGTGCCCAATCAAGAACACAATTCAATTCACAATAGCTACAAAAAGACTAAAATACCTTGGAATACAGATAACCAGAGAAGTGAAAGATTGCTACAGTAAGAATGACAAAACACTGCTAAAAGAAATCAGAGTGACAGAAACCAATAGAAAAAACATTCTATGCTTAGGATAGGCCAGATTGCACAAAGCACTTTTATAGGTTCAATGCTATTCTTATCAAACTACCAATGAAATTTTTTAGAGTTAAAGAAAACTATTATAAAGTTCATATAGAACCAAAAAGGATCCCAAATAGCTAAAGTGCTAAAGTGATTCTAAGCATAAAGAATGAAACTGAAGGCATCACACTACTGACTTCAAACTATACTACAAGGCTGCAGTAACCAAAACAGCATGGTACTGGTACAAAAACAGCATGGTACTGGTACAAAAACAGCATGGTACTGGTACAAAAACAGACACATAGATCAGAGGAAGAGATTAGAGGACCCCAAAATAAAGCCACACAGCTACAACAATCTAATCTTTACCAAAGTTTACAAAAACAAGCAGCGACTTCCTATGTAATAAATGGTGCTGAGATAACTGGCTGGTCACACATAGAAGAATAAAACTGGACTTTCTTTCACCATATATAAAAATGAACTCAAAATGGATTAAAGACAAGTGTAAAGGCTAAAACTATAAAAATCCTAGAAGAAAACCTAGGAAATACTATTCTGTACAAAATCTCTGGCAAAGATCTCATTTGAAGAGTCCAAAAGTAATTGCAACAAAAACAGAAATTCACAAGTAGGATCTTATAAAACTAAATAGCTTGCAAACAGCAAAAGAAACTATTAACAGAATAAACAGACAACCTACAGAATGGGAGAAAATATTTGTAACTATGCATTCAGCAAAGGACTTATACTCAGTATCAGTAAGGAACTTAAGCAAAGTAACAAACAGAAAACAAACAACCCCATTAAAAATGGGCAAAGGACATGAATAGAGGACATACACTCAGCCAACAAGGTTATGAAAAACTGCTCGACATCACTAATCATTACAGAAATGCAAATCAAAACCCTTGTGAGATACCATCTTACACAAGACAGAATGACTATTATTAACAAGTCAGAAAATAACAGATGCTGGAAAGGTTGCAAAGAAAAGGGAATTCCTGTTCACTGCTTGCAGAAATGTCAATTAGTTTAGCCCCTGTGGAAAGCAGTTTGGGGATTTCTCAAAAAACTTAACACAGAACTATCATTTGACCTAGTAATCTCATTATTAGATATATACCCAAAGGAATAGAAATTATTCCACCATAAAGACACATGCACCCATATGTTCATTACAGTACTTTTCACAATAGCAAAGACATGAAATCCACCTAGATGATCATCAGTGGTAGACTGGATAAAGAAAACATGGTACATATACATCATGGAATACTATACAGTAATAAAAAAGAATAAAATCACATTCTGTGCAGCAGCATGAATGGAGATTTTGGCCATTACCTAAGTGAATTAATGCTGCAATAGAAAATAGAATTCTGTGTGTTCTCACTTATAAATAGGAGCTAAACATTAAGTACATATGGACACAAAGGAACAACAGACACTGGTGCCCACTTGAGGGCAAAAGTTCAAGGAGGATGAGGATAATAAAACTATCTATGGGGTACTATGCTCATTAACTGGGTAATGAAATAATCTGTACATCAAACCCCTGTGACATGGAATTTATCTGTGTCACAAACCTGCACATGTACCCTCTGAACTCAAAATAAAAGTTGTATAGAAAGAGAAAAGATTCAGAAATAAAAAAAAGAAGAAATAACAGAAAGGAAAAGGGAAAGGAAAGGAAGTCAATCCATGGTCAGAACGACTAGAAATGAAACTAGAGTCTGGAATATCATCTGTTTTCTCTTTCCATCTTGTGTCATGTTCCAGCTTACGGATTGTTTTTCCCTGTGTCACTCTGTAGAACAGCTTTTTCTCTTTTCCCCTGTTCACTTGGCAGGCAGAAAATACTCATTTGACTGTTTCTCAACTGACACTTCACAGGTGCTGCCATCGTCAGAAAAAGAAAAATCTTACTTTTGGGTCCAATTCCAAAAGTTTTTTGGTGGTGCATTATTTTTATTGAGGTAAAATTCACATAACACAAAGTCAACCGTTAAAACTACAGTTTAGTGTCATGTAGCACTTTCTCAATGTTCTGCGACATCATCTTTGTCTAGTTCTTAAAGAATTTCATAATTCCAGAGGAGATCCTTTACGCATTAAAGAATCACTTCCCATCCTGTGGCCTCAGCCCACAGTGATCACTGATGTGATCTGTACTCTATGGATTTGTGTATCTTGAATATTTCATATAAATAGAATAATACAATATATGACCTTTTGTGTCTAGCTTCTTTTACTTACCACAATGATTTTGAGGTTTATGCATGTTGTAGCATCTACCAATACTTCATCCTTTTACAAACTGATGCAAATTTTTTACATATTTATGCATGTATTTGTTACATGAATAGAATGTGAAATGATCAAGTCAAAGTATTTACAGTGTCACCTTGTGTATTTATCAATTCCAAGTGTTGGAAACATTTCAAGTCCTCTCTTCTAACTATGTTAAAATATACAATACATTTTTGCTAACCATAGTCACCTCATGAAAAAGTGGTCAAACAGCATTAGAACTTACATCTTCAATCTAACTGTATGTTTGTATCCATTAAGGAAACTCTTCTTATATCCCTGCCCTCACGTGCCTTCTCAGCCTCTAGTATCTATAATTCTATGCTATACTTCCTTAAGATCAACTTTTTTTCTTTCACATATGAGTGAGAACATGTGATATTTGTCTTTTTTTGTGACTGGCTTATTTCACTTAACATAGTGATCTCCAGTTCCAACCATTTTTCTGCAAATGATAGGATGTCACACTTTTAAATCGCTGAATAGTATTCTATTATGTATATATTCCACATTTTTAAACCCATTTGTCCACTGATAGACATCGAGGTTGATTCCATATCTTTGCTCTTGCGACTAGTGCTGCAGTAGACATGAGTGCATGTATCTTTGATATATTGATTTTATATATATATCAATATGTATATCTTTGAGTGCACTTTGACATATTGATTCTTTTCCTTGGTATAAATATCTAATAGTGGGATTGCTGGATAATATGGTAGTTCTATTTTTGTTTTTTTGAGAAATCTCCATACCATTTTCCATAGTGGCTGTACTAATTTACATTTACATTAACAGTTTATGTCTTGAAATATATTTTATCTGATATAAGTATAGCTACTCTCACGCATTTTTGGTTTCCATTGGCATGGAATATCTTTCTTTTTATCCTTTTATTTTCAGTGTATATGTGTCTTTATAGGTTAAGTGTGTTTCTTGGAGGCAACAGATTATGGTGGTTTTTAAAAAATTTATTCAGCAACTCTGTCTTTCAATTGGAGAATTTAGTTGACTTACATTCCATATTATTGTTCATAAATAAGGATTTACTTCTGCCATTTTATTGTTTCTTTTCTGGTTCTTTTGTGATCTTCTCTTATTTCTTTTCTTACTGTCTCCCTTTTAGGGAAGATGATTTTCTCTGAAGATACGATTTAGTTTCTTGCTTTTTATTTTTTGTGAATCCACTGTATGTTTTTGGTTTGAGGGTACCATGAGGCCTGCACATACTGTCGTATAGCCCATTATTTTAAGCTGATAACGACCTAACTTGATTTGCATAAACAAACAAACAAGCCAAAACACCTAATAAACACTCTACACTTTAACTTTATGCCCCTGCTTTGTATTTATATTGTATTGTACTATCTCTATCTTGAAAAGTTGTTGTAATTATTATTTTTGATTGGTTCATTTTATAGTCTTTCTACTTAAGAGTAGTTTATACACCCCAGTTATAGTGTTATGATATTCTGTGTTTTTATATGTACTTACTACTACTAGTGAGTTTTGTACTTGCAGATGATTTCTTATTGCTCATTAAACGTCTTTTTCTTTCTGATGGAAGTATTCCCTTTATCATTTCTTGCAAGATAGGACTTGGGTGCTGATGAAGTCCCTCAGCTTTTGTTTGTTTGGGGAAGTCTTTATTTCTCCCTCCTGTTTGAAGGATAATTTCATTGGCTATACTATTCTAGGGTAAAAGTTTTTTTCTTCATCACTTTAAGTAAGTTATGACACTCTCTCCTGTCTTCTAAGATTTCTGCTAAAAGATCTGCTGCCAAGTCTGTTAGATCTCCATTGTATGTTATTTGTTTCTTTTCTCGTGCTGCTTTTAGGATGCTTTCTTTTTTCTTTATTTTTATTGCATTTTAGGTTTTGGGGTACATGTGAAGAACATGCAAGATAGTTGCATAGGTACACACGTGGCAGTGTGATTTGCTGCCTTCCTCCCCTTCACCTATATCTGGCATTTCTTCCCATGCTATCTCTCCCCAGCTCCTCACCCCCCGCTGTCCCTCCCCTATTCTCCCCAACAGACCCAAGTGTGTAGTGCACCCCTCCCTGTGTCCATGTGTTCTCATTGTTCAATACCCGCCTATGAGTGAGAACATGTGGTGTTTCCTTTTCTGTTCTTGTGTCAGTTTGCTGAGAATGATGTTCTCCAGGTACATCCATGTCCCTATGAAGGACACAAACTAATTTTTTTTGATTGCTGCATAATATTCCGTGGTGTATATGTACCAAATTTTCCCTGTCCAGTCTGTCATTGATGGGCATTTGGGTTGATTCCAGGTCTTTGCTATTGTAAAAAGTGCTGCAATGAACATTTGTGTGCATGTGTCCTTATAGTAGAACGATTTATAATCCTTTGGACATATACCCGGTAATGGGATGGCTGGGTCAAATGGAATTTCTATTTCTAGGTCCTTGAGGAATCACCATACTGTCTTTCACAATGGTTGAACTAATTTACACTCCCACTAGCAGTGTAAAAGTGTTCCTATTTCTCCACATCCTCTCCAGCATCTGTTGTCTCCAGATTTTTTAATGATCACTATTCTAATTGGCATGAGATGAGATCTCAATGTAGTTTTGATTTGCATCTCTCTAATGACCAGTGATGATGAGCATTTTTTAATATGTTTGTTGGCCTCATGTATGTCTTCTTTTGTAAAGTGTCTGTTCATATCCTTTGCCCACTTTTGAATGGGCTTGTTTGTTTTTTTCTTGTAAATCTGTTTTAGTTCTTTGTACATTCTGGATATCCGCCCTTTGTCAGATGGGTAAACTGCAAAAATTTTTTCCCATTCTGTTGGTTGCTGATTCACTCTAGTGACTGTTTCTTTTGCTGTGCAGAAGCTGTGGAGTTTGATTAGGTCCGATTTGCCTGTTTTGGCTTTTGTTGCCAATGCTTTGGTGTTTTAGTCATGAATTCCTTGCCTACTCCTATGTCCTGAATGGTTTTGCCTAGATTTTCTTCTAGGGTTTTTATGGTGTTAGGTCTTATGTTTAAGTCTTTAATCCATCTGGAGTTAATTTTAGTGTAAGGTGTCAGGAAGGGATCCAGTTTCTGCTTTCTGTACATAGCTAGCCAGTTTTCCCAACACCATTTATTAAACAGGGAATCCTTTCCCCATTGCTTGTTTTTGTCAGGTTTATCAAAGATTGTCTGGCAGTAGATATGTTGTGTTGCCTGCAATGCCTCTGTTCTGTTCCATTGGTCTATATGTCTGTTTTGGTACCTGTACTATGCTGTTTTGATTACTGTAGTCTTGTAGTATAGTTTGAAGTCTGGTAGTGTGATGCCTCCCGCTGTGTTCTTTTTACTTAGAATTTACTTGGCTATGCGGGCTCTCTTTTGGTTCCATATGAAGTTTAAGGTGTTTTTTTTCCAGTTCTGTGAAGAAGGTCATTGGTAGCTTGATGGGGATAGCGTTGAATCTGTAAATTACTTTGGGCAGTATGGCCATTTTCACGATATTGATTCTTCCTAACCATGAACATGGAATGTTTCTCCATCTGTTTGTGTCCTCTCTTATTTCGTTGAGCAGGGTTTGTAGTTCTCCTTGAAGAGGTCCTTTACATTCCTTGTGAGTTGTATTCCTAGGTATGTTATTCTTTTTGTAGCAATTGTGAATGGCAGTTCGTTCTTGATTTGGCTCTCTTTAAGTCTGTTATTGGTGTATAGGAATGCTTGTGATTTTTGCACATTGATTTTATATCCTGAGACTTTGCTGAAGTTGCTTATCAGTTTCAGGAGATTTGGGGCCGAGACAATGGGGTCTTCCAGATATACAATCATGTCATCTGCCAATAGAGACAATTTGACTTCCTCCTTTCCTATTTGAATACCCTTTATTTCTTTATCTTGCCTGATTGCTCTGCTAGAACTTCCAGTACTATATTGAATAGGAGTGGTGAGAGAGGGCATCCTTGTCTAGTGCCAGATTTCAAAGGGAATGCTTCCAGGTTTTGCCCATTCAGTATGATACTAGCTGTTGGTTTGTCGTAAATAGCTTTTATTATTTTGAGATACCTTCCATCAATACTGGGTTTATTGAGGGTTTTTAGCATAAAAGGCTGTTGAATTTTATCAAAGGCCTTCTCTGCATCAATTGAGATAGGATGCTTTCTTTACCTTTGGGAGTTTGATTATTACATGCTTTGAGGTAGTCTTCTTTGGTTAAATCTTCTTGTACTTGGATATTGATATCTTTCTCAAGGTTTAGGACATTCTTTCTTCTTATCCCTTTGAATAAATTCTTTTTCTCTGCTTCCTCTTTAAGGCCAATAAACCTTAGATTTGCCATTTTGCAGCTCTTTTCTAGATCCTGTCAGCATGCTTTATTTCGTAAATTCTCTTTTCTATTTTCTTCTCTCTATATTTTAAACAGTCTCTCTTCAAGCTCACTAATTATTTTGCTTAATAAATTTGGCTATTAAGACTGATGTATTCTTTAGTATGCCAATTATGTTTTTCAACTCCAGAATTTCTGCTTGTTTCTTTTTAGGTACTTCCATCTCTTTGCTAAATTTATCAAGTATTCCAAATTTCTTCTCTGTGTTATATTGAATTTCTTTGAGTTTCCTCAAAACAGTAATTTTGAATTCTCTGTCTGAAAGGTTATATATCTCTGTTTCTTCCAGACTGGTCCCTGGTGCCTTACTTAGTTCATCTGGTAAGGTCATGTTTGCCTGGATCATCTTGATACCTGTAGATGTTTGTCTATGTCTGGTCATTAAAGAGTTATGTATTTATTGCAATTTTTGCAGTCCAGGTTTATTGTACCCATCCTTCTTGGGAAAGCCTTCCAGATATTTGAAAGGACTTGGGTGTTGTGATCTAAACTGAACCTGCTTTAGTGGTGAACCCAAGCCCAGTAGCACTGTATGTTTTGTAGACTCATAGAGATACCTCCTTGATGGTCTTGGACAAGATCTGGAAGAATTCCCTGGATTGCCATACAAAGACTCTTGTTCTTTTCCCTTACTTTCTCCCAAACAAATGGAGTCTGTCTCTGTTTTGAGCAGCTTAGAGCTGGGGTTGGAGTGACACAAGAACCCCTGTGGCCATCACCCCTACAACTGCACTGGGTCAGTCCTAAAGCCAGTACAGCACTGGGTCTCACCCAAGTCTGCTGTGACCACTTTCTGGCTACTACCTATGTTACTCAAAGTCCTGGGGCTCTACAATCAGAAGGTGGCAAAGCCAACTAGGCCTATGATCTTCTCTCCTGGTAACAAATTCCCCAAGGCCCCAGGTGGGTCCAGAGGTGCTGTCCAGGAGCCAGGGACTAGATTTAAAAAACCATAGAAGTACACCTGGTATTTTATTGTATTGTGGCTGAGCTAGCAACAAATCATTAGACGCAGTTCTTCTCATCCTTCTCTTTCCTTTACAAAGGCAGAGCAGCGTCTCCCAGTGGCCACTGCCATCTCAGGCTCATGGAGAATATTGCCAGACAACTGCTGATATCCCTTAAGGCCTGAGGGCTCTTAAGTCAGCTTGTGGTGAATGCTGTCTGGCCTGGCACTCACCCTGCAGGGGTTCAGCCTTTTCTCTGGTACGAAGCAGGCCCAGAAGTGCTGCCTCAGAGCCAAGTCCTAAAACCAAGGTCTCTAGAAGCCCATTTGGTGCTCTACCCCCATGGCCAAGCTAGTACCTAAGGTGCAAGGCAAAGTCCCTTAACTTTTCCCTCTGTTTTTGTCAAGCCGAAGGAGTCTCACCCCATAGCCACTACAGCTGGGAATGTACTGAGTCTTACATGAGGCCAGCAAGTCTCAGAGTCTCATCCAAGGTCCTCAGTGTAGTACCAGGGTATTGCTGATGCTTATTCAGGGCTCAGGGGTCTTCAGTTAGCAGGTGATGAATCCTGCCAGGACAGGGTCCTTCTCTTCAAGGCAGCAGGTTCCCTTCTAACCCAGAGTATGTCTAGAAATGTCTGGGAGCTACAGCCTGGAAAGGGGGCCTCACAGCTCTGACCATATGCGATCCTGCTGTGGCTGAGCTGGTATCCAAGATGCAAGGCAAAGTCCTCCCCACTTCTGCCTCTCCTCTCTCAAGAGGAAGGAAGGGGTCTCTTTTGGAGCTGCAAGCTATACAGCTTGGGGTTAGAGGAGGGTTGATGCCAGCCTGCCTACGTTGTCCTCGCTGGTGACCAGTAGGTTCTATGCCCCCCAACCCCCAGCTAACTATGGGCCCAGATCAGCCCTAGGACTCACCTGAGTGTTACAATCCTTGCGGCCTAGACTTTTTTTCAAATTTATTTGGTGCCCCAGAGCACTTTAGCCCACATTGGTGAAGCTTTTGGGAACTCAAGTTTGGACCTCTGGGATCTGTGATTTCCCTCTAACCAGGGCTGATTTACATGCATCCTCCACGGACCAGCATGAGCTAAATTTGGTCTAGTTTTACTTTCCGCAATAACAAGGGCAGCACTGTGTTTAATGCCTCATCATTGCCAGCTCTCCATCTCCCCAGGACACAGAAATATTCTCTGTATCACACTGCCCCACAGCCAGGGAGGTGGAGGAGGGGTGGCATCAATGATTCAAGACTGTTTTTCCTACCTCTTCAGTGCCTCTTTCTGTGATGCAAAGTTAAAAGTAGGTATTGTGAGTGCTTAACTGACTTTTGGTTTTAATGAAGGTTTTTTTTTTTTTTTTTTTTTTTTTTTGAGACGGAGTTTCGCTTTTGTTCCCCAGGCTGAAGTGCAATGGCGCAATCTCGGCTCACCGCAACCTCCACCTCCTGGGTTCAGGCAATTCTCCTGCCTCAGCCTCCTGAGTAGCTGGGATTACAGGCACGCGCCACCATGCCCAGCTAATTTTTTGTATTTTTAATAGAGACGGGGTTTCACCATGTTGACCAGGATGGTCTTACCTCTTGACCTCGTGATCCACCCGCCTCGGCCTCCCAAAGTGCTGGGATTACAGGCTTGAGCCACTGTGCCCGGCCTGTTTTTTTTTTTTTTTTTTCTTTTGAGTGTAGATAGTTGCTACATTGGTATCTTTGTCGGGGTGGTGGGGTGGGGTGGGGGGTGGGGTGACAATTGGTGGAGCTTTCCATTCTGCCATATTGCTCCACCTCTCTTTCTCTATCTCTTTGTTGATGTGGTTCTTTCTCAAACATATAACTCACTTATAGAGGTTTTTTTTTTAATTTTCTGTTAATTAATTAGCATTAAATGTTAGAGATGGAAAGAAACACAACAACAACAAAACACAACTAGCCAACTCTAGTCACATGCCATGCAGGCTTCTATATCACCCTTGCTTGTTTAGTTACTTCTACAGCAACAGTGTATGAAAGTTCCTTTTTCTTTGCAACCTTACCAACATCTATTTTTTTTGTCTTGTTAATAACAGACATTCTCACTGGGTAAGATGATACCTCATGGTGGTTTTGATGTGTATTTCCCTGATGATTAATTATATTGGAATTTTTTTTTATCTGTATTCTTTTGAGAAGTGTCTTTTCATGTCCTTTGTACACTTTTCAATGGGGTTATGTTTTGCTTGTAGATGTGTTTAAAGTTCCTTATAGATTCTGGATATTAGATCTTTCTAGAATGTATAGTTTGCAAAAGTTTTCTCTCATTCTGTAGGTTGACTGTTTACTCTGTTGATAGTTACTTTTGCTGTGTAGAAGCTGGTTATCTCAATTAGGTCTCCATTGTCATTTTCTGTTTTTGTTGCATTTGCTTTCGAGTTCATAAATTCTTTGCTTAGACCAATATCCAAAAAAGTGTTTCCTGGGTTTTCTTCTAAGGTTTTTATTGCTTGAGACATTATATTTAAATTTAAAATCCATCTTGAGTTAATTTTTGTATATGGTGAAAGGCAGGGATCCAGTTTCATTCATCTGCATGGGGCTAGCCAGTTATCCTAGCACCATTTATTAAATAGAATATCCTTTCCCAATTGTTTATTTTAGTCAACTTTGTCAAATATCAGATGGTTTTAGGTTTATGGCTGTATTCTGGGCTATTTTTTTCTATTGGTCAATATTTGTACCAGTACCGAGCTATTTTGAATACTGTAGCCTTGTGTTTAGTTTGAAGTCAGGTAATGTGATCCCTCCAGTTTTATTCTTTTTGCTCAAGATTGCTGTGGCTGTTTGGACTCTTTATTGGTTTCATATGAATTTTAGAATTTTTTTTTTCTGATTTGTGAAAAATGATGTTGATAATTTATTGGGAATGACATTGAATCTGTAGACTGCTTTGTGCAGTATGGTCATTTTAACATTGATTCACTGATTCATTCTTTCTTTCTTTTCTTTCTCTCTCTTTCTTTCTTCTTTCTTTCTTTCTTTCTTTCTTTCTTTCTTTCTTTCTTTCTTTCTCTTCTTTTCTTTTGAGATGGAGTCTCACTCTGTCACCCAGGCTGGAGTGCAGTTGCATGATCTTGGCTCAGTGCAACCTCTGCCTCCTGGGTTCAAGTGATTCACCTGCCTCAGCTTCCCAAGTAGCTGGGATTACAGTCATGCACCACCACTCCCAGCTAATTTTTTATTTTTGTATTTTTAGTAGCAACAGGGTTTCACCATGTTGGCCAGGTTGGTCTTGAACTTCTGACCTCTAATGATCTGACTGCCTCGGCCTCCAAAAGTGCTGGGATTACAGACATGAGCCACCATGCTCAGCCAATGTTGATTCTTTCAATTCATTAGCATAAAATATTTTTCCATTTGTTTATGTGATCAGTGATTTCTTTCAACCATGTTTTGTAGTTCTCCTTATAGAGATCTTTCACCTCCTTGCTTATATGTATTACTAGATATTTTATTTTATTTTTGTGACTTGCCCATTTTTAATTGGCTTATGTTTTATGGAGTTGAAACAGTTCTTTATATAGCTTAAATAATAAATCCTTATGAAATATAGTTGATTCTCATTTGTAGGTTTTATATTTGTGAATATGCCTATTTACTAAAATTATTTGTAATTTCCAAATCAGTGGTCATTTGAAGATATGCCTAGAAGTGAAATATTTAGTTGCCAGAGGTGTACGTTCTCAGCTGAGTTTGACTAAGGCATTGCTCTCTCTTCCTGTTTCAGCTTTCATACAGAGATTATCAGAAGGTTGCCAATGCAGTACCCTGCAAAAGTTCCAGCTCTGGGGTCTGTTGCATGGGTTTGGGTCTCAACTCAAACTCGTTAGTGAGGCAGCCTTAGGTAAATTTCTTATCTCTTCTGAACCTTGTTTGCTCTTTTATAAATTAAAGAAAATAGAATCTACCAAAATGAGTTATTTTTAGAATTTAGTATTCTAATCTATAATATATATCTCAACATTATGTATATAATGCAAATTTACACACACACACATATACACAGAATTTATATAAATATATATATGTTTCTCTACGGACAGTGTTCCAATATTTGCTAATTCAATGTTTGTAGTGACTTTTAGACCTGAGTACTACAAATAACACAAATAAGAATAATCCACAGTGTATAATTTATAAATATTGTCTCCTATTTGGTAGGTGGTCATTTCACTTTCTTGATAGTGTCTTTTGATACAAAAGAGTTGTTAATTTTGACAAAGCAAAATTTGTTTATTCTTTCTTTTGTTACTTATGCCTCCAGTTCTAACTTTTAAGTTATAGTGATTTTTAATTCATTAACAGGTGAAACAACAATGCTTATATGGCTGTCATTCCATTCATTGCTAAATGGCTGCATAAGCTCTTAGAAGAGAAGGCTGATTGATTTGCAGAGTGTATATAGCTAATGAGCAGAGTTGAGAATCAAACCCATGTATGATGTTGAAACCCATAATTTCAAGTGCTTTAGTTATGGAGAAAGGATAATTATGGTGAGCTAAAGTTGATGGTCACCTTTTTTTCTTAAAGAGTGGGTAGAATTTAGATCAAAGGAAGAAAGGAATGTTTTCTTTTAGGGAACTGTTATGTGTGGGGGATTTTGGGGAGGAATAATATGGAAGAAATGTGTTATAGGTGATGGGGCGATGGAGGCAGCAAACAGCATTGCCATGTATGTACCTATGCAACAATCCTGTGTGATCTGCACATATACCCCAGAACCTAAAGTACAACAAAACATATATATATAGTTTATATAAAAAAGAAGATGTCCTCAAATATAGCAGATAAGTACAAATAAGCAATGGCAAACTTTTGTTATCACTTCCAGTAGTTTGTTGGAAGAATATTATCCCACTGTCTGAGATCTTAGATATTATTAATAAATGGGTAGGCTGTGGTGATCACGACTTATGGACACAAGAGGGTGCTAAAAGATCTCTGTTCTCCTAGTTCTTTAGGTCCAAGTGTAGAAAATCTGTTCCCTTTCCTTAATATTGTTTCTATTTGTGAAAATAAACTTAAATTTAAAAGTTCAGGAAGACATTAATAGAGATATATGAAAATACAGACTAATGTACAAATATTCACATTTCAAGAATAACAAAAATATAGTAGAGTTCTTAAAGATTTGGTATCATTTTGCATGAATGTAGTGAAATATCAGATCTAGAGAGAACATTTGAGATTACTTTTTCTTTTTCCCCTTTCTGTCCCTTCCTTACCTCTCCCCTCTTCTTTCCTTACATTTTGTTAAGCAATATTTTGCAATTTGACAAACAAAACAAAATATAAGTACAACTATTCTTTTTTTTTTTTTTGAGACAGAGCCTCACTTGGTCACCAGGCACCAGGCTGGAGTGCAGTGGTGTGACTTCGGCTCACTGCAACCTCCGCCTCCCAGGTTCAAGCAATCCTCCTGCCTCAGCCTCCTGACTAGCTGGGACTACAGCGTGTGCCACCACGCCCAGCTAATTTTTTTGAAGTGCAACTATTCTTATGAAATGAAGATAGGGCACTGAAGACCAGTCTCTGACCTTATTTCACCACTATGCCTGCCCTGGTGGTATGTCTGGGTACTTTCAGGGTATCACATAAAAGAGTTTAAAGTATAGTTGCTGATGGTCAGGTGGCTGAGAAACTAGGTCCTCAAATTGAACCCTGCCCCTGACTGTTTTCTTATAACTTGTGAGCCAAAGTAGTTTTAACACATTTAAGTGGTCGGAAACAAATCAAAGAAGAATATCTCATAATGTAAAAATGATTTAAAATTCAAATTTCAATGCCTATATACAAAGTTTTATTTGAACACGGCAATGGTCATCATGTAAGTGTTGCCCATGGCTGTTTTCATGCTATGGTTGCAGAGTTGAGTAGTTGCAACAGACATAAAATCTCAGCTTCTTTGATAACCATAAAATTATACGAAGGAAAAATTAAAATAAAATGTTGCTAGATTTGTAACATATATTATATAACATATTTGTAACATGTATGATGTTATATGATGTAATATACACACAACAGTAAGTACAATGGCTATGGAAGAGCAAGGTTTCTATATCTCATTTCAATTATGGCAGTATAAATTTAAAGTAGATTGTGGTAAATTAAAATATATATAGTAAACTCAAGAACAGCCATTAACAAAACAAATAAAAATAGTAGAAAAAAATTAAAGGAGAGGGGACTGCCAAGATGGTGCAGTAGGAGCAAATCAGGATTGCAGCTCTCAGTGAAGATGCAGAGGGTGAGTTCAATCCGCATTTCCAGGCGGATCTTTGTTGCCCACAGAATGGGGAAATTTCCAGGTGTAGGAGAGACACGGGATGCCAGCGCTGCTGTTAAGGCTTGCGCCATTTTGGCTGGCACCGCAGCGCAGCAGCACTCCACACAGAACGCACTGGTCTGGATGCCCTGTTAAACCAGCAATCTGAGATTTGGGAGGGCAGATTAGCATATCTGATTAAATGGGACTTGGACAGTGAGCCAGACCAGGGTATTACTGGGAAGAGACGTTTGAGCCAGCGCAGTGCGTTGCTGCATGGGAAATCACACAGATCCTGGTGCCATACCAGCAGCCAACTGAAACACTTGGGAGAGAGGCAACTGTTCAACTTCAAAAAAAAAAAAAAAGAGGGCTCTGAGGCAGGGAGCCAGGTGATCAGGCTCGGTGGGTCCCACCCACACAGGGACAAACAAAACGGCGATTCGAAACGCTCGGGATTGAGAGTTTCACTGCGGGCACAGCTGAACTCAGGATGGTGCAGCTCGGGATGGCGCAGCTCAGAGGGGGAGGGGCAGCCATTAACAAGGCATACTGCCCCTACTGAAGGTACACTCCCATTGCTGATGCAGCCTGCCGTTGCTGAGGCAACCCACCATAACAGAGACTCTGCCAACATGGCGGAGCATGTGGCAGCAGGGTGGAGCCTTGACAGGCAAATAGTGACTAGACTGCCTACTAACTGGGCAGGAAGGTGCAACGGATACTCACAAAGAAAGCCCTAAATCCCCAAGACAGAGCATCTGAAAAAAAAAAAAAAGTTTTATGAGTTCTGCTGCAGCAGACTTAAATGTACTGGCCTAACCACCCTGAATGATCAACAAAGCTCATAGCTCAGCACTTGAGCTCCTATAAAGTACAGACCACATCCTCAAGCAGCTCCCTGACCCCTGTATATCCAAAGAGCCACCTCAAAAAGGACTGATCAGACTGACATTTGGCAGGCATCATTCTGGGACAAAGATAGCAGAAGAAGAAACTGGTATCACCCCTCACTGTTCTGCAGCTGTGTACCCCAGAATAGCAGGGCCTGGAGTGGACCTCAGCAGTCCTACAGCAGAGGGGCTAGACAGTTAGAAGGAAAACTAAGCAACAGAAATACTTCATCATCAACAATCTGGGCACCCACTCAGAGACCCAATCGAAAAGTCAGCAACTACTCAGACGACAGGTGGATAAACCTGCAAAGATGGGAAGAAACCAGTGCAAAAAGGAGGAAAACACCCAAAACCAAAACACCTCGCCTCCTACAAAGGACCAAAACTCCTCACCAGCAAGGGAACAAAGCTGGACGGAGAATGAGTTTGATGAAATGACGGAATCAGACATCAGAAGGTGGGTAATGAGAAACTTCCGTGAGCTAAAAGAACATGTTCTAAATCAATGCAAAGAAACTAAGAACCCTGAAAAAAGATTTGAGGAAATGATAACAGGAATGGACAACTTAGGAATATGAATGATTTGAAGGAGCTGAAAAACACAACACGAGAACTTTGTGAAGCATGCACAAGTTTCAACAGCAAAATTCACCAAGCAGAAGAAAGAATATCAGAAGTCGAAGATCAACTCAATGAAATAAAAAGAGAAACCAAGATTAGAGAAAAAAGTGCAAAAAGGAATGAACAAAGTCTCCAAGAAATGTGGGACTATGTGAAGAGACCTAACCTACGTTTGATAGGTCTACCAGAATGTGACGAAGAGAATGAATCCAAGCTGGAAAATACTCTTCAAAATATTATTCAGGAAAATTTCCCCAACCTATCAAGGCAGGCCAATAGTCAAGTACAGGAAATACAGAGAACACCACAAAGATAGTCCACAAGAAGAGCAACCCCAAGGCACATAATCGTCATATTCACCAGGGTTGAAATGAAGGAGAAAATACTAAGGGCAGCCAGAGAGAAAGGTTGGGTCACCCACAAAGGGAAGCCCATCAGACTCACAGCAGATCTCTCGGCAGAAACGCTACAAGCACGAAGAGAGTGGGGGCCAATATTCAACATCCTTAAAGAAAAGAACTTTCAACCTGGAATTTCATATCCAGCAAAACTGTACTTCAGAAGTGAAGGAAAAATAAAATTTTTTGCGAACAAGCAAGTACTCAGAGATTTTGTCACCACCAGACCTGCTTTACAAGAGCTCCTGAAAGAGGCACTACACATAGAAAGGAACAACCAGTACCAGCCATTCCAAAAACATACCAAATGCTAAAGAGCATTGACAAAATGAAGAATCTGCATCAACTAACGGGCAAAAGAGCCAGCTAGCATCAAAATGGCAGTATCAAATTCACACATAACAATATTAACCCTAAATGTAAATGGGCTAAATGCACCAATCAAAAGACACAGACTGACAAATTGGATAAAAAACCAAAACCCATCTGTTTGCTGTATTCAGGAAAACCCATCTCACAGGCAACGATACACAAAGGCTCAAAATAAAGGGATGGAGGAAGATTTGCCAAGAAAATGGGCAGCAAAAAAAAAGCAGGAGTTGCAATTCTCATCTCTGATAAAATAGACTTTAAAGCAACAAAGATCAAAAGAGAAAAAGAAGGTCATTACATAATGGTAAAAGGATTGATACAACAAGAAGAGCTAACGATCCTAAATATATATGGACCTAATACAGGAGCACCCAGATATATAAGGCAAGTTCTTAATGACTTACAAAAAGACTTAGACTCCCACACAATAATAGTGGGAGACTTTAACACTCCACTGTTAATATTAGACAGATCAACCAGACAGAAAATAAACAAGAATATTCAGGGCTTGAACTCAGACCTGGAACAAGCAAACCTGTTAGGCATTTACAGAACTCTCCACCCCAAATCCATAGAAAATACATTCTTCTCAGCACCACATCACACCTACTCTAAAACTGACCACATAATTTAAAGTAAAGCACTCCTCAGCAAATGCAAAACAATTGAAATCATAACAGTTTCTCAGACCATAGTGCAATCAAGCTAGAACTCAGAATTCAGAAACTAACTCAGAACCTCACAGCTTCATGGAAACTGACTGGCTCTTGAATGTTGACTAAATAAACAATGAAATGAAGGCGGAAATAAAGAAGTTCTTCGAAACCAACAAGAACAAAGACACAACATACCAGAATCTCTGGGACACATTTAAAGCAGTCTCCAGAGGAAAATATATAGCAATATGTGCCCATATGAGAAGAGCAGAGAGATCAAAAATTGACACCCTATCATCAAAATTGAAAGAGCTAGAGGAGCAAGATCAAAAAATCTCAAAACCTAGCAGAAGGCAAGAAATACCTAAGATCAGAGCAGAACTGAAGGAGATAGAGACACGAAAAACCCTTCAAAAAAATCAATAGATCCAAGAGCTGGTTTTTTGAAAAGATCAACAAAATAGACAGACCACCAGCCAGACTGAAAAAAAGGAAAAGAGAGAACAACCAAATAGATGCAATAATCAATGAAGAAGGGGAAATCACCACAGATTCCACAGAAATTTAAACCATCATCAAAGAATATTACAAACAACTTTATGCACATAAACTAGTAAACCTGGAAGAAATGGATAAATTCCTGGACACCTGTGTCCTCCCAAGCCTAAAACAGGAGGAAGCCGAAACTATGAATAGACCAAATAATGAGGTCTAAAGTCGAGGCAGCAATTAAGAGCCTACCACACAAAAAAAGCCCAGGTCCAGATAGGTTCACAGCCGAATTCTACCAGACACACAAAGAGGAGCTGGTACCATTCCTTCTGAAACTATTCCAAATAATCCAAAAAGAGGGAATCCTTCCCAAATCATTTTATGAGACCAACATCATCCTGATACCAAAACCCGGCAGAGACTCAACAAGAAAAGAAATCTTCGGGCTAATATCCATGATGAACATAGTTGCAAAAATCTTCAATAAAATACTTACAAACCGATTGCAACAGCACATCAAAAAACTTATCTATCATGATCAAGTAGGATTCATCCCAGGGATGCAAGGCTGGTTCAACATACGCAGGTCTATAAACATAATTCACCACATAAACAGAACCAAAGACAAAAACCACATGATTATCTCAATTGACGCAGACAAGGCATTTGACAAAATTCAACAGCCCTTTATGCTAAAAACCCTCAATAAACTCGGTATCGATGGAATGTATCTCAAAGTAATAAAAGCTATTTATGACAAACCAACAGCCAATATCATACTGAATGGGCAAAAACTGGAAGCATTCCCTTTGAAATCCGGCACTAGACAAGGATGCCCTCTGTCACCACTCCTATTCAATATAGTACTGGAAGTTCTAGCCAGAGCAATCAGGCAAGAAAAAGAAATAAAGGGTATTCAAATAGGAAAGGTGGAAGCTAAATTGTCTCTATTTGCAGACGACATGATAGTATACCTAGAAGACCCCATTGTCTCAGCCCAAAAACTCCTGAAACTGATAAGCAACTTCAGCAAAGTCTCAGGATATGAAATCAATGTGCAAAAATCACAAGCATTCCTATACACCAACACCAGACTTAAAGAGAGCCAAATAAAGGACAAACTACCATTCACAATTGCTACGAAGAGAATAAAACATCTAGGAATACAACTCACAAGGAACGTAAGGGACCTCTTCAAGGAAAACTACAAACCACTGCTCAACGAAATAAGAGAGGACACAAACAGATGGAGAAGCATTCCATGTTCATGGTTAGGAAGAATCAATATCATGAAAATGGCCATACTGCCCAAAGTAATTTACAGAATCAACGCTATCCCCATGAATCTACCAATGACCTTCAAAGAACTGGAAAAAAACACTATGAACTTCATATGGAACCAAAAGAGAGCCCGCATAGCCAAGTCAATTCTAAGCAAAAAAAACACAGCGGGAGGCATCACACTACTGGACTTCAAACTATACTACAAGGCTACGGTAATCAAAACAGCATGGTACTGGTACCAAAACAGAGATATAGACCAATGGAACAGAACAGAGGCATCGGAGGCAACACAACATATCTACAACCATACAATCTTTGATAAACCTGACAAAAACAAGCAATGGGGAAAGAATTCCCTGTTTAATAAATGGTGTTGGGAAAACTGGCTAGCCATGTGCAGAAAGCAGAAACTGGACCCCTTCCTGACACCTTACACTAAAATTAACTCCAGACGGATTAAAGACTTAAACATAAGACCTGGCACAATAAAAACCCTAGAAGAAAATCTAGGCAAAACCATTCAGGACATAGGAGTAGGCAAGGAATTCATGACCAAAACACCAAAAGCATTGGCAACAGGCGCCAAAATAGACAAATGGGATCTTGTCAAACTTTATAGCTTCTGCACGGCAAAAGAAACAGTCACTAGAGTGAATTGGCAACCAACAAAATGGGAAAAAAATTTTGCAGTTTACCCATCTGACATAGGGTTGATAACCAGAATTGACAAAGAACTCAAACAGATTTTCAGGAAAAAAACAAACAAGCCCATTCAAAAATGGGCAAAGGATATGAACAGACACTTTACAAAAGAAGATATATATGAGGCCAACAAACATGAAAAAATGCTCATCATCACTGGTCATTAGAGAGATGCAAATCAAAACCACATTGAGATACCATCTCATGCCAGTTAGAATGGCAATCATTAAAAAATCTGGAGACAACAGATGCTGGAGAGGATGTGGAGAAATAGGAGCACTTTTACACTGTTGGTGGGAGTGTAAATTAGTTCAACCATTGTGGAAGACAGTGTGGCGAT
This sequence comes from Callithrix jacchus, assembly GCF_049354715.1. Classification (NCBI taxonomy): domain Eukaryota; kingdom Metazoa; phylum Chordata; class Mammalia; order Primates; family Cebidae; genus Callithrix; species Callithrix jacchus. The sequence continues at coordinate 46,532,493 of NC_133503.1, forward strand.
TCCTCAAGGCCTTAGAAATAGAAATTCCATTTGACCCAGCAATCCCATTACTGGGTATATATCCAAAGGACTATAAATCATTCTACTATCAGGACACATGCACATGAATGTTCATTGCAGCACTGTTTACAACAGCAAAGACCTGGAACCAATCCAAATGCCCATCGATGATAGACTTGACTGGGAAAATGTGGCACATATACACTGTGGAGTATTATGCAGCAATCAAAAATGATGAGTTCATGTCCTTTGTAGGGACATAGATGAATCTGGAGAACACCATTCTCAGCAAACTGACACAAGAACAGAAAATGAAATACTGCATATTCTCACTCATAGGCGGGTGATGAACAATGAGAACACATGGACACAGGGAGGGGAGTACTACACACTGGGGTCTATTGGGGATAATAGGGGAGGGACAGCAGTGGGGGGGGGAGCTGGGGAGAGATAGCCTGGGGAGAAATGCCAAATGTGGGTGAAGGGGAGGAAGGCAGCAGAACACACTGCCATGTGTGTACCTATGCAACGATGTTGCATGTTCTGTACATGTACCCCAAACCTAAAATGCAATAAAAATAAGAAAAAAATTAAAGGAATTAAAATGTTACATTAGAAAATATTCACCCAATGCAAAAAAAATAAAGCAGTAAAGGAGACAAAGAGGAACAAAAAGACATGAAACAGAGAAATAAACAAGCAAAATGACAGATGGAAATCCAACCATATCATTTATAATGTTAAATTTGAATGGATTAAATAGTTCAGTCAAAAATTGTCAAACCTGAATACAAAATAAGATGCAGTTATGTGCTGTCTATAGAGACTTTGTTTTTGGTTTTAAATTTTCTTTTTAATTGACAAATAGTAGTTATACATAGTATGTGGTACAATGTTATGTTATAATACATGTCTACTTTGTACAATGATTAAATCAGGCTAAGTGACATATCCATCACCTCACATACTTATCATTTCTTTATTGTGAGAACATTTGAAACTACTTTTAAAAGTAAATTTTAAAATATACAATTATTATTATTAACTGTAGTCACTATGCTATGCAAGAGATCACATTCCTCCCAGCCAACTGAAACTTTGTACGCTTTGACTAATATATGGACTTTTCCCATCCACCCTCCCATCCCTGCTCCCTCCCAGGCTCTGTTAATCACCATTGTACTATCTACTTCTGAGTTTGACTTTCATAGAGTCCACATGTGTGTGATATTATACAGTCTTTGCCTTTCTGCGCCTGGCTTATTTCACTTGCATAATGCCCTCCAGGTTTACCTTTGTTGTCACAATAGCAGAATTTTTTCCTTTTATAAGACTGAATAGTATTCCATTATGCATACACCACATTTTTTTTAACCCATTTGTTTTTTATACCTATTCAATGGACGTTTGGGTTGCTTCCATGACTTAACAACTGTGAATAGTACTGCAATAAATATGAGAGTTCAGATAATCTTTATAAGATCCTGATTTCAATCCCTTTAGGTATAAACCTAGCAGTGGGCTTGCTGGATCATACAGTAATTTTCTTTTTGAGAAATTTTCATTCTATTTTCCAAAATGACTATATTAATTGACATCCCCACTATGTGTAAGGGTTCTTTATAGGAGACACTATTTTAGATTCAAAGATACAAATTGGTTGAAAGTAAAAGTATAGAAAAATATATGTTTTACAACTAGCAACCATAAGAGAGCTTGTGCTAACTTACCCTGTGTTAGCCAGACAGACTCCATCTTGCTGCAAGTCAGACAGATTCCATCTTAACCTCCACCTCACCCCTCCCATCATTTCTCCCTTAAGTGCATATCTGGGTTATGTTCCTGTGCTAGGTCATGTTGCATTTAGAGCTATAGAAACATATAACCATTGTAACCATATCCTGCTTGGCAAGCCCACTTGCTATTGTGAATACCCTCCCCTTGATTCATTGTATGACAAGTACCAAAAATCCCCCTTGGTAACCAGCAATCATGGGAACTGCTTCTGTATAGTCTCCTTAGTTATCAACAATCATGGGAACCTCCTGCCTCCTGGTTACCAGCCCCCTTATCTGACTTGCTTGTTCTGCTTCTGTAAAATCCTGCTTCAGCTAGGCTCCCACTCTCCTACCTTAACCAAGGTATGAAAAGGAATCAAGCCTTTTCTTTGGGGCTGAGAGAATTTTGCACATTAGCCATCTCTTGGTCGCCAGCAATAAAGGACTCCTGATTCAACCTCAGAGTGCGGCACTTTCCATACAACTCACTCGGCTACAACAAGCTAAAATGGCTATACTAACATCCGGCAAAATAGTCTTTAAAAAAAGAGAATATGGCCTGCAAAGCCTAACGTATTTATTATCTGGCCCTTTATAGAAAAAGTTTGTTCTAGGTACTCTAGATGCTTATGATGATTAACTGGGATAAAATGAAATATATTAGATTCTTTATTCTATTTTAAAATTCAAATTTAAAAAGTTTTATTTGTGATATGTTTTATAACATACATGTTAGAGTAGCTTATATATATCATTTATGGGTAAGTAAAAAAATATGTATTTTTGGTGTGCATGTGCAGAAATGTTTTCCTTATTGCAGTAAGTAAACAAACACCTTAAGAAACTACTCTAGAGGGTTATGGGATAAAAAACTACATATTAGGTACAACCTATACTACTCAGGTGAGGAGTACACTAAAATCTTAAGATTTTTCACAATATAATTCATCCCAGTAACCAAAAACCACTTGTACCCCAAAAGCTATAAAAATTAAAAAGTACCTCACTCTGTTCTAATCCTATTGTTTTACAAGTGGGAAAAATAAAATCAAGAGAGGTAAAATCATTATTCAAGGGCCTGAAGTGAGTTGTTTTCAGGGTCGGCTATAGGCTCCTGCTCTTTGTACTATACTTTGTTTTTCAAACTTTTAATTTTAACGGGTACAAAGTAGGTATACTGTCATTTTGCAGACATCCTCACCCCATCGCCTGCTGCCTTACAGTTTGGGGTTTCTGATGTAAGGAGCACTTGTGGCAACTTCAGATTCTTTCTGTTACTGGACAAAATGCTACATAACACACTTGAAACCTTTTTCCTAGTCTTTGCATAAATCTTGGTATGTTGTGGCATTAGAAGTGCTTTTTGCTCTAAAGAGAAGTTGAAGAATATCCTAAATTGATCCCAAGCATATTGTCTGAGGTTGGAAGTATATCACAGAAAGATGCTGTAGAAGTCTATGCATATCCTGCATGGTGCAATCATCTTTCTTTACATATATATATATATATATATATATACACATACACACACACACATATATATACACATATATATATAATTGCACTTTAGGTTCTGGGGTACATGTGAAGAACATGCAGGATTGTTGCATAGGTACATACATGTCAATGTGGTTTGCTGCCTCCATCCCCATCACCTATATCTACCATTTCTCCCCATGTTATCCCTCCCAAACTCCCTACTCCCTCACTGTACCCTCCCCAGTACCCCCCAACAGACCTCAGTGTGTGATACTCCCCTCCCCGTATTTATGTGCTGTCATTGTTCAACACCCACCTATGGGTGAGAACATGTGGTATTTCATTTTCTGTTCTTGTGTCAATTTGCTGAGAATGATGGTTTTCAGATTCATCCATGTCCCTACAAAGGACATGAACTCATCGTTTTTTATGGCTGCATAGTATTTCATGGTGTATATGTGCCACATTTTCCCTGTCCAGTCTATCATCGATAGGCATTTGGGTTGGTTCCAAGTCTTTGCTATTGAAAACAGTGCTGCAATGAATGTACTACGTGTACATGTGTCTTTATAACAGAATGATTTATAATCCTTTGGATATATATCCAGTAATGGGATTGCTGGGTCAAATGAAATTCTATTTCTAGGTCCTTGAGGAATTGCCAGACTGTCTTCCACAATGTTTGAACTAATTTACACTCCCACCAACAGTGTAAAAGTGTTCCTATTTCTCCACATCCTCTCCAGCATCTGGTCTCCAGATATTTTAATGATCACCATTCTAACTGGCGTGAGATGGTATCTCAATGTAGTTTTGATTTGCATTTCTCTAATGACCAGTGATGATGAGCATTTTTCATATGTTTTCATATATTTTTCATACATGTTTCATATATATCTTCTTTTGAAAAGTGTCTGTTCCCCCCATAGAGCTGGACCATCCTGGGTCCAGCTGTGCTTGCTGTGAAACTCTCAGTCTAGAGCATTTCAGATTGCTGGTCTTTGTTTGGGTGGGACTTGCCAAGCAAGATCACCTGGCTCCCTGTTTCAACCCCCCTTTTTTTCAGCCGAATGGGTGACTGTCTCGCAGGCTTTCCAGGCATCAGTTGAAAAGGCACCCAGATTTGTGTGAGTCTTTGTGCGGAGATGCGCTGTTCTGGCTGAAACAGCCATGCTGGAGACTTATGGTGCTTTTCTGCCCAGAAATCTCCTGGTCTGTGGGCAGTAAAAATTCATTTGGAAATGCAGTGATCACTCATTTTGTCAAATGCCTTGTCTGTGTCAATTGAGATAATCATGTGGTTTTTGTTTTTGGTTCTGTTTATGTGGTGAATTACGTTTATAGACCTGCGTATGTTGAACCAGCCTTGCATCCCCAGGATGAATCCTACTTGATCATGATAGATAAGTTTTTTGATGTGCTGTTGCAATCAGTTTGTCAGTATTTTATTGAAGATTTTTGCATCTATGTTCATCATGGATATTAGCCTGGAAGTGTGGTGCAAGGTAAGTGTCTGTAGTATACTTTAAACTTTCCTAATTGGAATAATGCAGCTTACTTGAGAAAGTCACAAATCAAGAGGGATGCACAAATACTTGTGCACATCCAGAAGAAGGTCCAGAAAGAGGAAAAGATGGACAGCATCATGTGTAGGAAGAACAGTAAAGGAATTACATGGTATTTAGCTTATAGATGGCTCAGGTGCCAAAATGATTCTTTTCAAATATCTAAAAGACTACCTTGAGAAAGGAGGAATAAAGCTGCTCCATAGGCCCAGAAATGGAACCTTTGAGTAGAATTTGCAGTGATTTTAGTGTTGGGCACACTAGTCAGAGAAGTCTAATATAGACTTCTCTGGATGTTACATAGACTTTGACATTGAGAGATGTGGATGTGATTCCTGCCTTCATCTATTATTGCCTGTATGGTCCTGGGATTATGAATAGTAATCATGTTTTGCAATATTGTTTATGTGGTTCCTTTCTTGCTCTTCCACACATCCTCGTACCTCATGCTCCCACTTCTAGCTTATATAGTCTGGAGTTTGAAATCAAAGACTTGGAGAGCTTGATAAAAATAGTTCTTATACCCAAAGTTGGCTTTTAGAATAATCAAAGGCCAGAAAATCTAGAATAAAGTAGAACATAAAATATATGCTAAAATAACAGATTTGAAAATACACTACACTGTCCCTTGAGACCAAATAGAAATTCCAAGGGCTAAAAGATAAGGTATGGAGGAAAGGCAATGTTGAGGGAAAAGGTTGATGGGGTCCAACATGCCAAGGAAAGAACCAGGCAGAGAGAGTGCAATCAGACTCACCAACTGCTAATAGGAGGATGTTATCTATCACAAGTTGGGAGTCAAGTCATTGAATGCAGATCATGGGATCACATTAGACATTTGGACCAGTGTCACAAGTCGTCCATGCCATAAAGTTATGTTAGCTGTCCTCATAATATCATATAAAGACCTCCCACTGCCAGAGTGCTGCTCATTGTCCTATGAAGTGAGAGGTCTTTGGGACCCAAATTTTGCTCAGCCCTATTGAATTTGGTCCATGTGTTAATAACTTATTGTTTGGAAGATATATTCTAAGGCTCCTCTGAGATGATGAGATGTTTTGTGAATACCAATCAAACGATTATATGGAAGAGAAGCCTCAGATTTGTGCCTTGGCAAGAATTAATACAACTGGTTTTGAGGTCTGTTCGACACTACTCAGTTGCATCCCAGATTGTATATTAACTATTTTTTTTAACTTTTTAATCCAGCTATAGTTAAGTATTCTAGAACTTTTAAAAGCATAGATGATAACATTAATCATTATTTTATAGGGTGACCTTAAGATTAAATGGCATGAAGCATGAAAGTATCAGTACACTGATTGTCTTAGAATATATGTTTTCTATAAATGGAAGTTGTTATTTTATTCAAGATGTGATGAGATCTCATGAAGCTGAATGACCATTTGATCTTTTTGTGGTAAAAGACATTCAGCTTCCTGAATGTGATAGTGGTCATGGTGAGTGTGATTTGTCAGTTTAGAGTCAGTACTTTTTAAAATCCTTCTGGGCACAGACAGCAGGTGGTGTTGGAATAACATGGGACAGTTTTACACAACAAAGTCTGGGCCCAAATCTAGATAGTGTGACTTAGCAGATATAGAATAGGGTTCAAGTTCAAGATTTCATACTATTAACAAGCTACTTCCTTCTGGAGGCGGTGGAGGAGAAACAGTTTCCTTTTTTTGGCAGCTGTTAGAGGGTGCTAACATGGCTTGGTTTACAGCTCTGTGTCACTCCAACGTCTGCTTCTGTTGTCACATCACCCTCTCTGACCCTGACTCTCCTGCCTCCTTTTTATAAAAACACTTGTGATTACACCTAGGTCTCTGGGATAATCCAAAGTGATCTTTCTATCTGAGTATTGTAAATTTGATCACCTATATAAAGTCCATTTTGCCACGTAAGGGAACATATTTTTAGGTTCTGAGCCCAGAATCTAAGAAGATGTTCCCTTACATGGCAAAAGGGACTTCTTCTCTCACGTCTTTGGGAGCATTACTTTGTGTATTGCAAATGGCAAATTTTTTTTGACTGCTAAATACTGCGATACCATTTGCAATACACAAAATATGGCTCTAAAAGATGTTCTTTGTCCACATCTTCAGGAGCTATAACTTTGTGTATTGCAAATGGAAACCTTCTTCTTCTTCTTTTTTTTGGCTGCAAAATTCATAGAAAAATCCCTAGATAATTTCCTTTTTCTCCACCTATGTATATGATTCAGGGCTTTTTCTTCTATGCTACCACCCCTCTAGGTGTCCACTTCATAGGCATATATTTGTTCCAGGATGCTGATAGAGAATTGACAATTCTAGGGCAAGAGGATGCCAACAGAACAAGCTTAAGAGTGGGCTAATGAATGGCTATCATTCCTACTCCATGACCAATGGGCTAGGTGCTGACTTCTGTCAAAGTGGGGACCTCATCATAGCTCCTTAGTGCAGGCAATATATAAGACTTCATATCTGAAGCCTACTGTTCTTGGTTCTGAGCTACAGATGATGTACACTGAAGTGGACTCTGGTCATTCCCTGGATGCTGACTCAATAGAGTCCTCATGGTCATCTGCCTATGTTTCCTTATTCTTTCTCCAACCAACCTTTAAATTTCTTCTATATCTTTCTTCCCAGCCTTGGGAATCCATTCTTTGTCTTTGAGATCAGAAAATTTTCACTTATTTCATATTCTCTCAAACTCCCATGTTTTCATAGCTGAGTCATAATATCTGGATTGTTAAACTCAAAAGCCAACATTTGACTCTGCTTTCTGCTGTCAGTTCACCCTGAAGGCAATGACGAAGTATGCTTAGCTGACTGAATGAGAAAAGGAACAAGGGTTGAAGCAAATTCGAGGAACAGAAGCATATTAATTAGTATTTCAAAACATTATTCATCTACATCACTTTAAAAATTAGTGCCAGCATTGAAATTAAAAGACACAATTTCCTGAGGTCATGATTAGAACTTATTCTGCTATGCTGTACTCCTTGTGCTTGGTTTTTAGCTTATTCATTTAAGTAACTTTTTCAACAACTTCAGGACCTTAGATTTCCAAATTGGCACCTGCATAGTACACCTTTACCAATGTACTTCTCCACCATCACTAAACCTCCAGTCTCACTGTTGTGATGGCATTATGCTCTGCAACTCCTGGGAAAGCCTGAATAATAGACCTTCATTATCCTGAGGCAAGCTGCCCATCTGCCTTTCTGCAGTTTCAGCGAACTCTCTTTGACTCAGCAATCTGCCTGCAGAGCCAGGCAATGACTTGTAGAAATCATCTCCTTCTGCTCCTCTTCTCCCAAGGAGGAGGACAGGATTAGTACACAGCACACCTGAACACAGAACAGCTTCATTGTAGTTTGTTTGTCTAGTATTAAAAGGGGATGAGAACTAGCTTAAGGTCTGAAATGAGTTCCTTCCCACAGGTACCTGTCCACCCTATAAAACCCAGGTACACATCAAGAATGTGGACTCTGCTTGGTAGTTCAACTGGTCTAACTTCCTGAAATCAAGTGACTGCTTGTCTAACCCTGTCTCACCATTCCAGCTCTTCTCTTTCAGTGTTATAACCAAATAGTCAATACAGGAAGGCAGCCTAGATTAGTGTGTAAGTTACCCTATGTTTACATCAGAAAATATATGGATTAGGTCCCAACTCTGCTACTTACTAATTATGTGACGTTGAACAAGTTACTTAATTTCCCAGAGCTTCAGTTTCCTCCCCTGTAAAGCAAGGACAAAGACACCTACATCATTCTATTGTTATAAGGATAAAATAAAATCAAATATGTAGAGCATCTAACATCACAAGTGGCACACATTGCTCTATAAACAGTAGACATTATTATATTTTGTTTCATTTAATAAAAATGTGCTGAGAATCTATTATGAAAAGTACCATACTTGGTACTTTGAAAGTTGTGCTATACCCCAGCGAGTTTAAACAGAAGTGTCACACTCTGGGTTTGTTGAGAGTACACTTTTAATGGCTGGCATCCGAGTGTCAGCTAGAGCTCAAACCTCTCGGCCCAAAACAAAGGGCGGTCAACATTTTTATATCAGTTTAGGGTCAGGGGGTGGTAAGCAGATTATTACAGAAGACGAAGGAGCAGGTTAGGGGAAAAGGGGGATTGCATAACAACAAAATTCTATTTAAATTTGTTTTTTACTCAGGATGTGGGGTAGGCAGTTGCACAGTTGGAGGTACAGGATGTACGGGCAAGTGGGCCCTGTTTCTCAGAAAATTGGTTACAAAGATGCCAGGTGTCTCAGACCACAAGCTCTCAGAACAGAATGCCCTACATAGTTCAGGGTGGACAAAGTGGAGTTGACAGGATTGTTTAAAATGTATTAATCACAGCCAAACTAGGCTATTTCAGTTGGAAACATGATTGCTGCCTCCAAAACACTGCAGACTACTGGGAGAGACAGGAAAAATCAAAGTTAGTAAAAGGAATGAATAAAATGGGATAATAAGAGGAATAGAACTGCATGGGAATGAAATTGGAATAACAGAGTTGGAAAAGGGTCCTAAGGGAATTCTCATTGCCAAAGTGTGGTAAAAGCCACCTTGACATTGTATCCTATCCTAGGGGCTAAGCTTCTCCCATGTCCTTGTGTGGAACTCTTTTAATCGATGATGCTGCATCAGGATCATGAAAATGTGTGCTCCTGTTCTTTTGTATTTTCTTGGATACTCACAGGTTAGAGCTACAGTTACCTAGAAACTTCTAATAAAATGAATAAAAAGACATCTCTTTGTCCTGGTCAATCTGTCTTTCCCTATCCCTTTATGACCATTTGGTATATAATTTAAACGTTTAGATATTTTTGGCAAGCTGGCACCCATTCACAGATAATTTTCTGGCCAGCTTTCAGTTAACTCTAAGGTTTGGAATGAAACTTCACTGACATGTAGTATGTCATACTGAGTGCATTTAATGTACTCTCTCCACACTAGCTATGCAAATTCTCAGAGTACTTGACCAGATACTGATTGGCATGTGTGGGCTGAATGACCTAAGCAGTTTGTGGGAAGCTGGCTGGGTTTTTCCTTAGCTGACTTGATGAAAGGTACAAAATTTCCCCATCCCCTGGATGTCACAAGGAGACAGTGGAGTATAATAGTGAGAATCCAGGCACCTACATTTTAGTGCTAGCCCAGCTGTGACAAATGCATGTAAAAATCAGGTAAATTATCATAATTGCTTCCTCAGTGAGCAAAATAGGTGAAATAATCTTTGCCTATGGCTTTGTAAAACACAAATGTAATTTTCTTTGTGGAATCTGACACTTCTTACTGGAAAATGTAGCTTTAGCTTGGCCGGCTTGACCTGGTTGTTGTGAAGATCAGCTAAGATAAAGGATGAAGTCTTGGCAACCTTCCAAGGCTTCCAAGCCTTGTTTTTAAGTGTCTCAGAAGATTGACTAAAGTTTCTCCCAATTGGTAGTTTCCTGTTCTTAAGGTCCCTAAGCTGTAGATCCTTACAGGCTGGTGCCTCTAGGCTGGTGAATGGCTTGTTACCATCCCCCATGTACATCTAGCAGAAAATAAATCAGACTCAGGTTTTTCTATTGCAATAGAGAGACAATATGAGAGTGTCTTCTGGGATCTGAATTTCTCAGAATACGGCATTTTGTAAATATGATAACCACATTTTAACATATTTAAGTTATTCTAATGGTTTTTCCTCATAGCTTTGAATAAAATCCAAGCTACCAAAGACAGAAGCACACAAATGCTCTGCTCATGCCTACCCTGGGCAACCCGCATTAAGGTTCAATCACATGGGCTTTCTTTCTCTTCTTCATACATGCCAAACCCGTTCCTGCTCAAGGGCTTTTGCTCCTACCCTTCCCTCTGCTTCAATGCTCCTTCCTTGGATCATTGCATCGCTGGCTCTAGTTTTCTTATGCCCATTCCTGTCTCAACTCACATCTTACTTCCTCATGGAGGCCTTTCCTGATCATGCTACATAAGATTTCCCCTCTCCAGCCCCAACACGACTCATTTCTTTACACTCCTTATCATAATCTCCAATTGAATTGTGCATTGTTTCATTCATTTACTGTCTCATCTCAAAAGAAGAGAACCTGTTCTCCCAGAGCAATATTCAAACTATTTAACAACCAGTACAACATGGCACTAATCAATCAGAACTGACAGCTGGCAAAGTCCTGGAACAGAGTCTGGTGGAGGCGGGTGGGAGGAGGGCAGGGAGTGGGGATGGCAGTCTGGAATTTAACCCTTCAGTTGCTGGCTTGTGGGGAGGTCTGGAAGTACTGAGTGAGGGGTTGGAGCAGATGGGATAATGGGTGTGAACTATAGGATTCAAGGAAATGGCATGCACCCATTAGTATGAAAATATTTAAACATTGTAACAATCAGTATGTCCTCTAGTTTCTACTGGTTGAATATCAACTCTGCTTCTCTCCTTCATTCAAAATTATATCTTAAGTCCTGGAATAGCAACTCTTCCTCACTTTGTAAATTACCTGAGTATTATTGAGTCTTGACCACATACCACTTCTCCAACTTCATATTTTGTAGAAGAGCTAGAAAGTGTCCTGGGTTTATAGGTCACTCAAGGACATAAGTAAGGGTATTTTTAGGCCATGAAGTCTGCAACTCTTCACGGTTTACAAAATCTACACATCCATTATCTGAATTTTAATCTCACAACCGTCCTGAGATTCTGGCAGGACAAGAATTATTATATTCATATTTTAGTTTAGTGAACTAAGATTTTTATAATCCAAGTGATAGCTGAAGGACAGACAAGAATGGGAAAGGGCTCCGGTCTTCTGGGCTGAGACTATGATCCTTCCGTTAGGATGCATATTCTGTCCCTTGCCCTGGATGGAGCTGAGCCTGGGCATGAAAGCAGCTTCTGGATACAGGTATGAAGATTCTGGGCTCTATAACCAGGGTTGTTTATGCCCTTATAGAACAACAACTGTGGATGCTTTACAAAATAGGTACTTCAGGCAAAATTTACAGTCCAGGGGAATCCAGTGGAACCTAGACCTCCCTGTCGAAGAGATTAAAAGATCAGGAAATGACACACTTGGAGAATTCTTTTTGTTTGTTTTTTTGAGACAGACTCACTCTTATTGCCCAGGCTAGAGTGCAATGGCTTGATCTCGGCTCACTGCGACCTCTGCCTTCCAGGTTCAAGCGATTCTCCTGCCTCAGCCTCCCAAGTTACATATGCCTGCCACCACGCCTGGCTAATTTTTGTATTTCTAGTAGAGACGGGGTTTACCGCATTGGCCAGGCTGGTCTCAAACTTCTGACCTCTGGTGATCCACCCACCTTGGCCTCCCAAAGTGCTGGGATTATAAGCATGAGCCACTGTGCTTGGCCATACCTGGAGAATTCTCAATGGGAACATAAACAATCTCCTTAGACACTCTATAACCAGCCATGGACTTTTCCAAGATTGCCAAGACTTTTCCTGGGCAAGTTCACAAGGCAGAGCTAACACCAGCAGTGAAAAATTACCACAAAAATCAATCATGTTTGGGTTTTCAAATAAATATGTAAAAATGAGAAGAAATATGCCTTAGAGCAATGTTTCTCAAAATATGGTATGTATAAAAATGACATTTAGATGTTTGTACTGGGCATGTGGATACACATTTTGCAAACTTTATTTATTAACTTGTTTTAATATATATATTTAGAGGAAAATACACAAGTACACCAATTTTGGGATTTCAAATTATAAGAAATGATTAAAAGTAGGTATTTAAATTTTTGTTAGTAAAAGATAATTTAAAGAAAAAAGTGAAAAATAGTAAAGGTGATTCTCAGACATGTTACAAATTAAGTGATTTTGTGAAAACCATAATCTTTAAAGACAGTTCTGTCACTTTGTGTGACCTTGAACACACTCTTAAAATGGTGATGCTTAACTTCTTCACTTCCTGACAAACAAGGATAACATTAAACCTGTTTAATAATTTTGTGGCAAGGATTCAAGATTTCAATACGTGGGAAGTATTCAGCCCAGTGTTCAGCACACAGTGAGAACCCAATAAATCTCAGCTACCGTTTTTACTTTTCATCAATAATAATGAGAACTCTTGAACCATTGAAAGCTGCCTTGCAGAAAGCTCATCACTGAAGCTTTGTAAACAGGACCAGGAGAACATTTATCAGGGATGCTGCAAGGTAGAGTCCTACATAGGTAAGAGCCAAGCCAGCACTTTCACTTCCAATCTGGAGATTTCTGTGATCCTGCTTTTTGGTGAAATCCAAGGTACTTGGAACTAGAGTTTTCCTTTTATGTTTTTAGAGGGCACTTATTATTGATCATCAGCACTGAAAAAGCCATTGTTCTGTGAACACTATTGTTGGCCGTGACACCCAGACTTGGCCTTTTCATCACCCACATCACTGTCAAGAAGAAGAGCTGTCTGGGAATCACACAGCTATTGTCTCACAGTTCTTGCCCAACCAGGAAAAATCCCTATTCTGTCCTCACATCCTTCCTCACAACCGTGGGAATGGCCATAAGGGTTTCTCATGGGTACAGAGAGGAACTATCCTGTCTCACCTTCAAGTGGAAACTGGTCTTTTCCCAGTGGATACTGACAGGCAGCTATTTCCACCTTGAGAGCCCTTGCTATGGGAAGTACTTCCTTAAACAAATGGAAATATGTTTCTCTGCAGCTTTCACCCATATGTCCTATTTCGTCCCCTTGAACCACAAAGAATAAGTCTCCCGAGTGTCCCCCACATAAACCCCTCAGAAGTTTGTAGACTGAAGGAGCATTTGCCCTGTAGCTTTTGTTCCCCATTGTTCCACAGCCACACAGCTGAGCATAGTTTCCAGTCCAACCTGTTCCTTATCACTGACACCATTTCTAACACAGTTCCTCTTTGCTCTTTTTGTAGTCCAGACATTGTGGAATCTGGGCTCCTTTTTCTTTACAGAGAGAGACACTCTCAGTAAACAGTTCAATTGCACAGGATCTGGCAGATGTATTCATGAGAAGCCTTCGATGATAGATCATGCTGTGTTTGCAGCTCTTTAGGGCTGTGGCCCCTTTCTTACTCTGTGCATGCTTTCAAGAGATCTCCTCCAGTCCACCCCGATTTCCTTCCATCAACTGAAGATTCTAGTATCTAATTGTAATGTCATTTCTATGCTGAGTTCCAGGATTGTGTACAATGGCCTCCTGCATATCCACACGTGAATATCTCATAGGTGTTTCAATCTCACTGAGTTCAAAGCTGAATCCGCTTACTTTCTCTCAGTTTCTCCATCTCTGCAATGGGGATGTTAAGGATACTTAAATCACAAGGTTGTTTTAAAGATTAAATAAATGAATGTGTGGCAAGCACTTAAGATAGTACCTGATAAAAAATAGACAGTATGTGTATGGCCGTTATTGGTGGTCATAGAAAAACAAGCAAAGATAAAATATGCTGAATGGTGATATTTTATGAGAAAAAAAAAAAGAAGCATGAGATGTGGAGAAGTGCCAATAGGGACAGAAGATGCCACAGGGCAATTTTGAAAAGTGGTTTTAATGTGTTCTCAAAGCATTTTTCTTGTAGAAAACAAATGTCTGGGCAAATGATTGATAACTCATAAAGGATACATTTATGTATGCCATTATGTTTGGTTGGCCATTCTGAGTGCTTTTAAGTTGATCAATGTGCTCAGCATGGAGGATCTTCTGTTCTATGGCTAAAGTCACTTCTACGGTCAGTATCTATTTTTCTGGGCTTCTCAGAGGAAGTGAGTGAGTTCATGGTGAGGTTCATATCCACAGAAGAAAGGATTTCCACTGAAGATGGCAGCAGTCTGCTTTGTAAGGGCTTATGCAAGTCAAGCATCAACTTGCTATAGAGAAGGGACTCGTGAGCCTGCAAGGGTGGTTGGTTAGGATATGCAGAACTGTGCTACTCAAAGTGCTGCGCTACTCAAAGTGCTGCCTGCAGATTGGTGCCGATCCGCAAACTGTTACTGGTCTGCAATGTGGTAAGTACAGAATTGAGAATAAGCATAAGATGTAAAGTAACTTTATGTCTAAAATCTAACAGTGGGGAAATGTAGACTTGCATTTGGCATATGTGAATATATTTTCATTTAATTTAAAGCATTAAATTGTGATGAATAGAAAACAAACAAAAGAAAAAAGGAAAAGAAAGAAATAAAAATAAAAAGAAATTAGCTTCTCATAATGTATTGTTTGAAAGCATTCAATGTGAGTATGGATCCTCGAGTTCTTGTCCTGGCTCTGACACCCCTTCATGTGGGATCCCAGGCAACTCACTCTTTGTGTAAATACCACCCAACGGTTTTATCAGCGGAGCCCCTACTCACTCCTCTTTGGAGATTACTTTTCTTATATATGAATTAAGTATCTTGTAGAAGCTTATTTTTAATTTTCTTTAGCTTTGAAGATGCCAAAATCCTAATAATCCTTTTAAAATATTAAAAATAAACTGAATAAAGCTCCATTGCTTGCTTTTGAGCCAAATAATCCTGCTTTCCAATAGAAACCTAACCACAGCCTAGATCTTGACTGCTTTTCTTCAGATCTCCATAAGAAACATATTATTTTCTTTGAGTGACTATTTCCCAGCTGCCATCTTTCACCGTCAACATCTTCTTTACTTGCTGCTTTCATGGCTTTCCCTGAATCAAATATTTTACAGGAAAATCTTCCTTGGCTGGCTGTTCATGGACTGAGGATCTTGAATTTTCCAGGTATTTCTCTGAAGACAATCTTTGAATAAAATCTAAGCAACTAGGCTTTGTAAGGAGTTTAGATCTTATTCCGAGTAATGGGAGGCCATCCGGTGTTGCCAAGAAGGGGAGTGACAATATGATTGATGCTTTCAGATATCCCATGGGCAGGTCTTTGAAGATTAGATAGTAGGGGTCAAGTACAGAGAATATCTGGAGGCTAATATGGTGGTGAAGGTAGGCTGTGATGGTGGTTTTGCCTATGAAACGTAAAAATAGGCCTTTGGCCGGGTGCGGTGGCTCACGCCTATAACCCCAACACTTTGGGAGGCCGAGGCAGGTGGATCACAAGGTCAAAAGATCGAGACCATCCTGGTCAACAAGGTGAAACCCCATCTCTACTAAAAATACAAAAATTAGCTGGGCATGGTGGTGCACACCTATAGTCCCAGCTACTTGGGAGGTTGAGGCAGGAGAATTGCTTGAACCCAGGAAGTGGAGGTTGCAGTGAGCCGAGATCGTGCCATTGCACTCCAGCCTGGGTAACAAGAGCGAAACTCCATCTCAAAAAAAAAAAAAAAATAGGCCTTTATCCTGTTCTTGTCTAGCTTATTCACCAGCCTTGGCAGTGCTGTAGTGTGGAATGGTGTATATGTCTCAGATATGGCTTTGCTGGATCGGGATTGCAGGTGTTTTGGGGCAGTTATTTAGTATTAGTGTTAAACAATGTAAAGGAGTTAACATTAATTCACGAGAAGTTACACATTGGAATCAATACCCAATGTCTCATTCATATGAGTCCATGTAGTCAGAAAAGGTGCAGGCAAAAATCTGTTGATGCAGGCTTTCAGATGGAAAAGGCTTTCTATCCTTTTATCTCTTCCATTTAGAAAACAAAGGTGCCAAACAAGATTGCTTCACTTTAAAGGCCATCCCAGACAATGTGCTGGCTTGTTGGACTCAGCCCTGGGGCTGCTGAAGAGATGAAGGGATCTGATTTGGGAACCAAAGGCCTTCAGTCACGCAGACCCGTAGACTGTGCATTAGCTGACTCAGCATTAGACGGCACTGAACCATTCAATCCACTTTACCTTGGACTATATTCAGGCATTTCAGTGAGAAGTGAAAGACTTAGGAGAAAAAATAAGGACTCTACCCAGTTAAAATCATTCAGTATAATTGGTTGGAGATTTCTATCTTGGGGAATGTTTAACTTCGTAGATGACCACGATTAGCAACCACACTGAGAATAACTTAGGATAAGGAAAGAATCCATGAAATATGTAAAAAGAGGCAGTGAGAAGTGATGTAGAGCCACCATTTTGGAGTTTGAGCCAAGATTCAGTTCCCCTCTTTGCTTTGCTAGCTTCTAACTTTAGCTCGCTTTCTGATTAATAAAAGCTGTATCCTTTCTGCAAAATGTGGTAACTTCACACTTGTGGTTAATACAAGCATCAAGTGAGAACTAGATGACAGTGTTTATAAACTATAAAAAGCCATGAACGTTAAGTTACAATAATAAAGCTTCTACTGAATTGCATCCTCTTATCAATACTATTTGTAGAATTCATACAGCTTGAATGTTCGCAATATTGCTAAGTGAAACTTGAAAGACACTGTGAGAAAATACCTGGAGGTATTGAATTACATAATGTATAAATATGACTTCATGTGCATGCATGTGTGTACATGTTTATATTATATCATGTTATATTCAAATTTAAATAAAATGCTGATGGGATGGGTCAGATGCAATATGGGAAGCAGGTTTGCAGCCAGGTCTTTGCAGACAGAAAGGTCAGTGTTCAAACACCAGTTTACAGGGTTAGTGAATTTAGATGAAATTGCTTAATCTGTATGATAATATGCAAATTGTGATAGCAATATTGATTTAATAGTGTAGATGTAAAAAAGTAACAAGGTAAAGAATATGAAACATTTTGCAAGTACTGAGAGCATAGGAGACATCAATAAATGCTAGTCGTTGTCATTATTACCAATAATAAAACTCACTCCATACATATATGTGGGTAGATGGACACTCTTGCCTCTCTCCCTGGAATGGACAGAGACAAAGAGATGATCACTTGTGTGAGCAAGGAACATCCTTTCTTGAGTCTGCCTCTCTTGATTTGTAGAGGAACTGCCAGAATTTGATTATTCCTTTTCTTCCTAACTACTTTCAGAAATGGAACAGGCTGATGGGTTCTGGGAATTTAAACTTTTTGAAATTCTAAGCTTTAGGGGTACAAGTGGTTTTTGGTGTCATGGATGAATTGTTATAGTGGTGAAGTCTAGGCTTTTGGTGCATCCATCACTGAAACAGTACACATTATAACCAATAGGTAGTTTTTAATCCCAGATCCTCTCTCCCAACCTGCCCCATTTGAATCTCTAATGTCCATGATACCACTCTATATGTCTTTTCATACCCTTAGCTTAACTCCCACTTACAAATGAGAACATGTGGTTTTTGGTTTTCTATTCCTGATAACTCAGTTAGAATAATGGCCTCTAGTTCCATCCAAATTCCTACAGAAGATATTATTTTGTTATTTTTTGTGACTGAGTAGTATTCCATGGTGTAGATAAATCGCATTTTCTTTATCCACCCATCAGTTGATGGGCACTTAAGTTGATTCTACATCTTTGCAATTGTGGATTGTGCTGTGATAAACATGCACATGCAGGTGTCTTTGATATGATGACTTCTTTTCCTTTGGTAGAGACCTGGCAGTGGGATTGCTGGATTGAATGCCAGTTCTTTGAAAAATCTCCACACTGTTTTCAACAAAGATTATACTAATTTACATTTCCTCCTGCAGTGTGGAAGTGTTCTGTTTGGGAATTTTGAATAAGAAAAACAAAAGAGTAAAAAACGTTTTCTGTAATCTCTTCTGAAATCACTCAAGTAATGAAGTAAGATAGAGAGATGAGCAAGGCACTGCACTCATGGAGGGGGGCCCAGGGAAAATGACACGTACGCATTGTTGCAACTATCCCTAGGAAGGAGCTGGGAGAATTTAAGCCATGTGATTAATAGAAGTGACTTTGAAATCAAGATAATATGTACTCACATTCCAGTTCTGCCACTAACCATGTGTAGTTCAGCAAGTTACTTATAGTCTCTATAAACACAAAATGAAAATAAAAATAATATCATTTTCACTGGGATGAGGTAACATATATATAAAGTGTTTGGCAAATATTTTTAATTTATCAGTTTTCCATTTTTAATAGCTAAGAATCAGAAGCTTCTCCATTGGAAACCTGTTAATTTTATTCCCTAAAGTTATTATCTTATTGCACTATTTGGCATAGACTAATATTCACTTTGAAAATACAATTCTTATGTGGTTTTCGCTCTAGCATCATTTAAAAAAATAATTTTGGTCCAAACAGAGACACAATTTTAAATGGTGGAAGAAGCAGGGTCTACCTGATTCTGAGCACAGAAATGACAGCAGATAACAAAGAGAATTCTCCAAGGGAAGGGAGAATTCTGGACAATTGAGTCAAGGCTGTTAGAACAGTTAGGCCTCTTCTAGTAATTATGGGCGTGGTGTACCTTTCTTTTAAAACCTTGGAAATGTTTATAATTTGACTAACTAAATAAATTGTTGCCAAACTGCTTTTCTGTTTCTGTTCTAAGTTCTATTTTCTTTGCTTCACACATGGTTATAAAATGACTGCTTGACTAATGACAGTTCTTGCCATTGGAAGAAACAGAGAGGGCTATGATGTCTGTCCCAAAATAACTACAACCCAAGGTGGCATGCAATAAGAAACTGAAGAAAAAAAGTCAAGAAAAATACTTCCAAGTTTCATGAGGAAAGCTGACCTAGAGCTAGAATTTGAATTATGGAAGTATTCTAATAAGTAGTTCATGAAAATCAAGTCTCAGAAAGAGACAGTGTTGTGGAGAGAACTCAAAGGTTCAAGTATAGCCTGTTTTCAAAGACCATTAAGTAGCTTAGTTTGAAGGGGTCAGTTCTTAGGAATGATTCTATAATTAATCTTTTACTAAAATATTAATTTATTTAAGAACATTGGCATTAGAGTGTAGACCTCCTTATTTTAATCCAGCTTTATTTCTTAATTAGTTTGTGTGAATTTTGGCAAGATAAATAATGTTTTTGTGCCTCAGTTTCTACATCTGTAAAATGGAATAATAATTTTGTTAACTCTTAAAGTGTCTGAGAGGATTAGATTAGGTAATCAAAGTAACATTATTAGCACTGGGCCTGGCACATTGTACACCCTCAATAACTGTAAGTAGGTATTATTGAGACAAATCTGAATTATTTTTAAGGAAACAAAAGGAGAAGATTTGAAGTTCACATTAAGGTTTAAGGTGCACAGCAATTTCATGAAATTTGGACTACAGAAGCTTTGCTCAGAAGACATAACAGTGAAGGGATTCTTTTAGGATATATATCCTTTTAAATATAAAATTTGAATCTGTATTTCTCTGTAGAAAGCACATGTGACATTGCTGCTTCTATATCTGCTGTACTCTAAACCCACAGAACATAAATATGCTTCACGATATGATGTTAACAAGTAAGGCACTAGTATCACTGTGCCAATTTAAACTCAGCCAGCCTCTACACTCTTCCCCACTTGGGTTATTCTGGTGATTCTTCCGAGCCTAATTAAATAGTCTTTCTTTTGATTTTATGTTTCTGGTAAACTTAATCACCAGGCTTCTCTTTTCAATATATTTAGTTAACATACTTTATCCTAAGGAATAAATTCAAAATAAAATTAATTATTTTAATATTTCTAATTGTTTATGAAGATGCTAGTTAATATTTTTGCATCTGTACTGTACTCCCCAGCTAAGCAAGTGGTAGAGCATTATGTTTCAGGAGCTTGATTTTAATCCTGGCTCTGACATACAGGACTGTAGCGCTGCATGCTTGCAGGGGGCACCGTGCACGTGGACTGCAAGATGGATGATGCCAACTAGAGTTGCATATTACGGCAGGTCTTACTGTGGGGGTTTTCTTCAGATCAAAAGCAAAGTCTGCTTGTAAATTGAATGATTTTTTTCACAATTACAGTTAATTATTTAAAAATTGTGATATTTACTTATTTAATTAAATGGTACTGTTTTCTGTCAAATGAACATATATAGAAACTAGAGTTTAAAGCCTAAGACCAAAACAGCTGAATAGCTGTTTCATCCACTTTGGCTGTGAAAAATTAGGTGGGAATGTGCTATCATCCTCACATTCCTGAAGGCTGAGAAGCTCTAGGGAGGCTGACTTGGTCAGACAAGATCACTCTGAATGAAGCTTTCTCCTAATGACACCAGATGAAACAATAGAAGCACTGACTATTATAATTTTTCTCCCTTACTGAATAATATGAAACTACCCATGGGGAAACTCTTCTTAGTCATTAGATTTGTTAATGGAAGGCATTAGTACTCTATGGGTTAAATGGTGCATTTATTGCTGAGTGGTATTTTGAAAGATTCTTATAAGCGCAGTAAATAATTTGTAATATTTAGCAATGATGGGAATTGGCTCAAGGGTGAGAGATATAAGGAGTCAAGAAAATAATAATGTGTGGTCTCTTGAACAGGTGAACTTCGATTTAGAATGATTTCTTCACAAAATTTTAATTTTGAGTTCTCCATTAATTAAATGCTGTGTTCAGGAGACCCATCTCACCTGCAAAGACACACATAGACTCAAAATAAAGGGATGCAGGAAGATTTACCAAGAAAATGGAGAGAATAAAAAAAGCAGGGATTATAATCCTAGTCTCTGAAAAAATGGGCTTTAAACCAACAAATATCAAAAAAGACAAAAAAAGACATTACATAATGGTAAAAGGATCAGTGCAACAAGAAGAGCTAACTGTCCTAAATTTATGTGCACCCAATACAGGAGTACCCAGGTACATAAAGCAACTTCTTAATGACTTACAGAGAGACTTAGACTCCCACACAATAATTGTGGGAGACTTTAACACCCCATTGTCAATATTAGACAGATCAATGAGATAGAAAATTAACAAGGATATCCAGGGCTTGAATGCAGATCTGGACCAAGCAAACCTAATAAACATTTACAGAACTCTCCATCCCAAATCCATAGAATATACATTCTTCTCAGCACCACATCGCACCTACTCTAAAATTGACCATATAATTGGAAGTAAATCACTCCTCAGCAAATGCAAAAGAACAGAAATCATAACAACCAGTCTCTCAGACCACAGAGCAATCAAATTAGAACTCAGGATTAAGAAACTCACTCAAAACCATAGGACTACATGGAAACTAAGCAACCTGCTCCTGAATGACTAATGGATAAATAATGAAATCAAGGCAGAAAGAAAGATGTTCTTCAAACCAATGAGAATGAAGACACAATGTACCTGTATCTCTGGGACACATTTAAAGCAGTGTCTAGAAAGAAATTTATAGCACTAGATGCTCATATGAGAAGGGAGGAAAAATCTAAAATTGACACCCCATCACCAAAAATAAAAGAGCAAGAGGAGCAAGATCAAACAAATTCAAAGGTTAGCAGAAGACAAGAAATAACTAAGATCAGAGCAGAACTGAAGGAGAGAGAGACACAAAAACCCTTCAGGAGGTGGTTTTTTGAGAAGATCAACAAAATAGGTAGACAGCTAGCCAGACTAATAAAAAAGAAAAGAGAGAAGAACAGATGCAATAAAAAACGATAAAGGGGATATCACCACTGATTCTGCAGAAATACAAACTACTATCAGAGATTACCACAAAGAACTCTATGCACATAAACTAGTAAATCTAGCAGAAATGGATAAATTCCTGGACATTTCCTCCAAGACTAAACCAGGAAGAACTTGAATCCCGATAGACCAATAACAAGTGTGGAAGTTGAGGTAGCAATTAATAGCCTACCAACCAAAAAAAGTCCAGGTCCAGACAGGTTCACAGCTGAATTCTACCAGATGTATATACAGGAACTGGTACCATTCCTTCTGAAATTATTTCAAACAATATGAAAAGAGGGAATCCTCCCTACTTCATTTTATGAGACAACATCATCCTAATATTAAAACCTGGCAAAGATACAACCAAAAAAGAAAATTTCAGGCCAATATCCATGATGAACATTGATGTAAAAATTTTCAATAAGATGCTGGCAAACTGAATCAAACAGCACATCAAACAGCTTATCCATCATGATCAAGTAGGCTTCACTTTGGGGATGCAAGTCTGGTTCAACATACACAAGTCTATAAGTGTAATCCATCACATAAACAGAATCAAAGAAAAAACCCCATGATGGGAAAAGGGGAGGGCCAGTGGGAGGGGGAGGTGGGGAGGGATAGCCTGGGGAGAAATGCCAAATGTGGGTGAAGGGGAGAAGGAAAGAAAAGCACACTGCCATGTGTGTTCCTACGCAACTGTCTTGCATGCTCTGCTCATGTACCCCAAAACCTAAAATCCAATAAAAAATTTAAAAAAATTAAAAAAAAAAAAAAAAAAGATAAAACCCCATGATTATCTCAATAGATGCAGAGAAGGCCTTTGACAAAATTCAACAGCCCTTTATGCTAAAAACTCTTAATAAACTAGGTATCGATGGAATGTATCTCCATATAATAAAAGCTATTTATGACAAACTGACAGCCAATATCATACTGAATGGGAAAAAACTGGAAGCATTCCCTTTGAAATCTGGCACTAGACAAGAGTGCCGACTTTCACCATTCCTAATCAACAGAGTATTGGAAGTTTTACCCAAAGCAATCAGGCAAGAAAAAGAAATAAAGAGTATTCAATTAGGAAAAGAGGAAGTTCAATTGTCTCTGTTTGCAGACAACATGTTTGTCTATTTAGAAGACTGCATTGTCTCAGCCCAAAAATCTCCTTAAGATGATAAGCGACTTTCGCAAAGTCTCAAGATACAAAATCAATGTGCAAAAATCAAAGCATTTCTATACACAAATAACAGAGAGCCAAATCATGAGGGAACTCCCATTCACAATTGCTGCAAAGAGAATAAAATACCAAGGAATACAACTAACAAAGGAGGTAAAGGACCTCTTCATGGAGAACTACAGACCACTGATCAACAAAATAAGAGAGGACACAAACAGATGGAAAAATACTCCATGCTCATGGTTAGGAAGAATTAATATTGTGAAAATGGCCATACTGCCCAAAGTAATTTATAGATTCAATGTTATCCCCATCAAACTATCATTGACCTTCACAGAACTGGAAAAAAACACCTTAAATTTCATATGGGACCAAAAAAGAGACTATATAGCTAAGGCAATCCTAAGCAAAAAGAACAAAGGTGGAGACATCATGCTACCTGACTTCGAACTATACTGCAAGGCTACAGTAATCATAACAGTGTGGTTCTAATACCAAAACAGAGATAGAGACCAATGGAACAGAACAGAGGCCTCAGAAGTAATGCTCCATATCTACAATAATCTGATCTTTGACAAACCGAACAAAAACAAGCAATGGGGAAAGAATTCCCTGTTGAATAAATGGTGTTGGGAAAACTGGCTAGCCATGTGCAGAAAGCTGAAACTTGATCCCTTCCGTACACCTTATACAAAAATTAACTCCAGATGGATTAAAGATTTAAACATAAGACCTAATACCATAAAAACCCTAGAAGAACATCTAGGCAAAACCATTCAGGACATAGACAGAGGCAAGGACTTCATGATTAAACACCAACAGCAGTGGCAACAAAAGCCAAAATGGACAAACAGAATCTAATTAAACTTAAGAGCCTTTGCACAGCAAAAGAAACAATCATCAGAGTGAACTGAAAACCAACAGAATGGGAAAAAAATTTTGCAAGCTACCCATCTGACCAAGAACCAAAACAAATATACAAGGAAAAAAACTATCAAAAAGTGGGCAAAAGATATGAACAGACACTTTTCAAAAGAAGACATTTATGAAGTCAACAAACATACGAAAAAAAGCTCCTTATTACTGGTCATTAGAGAAATGCAAATCAAAATCACATTGAGATACCATCTCACAGGAGTTACAATTGTGATCATTAAAAATCTGGAGACAACAGATGCTGGAGAAGATATGGAGAAAGAGGAATTCCTTTTACACTGTTGGTGGGATTGGAAATTAGTTCAATGATTGTGAAGGGCAGGTGTGGTGATTCCTCAGGGATCTAGAAATAGAAATACCATTTGACCCAGCAATTCCATTACTGGGTATATAATCAAAGGATTATAAATCAACTTATAATGAAGACACATGCACACATATGTTCATTGTGGCAGTGTTTACAATAGCAAAGACTTGGAATCAACCCAAATGCCCATCAAAGATAGACTGGATAAAGAAAATATGGCACATATACACCAAGGAATACTATACAGCCATAAAAAGGATGAGTTCATGTCCTTTGCAGGGACATGGATGAAGCTGGAAACCATCATTCTCAGCAAACTGACACAAGAACAGAAAACCAAACACCACATGTTCTCACTCATAGGTGGATGTTGAACAGTGAGAACACTTGACACCGGGAGGGGAACATCACACACTGGGGTCTCTTGGGGAGTGGGGAACTAGGGGAGGGATAGCAGAGGGTGGAGAGACTGGGGAGGGATAACATTAAGAGAAATACCTAATGTAGGTGACAGGGGGATGGAGGCAGCAAACCACCATGGCATATGTATACCTGTGTAACAATCCTGCAAGATCTGCACATGTACCCCAGAGCTTAAAGTAAAATGAAACAAAATTTAAAAAATAATAAAAGAAAGCTATTTCTTAACACATTTCTCATTTGCCCTGAGAATACGCTTGTCTCTAATCCTAATGTGAGACAAATGTATTTGATGTTACTTTAGGATTAGAGACAAATTCTGTTAAGAAATAACTCCAAGAAGAGTTTTTATATTTTATTTTCACATTGAAAATTAGCCAGATTTTCTTCAGCTTCAAATAGCATGTTTATGTAGAGTTAAGCGAGCACGGGCAGTGGGCTGCAGTTTTTTTTTTTCCTAAGCCGGAAATGGGTTATCACTCTGAATACTACAGTCATGCATCACTAAACAATGAAGATGCATTCTGAGAAATGTGTCATTGGGGGATACGCTTGTGCACTTACAAAAACCTGGTTTGTACAGTCTATTACAACACTTAGGCTATAGGGTAAAGCCCATTGCTCCTAGGCTGCAAACCTTACAGCTTGTTACTATCCTAAATACTGTAGACAACTGCAACACAATCATAAGAATCTGTGTCTGTAAACACAGGAAAAAGTACGGTAAAAATATTATGTAAAAGATGAAAAGTGGTACACCTGTATAGGACACGAACAATGAGTAGAGCTTGCAGGACTGGAAGCTGCTCTGAGTGAGTCAGTGAATGAGGAGTGAAGGAATATGAAGGCCTAGGACATTACTGTATTCTATTGTAGACCTTACAAACACTGTACACTGAGGCTACACTGTTTATAAAATATATTTTTTCTTCAATAATAAGTTGACCTTAGCTCACTGTAACTTTTTTATTTTGGAAATTAAAAAAATTTCTAAACTTTTTGACTCTTTTGTAATAACATGTAGCTTAAAACACAAACACATTGTACAATGGTAAAAAAACATTTCTTTATATCATTATTTTATAAGCTTTTTTTCTATTTTTAAATGAAACTTTAAAAAATTCTTGAACTTCTTTGTTATAAATGAAGACATAAACACACGCATTAGCCTAGGCCTACACGGTGTCAGGATCATCAAGGCATCACTAGTGACAGGAATTTTGCAGCTCCTTTTTAAGCTTATGGGACCCTCGTCATTGACCAAACGTTATCATATGATATGGTACACAACTGTATTTTAATAACTCTTGCATGGGATTAAAGTTTGTTAAGTACCAACCATATGGCATGCACTCTTCTAGGAGATGGAGGCAGAATACGGGATGAAACAAACAATTCGTGCCCTGACATCAAGCAGGGAAGACAAATAAGTGAGTGACTTAAGGTAAATAAAGAGTGCAGGGGGATCTTTTTACAGGGAGAGCTTTTGTGGTCTAGAGGATCAGGGAGGACCTTGCTTGCAGAAGTAATGTGCAAGTTGATAGCTGAAAGATGAACAAAAGTTAGCTGCATTCTAAGGCAGATCTGGTTCTGCGCATTAATTAATTGATTGATTGATTTTGTTATCCTTTCTTATGACATACGCATATTGTTTTTCTGCTATGAGGCATACCTTGTTCCAAGTGCTGAAGACTCAGAGATGAACAAGAACTCTCTTTTTTTTTTAAATTATTAATAGTTTTTTATTGCTGCTATAATAAATTACCATAAAATCAGCGATGATTTAAATAATATAATGTTATTATCTTATAACTGTAGATCAGAAGTTCAACACAGATTTCCCACAGGGCTAAGATTAGGATATCAGCAGGGTATCTTCTTTTCTGGAGCCCCTAGAGGAGAATCCATTAACACGTTCTAGAAGTGATCCATTTTCCTTGACTCACAGCTCCTTTCTTCATCTTTAAAGGCAATATTATTAAAATAAGATTTTTACATTTATCCTTCTTTGGCTCTCTCTATTCTGTCTCCCTCTTCCACTTTAAAGAACCTCTGTGCTTACATTGGGCCCATTTGGTTAATCAGAATAATCTTCCGTTTTTAAGGTCAGCTAATTAACAAACTTAATTTCATTCTCAACCTTAATTCTCTCTGCTCTGTAACTTAACGTATTCCTAGGATCCAGGATTAGACCATGGACATCTTTGATGGACCATTATTCTGGCTTACACAGAGATGTTTAAGGACTGGTGAATAAAGTTATGCAAAACAGAAAAGTGGGCCTTCAGAATTTGCTTGACCATTCTATCAATGTTTATTGAGTACTTACAAGATGTCAGAAATTGTAGGTGATGCAGATACAGTAGAAAACATGGCAGACTGGTCTGTCTTCATTGGGATTACAATATAGTGTATTATAGGTTATAATATTTTTTTAAAAATTCCTATAAAAATGAAACCACATAGTAGTATAATAACTGACAATTATATTGAGTTAGCACCCAATATGGAGCTGCTTCAGCTTTCACAGTTGGGTTTGACAAGAATGGCTCAATTCATATGATCAAAGTTCATTTTGATTATAAATTTTGCACTTACTCTTTCTAGGTTGGTTTTCTTGTTGATCTTTCTCTTGACAAATTTTGCTAGAGGTCTCCCTGGCAGAAATGCTTTTGGTTTGTGAAATAAAAATAAAATTCAAAGCTCCCCAACTGACTGAATAGACCATCTCTTGGCCATAGAGACCTCAGAGAAACCTTCAAAAATGAGAACTCCCTTTCTAAACAAGAATACAATTGGTCTTTTCTGCCCGTGGATGCCACTGAAGAAGCATCGTTAAAGTCTCTCTTCTCCCTGCTGTCATGTCTAAGTCAGAGTCTCTTAAAGAGCTGGAGCAGCTGAGGAAGCTCTTCATTGGAGGGTTGAGCTTTGAAACAACTGATGAGAGCTTGAGGAGCCATTTTGAGCAATTGGGAAATGCTCACAGACTGTGTGGTAATGAGAGATCCAAACACCAAGCGCTCCAGGGGCTTTGGGTTCGTCACGTATGCAACTGTGGAGGAGGTGGATGCAGCCATGAATGCAAGGCCACACTAAGTGGATGGAAGAGTTGTGGAACCCAAGAGAGCTGTCTCAAGAGAGGATTCTCAAAGACCAGGTGCCCACCTAACTGTGAAAAAAGTATTCGTTGGTGCCATTAAAGAAGACACTGAAGAACATCACCTCAGAGATTATTTTGAAAAGTATGGAAAAATTGAAGTGATTGAAATCATGACTGACAGAGGCGGTGGCAAGAAAAGGGGCTTTGCCTTTGTAACCTTTAATGACCATTACTCCATGGATAAGATTGTCATTCAGAAATACCATACTGTGAATGGCCATAGCTGTGAAGTTAGGAAAGCCCTGTCAAAGCAAGAGCTGGCTAGTGCTTCATCCAGCCAAAGAGGTCGAAGTGGTTCTGGAAACTTTGGTGGTGGTCGTGGAGGTGGTTTCAGTGGAAATGACAACTTTGGTCATGGAGGAAACTTCAGTGGTCATGGTGGCTTTGGTGGCAGCCATGTTGTTGGTGGATATGGTGGCAATGGGATGGCTATAACGGATTTGGTAATGATGGAGGCAATTTTGGAGGTAGTGGAAGCTACAATAATTTTGGCAGTTACAACAATCAGTCTTCAAATTTTGGACCCATGAAGGGAGGAAACCTTGGAGGCAGAAGCTCTGGCCCCTATGGTGGTAGCAGCCAATACTTTGCCAAACCACAAAACCAAGGTGGCTATGGCAGGTCCAGTAGCAGCAGTAGCTATGGCAGTGGCAGAAGATTTTAATTAGGAAACAAAGCTTATCAGGAGAGGAGAGCCAGAGAAGTGACAGGGAAGCTACAGGTTACAACAGCTTTGTGAACTCAACCAAGCACAGTGGTGGCAGGGCCTAGCTGCTACAAAGAAGACATGATTTAGACAACCACTCATGTGTATGGGCAAAAAACTCAAGGACTGTATTTGTGACTCATTGTATAACAGGTTATTTTAGTTTCTGTTCTGTGTAAAGTGTAAAGCTTTCCAACAAAGGGTTTTAATGTAGATTTTTTTCTTTTTCTTGTTCCTTTTTTGGCACCCATGCTGTTGATTGCTAAATGTAATAGTCTGATCGTGACACTGAATAAATGTCTTTTTTTAAAAAAATACAAATGAACAAGTAAACAACTATGTACGATAATTTCAGGTTATGGTAAGGAATAAAAAGGAGAAGGAGGAGGAGGAGAAAATTACAATGGAAAGATGTGTTATGGGAAGGTGATCTGGGAAGGTCTGAGGAAATGGCATTGTAGATGATCCTCAAATTAAGCAGAGTCTGCCATGAGAAGAGCCTTTGAAAGTTATTCTCAGTATTTACTGCATCTTCCTTTCATTATCCACAAAGCTTCAGTGAATTCTAGTCAAAAGAAAAGCCTTTATTCAGGGATGTTTTGAGTAGCAAAGACAAACCTGTTTAGGGAAGCCACCTTCTCCAGCTGATGCCAGAAGAGAATGACATTGGTGATCTTTGGACAATAACTGTGTCCAACCAAAGAATGATTTCCTTAGATCTTTGGAAATAGAGACTTTGGCATGATAAAGTACTGAGGGTGAAAGAACCACAAGGTCTATTTCCTATCTATATAAATAGCAGTAGTGGGAGAAATCTCAGAAATACATGAGGAAACCCGTAAAGGCTGGCTGATTTTTGACCAGAAAATAATTAGTCCTTTACAATTTGATTATAAGAAGGAAGTATAGCCTCACTTCGTAGTCGCATTCTGGTGAAGCTTGAAATATGTAGACTATACTTAACTATGGACATTTTTATTCAACATACATTCATTATTTTACTTTTATGTATGTATGTATGTATTTATTTATTTTTAGAGACTGCGGTCTCAGTATGTTGACTAGGCTGATCTCAAACTCCTGGCTTAAAGTGACCCTTCCATGTTGGCTTCCCAAAGTACTGGGATTACTGGTGTGAGCCACTACATGCATTCAAAAAACTACTTATGCAATAATTACAGCTACCACATATTGAACATGAACTATGTGTCACCCTCTACCCTAAGTGGTTATATATGTTAATTTATATAATACTTATCTATGTGAGTAGCTACTATTATATTATATATTTTATATATGATACAGAGAGAAGTTAGTGAATTTGCCCAAGTTCATGGAGTTGATAAGTAGATGTTTTAGGAGTCAAGCCCAGGCAGTTCAGAACCAGGGCACTTGCCTATTTTGTTAGCCTTTCCGATATATATCACATCAGCTATTAGCTGCTAGGTAAGCTCCCCATATCAGCTATTAGCTTAGCATGAATGACTCATTCTTTAAATGGTGAGGAGTGAATTGTGAGTATGTGTGAACTACCACTCTTAAAACAATTCAAAACAAGGAAAAAATAAAAGAATAATTTCATTAGTAATAAAAATAGTTAATGTACATCTGACTTAACCAAAATCCTGATGGAACTATCTACCTTTTAATTTTCTTTAACAGAGGCATATAATTTTAAAACTCCAGATTTGGGCTCTGGGAAGTAGAAAGGAGTCTGCCAACTGTTATCTCCTCTTATTTCCCAGTTATGAATCCAGATGTGGACCTTATTTATTAATCCAGATGTGGACCTTATTTATTAATCCAGATGCAGTCCTTATTTTTCCTAAGTGTCAAGGCAAAACAAACAAAATGGTATGTTTAACTTTATTTTACAACAATGAAAACTGAGCTGAGAGAAGTTCAGCAACTTTGGTCTTTCTTATGCCTAAGTGTATGATCTTTATGGTACTACTCTTTAGGAATAGTTTAGGAAAAAAAACGAATGCAAAAATGAAGCCACTGTCTGACCTGTCCTCCAGCCATAGATCCATGATGCAGAGATAAACTTTTACACAAAGAATAAATAAAGAAAGCTTTTGATTATAGACCACGTAAAGTATATTTTAACCTACAAAAATCTGTATGACCAAAACACACTTTACGGAAGAGGTAAGGATCCTTACTAATAATATATTGAGAACGTTGGAGTATCCTTACTTCTTCCACTAGTACCAAGAAGATACATATGTATGTATATATATATATACATATATATACTATAAGTATATATATATATACACACAAATATATAAATATAGATAGGTATATATATTCATGTATGTGTATGTTCACACATGAAGGGATAATGAATATTCTTTTGTAGCATCAAAAGAGAACATATTCTAAATATGGCTATTGCCCATCATAAAAATATAAAAAAAGATAATCACCTAGATTAATTTACATTATATTTATGATTATTATTTTTAGAGAGGAGTAATTCAACTTTTTTCTTGTGTTATATTTTTGATATTTTGGAGTTTTTCATATAAAGTTATCTGTGCTTCAAAAACTCATATTCTTTTAAATGACCATTTTATAAATACCATCTCTCAACAATAACATGAAGCTTATGCTCCTGCATTTTTCTTGATTAGATTTTTTGATTTGGTTTATATTAATAATAACTGGACTTGATTAATATAAATGTGCATATAATTTCTATGCACATTTGTATTCTATGCATATAGTATAACACCTTTTTTATAATGGCTTTTCTTCTCTTTATTTTCTTCTGGAATAGCTTTATTTCTTGCTCTAAGTAATTTTTAAAATGAGATTCTATAAATTATCATATAAAAAACTTACTCTTTATTTTGAATATTTTTATTCTGCTTTTGTCAGAACTTCTGTTTCACCTGTAATAGATTCATTTTATTGTATTAATATAAAACATATAGGCTGGGTGTGGTGACTCAAGCCTGTAATCCCAGCACTTTGGGAGGCTGAGGCAGGAGAATCATGAGGTCAAAAAATCGAGACCATCCTGACCAACCCAGTGAAATCCCATCTCTACTAAAATACAAAAATCAGCTGGGCATGGTGGTGTGCTCCTGTAGTCCTAGCTACTTGGGAGGCCAAGCCAGGAAAATTGCTTGAACTTGGGAGGCAAAGGTTGCAGTGAGCTGAGATCTGACACTGTACTTTGGCCTGGAGCCTGAAGTTAGGCTCTGAGACTTGCTTAATATTTTTCGCATAATTTCTTCTTTGAGATTAATATTGGAAACTGTTTTTTTATTTAAACTATCTTCAATCTTTTAGATTAATTAACTTTTTTTTTTTGTTTTGAGACAGTCTTACCCAGGGTGGGGTGAAGTGGCATGATCTTGATTCACTGCAACCTCTGCCTACTGGGTTCAAGTAATTGTTGTGCCTCAGCCTCCTGAGGACCTGGGACTACAGATGAGTGCCACCATGCCTGGCTAATTTTTTTGTATTTTTAGTAGAGATGGAGTTTTGCCATGTTGGCCAGGCTGGTCTCAAACTCCTGAGCACAGGCAATTCATCCACCTTGATTTCCCAAAGTTCTAGGGTTCAAGATGTGAGTCACCAAACCCAGCCAATTTGTTTTAAAAATGTCTTTTAAAAGCAGTGTTGCTAAATTTCTTTTAAGATAGAGTCAGAAACTTCTTGTTTTTGATTAGGAAAATTTAGACCACTTATATTTATTGAATAATTTTCATAAGTTAATTTCTGTATCTTTTTGTATATATCTTTAAATTTACTAACATGTATTTATTGTTTGTTTTGTTTATTAGTGCATGGACTATGTTCTATTTGATTTTGTATTCAAAATTATTTGTAAAGACAAAGATTCTTTCTTTTATAACGTTAGTTATTTTCTTATAGAATTTCAAGCATTATTAGCCATAGTTATCTATCTATACTTACCTATAATGTATGTTTAATTTATATTCATAAAAATTATTATTAAAGGTCATTCTTAATGGTTTTAAATATTTTTTTGTTTTTTACTTTTTAGTGTTGTTTTGTTTAATTTGAAGAATAGTACTCCATCTTTGTCTCTATTTTTCGTGCTCTTTATGACTTAAATTTCTTCAAAGCATTGCATTAATTTGGAATGGCTACTAGCTTCAAATCCTTACATTTGCAGTTGGTGTTTTATTTTATTTTTTTCTCCTTAATGTTAGTCGGTTTCTTTGGTCATCATCAGATTATTTTACCATTAATATTTTATGTTATGTCTGTATTCATTTTCCATTATTGTAAAATAAATGGTCACCAACCAAGAGAGCCTTAAAACAACAGAAATCTTATTTCACTCTATTCCTATGGGTCAGGTGTCCAGGACAGGTTATCTTGATGCTAAGTTTATGGTGTTACCAGGCTGAAACCAAGACATCAGTTGATGCTATAATCTCATCTGAGGCTCTGGGTCTTCTCCAAGGTCACTGGTTGTTGAGAAAATTGTTTTTTGTGACTATTTAGCTGGCCCTTCTGCTTCAGATTGCCTGGTATTTCCTGAGAGGTGGCCCTCTTCAAGATATGGCAGTATGCTTCTTCATGATCTGAAGGAGTGTGTCTGCTATTGCCCTGAATCTTTCTGGCTCTTCTGCCTCTAATCTCTAGACCCTTGTTCTAGGACTTACTTGATTAGATTACCTACCAGGGTAATCTTCCTTTTAATTAATGTTTTCAATACATGAAGGACTCTGTACCTGCAAAATTACTTTACCTCTGTCATATAATATAACTTCATCTTGGTGGGGTATGCTTTTATATTGTAGGATGTGCTACACTCAAGAGGAGGAGACTATAAAGGGCACTTGCAGTAGAGAATATGGGGACCATCTTAGAATTCCTCCCACCACAAGGTCTAATTTATATTATACAATTTTCTATGTTACTTGAAGAAATATTTTAAAGACTTATTTAAGGATTTTTTTTTCCTGCATGGATAACTTTTGTGTTGTTTGAAAATAATTTATGACACATGCTTTCTAAAAGTTTCTTCAAAGCATATATAGACAAATGTAGAAGAAATATTATACTACATAATATTGGTAAATTTGTAATGAAATGGGTGGAATAATATACTATCTGATTCTAATTCTAACACCTGTTGGTATCATTATAAATTAGTATAGCATCATAAAATATAAATTTTCTCTAAATTGTTGCTAAAATATACCTTATGGTGTCAACAATCTGACTTATAAAATTCCTCTAAGAACATGATTGAGGACAACAACAAAAATTTCTATGTAAGAGTTTATTTTCACACTGAATCATTAATTCACAGTCCCTTAAATTATGAAGTTGTGGAAATATTAAGGTTCTTAGGGTGAACCCTCTGGATATATATTTTATTCTAAATATGAATAACACAAGCATATAGGAGATATATACAATATATGTGAAATACAGAACACAAAATTATTTATGCATTGTGATGACAACTATGTAAAATATGTAAGCAGTTGTGATAGCACTGGAATATTTATGAGAGATTAGAAATGGCTGATGTTAACAGGTTGAGATATCACATATAAAATTTGAATATATATAATGTATAAAACAGAATTAGGTCAGATTCCCAGGTGTCTGGAAAAGGGTAGGTGTGGACCTCTTTGACTTCTGATTCTCTTTTGTCTGAAATTTGCTGAGCCTTTACTCAGGGAAGGGTGAAATCTTTCTTCTGTTGCCACTGATGAGAAGTAAATGAATTATATTGGGAGTAGACCGACCCATCCCTTCCCTCAAGATAATGACTAATTGGCAAAACCTCCTGACTGGGTGTGACCTAGGGTTGACCCTTGATGACTAGGGATGGATTAAAAATAGGATGGTCACTTTTCCCTACTTTTCTATGAGGTTTCAAATGGGAGTACATCATATGAACAAGAAGAGATTATGAGATTCTTTAAATTTAAAAAATCAATACTGAATGGACCAGAGAGCATAATTTGGTGATACAGTCAATCATTTCATCCAATGTTGAAATCCCTTCTAATGCATGTGTGAGGGTGACTACCATCTTGTTTTTTTTTTTTTTGTACAACATGGACTTGCTACCGCTGAATGTAGCCTATGTTCTTGGCAAGCAGCACATTTATGTACCAATAGACTATGCTTTTCGTGGAACAGATCTTAAAACATGGTCCTCTTAAACATAATTTGGAAAAGGCTAAATTACACATAATACTTTGATCCTCATACAAAAAGCCATGTCAAATGAAGAAACTTGGAATGTGAAAGAGGAATTTATTTATTTTTCAAGGTCCCAAGGAGATTAAAGTTAGAACAAAAGGCAAAAATTATACTGAATTAGGTAACTACCTAAAAAGACGATTTTGTTCTAGAAATTAAGTCTTCTATCACTAGAATTCTCAAACATAGATTTGATGGTTGTTTGCTTATAGAGATATTATACAGAAGATTCATGTGTTAGACAGAAGATTAGAAGGATTTGGAGAATTTGTGAACTTTCAGCCCTGGCAGAAGAGCATCAGAATCTTTTATCTTCCATGGGGGAAGATAATTTTAAAAAGAAAGAGGATAGAAAAAAAGAAAGGTAAGAAAGAAAGAAAGAGATATCTGGGCTTCATCTAAACATTATTAATTCATAATATCTGTGTTTTAAGCTTAGACATTTGAATGTTTAAATAAGCTACCTAAGAGATTCTTATCAACTACCTCAACAGAGTAGGAAGTGAAAATCAATAGGCCAGATTTCTTCCTAAGAATAATTGCAGCAAATACTATGCAGCCATTAAAAAGGATGAATTCATGTCCTTTGTAGGGACATGAATGAATCTGGAAACCATCATTCTCAGCGAACTGACCCAAGAACAGAAAACCAAACACTACATGTTGTCACTCATAGGTGGGTGTTGAACAATGAGAACACATAGGCACAGGGAGAGGAACATCACATACTGGGGTCTGTTGGGGGTGGGGGCTAGGGGAGGGACAGCAGGGGGAGGTGGGGAGGTTGGGGAGGGATAACATTGGGAGAAATGCCTGATTTAGGTGACAGGGGGATGAAGGCAGCAACCACTATGGCATGTGTGTACATATGCAACAACCTGTAAGATCTTTACATGTACCCCAGAACTTAAAGTACAATAAAATAATCTGTTTCCATAGAACAAACAAACAACATGGAAAATTAGGCAACTAGGGCTGCTAAAGAGGTGTTTGTCCTCTGGGTATGAGGGAATAGAAACACAGTTTCTGAGATTTCCAGTCTGGGGACAATAAGACCAGTCTGTGTTGTAATTCTCACCTTACTCTGAGACAGATGAGATGACAACTAGGGAAGAAGGCAGTGGCCTAGGAGGGCAGTTTTGGAAACAGCTTTCTTCACCCACATACAATCCCTTCCTTGCACTCTGTTGTAAAAACCTAAGGTTTTGATTGCTTGAATCTTTGATTATTGCTTCATGGAGTTTAATGAGGCTCATCCTGTAGAGAGAAGCTGCGGGTTTTCTCGGATGGTTGTTACAGGGAGTGGCTTCTTGGATCATAGCAATTTATTTAGTCCCTCCCTTGCCAACAAATGTCTGGCAGGATGTGTCTGCACTTCACAGTTCTAGATCTAACAATACTAACTGGTTTTGTCCAAACCAAGGGATTGATTTCAGACAGTGTTCTTCACAAGCAGTCAGTTTAAATCTTAGTTCTGCCTAGTGTCATATACAGATTAAGGAAAAGTGGCAGCTACTTGACAAAGAGTGCACCCAGTTACTGGTTCTAGAGGTGGCTAAAGGATCTGGATGTTCCTCTCAATAATGGAAGGCTCTTTCCTCATGAATGGGAAGGATACTGCTCCCCAGGGATGCCCAAATTCTGGGGAGCTGCAAGGTAATTGCAAGCCCTATTCATCCATTTATTTATCAGTATTTCTCCAGTGCCAACTATGTGCCATTCACTGCACTGGTAACTGAAGAGAAAACAAATAATAAGTAAAAACAGACAGCCTGGAGTTGATAGTCTGGCTAAATTTCGGACTGACTAGGAATTGGCTAACCCCTCTTGATAATCTTCCTCTTCTTCCTTCTCCTCCTCCTCCTTCTCTTCCTCTTTTTGTTCTTCTTCTCTTTCACCATCATCATCATGAAGCCATTAGGATAATAGTGGTTAACATTTATGGACGTGGTACCTATGTGTTAAAAGCTTTTTAATGGAACCTTTTAAATGAGTTAAGTAGTATTTTTATTAATCTATTTTTCAGATGAGAACATGGAGACACACAGATAACTGAATCAAATTACCTGGCCTCCATCCATCATGAGGTTGGGCCTGGGAAAGCAGAGAATTAGTGTTCCTTCAGTAGCTCCTTTGAGCTTGCTCTTGATCTCCTGGCTTAGGGTCTGAGGGAGAGAAGCCTCTGTTAGTATTGTGTTAATACAGTCCCGTCTCCAATCTCAAATGAGGATCATCTGAGAAATAGGGATTGTGGCCCTGAATGAGAGAAGAGAAATAAGGTTGACAGTGCTAGCTTTCAAAATTGGCTGTAGTTGGCTGTAGTTGAGGCTGTCTTTTGGGTGAACCAGAAGTAAACCCTTATACTTCAAGGAGTCAATAGGACACCTAAATCTGACTTCCTGAGTTCAAAAGGG
Source organism: Callithrix jacchus (assembly GCF_049354715.1). Taxonomy (NCBI): domain Eukaryota; kingdom Metazoa; phylum Chordata; class Mammalia; order Primates; family Cebidae; genus Callithrix; species Callithrix jacchus. Next base: position 46,570,076 of record NC_133503.1, read on the forward strand.
TCATCTGGACCTAGCCCCATTGGGTCAAGGAGACCAGCCAAACCTGAAGAGCAGTAGCAGTAGCACTAGCTGGCCAAGTGGCTCAGATTTGGTTAAGTTTTGTTCCTGTAATTCTGAGGAAGCCTCAAGGGTGTGATTACTCAAGGGTGTGATTACACCTAAATGAGATTTAGGTGTAATGCAACAGAGTTGAGATTCTTTCAATTTGTAAACTCTAAACGATTTCATGAAGACAATAATATAATGAATGTAAATCTCTGTTCTTGTTTTAAAACAGAATTCTCTCTATGTTCTTAAATCAACATTTTAGTTGTTCCTTTAAAGAAGATGTACCATCTTCTTATTTATAATATATCTATCTTTATGTAGTCAAGGACGTTATTGCCTGTCTTTGAAGCTGCATTTAAATATTTACTGAGAACTTTTTCAAAACAAAGTTGAAATCATATTCTATATATAACTTTGGATTATTTTTGTCTATTACCATTTTCAACAATATTTTGGAACATTTTCTTATGTTAGTCCAAGATGTGTTACGCATATCATTTTGAAAGGCTGAATGATACTTTGTCATACAGACAGTCAATACTTATTTAACAATTTCTTGATTACTGTTTCCAAGTTTTCACTCTGTGATTTCAATATTCACGTTTATAACAGTGAAATAAATCAGAAGCCGTCTGAATGCTAACACTTTTTGAATACATTTGTCTGTAAATATTCCATACAGTTATTGCACTAGGTCAAACATTGACACCTTACATTTCTTTGCTGTGTGGTGTCTAAGTAATTTTCAGAATGGATGCATCACTTTAATTAATAAGTTTGGGAAAGTTACTTAAACTTCACATACTTCAGCTCCCTCATTTCTAATATAAGAATAATTACAGTATCTACCTCATAGAGTTGAGTGAATATATGGAAAATACTTAGGATAGTTATATACAGTTCTAAACATTTTTTATTCTTGATTCATAAATATTTAAGAAGGAAGATACCTTTGCTTTAGATCCTGTAGTGCTTGCTCACAGTGGGCTTCTTACCTCTCCTAGCCCAGTCAGCTTATAATTCAGATGTTAGCTCAATTGTCTTTCTGCTAGAACCTCCCTCTCCTCCCCTGCCCTCCACCTAGGTCAAATTCAACATTATTTTCTTACAACACTATGTGCCTCTTAGTTGTAGGAATCAACACTGTTATAATTTCTCATTTGTTTATATGACTACTTGATAGAAGTCAGTCTCTCCCTTTAGACTATAAGCTCGATAAAGGCAGTGACCATGCTGTGTTTTGCTCACCATAGAGCCTGACATCCCAACTATGTCTAACTATGTCTATGTAGGCCCTCCAGTAATGCTACTTGAATGACTAGTGGAATGGTTAGACATGCATAAAAGCATTTCAGAAGGCATAACAGTGTAAGGAACAGAAGCAGGAATGAATGTGTCATGACAGAGTGCTGGTAATGATTATAGCATATTTGAACCAGACAATAGCATATTATATGGAGAAAAGCCATGGGAGAAGGAATTAGAAAGGGAGGTTTGATCATTGAGAGCCTTGGTTATCAGCAGATGAGTTTTAGTGAATGAGACTTGCAGTGAGCAACCATTAAATAACTCTGAGCAGCAGTGGTATATAAAATAAATGTGTTAATAGGATAACTGTGGCATGTAGAGTAGATTAAAGGAGAAATGCTGGAGATGGAAAGGCCAGTTAAGGGACCATTGCAATATTCCTTATAGGCTGTTGAGTAGCTGCTTCAATGTGTTACCACTAAAAATAAGAAAAAGTCAGCAAATGTGAACTCTTTCGAGACAAGAATTGACATTATTTGTTGACATGGTATATAGGGCAGGGAGAGAGAGAGGAAAAGAGACAGAGAAAGGGAGGGAGAGAGAGAGTCATCATAAATAATAGAATATTAGTTTTGGAAGAGGCCTTTTAGATCATATCGTGTAATCTCCATGACAGCGGGGGAGATTAAGGTCAGGAAGAGGAATAGGGCTGTGAATGCTGCATGGCATATGCCATCTTAGTGGCAGATGGGGATAGGAAAGACATTTTTCCTGAGCTGTATTTATTGTCCTTTTTTACTCAGTGATTAAGGGAACGTGTCTTTGCCAGAAACAATGGAGGCAAGTTAGAAGGGAAATTATGAGTTCTATTTGATATGGGTTGAGTCTGGAATAACAGTGAGATATTCAAATGAAAGTGGCAGGCAGTTTAACAGGTGGTAGTGATATATTGCACTCAGCACAGAAAGCCAACACCAGAACCAAAGAATGCCAAATTACAGGGTTTATTGCCGGCGACCACGGAGGACTCACGTCTCTCCAACCCGTGGCCCCGAAAGAAAAGAGACAAGACCTTTTTATACCCACAAAACCACCTTGGGAGTGGGGGTAAAGAGTGGAGATGGGAATGAAAGCTGTCAATCACTTCCCAGGCTGAGACGAGGGTGAGGGGGCTCCAGACATTCCAAGGGCCAGGGGACTTCTGTCATTCCGATTGTCATTTAAGTGGTTTACAGAGGTCAAGATAAACATTAGTTCATACATTATTTGAGCAGGTGTGGGCTCCACAGATTTTTTAGTTGCTTGGCGCCAGGATGGAATTATCTGGGGTGTTTACTCTGGCCATTACTGATGATCAAAGGCCAGCAATTCTGGCAGTTACAGATAAGGGGAAGTATGCAGCTTTACCTTTTTGCAAAGTAAATTAACAGTTTACAGAAACTCAGGTTAGCAGTGCTTGTGAGGAGAATAGAAACAGTTTTGTCCAATTTATGGCAGTGTACACATTCTAACTCTAGGCTAGCTATATCACAGTAGGAGTCTGGCAGGGAGGTGAGAGCTGGGGTTACATGTTTTCCATTAAGTGGCCCAAAGACAGTTACTTCCGAACCTCTGAATTTTTTGTATTATGAATTCAGTTTTTGTCCTTTCAATTTCCCACTTTTGAAAAAAATAAATATTTTTATAGATTTATGGAGCACATATTTTATGATAAGCGTTTAACCATCATTTTATTTAATCTTGTCATAAATGTGATGAAGGAGATACTACTAGCTTATGACTTCATTTTACAAATGGATTAGCAGCATCCAAGGGGTAAAATAACCTTCCCAGGGTCTCTTAAATTTCTGTCAATTTTTTAAACAGGATTTCTCAGTGTTGGCACTGTTCTAATTCTTGGCTAAATAGTTCTTTGTTGGGGCGAGTGAGGGGAAGCTTTCCTGTGCATTGTAGTATATTTAGCAGCATTTCTGGTCTCTACCCACCGGATGCCTGTGGAAGTCACCCTCCAACTTTGATAACTAAAAACGTCTCCAAACATTGCCAATTGTTTCCTGATTGAGTTCAAATGGCCTCTTCTTCTAAAAGCCTTGCCCAGAAATTTCATTCTTAGTTGATATATTCTTTCTCTGTATTTTTGTGCCACTTATTGCCCAAAAACTGAATGATGTTTTTGGTTTTCTTTTGTATACATCTTGTCTTCCCAAGAAGCTTAGGAGGTTGTTGAAGACCAAGTCTTTTACATTTAATAGTGTCGGGAGCAAACACCTTTCACCTACATCTTTGCCTCTCCATTCCCATGTTCATTCATTTCCTCCCTTGAATTAAGCCCTAGGAATTCTTACTCATAGTCTAACTCTAATAGTAGTCTAATTATAATAATCTCAGAGAAAAGCAGCCTTTGGAAATATTTTGCAATAGAAATTCAGGGATTTAGTGGGAAATGGAGACCAGCCCTACTGAGAGTACTCACAAGAGCTGATTGAAAGATTCCCATGGCACAGAGAATGAGGTGAGCTAAAGCTGAGCTAAAGCTGATGGCACAACATCAGAAAGCAGTGGGTGGATGATGAGCATGGAGCTGCAATGCAAAACACTGAATGGGAATGCATGGTTCAGAGAAGATGGAACGAAACCCCAGGCTTTCAGTCTGAAGCAGGCAGTTCCACTTGGCAGTTAGACTCTTTCTAAGCAAAGTAACAATGTGTAAATTTGTGGTAGAAGTCTTTACAAGGAGCCCAATGGATGAATTCTAATACAAATTCATAGAGTTATATTAGAACCAAAGCAAATGTGTCCAGAAGGAGGAGGTAAAGCAGAAAGGGTAGGGATTTTGAGACTTGACATACCTGTAAGAAGGAGACAGACAATCTAGGAGGGCCCAGGAGTAGGTTAAAAGACAGCTATGAAATGCATAAATGGATCTTGCTACATACACTGTGTAATAATATAGTCAGGTTTGTCGATGGCTTCAGCAAATAGGGCTAATCCACATGAATTAAGTTTCAGGGACATGACCCTGGAAGATAGATAATTATAATATTAATGGTTAACATTTATTGAGTAATTACTACCTACCAGCCACTGTGCTAACAGCTGTGTATGCATTAAGTCAATTAACTTCCAAAGTAATCCTGTAAGTAGGTGCTATGGTTATCCCCACTTTAAGGGTGAGGAAAGCAAGTACAGAGATGTTAAATAACTTGCCCATTATTATATATGCGGTAAGTAGCAGAGGTGAGGCTTGAATCCATTGCAGCATCTCCACTTTTAACCAATAGAATCACTGGAGTTCAGAAGTTGAAGAGACTGGGAGGCTATGTAGTCCAATCCCTCTAGAGAGGAACTAACTAAAATCCAAAGGCAGAAAATCACTGTCATTAAGTTTCATGAAGAGCCAGCCCATGACAAAGCCTGAACAGGAGACTCAGTCTCTCTTTATAGTATGCTCTACTAGGGAAGAGGCCAAGGTTGGAAGAGGGCTCACCTGAGCATTAAACATTTTAATTCTCTTGACCAGGACCAGATTGGCCCCAGAACTTTGGCAGTATAAACTTAAAGTATCACCCATGTGATCAGGGTGCAACCCTTGAGGGGTTTCACAAATGACATAGAAGGGCAGATGACACACTTATCCCTCATGCTCTTTTCTTTTTGTTTTCCTATTTGAGCAGATTACATTAGGAATGATCAATCAGACCTATTTTACTATAAAATTAATGAACAGTCGGGTACAGCAGCTTACTCCCAAAGTAATTCCAGCACTTTGGGAAGTTGAGGTGGGAAGATTGCTTGAACCCAGGAGTTTGGGACCAGCAATAGTGAGATTACCATCTCTACAAAAAATATATTTAAAAAAGTGTGCTGATCTAGGAGCAAGATGGCCAGTTGGGAACAGCTCAGGATTGCAGCTCCCAGTGAAAGCACAGAGGGTGAGTGGATGCTGCATTTCCAGACAGATCTTTATTACCCACAGACCAGGAGATTCACAGGCAGAGGAGCCCCACAGGTCACTAGCATGGCTGTTTTGACCAGTGTGGCTGTTTCAGCTGGCATGGCTGTTTTGCCGGCCCCCAGGCACAGAGGTTCTCCATACAAAACACACTGGTATGGTTGCCCTTTTAAGCTGGCAATTGGAGCTCCGGGAAGGCAGATTAGCCCATTCATCTGATTAAATGGGGTCTGAAACAGGGAGCCAGGCCAGGAGATTCCTGGGCCAAAAAAAAGCACCCCGAATCTCAGCACTGTTGTTTCAGCCAGTGCAGTGGGTTGTCACATGGGAAATCACACAGACCCCGTAGCCCTTTCATCATGCTACTGGAACACTTGGGAGAGAGTCAACCACTAACTTAAAAAAAAAAAGGCTCTGAGGCAGAGAGCCAGGTGATCAGGCTCAGTGGGTCCCACCCCCACAAAAACAAAAACATAAAAAAAACAGCAATTGGAAATGCTTGGGGTTGAGAGTTTCATGGCAAGCACAGCTGAACCTGGGATGGTCTAGCTCTGTGGGGGAGGGGTGACCACCATTACTGAGGCATTCCACCTCTACAGAGGTAGTCCGCCATTGCTGAGGAAGCCTGCCATTGCCGAGGCAACCCACCACAACAGAGAGAGTTCGCCATTAAGGAGGCGGGCCACCATTGCTGAGGCAGTTCTAACCACAACCATATAAACAGGACTGCAGGGAAGTTCACATGGCAGTAGGGTGGAGCCCACAGCCGCTCAGCAAAGCCTCTGCAGGCAGACAGTGACTAGGCTGCCTCCTTGCTGAACAGGGCAGCCCTGAAAAAAAAAAGGCAGCAGCACATGGGAAACTCATAAATAAAGTCCTAACTCCCCGGGACAGAGCACCTGGGGTGGGGGGGAAGGAGTTTATGAGTTCTGCTGCAGCAGACTTAAACATACCTGCCTAGCAGCTCTGAATGAACAATGGAACTCACAGCTCAGCACTTGAGCTCCTATAAGGAACAGACTGTCTCCTCAAGCAGCTCCCGGACCCCCGTATATCCAAAAAGTCACCTCACAAAGGACTGATCAGAGTGACATTAGGCAAGCATTATTCTGGGACAAAGATAGCAGAAGAAGAAACTGGTAGCAACCCTTACTGTTCTGCAGCTGCTGCAGGTGATCCCCAAGAAAGCAGGGCCTGGAGTGGACCTCAGCAGTCCTACAGCAGATGGGCCCAACTATTAGAAGGAAAACTAAGAAACAGAAATAACTTCATCATCAACAATCTGGACATTCACTCAGAGACCCAATCTGGACATCAGCAACTACAAAGATGACAGGTGGATAAATACACAAAGATGGGAAGAAACCAGTGCAAAAAGGAGGGAAACACCTGAAACCAGAACACCTCTCCTCCTACAAGGGATCACAACTCCTCACCAGCAAGGAAACAAAGCTGGATGGAGAATGAGTGTGAGAAAATTACAGAATCAGACTTCAGAAGGTGGGTAATGAGAAACTTCTGTGACCTAAAACAACATGTTCTAACTCAATGCAAAGAAACTAAGAACATTGAAAGAAGGTTTGACAAAATGATAACAAGAATGGACAACTTAAAGAGGAATATGAGTGAATTGATGGAGCTGAAAAACACAACACTAGAACTTTATGAAGCATGCACAAGTTTCAACAGCCAAATAGACCAAGCAGAAGAAAGGATATCAGAGGTCAAAGATCAACTCAATGAAATAAAATGAGAAGGCAAGATTAGAGAAAAAAAGGGTAAAAAGGAATGAACAAAGTCTCCAAGAAATATGGGACTACGTGAAAAGACCTAATGTATGTTTGATAGCTGTACCTGAATGTGATGAAGAGAATGAATCCAAGCTGGAAAATACTTTTCAGGATATTATCCAGGAAAAATTCCCCAACTTAGCAAGTCAGGCCAATAGTCAAGTCCAGAAAATACAGAGAACACCACAAAGATATCCCTCAAGAAGAGCAAGCCCAAGGCACATAATCGTCATATTCACCAGGGTTGAAACAAAGGAGAAAATACTATGGGCAGCAAGAGAGACAGGTCGGGTTACCCACAAAGGGAAGCCCATCAGACTCACAGCAGATCTCTCGGCAGAAACCCTACAAGCCAGAAAACAGTGGGGGCCAATATTCAACATCCTTAAAGAAAATAACTTTCAACCCAGAATTTCATATCCAGCCAAGCTAAGCTTCATAACTGAAGGAAAAATAAAATCCTTTGCGAACAAGCAAGTACTCAGAGATTTTGTCACCACCAGGCCTGCTTTACAAGAGCTCCTGAAAGAGGCACTACACATAGAAAGGATCAACCAGTACCAGCCACTCCAAAAACATACCAACTGGTAAAGAGCATCAACAAAATGAAAAATCTGCATCAACTAACAGGCAAAACAGCCAGCTAGCATCAAAATGGCAGCATCAAATTCACACATAACAATATTAACCCTAAATGTAAATGGGCTAAATGCACCAATCAAAAGACACAGACTGGCAAATTGGATAAAAAGCCATAACCCATCAGTGTGCTGTATCCAGGAAACCCATCTCACATTCAAGGATACACAAAGGCTCAAAATAAAGGGATGGAGGAAGATTTACCAAGCAAATGGAGAGCAAAAAAAAGCAGGAGTTGCAATTCTCATCTCTGATAAAATAGACTTTAAAGCAACAAAGATCAAAAGAGACAAAGAAGGCCATTACATAATGGTAAAAGGATCGATACAACAAGTAGAGTTAATGATTCTAAATATATATGGACCCAATTCAGGAGCACCCAGATACATAAGGCAAGTTCTTCATGACTTACAAAGAGACTTAGACTCCCACACAATAATAGTGGAAGACTTTAACACTCCACTTTCAATATTAGACAGATCAACCAGACAGAAAATTAACAAGGATATCCAGGATTTGAATCAGACCAGGAACAAGCAAACCTGATAGACATTTACAGAACTCTCCACCCCAAATCCACAGAATACACATTCTTCTCATCACCACATCACACCTACTCTAAAATTGACCACATAACTGGAAGTAAATCACTCCTCAGCAAATGGAAAAGAATGGAAATCATAACAGACAGTCTCTCAGACCAAAGTGAAAACAAGTTAGAACTCAGAATTCAGAAACTAACCCAGAACCACACAGCTTCATGGAAACTGAATAACTGGTTTTTGAATGTTGACTAGATAAACAATGAAATGAAGGCAGAAATAAAGAAATTCTTCAAAACCAACGAGAATGAAGACACATCATACCAGAATCTCTGGGACACATTTAAAGCCGTCTCTAGAGGAAAATATATGGCAATAAGTGCCCACATGAGAAGAAAGGAGAGATCCAAAATTGACACCCTATTGTCAAAATTGAAAGAGCTAGAGGAGCAAGATCAAAAAACTCAATACCTAGCAGAAGACAAGAAATAACTAAGATCAAAGCATAACTGAAGAAGATAGAGACACGAAAAACCCTTCAAAAAGTCAATAAATTCAGGAGCTGGTTTTTCAAAAAGATCAACAAAATAGAGAGACCACTAGCCCGATTAATAAATAAGAAAAGAGAGAATAGCATAATAGATGCAATAAAAAACAATAAAGGGGAAATTGCCACAGATTCCACAGAAATTCAAACCATCATCAGAGAATATTACAAACAACTCTATGCACATAAACTAGTAAACCTGGAAAAAATAGATAAATTCCTGGACACTTGCCTCCTCCCAAGCCTAAACCAGGAAGAAGTTGAAACCATGAATAGACCAATAAGAAGATCTTAAGTTGAGGCAGCAATTAATAACCTACCACACACAAAAAAGCCCAGGTCCAGATAGGTTCACAGCCGAATTCTACCAGACACGCAAAGAGGAACTGTTACCATTCCTTCTGAAACTATTCCAAATAATTCAAAAAGAGGGAATCCTTCCCAAATCATTTTATGAGACCAACGTCATCCTGATACCAAAACCTGGCAGAGACTCAACAAGAAAAGAAAACTTCAGGCCAATATCCATGATGAACATAGATGCAAAAATCTTCAATAAAATACTGGCAAGCCAATTGCAACAGCACATCAAAAAGCTTATACACCATGATCAAGTAGGATTCATCCCAGGGATGCGAGGATGGTTCAACATACGCAAGTTCATAAACATAATTCACCACATAAACAGAACCAAAGACAAAAACCACATGATTATCTCAATTGATGCAGAGAAGGCCTTTGACAAAATTCAACAACCCTTTATGCTAAAAACCCTCAATAAACTCAGTATTGATGAAACTTTTCTCAAAATAATAAAAGCTATTTATGACAAATCAACAGCCAGTATCATGCTGAATGGGCAAAAAGTGGAAGCATTCCCTTTGAAATCTGGCACTAGACAAGGATGCCCTCTCTCACCACTGCTATTCAATATATTACTGAATACTATATTGTACTGAAGTTCTAGCAGAGCTATCAGGCAAGAAAAAGAAATAAAGGGTATTCAAATAGGAAAGGAGGAAGTCAAATTGTCTCTATTTGCAGATGACATGATTGTATATCTAGAAGACCCCATCACCTCAACCCAAAATCTCCTGGAACTGATAAGCAACTTCAGCAAAGTCTCAGGATACAAAATCAATGTGCAAAAATCATAAGCATTCCTATACACCAATAATAGACTTAAAGAGAGCCAAATCAAGGACAAACTGCCATTCACAATTGGTACAAAGATAATAAAATACCTAGGAATACAACTAACAAGAATCGTAAGGGACCTCTTCAAGGAGAGCTACAAATCACTGCTCAACGAAATAAGAGAGGACACAAACAGATGGAGAAACATTCCATGCTCATGGTTAGGAAGAATCAATATTGTGAAAATGGCCATACTGCCCAAAGTAATTTACAGATTCAATGCTATCCCCATCAAGCTACCAATGACCTTCTTCAAATAACTGAAAAAAAAGCACCATAAACTTCATATGGAATCAAAAGAGAGCTCACATAGCCAAGTCAAATCTAAGAAAAAAGAACACAGCAGGACGCATCACACTATGAGACTTCAAACAATACTACAAGGCTACAGTAATCAAAACAGCATGGTACTGGTACCAAAACAGAGATATAGACCAGTGGAACAGAACAGAGGCATCGGAGGCAACACAACATATTTACAACCATATGATCTTTGATAAACCTGACAAAAACAAAAAATGGGAAAGAGATTCCCTGTTTAATAAATGGTGTTGGGAAAACTGGCTAGCTATGTGAGGAAAGCAGAAACTGAACCCCTTCCTGACACCTTACACTAAAATTAACTTCAGATGGATTAAAGACTTAAACATAAGACCTAACACCATATAGACCCTAGAAGAAAATCTAGGCAAAACTGTTCAGGTCATAGGAGTAGGCAAGGACTTCATGACCAAAACACCAAAGGCATTGGCAACAAAAGCCAAAAAAGACAAATGGGACCTAATCAAACTCCACAGCTTCTGCACGGCAAAAGAAACAGTCATTAGAGTGAATCAGCAACCAACAGAATGGGAAAAAATTTTTGCAGTTTACCCATCTGACAAAGGGCTGATATCCAGAATTTACAAATAACTAAAACAGATTTACAATAAAAAAACAAAAAAGCCCATCCAAAAGTGGGCAAAGGATATGAACAGACACTTTACAAAAGAAGACATAAATGAGGCCAACAAACATGAAAAAATACTCATCATCACTGGTCGTTAGAGAAATGCAAATCAAACCTACATTGAGATACCATCTCACGCCAGTTAGAATGGTGATCATTAAAAAATCTGGAGACAACAGATACTGGAGAGGATGTGGTGAAATAGGAACACTTTTACGCTGCTGGTAGGAGTGTAAATTAGTTCAACCATTGTGGAAGACAGTGTGGCGATTCTTCAAGGACCTAGAAATGGAAATTTCATTTGATCCAACAATCCCATTACTGGGTATATATCCAAAGGAGTATAAATCATTCTACTATAAGGACACATGCACATGAATGTTCATTGCAGCACTGTTTACAATAGCAAAGACCTGGAACCAACCCAAATGCCCATCAGTGATAGACTGGACAGGGAAAATGTGACACATATACACCATGGAATATTATGCAGCAATTCGAAACGACAAGTTTGTGTCCTTTGTAGGGACATGGATGAACCAGGAGAACATCATTCTCAGCAAACTAACACAAGAACAGAAAATAAAATACTGCATGTTCTCACTCATAGGCGTGTGTTGAACAATGAGAACACATGGACACAGCTAGGGGAGCACTACACACAGGGGTCAGTTGGGGCAAATAGGGGAGGGACAGTGGGGGGTGAGGAGTTGGGGAGAGATAGCATGGGGAGAAATGCCAGATGTGGGTGAAGGGGAGGAAGGCAGCAAATCACACTGCCATGTGTGTACCTATGCAACTATCTTGCATGTTCTGCACATGTACCCCCAAACCTAAAATGCAATAAAAAAAATAGAGGTAGCAAATTAGCCAGTTTATAAATATCTTTTTTTTTAATTGATGAAAAATATGCATCTTGCATATGGAATCACTCAACCACCTTTGAGCAGTATATGTCAGGACTTACTTGTTCAACAGGCTGGCAACAGAGGGGCAGAAGGAAGTAAAAAGGGAGAGATGAATACAGATATATCTGTGTTTTGACAATAGTCATTGATGTATGTGCATTTTTTTTGGCTGTGCTGTAGAAATACGTTAAGTAACCCAAAGCAAACATACCCTCTTGCTAATATTTTAATGGTTCAGATCTGCTAATGAATTCTCTAAGAAACATTACATTTCATATATTCTGTTGCTTTATGTTTCATTTAAAATTGAGCATTAAGGGAATGCAGTATTTTAACCAGAACTCTGCCCATACTTTTATCTAGGGTTGTGTTACTATTTTTGTTTTCTATGAAATTTTTGTCTAAGAAAGGAAGAATTACTTTTTTTCTTACAAGTTGAGTTGGTGTTGTGTATGTTTGGTTATAAAAGTACTCCCATAGCTTTGGGATTTTAAACTGGTAAATATTCATGGTGTGTGGAAAAGCATGATACATACTGTATTATCTCAATCCTATAAAACTGGATGTTTTGTCTACACACACAGAGGATCTAAAAGACATGTCAAACTGTGAGCTGCTTGTGATTGTAGATAACTTTGTCTTTTCTTCTTGTATTTTTCGGTTTCCTATAATGTACACATTAACTTTTTAAAAATAAAGTTTTTAAAAAGAAAAATATTTGCTGGGCTTGGTGGTGCATGCCTATAATTCCAGCTATTCAGGAGGTTGAGGTAGGAGGATTGCCAGGGCTAAGGAGGTTGAGGCTGCAGTGACCTGTGATCTCACACGCCCTGCACTCCAGCCTGGGTGACAGAGTGAAATCCTGTCTCAAATAATAAAAAAGGAAAGGAAAGGAAAGGAAAGGAAAGGAAAGGAAAGGAAAGGAAAGGAAAGGAAAGGAAAGGAAAGGAAAGGAAAGGAAAGGAAAGGAAAGGAAAGGAAAGGAAAGGAAAGGAAAGGAAAGGAAAGGAAAGGAAAGGAAAGGAAAGGAAAGGAAAGGAAAGGAAAGGAAAGGAAAGGAAAGGAAAGGAAAGGAAAGGAAAGGAAAGGAAAGGAAAGGAGGAAGGAAGAAAGAGAAAGAAAGAAAGAAAGAAAGAAAAAGAAAGAGAAAAAGAAAAAAGTGAACTACAAATTTCAATTGTGTCATAGTTTTCCAGTTGGACGAAAAATTCAGTGCCTTTTATGGTTGAATCAGAAACAAGGAAATGGCATTGACTTAAAATCCAAAATACACTTACATTTTGAAATTATCAGAAAAAAAGTGAAAATAATAAGCCAGGAACAGTAGCACGTGCTTGTGGTTCCTGCTATTTGGGAGGCTGAGGTGGGGGAATCCCTTGAACCTAGGAGTTTGAGGCTAGCCTGGGTAACATAGTAAGGCCCATTTCTAGAGAAATAGAAAAATAAAATAAAATAAAGAAAAAAGGAAAAAGAGAAATTAAATGTAAAATGATGATAAGGGAGGTTAAATAAGATTAAAACATTTTTTTAACTTCATGTTCAATGTGTATCTTCTGGAGAATGTTATGCATATTGAAATTGTTTTCAAAAATAATTATTACAATTAGAATGAAAGAATTGTGATGTAAGAGAGGGCAATAACTCACCAGATGCCCGTGTTATTGCAATGAACTGGACCAGAAGTGAAGGGAGTTCAGTAAGAACTAATGATTAGTTTCTGATGCTAACATCATAAGTTTTCCAGTGGATTATATTTGCTGAATTTCTCCATGAAGGGGGTAACATTTCTTAATATTTCATTCCAATGGTAGATACCAAATGTAGGATATGGACTTTTACTTTCTGAATTTCCACAAAAATGGTCATAGAGAAATATGTAATATTTTTGCTTGTGCTTATCTTCTTTCTCTTTCTTCTTCCCCAACTAGCACTGAAATTCCCAATTATATACTTTAACTGATTATATTATATTTCTGATTATAATTTTATTTCATTTCCTGTCTCTAACTCTAACTGATATAGGTCAACTGTAATCCCTCTGGAAGCAAGGCCAGGTCTCTTTCGTTGCCTAAAAAAATCAATTTATTTTTCAAAGTAAAGCTCTAAATTAATCTAAACCATGAAGTTTTATCAGATTTTATTTGATTCAATTGTTGTCCCCTTTTATTTTTATTTTTATTACACTTTGTTCCGTTAGAGTAGCATTTAGTGTATGATATCGTAGGTGGTTGGATATATCACGGTTTTCGCCCTATATTAAATTCATTGTGGGCAAAAACCTGACCTATCCCTTTTTCCAATATAGCACCTATAATATTTTAATATATTGAACTTAATAACTTCAGAAATCTTTCATTCAGTGTGTCCAAAACTCATAATGACTTTACCCCTAAAACATGCCCTTTTATATCCTTAGAGTGGTTTTGGATCTTCGTCTACTAAGTCTCATATACCAGAACCTTTGAAGGTTTAATTCTTTCTTTCACCATCCCATCTTGTTTGTCCATTAGTCACTAAATCCTGTAAGTTTACATTCTAAATGGCTGTTGTTTCCATTCCTTCCATTTCTATGGCTATTTAATTGACTGTGGTCTGATCTAATTACTTTTCATTTGGGCCTCCAGATTTACTCCTGTCTTTAGACCATATTTAGCAGAATTGTCAGAGGAATATTCCAAGGAAAATAAACAAAATTTGGTCTCCTCTTTGCTTAAACATCTTAATACCCTAAATCTCACCCTGCTACCTATAGAATGCACTTTAAACTTCCTAGCATGGTAGATCAAGATCTTTATGATCCAATTTTTTTTGATTAATGCCATGAACATTCAAACATTAACAAAAATTTATTATATGCATTCTTTGCTAGCCACTAGAAAGATATTGGGTATAACATGTATCGAGTATCTCTCTCTCTCTCTCTCTAGCTAATCTCTATCTACTTTATATAATTAAGTCATATACAGTTGGGATCTTATATATTGGGTATGTAAAATAAAAAGGGAATAGTGAAGATCTTAAGAAGTTAATTCTAGTAGAGGGGACCCTTATATAAACTCAACCACTAAAATGGTTGAACATTTTACCACTGAATTACTAGATATCATATGACTAATACAACATCAGAGAAAACACACAGGTCTGTGAGTGTGAAAGCAAAAAGTCAAAGAAGGCATCAAAGAAAAGAAGACATTTAAGCAGTTAAACAGGAATTAATTAAGTGGACACATGAGGGGAAGGCATCCCAATCATAGGCAAGCACAGACAAGAGCAAGGAAACATGTAAGAATTTACCATATTTAGGGAAACAAAAAAGTCTGGTGAGTGAGCGTCTAGGTTGCTGTATTGAGGAGCAGTTACCAGAGGGAAGACTGGAAAATTCTGCTGGGACAGATTTGAAGGAACATTTATACAGCCTTGATGATTATAATTTTTTTTTTTAAAGACCTCAGTGATTCCCTATTACTCACAGAACAGGGAAACAATAGCATAGAATTGTTTATAATGACAGATAAATGAGGACCACCTGATCTATTTCAAGATTGTGATTATAAAGATGAAGGTGAAACTTTTAAGAATATGCTGATGTTAAAACTTGTCTTTTTTATTTTACTTTAAGTTCTGGGGTACATGTGCAGATCATGCAGGAATGTTACATAGGTATATACATGCCATGATGGTTTGCTGCCTCCATCCCCTGTCGTCTACATTAGGTATTTCTTCCAATGTTATCCCTTCTCAATCCCTCCCCTTGCCTCTTCACCGCCAACAGGCCCAAGTGTGTGATGTTCCCCTCCCTGTGTCCATATGTTCTCATTGTTCAACACCCACTTACAAGTGAGAACATGCAGTGTGTGGTTTTTTGTTCTTGTGTCAGTTTGCTGAGAATGATGCTTTCCACATTCATCTATGTCCCTGCAAAGGACGTGAATTTATCCTTTATTATGGCTGCATAGTATTCCATGGTGTATATGTGCCACGTTTTCTTTATCCAGTCTATCATTGATTGGCATTTGGTTACAAGTCTGCTATTTTAAACAGTGCCACAATGAACATATGTGTGCATGTGTCTTTATAATAGAATGATTTACCCAGTAATACCCAGTAATGGGATTGTGGGGTCAAATGATACTTCTGGATCTAGATCCTTGAGGAATCACCACACTGTGTTCCACAATGGCTAAACTAATTTACACTGCCACCAACAGTGTAAAAACATTTCTATTTCTCCACATCCTCTCCAGCATCTGTTGTCTCCAGACTTTTTAATGATTGCCATTCTAACTGGTGTGAGATGGCACCTCAATGTGGTTTTGATTTGCATTTCTCTAATAACCAGTGATAATGAGCTTTTTTTCTTAAGTTTGTTGACTTCATAAATGTGTTCTTTTGAAAAGTGTCTGTTCATATCCTTTCTCCCCTTTTTGATGGGGTCGTTTGCTTTTTTCTTGTAAATTTGTTTAAGTTTTTTGTAGATTCTGGATATTAGCCCTTTGCTAGATGGGTAGATTGCAAGACCAAAGTGAAGTAGAAGGCCAGTAAATACCAATTCAATATAAGATAGCTTAGAAGTGTAGCTCATATCCAGTAGGGTTTTCCAGAAATACGTCACTCTTTAACTCCTAAACTCTATATAATCTTGCTTTTACATGTTTCATACTATCACTCTTTTTACTTCCTAACCCAGGCATACTACATGTGTTTTGGTTTCTTCCATTTGCCACCCTCTTCTGACCTGTGCACAATTTCTTATTTTCTTTCTGCTTGCAGTAATATTTATGGAGAACTATCTTCTGTGCTACACCTGGGGAGAGAGCAATAAGTAAAAAAGACAGTTTCTCTGCCAGACAAGAAATTGGTAGAATTGGTCCACTGTGAACATGACTTTCTCCGAAAACATTTTATTTAATTAAAAAATTAGGAAAATGTGTTGTTACTACCTATAAAATACATATATTGATTTCTACACACGTTTTTCCCCTGAATGCTTGAGTAAAACTGGTGCTTTGTTTAGAAAGAGTCACCATGCTTCTCCACGGATTCGTAGATCTCTTGCATACTATAATCTAATCTTGGGAGAGTGAGTACTGTGGCTTTAAAATGATAGCTACAAAACAAAACAAAAAACCACAATTAGTGTTATTAACATAAATTTTAGGAAAATGGGGAAGAGAAATGTGGAGTTTCCCAGGCTCACAAATGAACTCGGTAGTAGTGGTGGTGGTGAGGAATCCAGATTACCTGGATCCTTGTTCTAGTCGTTCTCCCTTTCAGAATACTGGGAAATGATGGAATCAGTTCTACAAATAAGACAACAGTACATGCCCATAGTTAGAGAAAGAATTTTAAAGCATTAGATAATAAAGAGATGGTTAATAGTGCTTTATTCTTCTCTATAGAAACTGTGACTTTCTATATTCCTTAAACACACAGCTGGACAAACTGTGAACCTCCTTCCAAAAAAATAGCACTCTCTTCAAATAGTCCCAGTAACGTCTACTAAATTATGACTGTAAGATTTGACTTAACTTTCTTGAGTGGTATAAAACATTTCCTCACCTGCTGAACACATGGAAATTCTTGGAGGAGGAGCCTAGGGTTGTTCTCATATCTATCTATCTATCTATCTATCTATCTATCTATCTATCTATCTATCATCTATCTATCTATCATAAATCATCAATCTATATCTGTTATACCTAGTTTCAATAAAGACATCTAAAATACATACGAATATTTGTGGCAATTATACAGTTTTTTCATATAATGCTCAAAATGAAGTAGTTTCTACATCAACAGTTACGTTTAAATTAATAGACTTTATTCCTTAGAGCAGTTTTAAATTTCCAGAAAAACTGAACAGAGATAATTTTACTTCTTCCTTTCTCATTTGGATGTCTTTATGTCTTTTTCTTACCTAATTACTCTGGCTAAAACTTCCAGTACTATGCTGAATACAAGTAGCAAGAGTCGACATCCTTCTCTTTTTACTACTGAATCTTAGAGAAAAAAATGTCAGTTTTTCACCATTGAGTATGATGCTAGCTCTGGGTTTGTCATATACAGCCTTTTTTTTTTTTTGAGACGAGTTTCGCTCTTGTTACCCAGGCTGGAGTGCAATGGCGCAATCTCGGCTCACGGCAACCTCCACCTCCTGGGTTCAGGCAATTCTCCACCTCCTGGGTTCAGGCAATTCTCCTGCCTCAGCCTCCCGAGTAGCTGGGATTATAGGCACGTGCCACCATGCCCAGCTAATTTTTTTTGTATTTTTAGTAGAGATGGGGTTTCACGGTGTTGACCAGGATGGTCTCGATCTCTTGACCTCATGATCCACCCTCTTTGGCCTCCCAAAGTGCTGGGATTACAGGCGTTAGCCACCACACCTGGCCCATATACAGCTTTTATTATGTTGAGCTACGTTCATTCTATACCTAACTTGTTGAGTGATTTTTTTTTAATGAAAAGATGTTGATTTCTCTCAAATGCTTTTTCTGCATCTACTGAGATGATCATATAAATCTTATCTTTTATTCTGTTATTGTGGTACATCACATTTACTGATTTGCATCTGTTGAACCATCCTTGTATATGAAAGATAAATCTCACTTGATTATAATATATGATAATTTTAACATGCTTGCTGTTGAATTTTTAATTCAGTTTGCTGATATTTTGTTGAGAATTTTTGCATCTATATTCATCAGGCATATTGTCCTGTAACTTTCTTTTCTTGTTGTGTCTTTGTTTGTCTTTAGTATCAGGTTAATGCTGGCTTTGTTGAATGAGTTTGCCAGTGTGTCTTCCTCTTTAATTCTTTGAAAGAGTTTGAGGATTGGTGTTAATTCTTCTTTAAATGTTTGGTAGAATTTACCAGTGAAGCCACCTTCTGATTTCAGACTTTTCTTTGTTAGGAGGTTTATGGTTACTGATTCATTGTCCTTACATATTATTAGTCTGTTGATATTTTGTTTTTCTTCATGACTCAGTCTTTGCAAGTTACATATTTTCAGCAACTTATCCATTTCTTTTAGTTTATCCAATGTGTTGGCATATAAATTATTCTAGTATTTTCTTATGATCTTTGTATATTTGTGGCATCATTTGTAATGTCCCTCTTTCATTTCTGATTTTATTTGTATACACTTTATCTTTTTTTAGTCTAGCTAAATGTTTATCAATTTTGTTTATCTTTGCAAAAAATCAACTGAGTTTTGTTGACCTTTTCAATTGTTTTCCTAGCCTCTACTTCATTTACTTATTCTCCAATCTGTATATGTTTCCTTCTGCTAACTTTGTACTTAGTTTATCTTTTTTCTAGTTATTTGAAGTGTAAACTTAGATTATTTTACTTGAGATCTTTCTTTTTCCCTCTTAATAGTGTTTATCTTCTGTCCCATAAGTTTTCAAATACTGTGTTCTCATTTTAATTCATCTTTAAATGTCCATCAAAAAATTAATAGATAAGCTGTAGTCTATACAAAATATAGACTATTATTCAACCTTCTTAAAAAAAGAAAATTCTACTATTTGTGACTATGTGAATTAACCTGTAGGATATCATGCTAAGTAAAACAGCCAGTCACAGAAGGCAAACACTGCATGATTCCACTTACACAAAGTATCTAAAATAGTTAAGCTTACAGAAGCAGAGAATAGATGACTGGTTGCCAGCAGTTGGGAGGAAGAGAAAATTAGGACTTGTTACTCAGTGAGTGTAAGGTGTCAGTTATGCAAGGCAAATAAATTCTAGAGATTTCTATACAGTATAATGCCAATTGTTAATAATTATGTCCTTTAAAGCATGTTAATAGGATAGATCTCATGTTAAGTGAGCAGACCATAGAATACACACATGTACACAGGCATAAAGAATATAATTTTTTTTGGAGGTGAGGGATATGCTTACTACTTTGATTATGGTCATTGTATCACAAATGTACACACCAAAAATGTTTATGTTTAATAGATAAAATTTCTCATGTATCAATTATATCTTAATAAAGCTTAATTAAATACAATAAAACAAAACGAAAAGTATCTATACATTTTATAGCTCAACATAAACAAATGACCAGATGACAATTTCATAGAATAGCTATTGCCTACTACTAATTGAAAATTAACTTATAGAAAATTCATATTAAATGTCTAGAAAAACTGCTTAAATTTTGTTTAAAGGACCTTTAGAATCAAGATTCTGGCATAAAAATGAAAACAAATAGAATTTTAATACATACTAATAAAACTTGAAAAAAATAAGGCCGGGCACTGTGGATTACAGCCTGTAATCCCAACACTTTGGGAGGCGAAGTGGGCAGATTACTTGAGGTCAGGAGCTCGAGAGCAGCCTGGCCAACATGGTAAAACGCCATCTCTACAAATACAAAAGCTACTGGGTGTGGTGGCATACACCTATAATCCCAGCTACTTGAAGGCTGAGGCAGGAGAATCACTTGAGCTGGGGACACAAAGGTTGCAGTGAGCTGACCAAGATTGTGCCACTGCACTCCATTCTAGGCAACACAATGAGATTCCATCTCAAAATCAATCAATCAATCAAAACAATTGAATTGTAGCAGAGTTTCCATATTATGACCAGTCTTCCCTGTCATTACCAACTTGCCTTGGTGAGGTACATTTGTTACAATTTATGAACCAATGTTGATACATTATTATTAATTAATGACTATAGTTTACATTTGAGTTCACTCTTTTGTATTGTAGAGTTCTGTAGGTCTTGACAAAGGTACAATATCTATATTGTTACAGTATCATATAGACTTGTTTCACTACCCTGAAAATCCCCTGGTCTCCACCTATTCATCCCTCCCAGCTATCACTTTCTGGCAACCACTGATTTTTTTATAATTTGTCTCTTTCAGAACGTCTTGTTCTTGGAGTCATACAGTATGTAGTTTTTCCTGACTGACTTTTTTTTCACTTAGCAGTGCCCTTAAGTTTCCTCCATGAATTTTAAATTTATTTTTGGTTGTTTGATAACTTATTTCATCATTCACTAATATTACATTGCATAGGCATAACACTTAAAAAAATCTATTCATTCTTTGATGGAAAACTGAGCTGCTTTCAAGTTTTGTCAGTTGTGAATAAAGCTGCTGTAAATGTGTGTGTGCAGGTTTTTATGTGGACATAAGTTTTCAACTCCTTTAGATAAATACCAAGGAAAATGATCACTGTGTGGTAAGAATATGTTTAGTTTTGTAAGAAACTGTCAAACTATCGTCCAAAGTGGCTGTACTACTTTGCATTTCTACAGTCAATGAGCAATAGATCCCATTGTTCTTCATTCTATCAGCATTCCATGTTGTCAGTGTTTTAGATTTTGCTCATTCTAATATATTTGAGTGGTACTTTAAATATATATTTTTATTGCTGGTAGTTTACATATGCTAAGAAATTGGGGTTTGTTGGATTCCAGCTTCAGCTCTTCTTTCTTCAATATACTTTTGTAAATAATATTTACAAAATATTGAAGAGGATGGTCATATTTTCCATAATAATTTGCCTAGTTTGGGCAGAATCTGAGCAAGTGGTCCTTGAGGATAGGGAGGACAGAAGGTCTAGGACCACATGCATGCAGGGTGAGCCCCTCATCTCCTACTTTTAGTCGTCTTCCTCATCTCCACTTTGCTCTCCAGGAATGCCATGGCTAAGCTTAGCGCCAAGCAGTTTTCAGTTCAATAGGTCCCTGTTGTTGCAGGTATGAATCATAAACTGAGTCCGTTAGTCTGTTTGTGTAGCCTCTGCCTTCCTCCCTACATTTTTGTCTTTCTTCTAAGAATTATGTACCTTTTATTCATTTGTAGCTTAAATTCACTTTATTGATCCTTAGCCAAAGGCTTAGGAAAAATCTCTTCCTCTGCTTAGTTCATTTTACATACTTAAAAAACAATATTCTTCCAGTTCGGTGAAGAAGGTCATTAGTAGCTTGTTGGGGATAGCGTTGAGTCTGTAAATTACTTTGGGCAGTATGGCCATTTTCGTGATATTGATTCTTCCTAACCATAAACATGGAATGTTTCTTCATCTGTTTGTGTCCTCTCTTATTTCGTTGAGCAGTTGTTCGTAGTTCTCCTTGAAGAGGTCCTTTACATTCCTTGTTAGTTGTATTCCTAGGTATTTTATTCTCTTTGTAGCAATTGTGAATGACAGTTCGTTCTTGATTTGGCTTTCTTTAAGTCTGTTATTGGTGTATAGGAATGCTTGTGATTTTTGCACATTGATTTTGTATCCTGAGACTTTGCTGAAGTTGCTTATCAGTTTCAGGAGATTTTGGGCTGAGACGATGGGGTCTTCTAGATATACAATCATGTTATCTGCAAATAGAGACAATTTGGCTTCCTCCTTTCCTGTTTGTATGCCCTTTATTTCTTTTTCTTGCCTGATTGCTTTGGCTAAAAACTAGATTCTTTCTAAATGTATTATCTTAGGATGACAATACTCTGAAATATCTAAGGAAAAATCTAGAAAGTTCCCATCTTTGTCAGATGGAGTCACACGATTTGCAACAAGATTAGAAAACAAAAAGAGAGACAGTTCTTAATCACCCTTATGTTTACTGAGGAGAGATTGCAAGTATCGGCAAAAATTGCTCAAGAACAAATGACCAAATTTTTACACCTTATAAGAGGAACAGAACCTGGTCCCTCTGTCAGACTATAAAGGGAAAATATCATTCCATTTAAAACAAACAGGCAAATGAACTTGCCATTGGTAGAAGGAATGTCTAAGTAAAACTCAGCCATTTCTACACATTATTTGTAGAATCGAAACTACCCAAGAGCCATCAGATTTTTCTCCTCTGGAAAACATCACAGTTCCTAGATTTACTCAGTACAGCATAACTTCTAGAAGCGTTATTATTCAAGTTTCTGTGCTTTAGAAATGTATTCCCTTAAAATAATACCCAAGGATATCACCAAAAGATCTTTGAGTTAGTAAGAACAAGACATAGTGTGTTGGGAAGAGAAAACATATGGGCTTAAAATTATAATAGAAAGAGTGTTGTGATGCGGGTGGTATTATGGGAAAACAGATTTTAAACCTCAGCCAATATCCACCTATTCCCCACCACCAAAAGAAAATAAAACATAGAAAAGAAATGAAAAAGAAAGCCCATTTTCTATAAAAGTTCAGAGTCTGTCACTTCTTCTTTGGTTAAAAAGTTTTCTCTATAAATATTATTTTTCTGAAGCATTTATTCCAAAATAAGCTATTATAATAAATGCCTTTTAAATTCCAAACATTGATATTTAAAAACTACAAAGAAAAATTTAAAATTTACCTTAATTGTAGAGGGTATAATTGTGTGGTTTCCTCTGTGATAGTATGTGCAATTCTAGAGAATGCAAAATTGAGAATTTGTGACATGCATACCTGATTACATTTAAGATCTTGGATTTAAGTTCTTTGGTAAATAGTAAGACACACATAACTGTAAAATAATAAAGAATTTTTATTGACATGCAATGCAATGGAACTTTGTTACATCTATAAAATAAGTTTTTAATAAAATTACTTAAATATAATTTAGATAATTTGAAAGAAGTCAATATAAAATTGTACTGCTGTACTTTCTGGATAAAGCTAAAAATTCATCACAACCATTTTGTTGATTGATTTGATTATATTTTATTTTGCTATATTGTGGTTTTTAAAAATATTCTTAATCGTCTGGAAATTTGAAGTCATATAGCATTAAGTAAATAGTGAGAACACTATTAAGAATACTACTATATAAAACAAAGTCTAAATTTTGACATTTGAATCAAAAAGAATTTAAAAAACACTTTTAGTCCATATAAGTATTCATTGACAGTAAAAAAAATTAAAGATCTTTTTGGTCCTCTGACTTAAAAATTCAAGGTTTTTTCACTTATACTGGGTCAAAATAATTTTTAATAGCTTCATTGAGGTATAACTAACACAATAAACTACACATTGTTAAAGTGAAAAATTTGATGCATTTTGAAATATGTATACACCAGTGAAGCCCTCACCACAATCAAAACAATGAACATATTCATAATTTGTAAACTTTTTGAGTACCCCTTTAAAAACTCATCTCTCCCGCTACTATCTCTCTGGCCAGGCAACTTCTTATCTATTTTCCATCACTGTATAGTAGTTTTTATTTTCTTGATTTTGTTTAAAAGATAAACGGAGGTACAATAAAATTATAAAGAGTTTATTTGAGCATGCAAGAATTCATGAACGGAAGAGCACCACACTGAAAGCAGTTTGGAGGCACTGTTGAAGAAACATAACGGACAGGCTTTAATAGAGGAAATGCAAAAGTAATTCAAAAAATTTTGCTTGTTTACAGTTGCAGAGTTGCTTTATTTGGTCTATGCTGCTGGAAAGTCCTAACTTACATAATTATGAATTAGTTGCCGAGTTTGATTGGCTGAGCACAAGTTGTTTTCTTTAATATAGATATTTACAAGAAATAGCTCAAGTTAAATTATGTTTGCAAATCAATCAAGGTTAAGGTCACTTATAAGGCCCATTTTGCTTTGTCTGCTCAGGGCTTTTTCAGGCATGGCTTGCATTTTAATTTGTTTAACAACTTTATTATAACTACAATCATGTACTATGTAATTATTTGTTTAGTTTCTTCCACTCAGTAATATTATTTTGAGATTCACTTATACTGTTGCATGCATGAATAGTTTCTTTTTCTTCATTGCTGAATAGTATCCTGTTGCATGAGTATATTGCAATGTGTTTGTTCATTCATCTGTTGATAAACATTTGAGTTGGTTCTCGTATTTCATTATTACAATAAAACTGCTTTAGGCTTTCTAGTACAAGTTTTTATATGAACATATGCTTTAGTTGCTCCCGGGTAAATATCTAGGAATAGAATGGCTGGATTAAATAGTAGGTATATGTTTAACTATTTAAAGAAACGGCTCAATTTTTTTTTCTTAAGTAGCTGACCCATTCTTATGTGAGAGGTCCAGTTCCTCCACATTCTCTTCAACACACAGTGTAGTTAGTCTTCTGATCATAGCCATTCTAATAAGTGTGTAACAGTATCTCACTGTGGTTGCAGTTTTCATTTTCCTAATTGCTAGTAGTGTTGAGCATCTTTTATGTGCTTCTTTGTCATTTGTTTATTTTGGGCCAAATTTCTATCCATATCTTTTACTGCTTTTCAGTTTGCTGTCATGATCTTATTATTGAGTTTTGAGAATTCTTTACAGAGAGGCATAGAAATATTTTGGGCAATAAACATATGGTTCTGGTGATGGTTTTATACATATACATATACATACATGTCTAAAATTGTGAAATTATACATTTAAGCCGGGTGCGGTGGCTCACACCTGTAAGTATTCCCAGCACTTCGGGAGGCTGAGGCAGGTGGATCACGAGGTCAAGAGATGGAGACCACCCTGGTCAACATGGTGAAACCCCGTCTCTACTAAAAATACAAAAAATTAGCTGGGCATGGTGGCACGTGCCTGTAATCCCAGCTACTCAGGAGGCTGAGGCAGGAGAATTGCCTGCAACCAGGAGGCGGAGGTTGCAGTGATCCGAGATCGCGACATTGCACTCCAGCCTGGGTAACAAGAGCAAAACTCCATCTCAAAAAAGAAAAAGAAATTATACATTTGAAAAATGTGCAGCTTTTGGTGTGTCAATTCTATCTGAACAAGAAAGATAGTTCCCATGATTATTTGTTTTTTCATATATTTATAACATGCAAGGAAATTTGGTTAATTGAAGTAACAACTTTGTAAATACATTTAAATAATTAGTCAATTGGTTTATACTGACACCTTTGAGATGTTGCAATGTATCAGTATAGTGATATCTAAGATAATTTTGTCAATTTTTATTAAATTTATAAAAATTCATTAGTACTTGAAAAATGATTATTCATTTAATAATACTTGAATACTTGAAAAGAAAATTGTTTATAAATGTAGTTTTAAAAGGTTTAGGGCATCTAATCGAGTAAGTCTTAAAAAGATACCAAAAATTTTCAGAGGCTATTTAAAAGTGATTTTTAAAATGTAGTCAACCTAAAATGGAACAACAAATTTGCAAACTAAATTTAATTGCTTGAAATGGAACCTCAAAATTTTTACTGCCTGAGACAATTTTAATCTAGAGGAAAAAGTTATTACTCTGTGGCTTCTACAGCCAACTTCAAGGTAGCTGCAAATAAAGGTTTGACAAAACTAAACAAATAACCTCAGGACTTGTGGTACTGACCAGGACACCAACAAAGCTCATAGCACCCAAAGTAGATATTTCTTCCCTACTTCTCACCATGTCCACACCATCCTATTGTCTCTTACTGGGATTGTAGAAAGCAAAAAGTTCCTGTTCAAAGTTTCCCTTCCTCTTAAAGAATAATAATAATGAATGTTAGAAGTAATTGTTTCCTTTAAAGACTAACTTTCTTCAAAGCCTTCTTGCTTTTCACTAGCAATTATTTGTAAAGTCCTACTCTATGCAGCTGCTAGATATAAAGGAATAAGTATATTCTATGTCCTTTAACCAAGATATTTATGTTATTACTTTTCTAAGTCCTTTTGCAAGCAACTTTCTCTCTCTTTCTTATTTGGATTTCCTCTTTTCCTTCGTTCTCCATTGCCTTTACCTATTTGGAAAAGTTTTAAGTTGTTACCCAATCTAGTTTTAGTTTAGATTGTGAGGTTCAACTCCAATCAGTGGAGATCAGACACAGCAGTAAGAACCCAATGTGTAAATATGCCTGCCTTTCCTTTGGTCATTGTACCCTCATGGTAGGACTGCTGGCAAGTAGTACCCTTTCTGCAGAAAGTAAAATTGCCTTGCAGAGAGAGCCTTTGTTTCAGTTGTGATTTTTCTTTATGGCACTGAGCATCTGTTTCCAACAAATTTGTAGTTTAGAGGACATACAGATATAAATATGTTGACTGCATATCTATGGACTGGGTAACCAAACATGAGGAATCAGCCCATTAGCCCTGCAGAATATGACAACAGAGGAGGAGTGGGTGAGTGGGGAGGAGGGTATAATTGAAAGTTTCAACTACAGTCATCTTTTATAAACAATGTGCCCCCATTATAGATCATCATGTTTTACCAGACAAATTCACAATTTCTTCCCAATGTCTATTAGGAGCACGTTTCCAGGTAGTGAAACAGGAAAGGTTCTCTCGTTCCTCTCACAGGGAGTGTGATGGGGGTGTGGCTGGCTTCTTCAGTGCCCTCCTGCTCAAAACTCCAGGGGAGCATGCAGGTGGGAAGGCTGTGGGGCTCTGACCCCATGGCAGTGCCTAGGGGTGAATGTTTATTGCTCCTGAAGCCCCAGTGGGTGTGTGTTATGAAGTGCTCTGTTAGCTTGCCATCTGGAGGTAGCTTGTGGTAAGCAGCTCAATTAAACCCCCTTCCTTATCACAGGGACAGAATGATTTCTATATTCTGGGGTTTCTTGCCTTGGTGTACCAAAATAATCAAATCACGTGTGGGCTTGGAGAATGAGTGCAAGGTTTTATTGAGAAGAAGTAGCTCTGGACATTCTGCTGCATCTGAGATGTATTCTTTACTGGAAACAGAATACTCTTCTGCTATGGAAGGTGTTTTGGTTTTCTTTTTGTTTCAAACTTCCAAAGCTAATATCCAGAAAGATCAGATATTATCAGGCAATTTTTGCCTTTTGAGTAAGACCCCCAAAGTCACAGAAAGTATTATGATAAAAGCTTATTCAGTCTCTCTGAGGGATCTAGATGTGGAATGCTTTGTCTACAAGTAGCCTCATGCCCTAATCATAGGGGTCAGAAAACTTGTTTGTAAAGGGCCATTTAGTAAATATGTTTGGTTCTACAGATTCTAACTTATCAACTCTGCTGTCCTGGTACTGAAGCAACCATAGACAATACATAGATGAATGACTATGGCTGTGTTTTAATAGAACTCTGTTTACAAAAACAGACAGCAGTCCAGATTTGACTCATGAGGCATAATTTGATTGTTTCAATGAGTTGAAAGAGCATTGGCATGAATATGAAGTTGATGGTGGCCTCATCTTAATCCTGCTCCAGGCCAAGTATGTGACTTCAGGAAATCTTTCTCTCTCTGGAACTCATAGTAAATATTTATTGAACATTACCTGTGTTGTCATAATTTTGTAATCTCATTTATTTAATGCTCATAGCAGCCCAACAGCAGGTACTAATTATTAACTTAGAGCACAGCTAGTGAGTTTCAAAATGACAACTTAAACCCACCCAAATCCATTTATCTTTATGTCTAATGTTCTTAGTTATAAGCACACTGTCTCTCAGTAAAATGGTGGATTTGGATTTAATATACCCTAATTCCTCTTCTATGGCTGACAATCAGTAAATTTGGGGGGAAGAAACGATGTTCTCTGTGGAATGTGTCTCCATGTTTTTCTGGTCTGGTACTTAGAGCTTCTCTTAAAAGATTTTCTGAGTTTCCTTTGTTTTGTTTATTAGTTCTAAGCTGGTTTTTGCATTTGGTCAACCACTGGAGTGACAGACTTTGAGGAAACACTGATGGCTTCCTGCTAAAGATGAGGTTAACCAACCTTCCCACCAACCTCTGTAAAAGACTTCGCTATGATTGACCGGCTGCCTCTTCCTAATGCCAATGCTTACCTGAACACAAATGAGAATTTGTGTTTTTCACATTTTTAAGAACCATCATTACCTTTTAATATTTCTAAGTTAATAAAAGAGAAGATTCAGGCATGCATTAAGGAGGACATGCAAAGGGCTTTAGGAAGGGATGCATAATTTTCTGTTCAAGACCTACCTGCATTCCATGTTCATTAAGTAGGTGATAAAAACCTAAATGCTCTAATCAGCCTATGCTCATTTAAAAATGAAGCTTCCCATGAATTGCTTTTAGAAATCAGATTAAGTATAGGACTGGACAGGAAAAGCATAGGCTTTAGAACTTGAGTAATTATTAAACAATGTATACATAGTAGTCACCATAACAAGAAAGGACAAGATTTTTAAAAATGCCATTGTCATCTGCTATATTTGATAAAATTATTTACAAGGAATGTAAGATTTGTAAAACCAGATATAAAATAATTTTAAGGTAATATTAATATGTATGTAATACAATGTTTTTTTAAAATAATCTATTGCCTTCAGATGAAATAAAATGCTTTGATACTTAATTAAAAATTCCATCAGAAAATACATGTGCTCTAAAATAGTTCTTCCTTCCCTTTTGGAAATTGCAAGTTAGAGGGAGATGGATGTCAGGAAAAAAGTGACATGGAAACTGAAACTTGAAAGATAAGTAGGATCAGAGGAAGGGGTAGAGGAAAACTGTTCAAAACAAAGGAATTCTAGAATTTACTTGAGAGATAATAGAGAAAAATGAGATAGAAGAGACTGAAAAAAAATCAGAGAGAGAAAGTGGAATCTGTTAAAAGGGAAGAGGAAATGTAAAAAAGGAGAAGTTGGGGAAAAAAAGAGGACAGCAATAGACAAGGGAAGACAGAGGGACCAGGAAAAGGAGTAGAGAGGAAACGGGAAGCTGCTGCAGAGGGAAATGGATGGAAAAACAGTCAAAAACAGGCAGTGAGATAGGCAGGTGGAGAATAACTGCAGAGAGAATACGACCCAGAAGAAAAATCTCAAGGAAAGAAAGGGGAGGAGATGGAATGTGAGAACAGTTTATGAGTGGCCTCCCCAGCCACCTCTTTTAACTACTCCTCCCACACGGCTTCCTCATTTCCTCTTCCTTTTCTTCACTTCTTTCAGTTTCAAACCTGACCAAAAAGAGTAGGCGGGTAAGACACTAAAGTAGGGCAGAGAAGCCTCTGGCAGGAAGGCAGTAGGGTAAGACACTAAAGTAGGGCAGAGAAGCCTCTGGCAGGCAGGCAGTAGTCATTGTGTCTCATGACCTCCTCCAGGTTGGCAGATGAGTTTCAACGTGAATTCCAGGTTGGTTAATAGCATTGGCCCTGACGTAGAGGAATCGCCTAGGCTCAGTGGAAAAGGGGTCAGAGATTAAGCAGGGAAGCTTCTCATGCCTTTGGCAAGGGGCAGTGCTGTCTGGACAGATACTTGTCATCCTTGGGCTAGAACCAGAAATAAACTGACAACACTCTCTCTTAAGACCCTGGTTTTTTCTTTTATTTCTTTCAAGGATTTTTTCTCTGGTTTAATAATAATTTTCTCAATTCTTGGGGCTCTACCTCTAAAAATGAATAAGTAAAAAGTCTCATTTTTTAGAGATTTTAACTCTAGTCATTTATCTTACTTAACAAATATTGAGTATTTACTAGATGTCAGACACATGATAAAGAATGGAATTACAATAAAGAAAAGATGGAGTTCTTGCATTCAGTGTAGCTAATAAGTTTAGTTACACAAGCTAAAAAGAAATAGGGCAAAGCCAGCACTGTCTCAACAGTAGAAAGCATGGTGTGCCATCTGAGGGAATAAGTGAAACTTTTCACCTAGGCGTTAAGGGAGGAGGGTTAGAAGGCAACGTATGTCAGGAAGAAATATTTAATATTTAACAAAGAAACTGCAACTAGGAAGATTATTGAGAGTATGGCAAGGGACAGAGAAAAAGGAAAGTTGTGTTCTCGGCAAAGCAATAGCACAATTTATTGAAGAACAGAAAGCAGTTCAGCAAGATTGAGAAGTGGGAGGATGAGGTTAGATGTGTGGTTAAATGATGAATCAGTGGTGTATTGGTAAATCTGTTCTTAAAAAAACAGCTTTGTATATATTTTTCATGCCAGTTTCCGATCAGTATTTCCACCATGACCAAATTCAAGTTACCAACAGTTCATCAACTGACTTGCAGAATTTCTGCCTATTTAACAATTGTTTCTGAAAAGCTGGTAGAAGCCTGGTTTAGTATACCAGAAATAAGCAGTAGTCAGACCAAGATGGATTTTAAAGTCCATCTTAGCCCCAAAGCTTTGAATTCTATTTTGCCTCAAAGTGGCATGGTCAGATCTTCCATTAGGAAAATGATGCCTCTACTCTCTTGGGGAGTGGTTTGAGAGAGGGCAAGGGCAAGGCCAAGGCTGCCTGCGTGTCAATGTACTTTATTCATCTGTCACTGAGTCAGGGTCTGCAGGATAGAACCCTGCAGGTGGTGACCCTGACAGACATGTTTAGGGGTTAGAAAAATAATGTTCAGTCTTCTTTAGGTTATATATATATATATATATATTTTTTTTTTTTTTTTTGAGACAGAGTTTCACTCTTGTTACCCAGGCTGGAGTGCAATGGCGCAATCTCGGCTCACCGCAACCTCCGCCTCCTGGGTTCAGGCAATTCTCCTGCCTCAGCCTCCTGAGTAGCTGGGATTACAGGCACCCGCCACCATGCCCAGCTAATTTTTTGTATTTTTAGTAGAGACAGGGTTTCACCATGTTGACCAGGTTGGTCTCGATCTCTCTACCTCATGATCCACCCGCCTCGGCCTCCCAAAGTGCTGGGATTACAGTCTTGAGCCACCGCGCCCGGCCTCTATTTTTATGAATAATGTTGCTATATGTTCCAATTTTATGGAATTTCTAAAATTCTAATGTCTGAGTATGTGCTATCTAATTATAATTAAGGTTATCATGTTAAATTATTGTAAACCATAGAGATAACCAAACTTTTTTGTTAATTGTATTTCTAACTGTAACCCCCCTGGACATTTTGCTATTCACAGAAAATTGTTGTCTTGCTTTAATGATTTTCAAACGATGGTTTAAAATGAGCTATAGAACTACAACAGATGCTGTGAAGTACAGGCTTCTGATAACTCTGGGGATTGTGACACTTGAGTAAAAAGATGCACAGGGCTCATGAAGAGCTAAAATGTTTACAAATATCAAGCAAAACAAGACAACTAAATGGACTGAACTCAGGAAGCTGAAAAAAACTTTTTGACTTTTGCTTGGAATATTGCTGATCCTTGTTTTGTTTTTCAGAGTGAAGGAAACTTATTTTGAACTATCTACAGCCTTTAATAATTCAGTAAGTTATACTTCTGTGAACAAAATTTAGAGCAATATTTGTTTCTCTCTGCCTGGTTCCTCTAAAATTTCTGACCTATCTGTGAGTGTTTTTAACTTATGGCAATATAGTTGTTTGCATCAGTGCAGTAAGATTCCAATTTTCTTTTGCAACAGGACACAATTAGAGAAACTGGTAATTTTAGCAAGGCTTTGGCTGGAAAGGCATGCTTCCCTTTAAGGAGTGAATCTCAACTTGCAAAGCCAATAAAAGCCCAGTGGGGAAACTGGCCTCATACCCTTGCCTATGCAGTCCCTGTACAGGGTTCCTGACCTATGGTCAGTAAAGAATTCCACTTTCTAACAGGGCTAGGAGCTCCAAATTTATCTTGGGACCTTAAGAGGAGAGACTCACCAAACTCACAGGTGTTTGAGGATGCAAACCCATGGTTGGGCTCAGCTTTAAAAGGTTTTATCTGAGATTCCTTGTGGAACAAACTTCCTTCAAAGCCAATCCAAAAGGCATATGTAGAAATAATTATTCTTGCTGCACTTTATGCAAATAATCAGGCCAAGCATAAGACTGAAGTCTGTTTTGCAAACCACTCAGTTCTTGTTATAGTTTTTTTGACAAAAATGAGAACTGGGGAGAAACTTATTTATTTGTCATTAAATTCTAAACTCACTAGTTGTTTAAATTTTTAGCCTACATTTTAGACTAACCTTGCTGGTTCCTATGAACCAACTAGGAGTCTCCAGCTGCGGCTCAGAAGGGACAAGAGGGATGGGTAATGTAAAAATCTGAATTAATATTCTAGTTCTGAGCAATTACCCTGAAAATCCTGCCTGGTGGTGAGAATAAATAACATGTCTATCACTTGGAGGTTTTCTCTGGGAAAGTAAGACCAAGGGAACTAACCAAAGCCAAGCACCATGCACCCAAATCCTAGTAAGTATAACTATAACTACCAGTTATCTGGTTGTATCACAAGACATTCTTGACTCTCCCTTGTTGGAGGAGGACTCGGTTCCACAGTTTCACCTTAGCATTTGGCTTATACGGAGATCATGCAAACCTCCTGCCCTGGGACACATTCTTGTCCCAGGCTCAATTCCAAGCTTTGACTCAAAGCCCTAGGTAAAAAACTGGATCTGAGGGGTCCAGAGGCAGCTGATACAGAGGTTAAAAGACACAGTACTGGTGAACATGGCTGATTCCTGCCGATTAAGCCAACCCCAAGCTTCCTGTTTCATGGATAAAGGCCACATTGGTGTTCATGGCATGAGGTCTAGGGAACCCCAAGGCTACTGGCAGTAGGTGGGAAAGATAATTTCTATTCTCCAGGCCCTTCATGATTCATGGGTGCAAGCTGCTTTGGCACTTATGGTGATGCCTCCCAACATTCCTGGGACTTGGGGATGCTAGGAAGGAAGACGGAAAGAGGACACTTTTCCCTCTTTCCCTAATGTATGTACCCCAGGTATCTGCTAGAAAGAGAAGGGAACCAGGGATGCCTGCTCTCCTCTTTCTAGATGGGTAGCCATCTTCAGTCTGTACCCTTTTCAAATCTGAACCCCTGGGACTCCTTTGAGAAGCACCTTCTTTCACCTTTCTCCTCCTCAGCCCTTTTTTCAGTCAGTACTTTGGGTAATTGTGCCTATGATGGGACTCTCTCTGCAAATGCATCCTCCAAACTGTAAAGAGTTAATTTCCCAAATCTTAAAGTGGTTCGCTTAGAACTGGGCTGAGGAGAAGGGAGCACAGAAGCCCAACAAGCTGGCCAAAGGGTAAAATTATTTGCCACTTAGGGTATTGGCCTCCCTCCCCTTATGCAAATCAGTAAAAGGCCTCAGAATTTCGAGCTGTCCTTACCTCTCTCCTTGTTACATTTTGATACATGTTTTCTAATAACCCTGTTTGTCTGTTCTTGCCTTCAGGCCATCAGACTCCAAATAGTCATGCGACCAGAGCCTCTGATGATGGCCCCTTCTCCAGGAACTCTTACATTGGTCTCTGAGGGAGATCTGACTGCTGTTTCCCCAAAACAGTACCCCCTGTTAGCAGGAAACAGTTAAGATCCATCTTCATCTTTATCCTTAGTCTAATGGCAGGTAGATGTACTTCTTTAGATGGGGGAATGAGACAGCCAGGTGGCAGGGAGTCCCTGGAGAAGCTCTGACCAACCTGCCCACTGAGGTGGAGCCTTGGGAAGTTTATGTTCTTTGCAGCACTGAGGATCCCGGCCCCACCTCTTGCATGTGGAACCTGGAATTCAAACTGTCTGGTGAGAAGTACTCTAGAGGAGGGACTCTGGCCTTGCAAGAGTCCCTGTTTCTCCTTGTTTCCTTTGCATCCAATAAAACCCTGCTTTATTCATTCTTTAAACTTTCTATGAGTCTAAATTTTCGTGGCTGTGGGATGGACAAGAACCCTGTCTTCAGCTGAACTAAGGAAAAATCCTGGAAAACCATCTCTTTTCCTTTCTCTGTCTACCCATCATCCTAAATTCCTTCTCTCTTTCTCTCTGGCCATGAATGTTGGGGAGAGCATTACATTGGAAGCAAGACTGCCCTGGATCTGCACATTGCTCTGCCACTGACTTAATCTCTCTGGTCTGTTGATGTGTCATAAGTTAGATAACTCTCCTACTTCTAAGAAGATAAAAATACTTGCTGCCCAATTTATGAACTACTGCACATATCACAGATATATTTTGAGTGATGATTCATTTCTATAAATAGAATAATTTGGAACAAGTTAAATTTTGATTTAATTATTTACATGTCTCTCTAGAGCAGACGGATTGGTTGAAATGATTGCAAATTGATCCTTTTTTCATACCCCTTTGTTTAGCAAGGCAAGTAATTAATGAACAATGCAACAATATGTAGCTTCTGTCTTAAATAAATAAGAAAGTAGTCTATAGATAGAATACACTCTGAAACTGAATACAAACCTGCTATATTTATTTTCTAGGTAATTTAAATATTGGAAATTTGACTGGCTCTTTCAGTATTTCTCTTGGCTGGTAACTCAGATATTTTGCAAAGTGAGTGTCATAATTAGTTTCCTTTCTTTTTCTTTCGAAGTGTGGTTTAGCACAGTGGTTCCTGCTTCCATTACCACCAAGTGGAATCCGTTGTCTACTGTTTTAAAAACTCATACAGGCAGATGTGGAATTACTGATTGTCTTTAAAGACGGGAAATCTTCTTAGGTATACAAGCAGTCTACAGGGCCACATTGTGGCAAGGCTGTACAGCAGGGGTCTTTAAATGTTTTGTGTATGTGCCAAGGACACCTGTGGTGGTGGGATGACACCTCTAGTTTGCTTCTCAGAACACTTATAAATGGATAACATAAATCATATGATTACAAAGAAACCAACATATTGAAACACAGTTATCAAAGCATTGCAAATTTGTGATCTAGTCACGCATTTGCTTGTTCTTTAATCTGTTGATTATAGTCCCCCCTAGTAATTGCCTCGTGATTTTTAAATAGTGAAAATTATAAACCATATTTTAAAAAATATAATGTGAAATATCTATTGGTGACAGAGTGAGGGGACTCCTTATACTGCGTATACTACTGCCACTATCATCTTTAATGAGTGGGATAAACTTTAGCTAGAGATTAATAAAGCATTAAAACATATAGTCAGTCATAAACCACAAATTAAAAATACTTCTAGGGGAAATTTAAGCCTTGAGCAGTTGGACCTGGGAAAGTTTAGATTAGATGCACTTTAGTGATTTAAAAAAATTCCCCAGATTTAACAATCTGTGATCTTAGAAGATTTCATGGCCAAGGTGATGTTAGTGCTGCCGCTGATGATAAGGTAACAGTACTTACTGAACTCCTCCTATGTACCACGCACTAGAGCAGAAGACTAACAGTTATCACTATACTAACCCTCATACCCAACCATGGATAGACGCTTCTAATTTGCCACTTTTGCCAGTTGTGAAAGTGCATCCCTGAAGGACTATAGAAACTACCTCAAACTTAACATCTAGAAGTTGGGTTAGAAAACCAAGTGTGTTTGACTCCAAAGCCTGTGTCCAAACTTTTCTGTCAATTTCTGCCATACTTTAATCATTCTTGTACCATTTTCAAGATTTCAGAAACTCATGTTACATGTTCTGTCATTTGCTTAATATTTTTCTTTGACTCGATTTATTTTAGAAGAAAAGTTCATATCATTATCATATTCAGAAATCTTGTATCAGTTGCCATAAAGAGAAGGTAATTATAAGAATACATACAATGAAATGAACTGATTGCTCTCAATTTCTTAAAAAGGGAGGTCATCAATCTGTGGAGTTCCTAAGGCTATATTAGCACCATTCTGAGACTTTCTCTTTGAAGGAAGTAAAAGGATCAAAAACGAATCAGTAAGAATTTAGTTTTCCACTCTATGACTCAACATAATCTAAAACCAATTCAATCTTCTTCTAGGTTGGTAAGGCAGGGGGTCCCAAAATTTGAAAAATACTCCCCTGTCCTGCCCTGCCATGGAACCATGGATGAAGAGCAGCGGCAATAGCAGCACTTTGTTTTGAGGAAGCAGAGACTAGGAGGCCTAAGCATTCATCTGATGTAGGACAGTGTATTAATCTTTCTTTACATTGCTAGAAAGATACTATCCGCAACTGGGTGATTTATAAACAAAGCAGGTTTAATTGACTTATAGTTCCGCATGGCTAGGTAGGCCTCAGGGAACTCACAATTGTGGTCGAAGGGGAAGCAGGCATGTCTTACATGGTGGAAGATGAGAGAGAGAGAGAGAGAGAGAGAGAGAGAGAGAGAGAGAGAGAGAGAGAGAGAGAGAGAAAATAAGCAACAGCAGAAAAAACTGCCTTAGAAAACCATCAGATCTTGTGAGAACTCACTCACCATCTTGAGAACAGCATGGAGGAAATCACTCATGATCCAGTCACCTCCTACCTGGTTCCTCCCTCAACTGCGAGGATTTCAAGATGAAATTTGGGTGGGGAAACAGAGCCTAGCTGTATCATGCAGTAACATTGGAGTATTTCACCTGCTCCAGCCACTGGCTTGTTTTATCACCTACAAAAATTAGAGAGGGTTAAATAAGTTTTTATTAATTCTCTTCTACCTCTATCACCTTAATTATTTGAAGAAACTTTATTGAACCTGTTACTTTTCTTGCTATCTGAAAGAAACAAGGACATTTATTTATTTGTTATATCCAGTTTTGCTCCTGGAAGAATTTTGGGATGGTAGAAAATAATAATAAGAAAATGCAAGGGCATTTGAATAAACAAGTGAGAAGTGATGTTATGTTACCTTTCCTTGGTGGACATTTCTTTGTTGTGAGCTAGAAATGCTGGAGGCATTTGGTTGAGCTGTATGCTCTGGGAAAGTTCTTTTCTTGAGTGGATCTCAGTATCATTCTTAAGAGGGACAGATTAGTGCACCAGAAGCTAACAGTAAAGAAACTAATATCCAGGGATTAAAAAGTGACTTCTCCAAATTTATAGAGCCTATTGGAGTCAAGAGGAGAAGAAAAGCTCCAGGAGTCTCAGCTATCAGCAGGTACTCCCACCTGTTGTAATTTTGGGATTGTGATGTACAACTTAGGTTCTAATCTTTAAGTCGGTGGATTTTCCTATCTACATAATGAAAGCTTCCAGGTAAGATAAACTTCAGAGTGTTTGTTCATGTGTGCTTACTAGTAAGATTTTAATCTTTTTTCCATAATAGTCTCTTAAATTTCATAAGGCAGAGTAGCTCAGCAATGTGTTAACAGACAGTAGGCAAAAATCCCAGTGAAATGCACAACTTTTGGCTCCATCTCAAAGATTCTAATTCGGTGGGCCCAGATGGGACTAAAGAGTTTGCATTTTTAACAAGTATCCCAAATGCTATTGATGTAGCTGACCATAGACCACATTTTGAAAAACATAAGTTGAATGATTAAAAAGCATAGGCTTTGGAGACAGAAGAGTCTGGGTTCAGATCTTTCATCTGTCATTGCTTATATACCTGGGCAAATTGCTTAATGTCCTTTGAGTTTCAGTTTCCCAATCTGTAAAAAGCAGTGATAACAATAACAACACCTAATTCCAGGCTTTCTGATAATTAAGACTTTATTTGTAAACTAAGTACTTACTACAAGGTATATGATTTACTATTATTAATTTCTAACTAAGCATTGAGCTCCATGTTTAAATTATTGGAGTATTCTTTTGAGAGCGTTGTCTGTTAAATCTTCAGCAAATACAGTTTGTAGTTAGCTAACTGTCATTTGCACTGGTCTTGTTAGAGTTGCACTTGGGGAACTAGCCCTGCTACTGATCCATGTCTTTATGCAATTCCATTTTCAACTGGAGTATAAAGTTTACAATACTTAGACTGATGAAATCATTTATACATAATGGGGTCAACAATAAAGATTCTCCAATCTACTACTGCTGAGATGAAAGTAGGCATACATTTATTTCTTATATTTATTAACAATTTCTCTTTATAACTGTATACACACATCCATTAGCCTGAATCAAGTATATTAGGCTATCCTTCCATACTATTGTACAGTATAAGAAGAAATATATTATAGTAATTTTCATCTATCTTCCCCCAACCATCAATACATACAATGATTAATCTATGTTGGTATGCCAGTACCTAGAATGCTATCCAGCATATAGCACATGCTCGTGAATTTGTTAGGAATTTGGTGAATGAATTATTACTAAAACTAATATGCTGTTATTGCAGTTTTTACATCTTTTATAAATGATAATCTTCTGGCATTCAAGTTAATTAACTTTTAATAAATGATGAAAAGGCATTTATTGTATTGCCACCCTAAAATGTCAGATGTTGACATATGTTTTAAAGACATTTATGAAGTAACTTCTATTGTCTAATATGAGGACTTCCACTCAGCATTCTTTCAAGTGAGTCCTGTTCCTACATTGTAGATATGCCCACCTGTTATTCTCTGGTGAGCACTGTTATATCTTTACTCAGCATGTATTTCACTCTTCACCTAGCAGATGCTAATTTTGTTCCCCATTCATCTGTTTCTTAGCCCTCTGCTTCCAGAGAAGCTGATTTTATCAGAAGCTCCAGGCTGGTCCTGAGTGATGTGAGGGAAATTCTACTGACTTTGCCAGAGATTAGCTTAGGAATTACCTAAACTCAAAAGAGGTAAATGGGATGTCTGTCATAAGCTTTTTCTAAAAATGTCTAAGATTTACAGTGCCTGAAGAAGAGATGGTCTTTTTTCCTGTGGTTCGATGCCTAGAACTAAACTGCAGCCAGTTGGCCTCCAGACTGTGGATGATGCAAACCTTACTACTGAGTCACCCAGTCTTGAGGCCTGCTCCACCTCTGGACTTCCTGTTATATGAGATAATACACCTCTTGCTGATTAAGATCTTGTAATTGAAACAAGCTCCCTTCAGATAGATTGCTTTTCAAACCGTGTTAACATAGTGGTTTCTGATAAGGGTCACTGAGGTTTTGTAAGCTGCTAGAGTCCACAGGCACATAAGGTATTACGGCTTGACTGCATAAATAAGGATACAACTTTTGAGTTGTGGAATTCTACAAATTTATTTTATAATTATAAAATAGGGTGCTTTGAGAACAAAAAGTAGTGAAGCAGCTGATATTGAGTCCTGGAAAATAAAGTTTATATTTTAGATAAAGTCTTTAACTAGGTCTGGACTTCTCCAGTCCCTATACAGGAGTCCTCAGGCAAAATACTTAACCTTATTAAACTTTAGATGCCTGTTTGCAAAATGACAAAAATCCCATATTGACTTGCCTCTCTAGGAGTGTTAGTATGAGGCTGAAATGAGATATGGTAAGTAAAAGATCTTTGTAAATAAGAAAAGCACATTCAACATGGAAGAGGTGAATGTGTTAATAAGAGATGACTATTAGCTAAAGCTAATAATTTATTCATTCATTATGCTCTCCCACCTCCACCCATCTTCAGGATTGGTTCTTTGCCACTGCTTCCCAGGCAGTAATTTGAGGAACTTTCTCCTTTTCTAAGTTTACCAGGTATTTTTAAAATTCACTTTCAATGCTAATAGTACTTCAGCATGAAAATGTCAGCTCTTCAAACCTTGAACCCCTAATTTATGCTAGTCATTGTATATACGGAGAGGATTATAGCTGATTATTCCTGTCTCATCTGTAAATTAAAGACTGGAAAATGACCACATCCTCAGTTCAAAGGCTTCTAATTCATAAGTTTCATATCTAGCATTGTAATAAAAAGTGCAGACACATTTTCTATTAAAAATGCAAGCAGTTCTTGAAGAAAAAAAAACAAAAAAAATAGATGCAAAACGTATTTGTTCTTTTAAAAAGTCACTTGAAACTTAAATCACAAAACAGAATACTGAAAAACAGAATACTAAGACTTAACAGCCATAGAGGTAGGAGGTGAGCCATTTTACCTCCATGAATGTCAGCTGCATGAACCTTAGCAGAAACATGCAGGAAGAAGGAGAAGAAGATGACTGTTCATAGGAAGTAAAATTAAACAGGTATGGTATGCCCTATGGGAGAATTATAATAAGAGGGTGAAGTTCGCTTAAGCTCGGCACGGAGCCAAAGCAGAAATATATACGAATATACATACTTACATTTGTACATGTATGTGTCCATAAATATGTACCTGCAGAGATATATATATATATATACATAAACATAAATATAGACATACACACATATATATGAACATATACATACATATATAGTATTTAAATTTTTATAATTACTGTATAGACTAATATTAATAATACTAGAATACAAAATAAAATTGTTGCTAAATACACAACCTCATATATTCCTTATAACGTTGAGGCTTATATAGGGCTTATTGGGTTTTTTATCTGAATAAAGAAAGGGAAGCTCACAAAGATTAACTGATTTATCCATGGTTGCAGAGCTAGTCAGGTTTTTTATTCTTTAAACAAAAAGAGTATGATGCTTTTTATTTTTATTTTTACAGAAAGAGTTTAATTTAAACTGGTCAAGTTTGAGTTGGGATATCAACTGATATGTAATTTTGGAGTAGGAGTCCAGGGTTCATGCCCCTCTCTATTCAGGGTCGTAGAGTCTCAATGTTTCCAGGGATCTTAAAGTGGTCTGGTGTAACCCACCTTTAATTTAAGGACTAATCCTCCATTTAATTAATTAGTTGATCAGTTCATCATTTCATACTCTAAAAACTGAAAAGAAATAGAAAAATAGTAGCCAGTTAGATATACCAATTTTTCACCATTCCTTCTCACAAAAAAACATTCACGATGCTCAAAACACAATAATCATCCTAGTATCTTGCTTTCATTTGCTGTAGTTCACAACTGACTATTTTGTATCATGCTAATAACATAAAATATAAACTAATAATAAAAACATGAATTATATAACTCCTGAGAGGAAGAGTACATTGGGTTCTTGTGCCTCAGCTTTGACAATGACTCACTGTGTGACCTTGGGCAAGTCATTTATTCTTTCTGTGCCTAGTTGCATCACCTGTAAAATGAAGGCATTGAAAGAGATGCCACTTGAGGCCCTTCCTACTTAGATTCTACACCACTCTGAGAAGCCGAGTGGAGGGAACAGTGTCTCCAAGCAAGGGTACAGAATGAGTGGTCTCTGAAAGTTTCTTGTCTACTTATAAGTTTTCAGTGAAAAATATCAAGGGTTGGGCAAAACCTCCATGTTTATTGAGTTTTCATCAACACTGTTGATTGCATTTGCTATTGTGGGGCCTGGTCAGATGTTGACATGGCTCAGCCAAAAATAGTTTGAGAAATCTAGGCTAACCTTGGAAAAATCTGTTTTACCATAGTAAACTTTCAATCCCATTAACAGAATTTTTCCTTTCCTGATTTCTGTTCAGAACCACCCAGGGCTCTTACTCACTTTCCTCTTACTTCATTCCTTTGTTCCTCTTCCTTCCATTAATTATATCATGTCATTCAGATGCATTGGGTCATAGGCTCTAGATCATTGAATGTGACTGCCTCCCACACTTCATGGATTAGCATTGTTCTAGCATATAAGCTAATGTGGTATAAAAAGGTGATGAGTAATGGTGAAGAGAATGGTAACATCTTAGCCCCAATGAACTGTACAGAGCTGCATTTATATGCACTTCAACATAGTGATGTATTGAACTCTGTGTGTGTGTTTTCTGTATGCCTTATCTAACTTAAATGTATTTGGTGTGAATTTAATGCATGAATCTTTAGTATTTGAGTCAGGAAACCTGGGTCTGGTCATGGCTTTGGCACTGGCTAGCTATGCTTAACCTGGACTATTCAAAGTAACTGTTTGTGTCTTGGCCACTCTCATCTAGGGCGTGGGACTTATGATTTATGTGGTGTCAATTCCACTAAGATTTTGGGAGGATCAAATCGAGGACATGTCATATGTTGGAATAATTCTAGGCATGGCCTGATTAACTTCAGTGGGATTTAATGACTGGGAGAGGCTGGAACATGGGATTCTATCCACCCACTGGGATGAGACAATGGCAAGCAGGAACTCAATCACAGATCATGCAGTTAGAAATTTTAGGCCAGCCAACCTAGTTCAATATTTATAGGAAGGTTATGATGAAAGGCAGGTGAGGATTAAGTTAACCTGTTCAGCTGCTAGTGAAGAATATGGATTTTAAAGTTTAACAGATCTGAGTTTAAATCTTTCATTTATTAACTTTGTAAACTTGAGTCAGTTCAGGTTGAGCATTCCTAATCTGAAAATCTAAAATCGAAAATGCTCCAAAATCTGAAACTTTTTGAGCACCGACATGGTGCTCAAAGGTCATGTCCAGAGAAAGTGCTCACTAGAACATTTCACATTTTAGATTTTCAGGTTAGGAATGCCCAGCTGGGAAATCTACATGCAAATATCCCCAAATCTGAAAAAATCTGAATTCCAAAACACTTCCTGTCCCAAGCATTTTGAATAAGAGATACTCAGCCTATACTTAATCTCCCTAAGCCTCAGTTCTCTTATCTGTAAAATGAAAGTAATATTTTTCCTATAGTATAATTGTGAGATAATACATATAAAGCACTTGGAAAGCTCCTGGACACAGTAAGCTATATTGCTGTTATTATTAAGCTGTTAGCATTTCAGGTGTTTGGCATTAAATTTTGGGGAAGTGCTTTCCTATAGAGGAGTTTGAGTATTATGGTAGGGGGT
Organism: Callithrix jacchus; assembly: GCF_049354715.1. NCBI lineage: Eukaryota > Metazoa > Chordata > Mammalia > Primates > Cebidae > Callithrix > Callithrix jacchus. Next base: position 46,613,081 of record NC_133503.1, read on the forward strand.
TGAGAAGACAATATTTGGGCATCCAGTCAAGTTTACAGCCTCAGAGAACTCTATTATCAAGGAATTAGGCTCTGCTTAAGGTTCCAGGGCTGGACTCTAGGCTGTGGGGTCATGGAGAGGAAGCAAGCAAAACCCCAGGCTCAAATGGGCTGGGATTTTATTCAGGTAAATAAGACAGGGGACCAAGCAGAAGTCTAGTTAGCTGCACTGGCTACAACAGGTGAAGCATAATCTTAAGAAGGGTGGCTCATGGGGAGCCCTGGACACAAGGCTGAGAAGGATTTAAATCAGCAGCTCAGAAGCCTCAACAGCTAAAAGAACATGGCAATCAAGAACTGTATGGGATCTGATGAAAAGTCTTTGAAGACCATTTAAAAACTGCACAGTGCTAAACTTAATGTAAGATGGTATTAGTGTTTGCAGAAGGAATGCAGACTCAGTTTCTTCTCAGGAGAAAAAGGAGCATTGACAATGCTGACCTGTAACATCATCAAAACACCTGCAAGGAAGCATCTATTGAAAAAGAATGCAGATAGGCAGATAGCAGTCATGGGAGTACGCTCCTGAGACACCAAAAATTGGGTTATCATATGATACTCTTCTATAAGGTAGTTTCTGCATGTCAATCTGGTAAGACATGTTTGGCCTTCATTTCTTGTTTCCTCAAAGGGAACATTGACTTTGAATCCCCAATGAATTAAACCACATGGATAGGCACTGACAAGCACATGTCCCATTTTTCACACATCATAAAGAGAATTGTAATTTCCACCAAATACAACTCCTTTATTTAACAGATGAGGAAACTGTAGTGTAGTGAAAAGGAATTCTGGCCTCCTCTCTTACATGTGTGACCTCTTGCAAACTATTTAAACTCCCTGAGCTATAGTCTTTATTTTTTTTAATAGAAAAAGAAGATAATTGCACCAGTATTCACAGGATTTTTGTATTGATCAAATGATATATTGTGTGTGAAAGCATTTGTAAGTAGTGAAGTATAATTCATAGGTAACTGACTAATTGGTTGGTAAGATTCTGAGATATATTTTGACTGGAGAATTGGTCTATTTCCTGCTTGTGGGAATGTGTTGGCTGGTATTAACTGCCTTCCTAAGTTCCATTATAAATCTAAATACTTCCTTTTTGTTTTTTTCAGGATCTTTAACTTTATTAGCAGGTACTGAGCTACAGAATACAAACCAACTGAAAATATTAAAGAAAGGCTGCTTGAAACAGGTATGTACAGGTATACTACTCAGAAGCGAAAGCCATATCCAATCCCAAAGTCAACCCTGTGGGGAAGGATGGCCTTAGCTATGCGCCAAAGGAGTACAGAAGTTACAACATGAGAGTCCCATCCACCCAGGAAAGCAGTGAACAGCTACAGCTGCATGGGCACCAAAAATTTATCTGAGAGTAGTTTTAAAGGTTCCATGAATCAGTTTTCAAATGAAAACAGGTACCCCTCTTTTCCTGTAGGCTTTCCAGCTCACTACCCAAAAGACTTGAGTACTTCTATTAAGGCAGCTGGAAGCCCACCTTAGACTTGAATGGCAACCTGTCCTATCTTTGCCAGTAATACAATCCAAGAGAATATGCTATGGGAAAAACAGGAATTTCCACAGTGCTGCCCTCTGGTGAAAGGGAAATACAGCACTCAAAGCAAAATGCCACAGAGGACTCCCTGAGAATCCAGTATAACTAAGCGAGGCCTTCAATTGTTGAGACAAACTTTGCAACTGGATCCCAGTGGGACAGTGCCCTGCGGCAAGGAGTAGCGTATATGCCAATGATAGGGCCCAGCTTCCAGGAACAGTTACAATGGCGTCCTGAGTCATTTTCTCTCTCCCAGTCACATTAGAGCATGAGAAAACACACACCGTGGCCTTGATTTTCATTCACCACAGTCCGCCTGTACAGATGGGTTTTTTCCTAAGTCTGGAACCTCAACACGAGGCTGGGACATTTCATGAGGTGCTCTCTCCCACTGTCCAGCCGTCTTTGGTGGTCTCTCCACAGTGCTTCCCATCCTCTCATGCTCCCGTGGAGGGACCGTGGGACAGGCCAGGAGGAAACCTGGGATCGCTCTGACAAGAAACCTACAAGCACAGCTGCCAGGAGCCAGCTGCTCCGGCCTCAGTCTCCAGTTGTTAGGATCAACAGAGAACTGGAAAGCAGCAGAATCTGGAGGAGCAGGAAGAGAACCCAGAGGAGTGTTGTGCTCAGTGACAGTTAACAGATGAAACGGAATTTCATGGAGATTCTTTGTTACAAGGAGAGATTGCTCAGTCTCAACTCCCAGAATGTGAAAGTTGCCTGGTTTAAGAGACCTGTGTTTTCTTTTTCAGCTCTTCAAACCTCTGTGAAAGATCATCAAAATCAATGTGTTCAGAGGCTGAGGTGTTGGCACCAGCAGATGCAGTTGGTAGTGTGTCTGGCACAGACGGCAACTCTGGTAGGACAAAGTTGTCATAGTGATCCACAGGTCTGGAAGGAAGCTTCACAGAGGCATCTGGTTTGGGTCCAGGACCAACAATCTGTGCAGAAGAGATATTTTTATCAGCATTAATGTCATCAACAGATTCATACGATGGGGGAGTTGCTGGTATCTGAGGTGGATGAATATTGGGAAAGGCCTGGTAAGTCCCCACTGGCAATCCATTGAAATCAGATGGTCCCTTTGGCAGTGGATATGAGAAAGGCGTATTTGCAGATGGCATGGGCATATGCATGGGCATGGGCATTGGCACTGTTCCATCAGGTCCACCAACTGGTGCTGTGAAGCCACCACCCCCTCCTCCTCCTCTTCCAGGGCCTCCTTTCTTCACATCAATTGTGAACCCAACATCAATAAGATCTGTCTCTACCCCAGGTGGGGCTTCTGCCATGACCACAGAGTCAGGCTCATAGGGTACATTGTAATTCTTCACAATTTCAATCAGGTATCTCTCCACCAGGATTTTAGGTGGGGCTTCCACACTCAGTTTGTGCATTAGCCTGTCATTCACAGTTCCAATCTGGTTGGTCCTACATAACGTGCCATATTCCTTGCTATACTTGGCACAGAGCTGATCAGCAGCTATTTTCAACTCAGCCACCCTGACTGGAGTCGAGGAGCAGCCCAGATCAGTGTAGACACAGATTCAGCCAGACCAGAATCTAGCTCCTTCATAGACTGGATAAGGCCAAACCGAGCCAGCAGCAGATCACAGTACAGCTCCAGGATCTCCATGGCCTCCACAAGGTGGTCTTCCCGGATAATGTGCTCCATACGGATCCAAGCTCGTTCATCTTTCCCAGCAGCCAGATAGTTGGCAATCTCCTTCCTTGCTTTCTGCGCCAGTTCCATTTTTTTTTTCTCCAAAAGTTTAAGGTGATTTATGACTAATCTCAAATTGACTCTTAAGCGCTCAGCTTTAAATCCAGAGCCCAGAATGCTGTGCTGTTTCTCCGGATCGAATCCAGGTGCAAACACTGCAGACTCTGACTTCAGAATCACGGTTCAGCATCCAAAATGGCGGCTCTCAAGGCCTCAGCACAGCCTAAATCCTTCCTTTTTCCTGTCTATTCTCTTTGACTTGTGCTCCTCACATTTCAGGTTAATGAGAATTACCTTGTATTCATATGTAATTACCTCAGGGAACTTGCTAAAATGCAACATTTTTAGCCCTTTCGCAAGAGATTCTGAGGTAGTAGGTCTAGGTTAGAGCCTAAGATTCCAATACTAGTGGGCCATGGAGCTCAGTTACAGAAATTTGTGCCTGGTGAATTGTTTGCTTATTCAGTGCCTGGCTGCACATGTTGTAGCACAAGGGTTCAAAGCTGGGAGTCTGAAAACCTGGAATTCATTTCCGGTTTTGAAACCAACATGATTACTGGTACAAGGTAGAAGTTCAACAAATATTTATCTTAATGAGTGTATTAACTGACTTGTCCTGTGACCTTGTATATCTCTTTCCCTCAGTCTCTTCATTAGAAACATGAAAAGATTGAACCAGATAACTTCTAATTTTTTTTTTTTTTTTTTTTTGAGACAGAGTCTTGCTCTGTCATCCAGGCTGGAATGCAGTGGTATGATCTTGGCTTACTGCAACCTCTGCCTCCCAGGTTCACATGATTCTCCTGCCTCAGCCTCTCAAGTAGCTGGGATTGCAGGCGCCCACCATCACACCTGCTTAATTTTTGTATTTTCAGTAGAGACAGAGTTTCACCATGTTGGCCAGGCTGGTCTTAAATTCCTGACCTCAAGTAATCCACCTGCTTCAGCCTCCCAAATTGTTGGAATTACAGGCATAAGCCACGGCACCTGGCCAATAACTTCTAATATTCTTTATAGCTTTGAGTGTCTTTGACCCTTCTACCTCTGAGGACTGCTGTGGAGACAAGCAATAGCTTCTAGAAAGTTGTTTAAGCATCTTGAAAAGCTGCACTTATTTTTTTCAACAAATAAATAATTTTCAGTATTATGATTTCATAGCTAAATTGGCATCCTGTTGACTTGTGTTAATGCAATTTAACAGTGTGACTAATTTCATCTGATCAAATTGTAGCAAAAGGCAAAATACTGTGGGTTAGTTTCTTAAGATATGATATGTACTTTTTAGAAATTTGAAAGTAACTCCTTAAAAAATCTGCACACCTTTCTCATGTGATTAGCAAATAAGCAAGTTCTAGCTCAAGTTCATCTACAGTTCTGGGATTCAGTAATCTAATTCATATTTAAAGCACCAAAGACTAGGAAAAAGTAAAACGAAATTAGTCTGATAAAACTACTATCTTAGTCCAGACTCATCTTTTACCGTATTCTCCAAATGGTTTTCCCTGATCTTTCTATTCTGATCTATCCTTTGTTCTGCTTTCATGACTCTTTCCCCAAAACATCTTTTTTTTCTTTTATTTCTTTTTAATTTTCACTCTTCAAATCTTCAGTGCCTCTCTCATTAGAATTTTGGGATGACATTCAGAATGTCTCATCTCTCTATGTTCGAACTCATCCTTTTTCCTGCTGTTACGCCTCTCTTCAGCAACAGTGGAGTTCTTGAATTTGTGATCGTCCATTGTGTATTAGTTCAGCAGTTCCCTCATTTGACTCTGTTTCTGCTTCTCAAAACTTAAAGCCTGATTCAAATGTCACTTCCACTTCGTGTCCTTTGGTTGCTCTGCTTGAATTAAACTTTCCCCTCCAAAAATCCACGTAATTTTGAGAACAGTAAGACTCTACCATGTGAAAAAAAGGAAGGTCACTTGAGGCAAAAGGTGTAGCAAAGACTAAAACATAAACTCAAAAATAATTATATGTTATAAATTTAAGTATTTACTACATATAATTAATAGTAATATAACACTAATAATATGTACACACACCAGAATAGAGGATCAAAATATACAGTTAAGACTCATGTACTTACCATCTATCTTCAGAAGTTGATATTACCAAATATATTTAAGCTCCTAGATCTCAGAGCCTCTCTTATCTCCAACAGTAGCCACTATCCTGAATTGTCTGTTTGTGATTTCTTTGCCTTTTTTGCTTTTCTCTTATGTATGGTCACCTAAACAATTTATTTAGTTTTTTTGTGTGGAATATAATGTATAAAATTTTTATATGGAATATAAATAGTGCATTTATATTTCTGCTACTGGTGTTTTTGGCTAATGTCACACTTGTGAGATTTTGTCCATGACTATCTATCTATCTATATCTATCTATATCTATATCATCTATATCTATATCTATATCTATATCTATATCTATATCTATATCTATATCTATATCTATATCTATATCTATATCTATCTATATCACAGTTTTATTGCCATGTATTATTCTACTGTTTGAATAAATCACAATGTACTAATGTAAATCTTTTATTGACAAACATTTGCATTGATTTAATTTTTTTCTTTTTCTCTTCTTTTGGAAAAAAATTTATTTAAATATTTTTATACACATTTCTCAGTGCAGAGGTACAAGGATATATTTGAGATGTATACATAGGATTTGCCTTTTTTTTTAGGTTGTGTGTACTTTTTGACTTCAATGGATAGTGTTGTTTACCACACCGTTTTTCAAATGGCAATTAGTAATGCTTAAACCTTTGTGTTTAGCAATACTATTGGGAAATAAAGCTGTAAACGAAGGTTAGAATCAGACTGTACAGTAAGTTGACATGCCAAAGCATTTGGATTTTATTCCATAGGTAAAGAGAAACGATCAGTTTGACACCCCATAGGTTACTTACTTTATCTGAATCTTCAGTAATTTTGGGACAATATCTTCCTCACAGACTTGTGAAGATCCTGATATGTAATAATTGATACTTGTATTATATGTTAGTATTAGAAAAAATTGTGAACTAGGTGTGACATAAACAGATTTGTATTTTAGAAAGCTAATGGCAACTGGGCATAGAATAGATGTTTGCAGAAAAACAGGAAGCTATTGTGGTCATCTAGCTGGCAGAAAATCTTCGTTAACATTTTAAGATCTAACTCCAGGTTTCTCATTCTTGGAACCATTGAAATTTTGAGCTGGATAATCTTCTGCTTTGTGGGTGTTGTCCTGGGGATTGAAGAAGATTTAGCATCATCTCTGGTCTCTATCACTTGATGCCGATAGCCACCTGCCCCCTACAATTGTGACAATTAAAAATGTCTACAGACATGGCCTGGGGGATAAAACCACACCCATTTGCGAATGGCTGATCTAATTCCAGTGTCAACTCCTTTATGAAAGCTTCCTTGTCTCCTTTTAGAAAGATTGAATTGTTCCCTTCACAAATACCTTGTAATGGCATCTCCTCACATAGTGTTAGAATTATTTGTAGACTTTTCTACAAGACTAAAGTTCTTGAAAACAGCAATTAATAATTTTTGTATTTCAGTAATTTAGAACATGGCAGTAACTAATGTCAAGGTTTAAGATATAAGTTGTCAAATAAATGATTCAACAATGATTTTGAGGTAATATGGGAAGAATCAGGTAAAAAAAAGAGTTTTCCAGGCAAAGGAACTAGCAAGAGCAAAGTCTCTGAGTTAGTAAAGAGTTTTGTGTCTTACAAACAGTGTAAGCAAGTGCAATTAGAGCCAAATGTGCATTGAATGAAAGTAGCACATGATAAGAAATTAAGTAGATGAAAAAAGAATTGATCTTTAAACAGCTATGCTTAGTGACCGTCAGTAGAATTGTGGGAAAGAAGCTAAACTGAATTTGTGGAATAGTAAACGAATGAGAGAAGTAAAAACCATAAGTAGATGCTACCCTTGCCAAGAGCTTGGCCAGACAGGCAGGGGACAGACAGCTGAGGTAATACAATATAGGAGAAAGATAAAGCATGTTTGTGGGTTAAAGGGAAAACATCCTGTTGTGGCAAGAACACAATAAAGAAATTTGATAAGGCAACGCATTGAAGATGTGGCAGTGGATGGAATGTAGAGAGGAGGTGGAAGATTAGCCTTGGAGTACTGCAGTCACTATTCGCCTGGGGTGTAATGGGGGGAGAAAAGTTGCCTGAAATTGTGAACATATTTTGAAATGAAAAAAGAGAACATAGCATGAAATTAGTAGCCTTTTCCATGAAGTTAAACAGAGTAGTGTTCATTTTCATTCGACAGATACTCAGCTTGGCATTGGTTTTTGTCAGGCAGTGTATTCTATGCTGAAGACACAGCAGTTCATGTGTCATGCATACAGAACTGAGTCACTGACAAGTTGAATTAATGATCTCAGGTCATAGACAGCTGATAAGTGGCAAAAATGGAATTCAAAATTAGATGCTCATGAATCCAGAGCGGAGTCTATTTTCTTAAAGACTGACCTTTGGTGTCTAGGGTTAGAATTTTGCAAATAGAGTTGTAGAAGTTATGATCATGAGGGACCTAAGGTAATATCATATGAAATATGTTTGAGCATTGAATTTATGTTGGGATAAAGAGATAGCAAAGTTAGAAAGGGATATTTCACAAAAGACAGCATAGAAGTAAAGAAGGGACCTTAGGTGTGATTAATGAGAAGAGCAAGTTGAGTGGAAGTTGGAGACCAGGAAAGACAGAAAGAAGGTGGTATGATCGGAGAGGATACTTTAAGTATTGTATCTTGGGGTTGAGCAGCTGTGTAATGATGTGGGCAATGATGGTGAGGCTATGCATATAGGTTGCTAAAGTAGAAAACTGAACAAAGAAAGCTTATACAAGAACTCAAGTTATACTTCAATTTGGGGTTAAAATAGTGCATGGCAAACAACCTCACGTGCCTCAATAAAATCCAGAACTGTAATTTGCCTAGTTTTTGAGGATAGATTAAATTATACAGATTATTTTTTATTCAAGGGGGCAAAATGTGTGTGTATAGATTCTTAGAATGTTTTCCTCCTGAACATGGATAAGCCATATAGCATGTAGGGAGCCAATTCTAAATTATTTAGAAATCTCGACCATATTAAATAACATATTGTCTAAGTGATTGCTTTACTGATACCACTTTCTTTAAAATTATTCCGATTCCATTTATGTGTATCTAATGTGTTAATCCCAATTGTTCAACTGAATCTTTTGTTACAGGTGTCCAAGTTGGCTTTATCTGTTGGATAAGGTGCGGAAATCCTCAGATTCCCAAGAACCTTCTCTACTTAGTGGTCTCCTATTTGAGCTTCCCTTCCACCATGTCTGATAAACATTGACCTCCTCCAGATAACATCTAGGGAAATATCCACCCACATTCCACCTGAGAATCTCAGCTTCTTCCTTCCTATCCAGATCTTTTTGATAGTTCCATAAACATCTCTTTATCATCTAGCTTTTTTCTTTACAAGTAAAATTTCTGACACAATAAGAGCAATAACAAATATGTATATATACCATTTTGAAAAGCTTCTACATGTACATATTTGGTTCTCACTCTAACAATGTGATAAAGCTGAATTATTTTCAATTTTCTGACTGATGAGAGCTGTCAAAAGAGTTGTCCAAGGTCATTTCGCCTGGTAAGTAAAGGTGTCCATTATAAGAACATAGTTCTTCTAAAGTAAAATATCACTCTCAAAAGCTTCATACTTTTATAAAAATATGTATCTGAGAAGTGAAAGGAAAAAAACTTTGGCATCATCTATTTTAACTTTCAATCTATTGCTAAAATCTCATCGACTGTATCTTTGCAGATGTAGGCAATACATTACCTCTTGTGACAGGTTAGTTTATCTTGGATTATTTGCTTTCTTTATAAAGAGGTGATACAGGTCTCCATATAACTTCTATTCATGAGTTCTAGTCCATCACCTGCAGATATTCAGACTAAAGGAATAAGCACTCACTTTTCCTAGACAACCTTTCAGTATTTTCAGGTACTCTTCTCTGGGTGCCATGTCACTCTTTTATTATTATTATTTTACAATACATATTTTTCAGACCTCTTTTGTGGAAGTCACTCTCTTCTGGAACTGTCTCATTTCATTAATCATAACTCTAAAACATGAAATCTACACTTGAGCATATCTTAGATGTGTTCTGTTTAGCGGAAAACACAATATAATGATCACCTCCTTTGTTCCAATGATGTGCTAGTGTAAGTATGTTCAAAGTTCATGTTTTTTTGGGTAGCCACTAATGATTCATATTGAACTTAGAAATCTGAATGATTGAGTTTCTTGTGATAATTCTATAGTGATTGTGGCTCTCAATCCATATATCTGGTAAAGGTCCATCATGAACTTTCTAGTAATAATTACTGAGCATGGAATGATGTCATCTATAGACTCTGTGTTTAAAAGTTAGAACATTATGGCTCATTCACATAAACTACAGTAGTTCTTAGTCTTACACATTACCTATTTATTTTTGTTTTGTTAATCTGATTACAAGTTCAAAGTAATATTTTATATTCTCCAGTTTTTATTTTTAAAATAGTTTAAATTAAAAAAAATATTTTAGTCCAATGGAAAATTTCAGTGTTTGAGTGAGTCATCTACCCTAACAGTTATCTTTATAACAAGTCACTTCTCTGTTGCCCTCTGCACTTCTGAATGTAGCATAAATGCATCTATTCACTTTCTAAAAAGCATTTCACTAGAATTTTGAATGCTATTGAATTGACATATTAAATTCAAAGATATTTAAAATATTTACAATATCAAGGCATTTTATTTGTGTGTTATATTTCTCAATTTATTTCACTCTAATTTATTTCAAATACTGTTTCACAGTTATCAGAGTAGAGATTTTACATATCTTTCTTTTCTGACTTTAAGTTTAGAAGTATATGCGCAGGATGTGCAGGTTTGTTAGATAGGTAGACATGAACTATGGTGGTTTGCTGCACAGACCATCCCATCACCTAGGTATTAAGCCCAGCATCCATTAGCTATTCTTCCTGTTGCTTTCCCTCCTCCCATCCCCACACCCTCCAACAGGCCCCACTGTGTATCATTCCCCATCTTGTCCATTTTTTTTTACATGTCTTACATTATATTCATTCCTAAAACTTTGACTATTTCTGATGCTATTGTAAATGGCATTTACATCTCATTTTCTGCTTACTTATTGCTATTTTTTTACAGAGCAACAATTGATTTTGTTAATTTTAATTTATAATTTGATAGTATGTATTTGTTCTTTATGTATATCTTTATATTTTGCTATTCATAGAATTTTTAGTGATATTCTCCTTTTAATTTCTGATATTGATAATTTGTGTTTGATTCTCCCTTTTTTGGTCTGTTTCGTTGCACAGGAGTTTATTCATGTTAGTGAACTAGGCAAAGAACTAATGTTTGAGTTTGTTGTTTTATCCTGCTGTACACTCATTTTCTATGTCACCAATTTCTGCTCTTTGTTATTCCTTTTCTTTTGGTATCCTTAGTATTTTCTGTTCATTTTCTAAAATTTTTGAAATTGAAGCTTATATTGTTGATTTATTGCCTTATCTTTTTAAAAATAACTATTTAGGCTATACATTTCTTTTAATTTCATGTTACTTGCATTCTCAAGCAGATATCTCTTCCTTGTCATATGGTACAAATATTTCTACCTTTTTGTATGAATATTTTATTTGACCATTGTATTCTTCAGAAGCACATTTTTATTTCTAGGTAATTCAGTTGTCTAATTATTTTTATTTTTTTGGTGTACATAAATATTTTGGGGTTACAACTTTGTTATATACAAATCATACACAAATATCTTGATGAATATACTCATTTTTAACTATTCTCGGCCTTCATATAAATGAAATAAGATAGTATATTTATTTTTTGATGTCTGGCTTCTTTCACTCAATATAATGTTTTTGAAGTTTATTTAGTTGAATGTGTATGTGTGTTATTATTTATTGCTGAGTAGTACAGGTTGAGTATCTCTGATCCAAAAACTTTACATCAAGAATGCTCCAAAATCCAAAGCTTTTTGAGCACCAACATGACACTCAAAGGAAATGCTCGCTGGAGCAGTTCAGATTTCAAATTTTCAGGCTAGGGATGCTCAACTAGTATAATTCAAATATCCCCAAATCCAAAATTGTCCAAAATTTGAAATGCTTCTGATTCTATGCATTTTGGGTAAGAAACATTCAACCTGTATTACATTGTATGAATATACTACAATTTTTCCACTGTACTATTGATAGACATTTGAGGTTTTCTGGTTTTGAGCTGTTAGGAGCTAAGCTGCTAATGAAGATTCTTGTACATTTTTTTTTATGGACACATGCACCAATTTCTCTTGAGTTTATATGTAGGAATACAATGGTTGAGGCATAGGGCAAGCACGTGTTTAGCTTTAGGAGGTATTGCCAAATAGTTTTCCAAAGTGATTGAGTCAATTTATACTCCCAGCAGGAAGGTATGAGAGCTCAAGTTGCTCATTGTACTCTCCAATGCTTGACGTTGTCTGTCCTTTTAATTTTAGCTCTTTGAGTAGGTGTGTTATTCCATTTCAATATTAATTTGCATCTATTTGATTATAATTCTTTGTATTTTTTGATATGCATATTGGCTTCATGGGTATTCTCTTTTTAGAAGTTTTGGTCAAGTCTTTTGTTCTTATTAATTTTCTTTCTAACAAGTGCATATGTTATATATAACATATATAATATGTTAAATATGTTAGCTATGTCAGAATTTATGTATTGCAGAAGTTTTATTCAGGCTGTGGATTACCTATTTACTTCCAGAATAATATTTTTTGACAAACAGAAAATTTTTGATTTCCTTTTTTGATTTTTTTCTTTTGTGATTTGTCCTTCCTATGTTCCTCCTATTTTTTTCCTACCCCAAGCTCATGGAGGTATTTAACCATATTTTCTTCTGGAAGCTTACTTACTTTGGCTTGCACGTTCAGTGTATGAGCCACCTCACATAAATTTTGGGTTATGCTGTAAGTTCAGAGACAGAGTTCGCCTTTTTTCTCATATGTATATCTAACTACTTCAGAATAAAGACCGTACTGTGGCCAGTTCTCGAAGAGAACTAGTGCTTTTACTGAAACCAAGTGACTGTTTGTGTGTGATCTCTTTCTGGTTTAACTATTCTTTTTCATTAATATGTTTTTCTACCTTTGCACCAAATCCATACTGTCTTAATTACTGTAGCTTTCTAGAACACACTGGAATATCATACTTTAAATCATTCATACTCCTTCCTCTTTTTTAACATCTTCCTGGCTATTTCTACATAAATTTTGTAATCACATGTCAATTTCCACATGCAAAAAAAAAAAAAAAAAGGTCGACCTTTTTGATTGGGATACATTGTACTTATAGATAAGTTTTGAGAGAATTGATATATTAAATATTTAATTTTTGACTCATAAAAGTGGAATACTTCTTTATTTATTTAGGTTTTAACATCCCTCAGCAGTGCAATGGTACTTGCACTACTTTCTTAAGGCTTACTGCTAAATGTGTGGTTGTCTAAAAGTGCTACTGTAAATAGTTCCTATTTTAACTTATTTTTCAATTATTTATTGGTAGTATATAGATACACAATTGTTTTTTGTTATTGACCTTGGTCCAATGACCTTTATGAATTGATTTATTGATTGTAATAGTTTGTTTTATATTTTATTTGATGTTTTATCTTCACAATTATGTCATCTGTGAAAAAAAGGCAGTTTTACGACTCCTTTCCAAACACTGTCATCTTTTCTTGACTTATTGTGATGGTTAGATCTTACTTCATAATGATGCATAGAAATGACAGCAGCTGATGCTCTTTTTTATTTCTCACCTTTTGGGGCAAGTGCTAGCATTTCACTATTGACTGAAACAATTTCTCTCTCTCTCTCTCTCTTTGGTATGTATCTTTTCTAAAAATCAGAAAGAGTAAATTTCCTATAGTCCCGTCTTCTAGTTTACCAATTCTTCATTCTATTGTGTCCAAAAGTTTCCTAAGTTCATGCATCTTTTCTTTTTTTTTTTTTTTGAGACGGAGTTTTGCTCTTGTTACCCAGGCTGGAGTGCGATCTCGGCTCACCGCAACCTCCGCCTCCTGGGTTCAGGCATTTCTCCTGCCTCAGCCTCCTGAGTAGCTGGGATTATAGGCACACGCCACCGTGCCCAGCTAATTTTTTGTATTTTTAGTAGAGACGGGGTTTCACCATGTTGACCAGGATGGTCTCGATCACTTGACCTCGTGATCCACCTGCCTCGGCCTCCCAAAGTCCTGGGATTACAGGTGTGAGCCACCGTGCCCAGCATGCATTTATCTTTTTAAGTCCTGGAATGCCATTTGATTAATTTTAAAGCTTCTATTTATTTGTTTAAGTTCATGCTTTCATTTATTTTGTTCATGTTTTCTTTCAAATAACAAATATATTAATCACAGTTAACCAAAATTCTTTTTCTAATTATAATACCTGGATTATTTTTACTTCTGCTCCTTTTGCATATTTTTTCTCTTGCTAATTGGTTTCATTTTGTTACCGTGTTGCTTGTCTAGTATTTTGTAAAATAGTACTTTTGACACAGTATATGACGTAATTATAAAGTCTCTATCTAGATGATACCATTTTCCACCAGTACTGTTGAATTCTTCCTCCATTTCATTGTTTTTTTTTTTTTTTTTTTTTTTAGACAGAGAGTCTAATCACATAGTTGTAATCTGGGATTAAATTATCTAAAACTGGGCTGGTCACGGTGGTGCACGCCTGTGATCCCAGCACTTTGGAAAGCTGAAAGAGTGGATCACCTGAGGTCCAGAGTTAGAAACCAGCTTGACTAACACGGTGAAACTCCATCTCCACTAAATACAAACCAAAACAAAACAAAAAATTAGCTGAGCATGGTGGTTTATGCCTGTAATCCCAGCTACTTAGGAGGCTGAGGCAGGAGAATAGCTTGCATCCAGGAGGGGAGGTTGCAGTGAGTGAGTTGAAATTGTGCCATTGCACTCTAGCCTGGGCAACAAGAGCAAAACTCTATTTCAAAATATTAATAATAATAATAATAATAACCTATAACTAAACAGTTTCAGTGAAACCCATTCTACACTTGTATTCTATTATAGCCTTTCTGGACTTTTGATTGGGAGACTGTTGGGTGTATGCCTTTAAAAACTAAGGGAAATCAAATTCTGTTTTTCAAAGATTATCAGTGTAATGTTTCATGTGGTCAGAGAAAAATGCTTTGCACAATGAAATCCTTTAGAATTTGTTGAGATTTGTTTTATAGCATATAACATGATCTATCTTAAAGTTGTTCCATGTGCACTTGTAAAAAATGTAATGGCCAAGTTGCTAATAGTGGTAGAATCTTCTATAGCCTTTCTGATTTTCATTTACTTGTTCTACTTATGACTAAGAAATGGCTGTTAAAATCTCCAAGTATAATTGGGATTTGTCTATTTTTTTCAGTTTTATCAAAATTAGCTTCGTGTTCTTGATACTGTTGGTAGATGCAAACACATTTAACATTATAATATGTGACTTAATTTCTTTTTCTTAATGTAATTTTCTTCTTTAGCCCTGCTACTATTTCTGGATCTGAAATCTATTTTGTCTAACATCAATATAGCCACTGCAGCTTTCTTTTGATTAAAATTTACATTGTAGATATTTTCCATCTTTTTACATTTCATCTATGTTTTTATATTTAAAGTGAATTGGCTTTAGATATCACACAGTTGTAGCTTTGCTTTTTTATTCAGTCCATTTCTGCTTTTGATTCATTAAATATGGCCTAATTGAAATCTTCAAACCAGTTACATTGAAGGTTGATACTCATTATACTGGATTTGTGTATATGACATTACCATACATTATATAATTTTTTTTGTCTTTTTTTTTTGTTCCCTTCCCTGCTGTCTTTGGAACTTTTTTAAATGATCTTCCATTTTATCCCCACTATTGGCTTAATAGTTATATATCTTTTTAAAAATTCGTAAGTTATATTTTAGTGTTTACTATATATATCTTTAACTTGTACAATCTACTATTAAACAGTATACCATTCCATTTAGTATGTAATAATCTTACAATAGTATACTTTCATTCTCTTCCATGCTTTATGCCATCGTCGTTATATATTTCACTTCTCTCATTTCATAAACTTCAAAATGTATTTAACTACTTTTTCTTTAGCACCTCACATCCTTTAATTAATAATAAAAATGATGTTTAAATTTGAGTTTGGGGGTTAGTAAAAGTGGAATCTCACTCATCTCATCTCATTTATTTTTACTCCAGTTATCCTTGGCCAAACTTGATGCTTTCCCTCGTCCTAGAAAAACAGATGGCTCTTCCTTTCTATTTATAACAAGATGTTGAGATGATCACTGAGATCTACAAAAGATTTGTGATCCTCAATAAAAATATTTTCATAAATTAATGAACTTTTATTTATTGCTGCAATATGTAATTGATAGTTCTTGAAGTGTCTCTATGGAAAAATTCCAGTGAAGGATGAAATGCTCCCTTTCAGGGGGCAACTTATGATTTATTAACTGAATGAGAGTAAAAAACTGAAATTTTATTAACAGTATAATTCCCAAAGGATATAGAAACATTATATCTAATCTTTATTTCTGCTTTGTGAGATTTTTAGTAAACATTCTAATCTGGAGAGTTAGTGATCAAATGGTTTTAGAAAATGCTACATACTTTTATTTTCTTGTAGGAATTTCATTTAGCTGAATCCCTTTGATCTAGAAATGTTTTTTAGCACTTAAAAAGAAGTTCTGCAGACAAGCAAATTTACTTAATTTGCTTCAACTAAAATTGGCAAACACATTGGGTTCTAGAAAGTTTTTTTTCTTTCTTTTTTTTTTTCCTGAGACAGGGTCTGGCTCTGTCACCAAGGCTGGAGTGCAGTGACGTGATCTCGGCTCACTGCAACCTCCGCCTCCAGGGTTTAACCTATTCTCTTGCCTCAGCCTCCTGAGTAGCTAGAATTGCAGACACGTGCCACCACGTGTGGCTAATTTTTGTATTTTTATTAGAGATGGGATTTTTCCATGTTGGCCAAGCTGGTGTTGAACTCCAGGCCTCAAGTGATTCACCCACCTTAGGCTCCCTAAGTCCTGGGATTACAGGCATGCATCACTGAGCCTAGCCTAGAAAGCTTTTTTTCTAATGGTGCAACTGTAAGTATCTCATTTTCTATTGAAGTAATTTGAGAATTACTGATTTAAAATATTCAAATATTTTTTATGTTTATCATCCCTAGATTCAGAAAGGGTAAATAATGTGTTATATTTAATTCTGTCCATTCACCCTCTTAAAAATCAATTGATTTTTTAAGCCATTATGGCATGGAAATGTAAAATCTAATTCTAGCTGTTTCTGTATTATATGATCTTGAGTAAATTTGCTCTCTGCTCATTACCTCAATTTTCCTTGTCTCCAACTCTAAACATAATTTTAAATGTACCAGAAAAGCATCTCTAGGTATTATTCAATAAAGAATGAAATTCAGACAGTTATCATAAAATAAAGGCAGGTTTTTCTCTTTTCATTAAGGCAAACTCTATACATTAAAATTTGCAGATTTTAAATATACAGTTTGATGATATTTATGTAGACATGCATCTGTGTAATTGTCATTTAGATCCAAGTATAAAACTTTTCTATTGCCTCAAAGTTTTTCTTGTACCTCGTTATGGTCATTGCCTCTTTCCCCCAGACATAGACATTGCTGCTGTTTGAGCTGCTATTACTATAGGTTTAGACTTGTCTGTCTGGGACTTCTTACAAAAGGAATTATATGCCATGTAATCTTTTGTATCTTGCTTCTTTCACTCTATTTAATATTGTTGCGAGTCATTCAAGTTGCTACCTAGTGTTTTAATGCCAGTAGGGCTTCAGTTTCTTAACCTATAAAATGAAAGGGATTGGGCTAGATGAACTCTAAGGACTTTTAGAATTCTGAGAGGCTGTTTCCACTGTTTGCAATAATTAACATGCAGGAATTCTGACCTGAATCAGTTGCCACGATACCATGACAATATTGGGAATGACAGCTTTGAATCAACTAGTGAGTGTCATCCAGTGAGAGGATGACATTGCATGTCTTAGCACGGAACATTTTATGCACCTCTGTTATGTAAGGGCAGAAACTATTGTAGCTCAAGATACCCTTACTGACATCTGAGCCCACCCACATCTAGCATTCTTCCCCTGTGACATATTAATTGAATTGTCTATATCACATTTCAAAGAGTCATTGATGAACAGGATTAAAAGAAGACTTTATGCAAAGCTCCTGCCAAATTATGTTTTGGCAATCTGTATGTGTAGTGTTTAGGAGTCATCTATGGGATCAGACAGACTCATATTCAAATCCTGGTGCTTCACTTCTATCTATGAAACCTTGGGCAAGTTGCTTAAATTCAGTGAATCTGTTTCCTCACCTGGAAATGAGGGGAATGATAGTTACCTCACATCGTTATTACAAAGAACTGAATGAGATAATGCATGCAAATTGTTCACAGTGCCTGGAACTTGAGTATTGCTCAGTCAAGGAAGGCTATTAGTGCTGTGGCTTCTTCTCAACAAAATCTGTTATCTTGTGCTCCTGCAATTCCTCACGGAAGTTCCCTTTCTGTGCCATTCCAGTGTGTTCACATTGGCTGGGACAAAGGCAGGTGTGAGCACTGAGTAGTGAACAGCCACAGAATTTTAATCAATCCTGTGAAGAGGATAACTTTCCATAGAGAAAGAACTAGGGCAGTTAAACGAGAATGAGCAGTGACCTAGAGGATGGGAGCCTTGGGTTTTAACAAATTCCTTAGTAAGGAGACGTTTCATGATCTTGATTGTGGCACTAAATCTCTTTAGAATAAACTAAATAGTTTAACAGTTTAGA
This sequence comes from Callithrix jacchus, assembly GCF_049354715.1. Taxonomy (NCBI): domain Eukaryota; kingdom Metazoa; phylum Chordata; class Mammalia; order Primates; family Cebidae; genus Callithrix; species Callithrix jacchus. The sequence goes on from NC_133503.1 coordinate 46,631,367, forward strand.
GCACTGATCCCTAACCCTCAGGGCCACAGACTGGCCCATGGCCTGTTAGGAATTGGGCTGCACAGCACGGGGTGAGCAGGGGTTAAGCAAGTATATATACATTTATATACCTGTGTATAGATGTATACAGTGCTTAGAAGGGTTCCTGGCCATCATAAACTCTCAATAAGTATATGTCTATATATACTTACTATATATGTAAATAATTATATACATACTTAATTCTAATTATTTAATTATGATATAGCTATCATTAATATCCAGAAATTATGTAAACTGGGGCAAGGAGAGGTAAAATAACTTGTTCGAACTTACAGTTAGTGACAGATGCGAAGCTAGGCATTTACCTGCAGAATCTGTGCTTTTAATTATTATATGCTACTGACAACCTACAAGACATCTGGTTGGTGAATGTTTCATTTACATAAAAAAACCAGCATAAGACAGTATATGTGGTTCAGATATTAGAAACTCTAGTAGTTCTGGAAAAATACACACAAGCTGAGTAAGTCAGTACTGATTTATTTAAGACTTGATGGAAATACTGAAAGGAAAAGTCTTTCTCTATTCTATTTCTGTTCAGGTGTCTTTACAATCAGAATATGTATATAGCTTAGCCAGAAAAACCATCATCCTCATTATCACCATCACTACCAACTACTGAGTGCCTATTATGTTCTGTGCCCTTAGCATAAGCACTGAAGATAGTATGACAGTGCTCGAATTACAATCACTTTTTTTTTTCTTTTTTTTGAGACAGAGTTTCGCTCTTGTTACCCAGGCTGGAGTGCAACGGCGCGATCTTGGCTCACCGCAACCTCCGCCTCCTGGGTTCAGGCAATTCTCCTGCCTCAGCTTCCTGAGTAGCTGGGATTACAGGCACATGCCACCGTGCCCAGCTAATTTTTTGTATTTTTAGTAGAGACGGGGTTTCACCATGTTGACCAGGATGATCAACTCTCGTGATCCACCCGCCTCGGCCTCCAAAGTGCTGGGATTACAGGTTTGAGCCACCACTCCCGGCCACAATCACTTTTAAAAGAGGGATCTAGGTTAAGTGAAAATATCCCTTAGGTATGAAGTGGTAGAGTCTGTATTCAAACCCCGTCTGCCTACTTTATTCAAACCCAGTCTGCCTAACTTTAAAATCTTTACTCTTCCCAAAGTGGCAAATGAAGGAATAAGAAGACAGAGTCATAAGCCAAGATGGTATCAAAGAGAAAGAATCACATAGGCTTACACATATTTAGACAGTAAGCAAAAGTAAAATTATCTGGACTTTGAAAAGCAGAGATGAGTAGAAAGATCTTGATTCTAAGGCGGGAAGGAGTCACTGGAGGATTTTTGTGGATAGAAGTCACAAAATAAGATTAGTGTTTTGAAGGAACTATTAATAGTTACCACTTATTGAATAACTATGGAATGCTAAGAATTTTCAAATATTATTTAATTAATGTTATAACATTATGAAACAGTTTAATCTCACTTGAGGCTCTGAAATTTTAAGTAATTTGCTAATGCTTTCATGGTTGGTAAAGAGTGGGTCTAGAACTTAAGATTCTGATCTAATTGTAAAGTTCCTGTTCTTGTTTTCCCTGCTTGTAAGTGTTATAGGGATATAGATCAGACAATACTGCCAGATTTGAGAGTGATGGAGGCTGGGCAGTGTGACAGCAGCTGGCTGTAACAGCCAATATCAATTTCATTTCACATCAGGGGAAATATAGAAACTCATAGTTTTTCTGGTTGGCTTTTTCTTTATTTCTTGAAAAGGCTATAGATGGTACACTCTGAAATTCTCTGAATTTTCTAACAGTATGTTGGGAAGCTTGAACCCATCTTTTTTTTTTTTTTTTTTTTTGATGTGAGCTTGGTACATGATCAAGAAATGTGCTTTTTAAGTGTTGGGGGAAGAAAATCTTGCATCAAAAAATTGGGAAGAAAATAATGGATTGACTCGTGTTTCTCCCTCATTCTACAACTAGAGAAACTGAAGCTTCAGAGAAGGCAATTTTCATACAATCTAACTTCTTTATGATAAAATCAGTACTCAATTCTAAATATATCTCACTTCCAGATCATTGTGCCTCATTATTTCTTCCTTTTTCTATTGGTAATTGTTTCCCTGGAAGACCGCTGAAAAGTAAGCTGTATTATGTTTATATCACAGTTTATGTCCATGCAATTTGATTTATGATTTGAGTTGTCTGTCTCAAATACCTTTTAGAACAAGATGGGGTGGAAATAAATTAATAAGTGAACATAAATAAACATGAATAGTCCTGGATAAAATGACATTCTTTAAATCTAAGGAAACCTTTTGGGATGACTCATACCTCATGAAATTCACAATTTGATTTGACCTGGGAAAGTTTGATGAATTTTAGGAACAATGTTATTTAATTTTTTAAAAGGAGGTGGTGGCACTTGGAATGAAGAGGAAAGAAGACAATTATTTATTGAATACTTTTTATTTGCCAATTACTGGGCTAAATTTCATTTAACCTTAATTCTCAAATTATTTTATGACAACAATGTCATTATTTCTCCTTCCGTATCAGTGATACACCGAAGTTTATGCACTTGTAAGTGGAGAAGGCAGGCTCTAGATCATCTGCCCCCTCCTCTGCACTGGTTTTCTTTGTACAGTCTCCAGATTGGATGGGATGTCAGGTTTCCTCATCTATAAACAGTAATGATACTAACTTTCTCATCTGTTTCTCACATTATAAAAAGCAAAGCAGCCTTATTATCCAAATGGGCTAAAGATAGAATATTTTGAAAAATGATGTTCTATTGTTTTCAGTTAGTAATAGGGTATCACAGACCTTTAGGACTTTAAAGCTGGAATGGGGCATGATGGCAAGGCTCTGTGGGCAAACCTTTTGGGGTTTGAAGTGTGTTTGTGCTACTCCTTAGTTTCATGGTTTAGGGTAAGAATTTTATCCCTCTGAGCCTCAGTTTCTAATGTTAAAATGGAGATCATGATACTTTATAGGCTTTGCCATTGAAAGTAATGGCAAACACCGCAATTACTTTTGTACCAACTTAGTAGAGTGTTGGTTCCAAGGAGAAGAGCTTTTACCCAAGCTACTTCCAGTAATGGGAATGTATCATGAGATAATACATGGCAATCAGAAAGAAAAGTCCTAGAGGGAAAATGGGACATATATATTACATAAAATGGAATACTATTCATCCATAAAAAAGAAGGACATTCTGTCATTTTACAACATGAATGACCTTTGGGAGCTTTATACTAAGTGAAATAAGCCAACCACAGAGACAAATACTGCATTATCCTACTTACTTGAGGAATATAAAGTAGTCTCATGGAAACAGACAGTTGGGTGGTTGCCAGGGGCTAAGGGAATTGGGGAATAGAAAGTTACTGTTCATTGGGCATAGCATTTCATGATGCAGGTTGCAAAAGTTCTAGAGATGAGGTGTACAACACTGTTTAGAGTTAACAATACTGTACTATACACTTAAAGTTTTGTTAAGAAGATAGATCCCATGTTATTTTTTTTCTACAACAATAAAAGGAAGGAGGAGGAACAGGAACAAAAGGTGAAGGAAGAGGAAGAAGAGGAGAGGTAGAAATCCTGGGGCAACCCAGGAATGGCTTTGCAAAAGTAGCTCAAATCAGTGTCAAATAGGAAGACTGATAATGTGCTTTAATTACTTATAATGAAATATCAAAACTTACAAAGCTGAGGTATCAGATTTTTAAAATAAAGGTTTTGATATTTTATTACAATTAAAGTCATGAAGGAAAAAAACCAGTGTG